>NC_057359.1:86382717-87060217 GCF_016509475.1 Prionailurus bengalensis
AACCCTCTTAAATCACTCGGGAGAGGCGGAAAGCTTTGGCGTGCGGCGGGAGGAGCGGCCCTGCCCTGCCCAGCACCGCAGTCTGCAGTCTCCCTGTTGGCAGGACTCAGCCCTGGCTTGGCTGGACGTTTCGGGCAGTCCAAACCACGGTTGCAGGGAAATGGTTGTTGATGGGTTTGGATGAAAGGCTCAGCGTAAATGGATTTTTAAAAATGGATGTTGGTGAGTGTCGGCTGCAGCGGAGTGAGGGCTGGTGGTGATAATATTTGGAAACGGCGTCCTCGGCGCTAAGTAAGATTGATGATTGGTGTAGGCAGATAGTGCCTCTTCAATATTTTGGCCCTGTCTTTAATAAAAAAACGTGTAGGGATTTCCGTGACTTTCGGTACCTCTTTCGGATTTAGAAAATTAAAGCTGGACTTTTCCCTGCACGAGAGGATAAAAAAGGAAATAGAATAAAAGTGGAAATTACAGTTTCCTTTCCAGTGATTCTATTATTATAGGGCTCTCCCGTCCAACATTTAAGGCCGGGTAGCGTTCCTTCTGAACATCATAACTGTTTTCCTTCCCCATGTTTTCTGTTGGTATATAGGAAATATTCTCACTTGTTTTACACCCTTACCTCACCTATAGCATCAGAAGAAAATTGTCATAAAAACTGAACCCCAAATGAGCACTTTTTAAAAAGTGCCCACAATAACACCTGCCTTCCTCATGCATAAAGTTTCTGAATCATATACATTTCTATTTCCTTAGGAGAATCAAGGCATTTAGGGCTGGAAGAGGACCCATGAGGGATCCTCTAATGTCATTTTACCTGTGGGAAAGAAATGGAGGCTCATAGCAGTTAAATGACTTGCCAAAATCAGTGTTAATTAATTTTTTAAAACCTCATGTCCATTTACTTGCAACGTTTGTAAAAAATAACTACCTTTGTTACTCTATACATACAGTTTCCTTCCAGAAGCCATTTTAAAGGGTTTTGAAATACAGAATGTTACGTTACATGTTACATTCTTTCAAATGTTGGATTTGAATATTGTGCCTTTGAGACAAAAACCCTAAGTGTTATAGAAGCAAGTTTTTGCATCCTTTTGCCAGGACCTGTGTTCATGCAGGTAGCTCCTTAGTAGCCGTTCCCTTTTTTAGAAGCAGCATAAAGGCTAAAAAAAAAAATAAAATAAAATAAAAAAAAATCATGAATGCAATATGGCCAAAATGTCTTAAAATTGTTTTTAATGTTTATTAAATTTTGATAGAAAGACAGAGAGCGAGCAGGGGAGGGACAGAGAGAGAGGGAGACACAGAATCAGAACTAGGCGCCAGGCTCCAAGCTGTCGGCACAGAACCTGACTCGGGGCTCGAACTCACGGACCGTGAGATCATGACCTGAGCCAAAGTCAGACGCTCAACCAACTGAGCCACCCAGGCGCCCCAATATGGCCAAAATTTCTTTACTGAAGTAAAGCAAAGCCACTGCTTATGAAAATCAAATCAGTTTTATATAAAATTGGTGAATGTGTGAACAGCATCTGTTCTTTCTCTTTTTTCTTTTAAAAAAATTTTTTTTAAATGTTTATTTTTGAGAGAGAGTGTGAACCGGGGAGGGGAAGAGAGAGAGAGAGACACCAAATCTGAAGCAAGCTGTCAGCACAGAGCCTGATGTGGGGATCAAACCCACGAACTGTGAAATCATGACCTGAGCTGAAGTCGGACACTTCACTGACTGAGTCACCCAGGCGCCCCAGCACAATTGAGCTGTGTATAAATTTTGGGAAAAAATATAATTGCAATTCTTTGTAAATGACACAGGTTAATTCTGGCTCCCAATTTTGAATGAGGTTTTTAGTGTTTCTTTCTCTAAAAATAAAATAAAATAAAGATTTTTTTAAACCAACATGTCCCCTACACAGCCTGGTCTTCCCAATTTAAATTATTAACACCTGATACTGTTGATGATCATATTTCCTCGTTTTATTTTCTTGTAGCATTTAAAATGAATTGAAAGATCTGGTTCAGTTTTTTGTTTTGTTCGTGTGGGGGTTTTTGCATTTCTTTGATTGTTTCATCCACTCGAATGTGACTTCCAGGAGAGCAGGGTCTTTATCTTACATGTTCACCACTGTACTCCATGCCAAGAGCAGTGGCTGACTCACAATCAGCCATCAGTAAATGTTTATTAAATGAATGAGTGAAGGATATACAGTGGACAGCAAGATAAATGTAGTTTTTGGCTTCTTGTCACATTTTTTTTTAATGTGTATTTTTGAGAGAGAGAGAGAGAGAGAGAGAGAGAGGGAGAGAGGGAGAGAGGGAGAGAGACCGAGTGCTAGTGGGGAAGGGGCAGAAAGAGAGGGAAACACAGAATCAGAAGCAGGCTCCAGGCCCCGAGCTGTCAGCACAGAGCCCGACGCGGGGCTCGAACTCAACATCCATGAGATCATGACCTGAGCCGAAGTGGGAAGCTTAACCGACTGAGCCATCCAGGCGACCCATTCTTGTCGCATCTTTTTGAGTTAAGTTTTAGAGCGGCAGTAGGTACAGGCACAACAGAAGTAGAGGAGGTAGGTCAACTTTAAGCTGTTCATTCAGCAGTGTTTGTTCACAGCCCGCTAGAACCATGGGAGACTAAAATATGGGACACTCATATTGTTGTGATGGACATAGACAATGCTGAGGAGCTTTCTCTGCTAACCCCAAGTTTTCCCTGTCACCCCCCTGTCACTTCCCCCACACAGGATATGCTCAGTGTATTATACTTCTTTGTTGTTAGCCTTGCCCAGCTAGACCAGAAGTTCTTGGAGGGTAGAGTAAAACCTGGTCTTACTCTTTTGTTTTTAAGTTTATTTAGTTTGAGCGAGTGTGTGTGTGAGTGGGGGAGGGGCAGAGAGAGGCGGGAAGAGAGAGAAGCCCAAGCAGCCTTGGTGCTACCAGCACAGAGCCCCACGCCTGGGGCTCGATCCCATGAACTGTGAGCTCATGACCTGAGCCTAGATCAAGAGTCTGACACTCAGTCAACTGAGCCACCCCAGGCACTCCGAACCTGGTTGTTCTTATGTCTATCGTTAGTGTAGGAATGAATTAGTGCTTGGTACTCAATAGATGTTGAATGAATAACTTAATCTTTATATGTAGCAATTTACAGACTGGGCTCTTGGAATTAGACTACCTGGGATAAAATTCTGGTTCACCACTTATTAGCCATGTGACTTTGGCAAATAATTGAACGTTTTTGTGCCTCAATTTTTTAAAATATAAAGTGAGTAACAATAGCACTTACCTTTGTGGGGTTCTATGAGTGTTCAATGAACTAGTGCAGGTATAGCACTTAGCACAGTTCTTGGCATCCAGTAACTTCAATAAATATTCTCATCATGAAAAGATCCACAAAGTGGGTCAGTAAGTATTAGAGGATTATGAGAAGAGATTGACTAGCTCTGTCCTGTGGAGCCACAGTTTTGGGGGAGAAAGCAGAGTCTTAGATAAATTTCTTTTTTTTTTTTTATGTTTATTTTTGAGGGAGAAAGAGAGAGAGAAGAGAGAGAATGCGCGCGCGCATGGGGGAGGGGCAGAGAGAGCGAGGGAGACGCAGAATCCAAAGCAGGCTCCAGGCTCTGAGCTGTCAGCACAGAGCCCCACACGGGGCTCAAACTCATGAACTGCGAGATCCTGACCTGAGCTGAAATCAAGAGTCAGATACTTAACTGACTGAGCCACCCAGGCGCCCCTCGGATAAATTTCGTGAGAGGTGCAAATAAACTGGAAAATGGGAGAATCGACCTTAAGAGCCTATGGACAGGTTTGTAATCTGACCGTACTTCGGTTTCCAGTTCTACTCATGTCTTTTTACGCTTTTTTCTTTATTTTCTTTCTATAAAATATACTCGTTTTCTACTCTTTACAAAGAGAATGTAAGAGAAAGGATAATTTTTTGTGTGTGGCATTTTGTATCTATTTTATGGTAATAAATAATGTCTCAATCATATAAATCCGAGTTGTAATCCAGGGTTATTTCTGTTCCCTGAAGTTTCGTCAGTGTTACAACGATGTAAGGAGTTCAAAATGTACTATTTGTCTTTCTTGTTGTTTCCTAGCTGTTAGTGATTTCTCCTCATGTTTGTTTATAAGAATCACATTCCTCTGGAAAGGAATGCAGTTTTGATTTGTACCTTAAGTACATACGTTTTTCAGATGGGGCCATGATTCATAGGATGTGTCGGAAGTTGAGAGGACGCCTAGAAAGAAGCAGTCTTTGTTCTCACACTTCCCTTTTTTCTGTAGAAACTTTGGTTAGCGTACAAATAACAAGTATATTTTGAGATATATTATACATGTATTTTTCCCAGTCTTAAAATCAAGGTATAATTTGCATGCAGTAATATTTACCCTTTTTAGTGAGCAGTTTTTCACATTTCAGCCGTTACCTACGGTCATGTAACCACCGCCATACCCAAAATACAGAATAGTGTCATTACCCCCTCAAATTCCCTCGTGCTGCCCTTTCTGTCGGCCTCTCCTTCCACACCCAGCCTTGGGCAAACACTGAACTGTTCTCTGTCGCTGCAGTTTTGCCTTTTCCAGAATGGCACTTCAGTGGAATCATACAGTATGGAGCTTTCCGAATATGACCTCTTTAATGTTAGTATATAATGCCTGAGAGTCATCATGTCGCATGTATCTATAGTTTGTCCCTTCTCGTTGCTGACTGCTGTTCTTTTGTGCCGATGCACCACTTGGTTTATCCCTTTGCCAGCCGAAGGACGTCTTAGTAATTTGTACTTTGGACAATTGCGAATGCTTCTGCAAACATTCACACACGGGTTTCTATGTGAACAGATCACTTGGATATATAAATCCCCAGGAGTGGAATTAATGGGTCATATGATAGGTGTATGTTGACTTTATAAGAAACTGTCAAATTGTTTTCCAAAGTAGCTATACCATTTTACATTCCTACCAGCATCCTTGTTAGTGCATGGTCTTACAAGTTTGTAAAATTTTAGCCCTTCTGATAGGTATTGGTGTCTCACGGCTTTGTTTTATTTTGAGAAGGACAGAATGTGAGCAGGGGAAGCGCAGAGAGAGAGAGTGGGAGAGAGAGAATCCCAAGCAGCCTCTGCTCTGTCAGCAGAGAGCCCAGTGCTGAGCTTGATCTCACAAACCATGAGATCATGACCTGAGCCGAGATCAAGAGCTGGATGCTTAACCAATTGAGCCGCCCAGGTGCCCCATGGTATCTCATGATTTTAATTTGCATTTTGCTAACGATTGATGATGGTGAGGTGAGAGGCATTGTTTCATGCCTTTATTGTCATCTCTATATCTTTGTTGAAATGCCCAAATCTTTTGCATATTTTTTATTGCGTTATTTTCTTATGATTGAGTTTTGAGAGGTCTTTATATATTCTGGGTGCAAGTCCTTTATCAATTATATGATTTTCACACAGTTTATGTCTTGTCTTTTCATTTTATGAACAGTAGTTTTCAGAAAAGAAGTTCTAAATTTTGATAAAGTCCATCTTTAATGGATTGTGTTTTCAGTATCCTATTGAAGATATCTTTGCCTACCCCAAGTTCAAAAAGATTTTCTGTGTTTTATATATTTTCTGTGTTTTCTTTTAGAAGTTTTATAGTTTTAGGCATTATATTTAGTCTTTCATCCATTTTGAGTTAATTTTTGTATATCATGTGAGTTAGGTTTGTGTGTGTGTGTGTGTGTGTGTGTGTGTGTGTGTGAATTTTTTTGTATGTGAATGTTCAGTTCTGGCCCCGTTTGTTGAAAAGACTGCTCTTTTTCCCATTTTTTAAAAATCCATTTTTCCATTGAATTGTCTTTGTTCTTTGATGAAAATCAGTTGGCCATACATGGGTGTGTCCATTTCTGGACTTCCTGTTCTGTTTCATTGATCTATATGTATGTTTTCACCAACATCCACTCTGTCTCAATTATTGTAGCTTTAAAGTAAGACTGGAAACCAGGTATTGTGAGTTCTCCAGCTTTTTTCTTCTTTTTCATAATTGTTTTTGTTCTTTTGGTTCATTTGCTTTTCCATATAAATTATAGAATTAGCTTATCTATTTCTATTTGAAAAATCTTTCTGGGATTTTCATTGGAATTGTGTTGAATCTATAAATCAGTTTGGGAAGAATTAGCATTTTAACAAATTTACTTTTAAAGTTTTAGTTTCTTAGCTATAGTGCAATGTGAAAATCATAATTCCTAGCTTTACAAATAAGGGAGCAACCCTCTGATGAGAATTACATATAGTTTAGCAGCGTTGCAGAATACAAAGTCAGTTTACAAAAATTTGTATAGAAATTGAAATTTAAAATAGGACCATTTACAGTTGAGTAAAAAAAAAAAAGACACATGAGAGACTTAGGTATAAATCTAATGGAATATATTTTAGATCTGTATGCTGAAAGCTGTAAAATACTGATGAAAGAAATCGAAAAGGCTTAAATAAATGGAGCAATATACCACATTCATGGAATAGACCAATTTATGTTACATTTATTTTACTCTTTTTATTTTTTTAACATGTCATTTCAATTCTCTTAGGTAGATACCTAGGTATAGAATTGCTGGGTCATATGGTAACTCTATATTTAACTCTTTGAGGAATTGCCAAACTGTTTAAATTTATTTATTTATTTTGAGAGAGAGAGGGAGCGTGCGCGTGTGAGTGAGCGCAAGCAGGGGAGGGGCAGAGAGAGAAAGAGAGAGAATCCCAAACAGGCTCTACACTGCCAGCATGGAGTCCAACCATGAACCCTGAGATCATGACCTGAGCCAAAATCAGGAGTTGGACACTTAACCGACTGAGCCACCCATGTGCCCCTCCATTGTGGTTTTGATTTGCATTTCCATGATGGCTGTTGATAAGCAATTTTTTTTTCATGTGCTTATTGGGCCATTTGTACATCTTTGAAAAGATATCTACACAGATCCTTTGTCCATTAAAAAAAAATTTTTTTTTAACGTTACTTATTTTTGAGACACAGAGAAAGAGAGAGCACGAGCAGGGGAGGGGCAGAGAGAGAGGGAGACAGAATCCGAAGCAGGCTCCAGGCTCTGAGCTGTCAGAACCTGCTGCGGGCCTCAAACTCATGGACTGTGAGATCGTGACCTGAGCTGAATTTGGACGCTTATCCGACTGAGCCACCCGGGTGCCCCCTTTGTCCATTTTTAAATTAGATTGTTATAATTACATTTCTAATCTACGTATTATTTTCATTTGAAGTTATTACTTTTACTCTTTTAAATGTGCAATTGGAAATCTTCAGTAAATGATAAGTATGTACATAAATCTGACCAGTTGATCTATTTCTGTAATCATCTACTTTCTATTTTTCTGTATACTTTTGATTAAAAACTACATTTTTCTTGTGATGGTTGTGATTCGTGTCCTTTTAGACAATTCATTAAAATTTAAAAGTTATTGGGGCACCTGGGTGGTTCAGTTGGTTAAGCATCTGACTCTTGATCTTGTCTCAGGTCATGATCTCATGGTTTGTTGAGTTTGAGCCCTGCGTCAGGCTCTGTGTTGGCAGCACAGAGCCTGCTTGGGGTTCTGTCTCTCCCTCTCTCTGCCTCTCCCCTACTCTGTCTCTGTCTCTCTCTCAAAATAAATAAACTTAAAAAAAAAAAAAATTTAAAAGCTATTGTTGCTGAGTGGTCCCGTTAGGCCTTTATTCCCAGTTTATTAATTGAAAGTGTCGTATTTTTAATTTTTAATTTATTTTAATTTTTAAAAGTTATTTTGAGAGAGACAGAGACAGCACAAGAAGGGGAGGGACAGAGAGAGAGGGAGAGAGAGAATTCCAAGCAGGCTCTGCACTGCCAGCGCAGAGCCCACTATGGGGCTTGAACCCACAAGGCTGTGAGATCATGACCTGAGCCGAAACCAAGAGTTGGGTGCTTAATTGACTGAGTCACCCAGGTGTCCCTAAAGGTGTCATGTTTTTTAAACTCCTCACTTACTTGGGGCACCTGGGTGGCTCAGTCGGTTAAGCGTCTGACTTCGGCTCAGGTCATGATCTCGTGGTTCGTGAGTTCAAGCCCCACACCGGGGTCTGTGCTGACAGCTCAGAGCCTGGAGCCTGCTTCGGATTCTGTGTCTCCTCCTCTCTCTGCCCCTCCCCTGCTCACACTCTGTTTCTATCTCTCTCAAAAACAAACAAACATTAAAAAAAATTTAAACTCCTCATTTATTTTTTATTAAATTTTTTTTTTAATGTTTATTTATTATTGAGAGACAGAGAGACACAGAGCATGAGCAGGGGAGGGGCAGAGAGAGGGGGAGATACAGAATCCGAAGCAGGCCCCAGGCTCCGAGCTATCAGCACAGAGCCCAGTGCGGGGCTCGAACTCACAAACCACAAGATCATGACCTGAGCCAAAGTCGGACGCTCAACCGACTGAGCCACCCAGGCGCCCCTATTTTTTATTTTTAGTAGGCTTCATGCCCAGTGTGGGGTCAAACTCACTACCCTGAGGCCAAGAGTTGCATGCTCTACCAGCGAGGCAGCCAGGCCCCTCTAAACTCCTCACTTTTTTAAGGATTCTAATGTTGTTGTCTTACACTTAGACCAAAAATTAGTTTAGTTATAGTTATGTTTAAAAAAATTACAAAGGAATGGTACAGGACAGTATAAGCAGGGAGGCTTACACTGTAACAGGGAGGCCTGGCATAAACCAGGGGAGGTTAGAGAAAGCTTCCCTCAGGAAGTGATATTTGAACTACTTCCTTTTAGTTCCAGGTTACTAAGAATTTGTTTTTTAAATTAGTATTAACTACTTTTTCAGTTTCTTTTGAGATGATCGTATAGGTGTTCTTATTTAATCTATTAATGTAATCTCATTAATTCTAATATTGGATATCATTGCAATTCTGAAATAAACTTTGTTATTATGTATTATCCTTTTTCGGTATTGTAAAATTCTGCTTATTGTTTATGCATCTCCATTTATTCATATTGGAGCCTCTGGCTCTTCTCTGAACATTTCATGTATATTCCCATCCCAGGGCTTTGTGTTTTTCATTCCCTATGTCTGAAATATGCTTGTTCCCTTAATTCCTTTAAGTCTCTAGTCAAATACCACCTTGCCAGTGAGGTCTTCTTTCACAACTTTATATAAAATGGAAACTTTCCTGTTCCCTCCCTTACTATGCTGAACTGTCACTAGCTGACATTTCATACTTACCCGTTTGTTTGTTTATCCTTGCTTCCATTAGCCAAATGTGAGCTCTATGAGAGCATAGACTATTTTGTTCACTGCTGTACCCCTAGCGCCTAAAACAGTCCTGGTACATAGTAGGCACTCAATACATATTTGGAACGAACAATTGAACACCATATTTTACATATGTGTATGTGAATTTTTTCTCTCTTAACTCTTTGTCAGGTTTTCTATATCAGAATTTCTCTTATTAAATGAAATGGGAAGTTCCCATTTTTTTGTATGTTCCCAAATAGATGAAATAACATAGGAATTCCCTTCCTTGACTGTCAGAAGTGATTTACCTATAAAACTTTGAATTTGAGGAGAAAGGATAAATACTTGACAGGCTTTTGATATGTTTATTCCACTTGTCTACTCCTTCAGTCAGTTTTGGCAATTTGCATTTCCTTATAAAACAGGCCTTATGGGGCGCCTGGGTGGCTCAGTTGGTTAAGCGTCCGACTTTGGCTCAGGTCATGATCTCACTGTTCGTGAGTTCAAGCCCTGAGTCGGGCTCTGTGCTGACAGTACAGAGCCTGCTTGGGATTCTCTCTCTCTCCCACTCTCTCTGCCCCCTCTCCCCCTCACACTCTCTTTCTCAAAAATTAAAACAAGCCTTTCAACCTAAAAGATTTTAATTTATTGACTATAAATTAAATTTGTATAATTTAGAAAATAGCTCCTGCACTTGTAATTACGATTCCCTTTCTCATTTTACCCTGTGTTATTATTTTCATGGAAATACATGCTTGAGACTTGTCTATTTTAATTGTCTGTTTTAAAAAATCATTTTTTTCCTTTGTGTTGTGTACATGTGTGTTCTTATTCTAATTTCTTGAATAAAATGGTTGGTTAATGTTTTTCCTTGTAAAAGTATCGAGGGATATGAATTTTCATCTGAGTACAGCTTTGACTTGCCATTTATTTCTAAATATAATCCTCCTTTGTTTTGAACTAGATGTCATTCTTATGATGGGGGTATAAGCAGTTTAAATTGGGCCAAAATTTCCATAAGACATGATTTGGGACTCAGGTAACATCTGTGTGTTACCCATTAGGCATAAGAGAGCATATATCTGCCACAGGATCCAAAAAGGACTTACTGAATGTGCACTGAAAGATTTTTCCCTCTGGCTTGTTTTTTTTGGCACACAGCATCTCTTAGACGAACAGGTGTTTGGCAGCTAATGAAGTATCTTTTATTTAGTGGAGTAGTCAGGCCAAATTTTATAGTTATCATTGGCAACTCAATAGCCATAAAATTTGAACCCTAGTCCCATGGCTTGCCTATATGAGAAGTCTTGGAGAATCCCCAGCTTGATCTTTTTTTTTTTTTTTTAATGTTTATTTATGTTGAGAGAGAGAGAGTGTGTAAATGGGAGAGGAGCAGAGAGAGAGAATCCCAAGCAGCCTCCACGCTGTCAGTGCAGAGCCCTACGAGGGGCTCCATCTCACAAACCATGAGATCGTGACCTGAGCTAATATCAAGTCAGACACTTAACCGACTGAGCTACCCTGGCGCCCCCTCCCCTCCCAGCTTGATTTTTTTCATTGCTTCAATCAGTTGCTTCTCTGCAGGGCTGTTCCTAGCACTGAAGTTAGGGTGAGGTGTCCAAGATTTCATCTGAATTTTAAGAAGTATGAGTTTTACTTACCTTCTTCCCTCCACATGTTTTTTTAAATTAAAACAAAATTTTAAAAAATCAGTGAGAGGCAGTATTGGGCAAGTGGAAGAAGTTCTGGACCAGAAGTCAGAACGTCCAGCTAATAGTCCCAGTTCTCAAGCTTAGCGGCTAGGTGACCTGGACATCATATTAAACTTATTTTTAAATTAGGAATGCTGTTCCCAGCAGCACAGAGTTCTTTCAAGGCTCACATTAAATAATATACAAAAAAAGCTGCTTGGAAGAATTAAAGAATTACTCTAAGGGGTTATTATTACTTTACAGATATAACTACAGAGAATAGTTTACTGTTTAAAGTTAGTGAATAAGTTACTAGGAGAGTCCAGGAAATGAATCACTATGCTTTTGATAGACACAGGATCTAATAATTACTAGACAACAGCCAGATGTTGTCCATTCTGATGCCCTTTGGGAGAGTTTGCATTGGTTAAAACAAAGCAATTTGCTTCTGATATACACCGATCTGAGTTTAATCTATGTCTCTGGGGCTCTGAAGCAAGAGTGACTACTGATGGCTCAGATTGTAAGCTTTCCTAGGGCAGATTTCCAGTATTCCTTTTTTAAAATTTTCCTGTTTCTTACATGCCACTGACATTCCACTTTATTTATTTATTTACTTACATATTTATAAGTAAACTCTGTACCCAGTGTGGGGCCCAAACTCATGACCCCAAGATCAAGAATCACATGCTCTACCAACTGAGCCAGCCGGGTGCCCCGTGGTATTTCACTTTAAATGTCTATTAATTATTTGGCCTAAAAGCTGACCTTGTAGGAAGTGAGTGAGATATCAAGTATTTATCACATTAGGAAAACCTATTAATCCTTGGGAACAATAACAACAACAAAATCAGAGCTAGAGAAAAGTAGAAAAAAACAACAACAAATTTTTTTAAAATTCCTGGAGCCTAGGTGTGAAGATACAGACTTAAATCAGACTTTCCAGCAGTAATTCCTTGTTTGGAAGATTTCCGAGATGACCATATATCACGGCTTGTTTCCATGTCAGCATGCCTCAGAGGATTCTAGGACCAAGTGTGTTCACTCATTCAACCAGTATTCAACCATGTAGTCTCATTCAACTCATTCAACCATGTAGTCTCCTACGTGCCAGAGGCTGTGCTAAGGGCAGTGGATACAATGGTGTACAAGTGGATCTGGTCCTAGTGGGATTCGAACAGGCAATGGTAGCACATCAGGATAAGTGCCCTGAGAGAGGCAGTATGGTGTGATGATACTGGAGCACATGGCAGAGCCTCCAACAAGCCCTGGGGAATGAGGGAGGCTGAGGGAGACCTGGAGGAGGAGGAGGAGGAGTTAGCCAGGAGAAGGATGGTGGGGCCTGAGGGAGAGTAAGTCAAGTAGGTGAATGTCTCAGCTTGGCAAGAGAATAAGAGAGAAGGGCTCAATATAGCCGGAGCTGGGGAGTGAGGGAGAGATGCTTGGGGCTCTCTTACCCTTGTGAAGGACTGTTATCTTTATTCCAGGAGCCGTGGGACACCACTGAAGGTTTTAAGTCAGGGGGAGACTTGGTTAGGATTTAGTTTAGAAAGATCTCTGGTTGCTGCATGGAGGGTGGTGGGAGGGAGGGAGACTGAGGGCAGAGGATTCCATTAGGAAGCTACTGTGGTGGCTCAGGCTGGGAACAGTGGAGGTGAGCATGGTTTGCTCTGCCAGGGAAGGAGAAGTAGCAGTGGGTGGAGAGAAGAAAATCACATAAAGAAGACTGCGGGGGAAGAAGTGTCAGGTCATGGTGATTGCTTGAATGTGCAGGATGAGGAAAAGGAGTTGGGAAAGATTCTGTTTTCTGGCTTGGTCAGCCAGTTGGAAGGTTGTACCATACGAAAGGAGGAAAAGCAAGTTTGCTGGGGGACGTATGCTTTTATAGGCATTGCTTTTCAGGTGCCTATGGACCATGTAAGGGAGATGGCCAGTAGGCAGTGGGCAGATGTGCCCCGAAGGTCTGGGCTGGACATTTGGATTGTGGTGTCATCAGGTGACTGAAGCTGGGGGATCGGGTCAGATCACAGAGGAGAGGGTGTAGGAGAGAAGAGGGCCTGGGGGTCCCCCCAAGGGACGCTGACATTACAAATGGACATAGGAAGAGCAGCCAGCAGGTTTGAGAGTCAGAGATGGGAAGGTGAATCTAGCAGAGCAGTGTCTATGATTTTGTCAGTCACGGGGCCCTTCCTCAAATTGTCTGAAAGCAGGCTTGAGCTGGCAACCAGGAATCTGCATTTAGGAGTGAGCCTTTGCTCTCCAGACTGGGAGGCCTGGGACCTGGATACTTTCCCAAAGTTTTTCTCTCTGTGTCTTAAAGTCACTCTGTGTCTGTATGAACTTTATTGTTCAGGATTGTTTTGAGGAGGAAGTAAGGATATGGTTATAGTCAGTCAAAATGCAAAGCTCTGAGGATTTGGGATTTAGGCCATGTCAAGATGGCATCAAAGTGTAGAATCTGGGCCCTGGGAACAGTCTTAGAAGCATCATCCAGACTCCCACCCAGAGCAGGAAGTCAGATTATACTAGTTTGTTGGATGAAAGTTGGCGGCAGATTTTTTCCCTTCTCTGTGGCTGTTGGGGACAGACGGTATTATTTTCACGTCTGTGCCAGCGTAGATTTTCACAGTGACAGGTATAAGCCAGTAGCAGTGTTACAAAAGTGAGGGAGGAAAGGCCGCTCATACTGTGCTTAGATGTTGCTCAGGACTTTCCAGTACATTCTAATCCAGTCACAGATGATCCTCATGAACTTCCTTTAATGGCAGTAGGAACAAAGCTGCTTCTGTTTGGCAACTGAGGGGGAAAAGGAAGACCTTTTAGGCTTAGATGGTTTTCGGAGTCCCCATCACTGAGAGTGACAGGGCAAAGCAAACCTTGGTGACCCTCTTCTCTCATAGTTCCTTTTCACCCATCTTCTCGAGCACTGATGTAACCAGGAGAGGAAGGAGAGAGGCCTCTTACGGGTCTCCGGACACATCAATATTGTTGGTACTAGTTGCTAAGGATTTGAGAAAATAAAACATTGCAGTTGAGCAAGAGTCTCCCTCTGCTCTATGTTAATTTCACACTCTAGGCTTTCCACAATAGACTCCTGTGAGGCAGACCCCTTAAAAATTACTCAGCCTACAGACCTAATCATGTTTTGGGTAAAAGTGCTTCAGGTTTTTAAGATGAGGCAATCATGTGGGTACTGAAGTTTCCAGTTTGCTTTCCCTCAGATAATCCCAGGGTGAGTTACCTTGAACTTTACTGTTTTGGTTGTGTGCTGGGTGTCTCTCCCTCTGTGTCCCCCTCCCCCCCATCCCTACTTATCCTTTAAGGAACTTTGAAATTCAAGTTAGAGAAATAACCTTTTCCAGGCTTTAACTGAGACTGAAAGATCTGGTCAGTTTCTCATGGTGGTAATACCCATTCTTTCCCTGCCTCCAATCTCTTATTAAAAATATCCAACAGGGGCGCCTGGGTGGCTCAGTTGGTTAAGCGTCCCGACTTTCCAAATTGGGCTCAGGTCATGATCTCATGGTTTGTGAGTTCAAGCTCCCCATCGGGCTCTCTCCTGTCAGCACAGAGCCTGCTTTGGATCCTCAGTCCCCCTCTCTCTCTGCCCCTCCCCTGCTTGTTCTCTCTCTCTAAATAAATAAATAAACTTAAAAATAAAAAGTCCAACATGCTGAAAAGTTGAAAGAATAATGTAAATCACCTGCTTACTTCCTGCCTGGATTTAATAATTCTTAACCTCTTGCTATCTTTGTTTTTATCTCTCTCTTTTTTTTTTTTTTTTTTTTGACTGAAGGGTTAGGGGGTTAGACATTGCAGAAGAGAAAAATAGCGAACTTGGAGACATAGCGGTAGAAACTGTCCAAAGTGAAACAAAAAAGACTGAGGAGAAAAACAGAAAACATCAGTGAGCTGTGGGACAACTTCAAGGAGTGCAATTTATATAATTGAAGTCCCTAAAAGAGAGAAGAATGTGGGGGGGGGGGGAGAAGAACGGGGGAGGGTATTTGGAACTATTTCCAAATTTGATGAAAACTATAAACTCTCAGATCCAAGAAGTTCAGTGAACCCCAAGCATAAGCAACATGAGGAACTCTGCACCAAGACACGTTATAACTAAATTGTCTAAACAAAGTTATAAAAAGAAAAATTTTTTAATGTCTTACTTATTTTTAAGAGAGAGAATGTGAGCAGGGGAGTGGCAGAGAGGGAGACAGAGGATTGGAAGCAGGCTCTACGCTGACCACAGTGAGCCCCATGTGGGGCTCAAACTCAAGAACTCACGAACGGATGCTCAACCGACTGAGCCACCCAGGTGCCCCCAAAGTTTTAATTAACCAAAGAGAAAAGACACGCTGTATACAGAGCAGAGATAAAGGTGGTGCACATCTCTTGCCAGGAACAATGTAAGCTAAAAGGCAGTCGAGCAGTAACTTTGAAGGACTGAGAGATATAAAATATTACCCTAGAATGCTATACTCCAGAGAATATGCTGTATCCTTCAGTAACAAGGCAAAATAAACACTTTCAGATATTAAAAAAAAAAAAGTGGAGAGAATTCATCACCAGCACATTTGCCCTACATGAAACAATACCGTAGGGGAACCTGCCTCTCCGTGATGGAATGAAGGGCACCAGGCACACGGACTGTGTGAGTGAATATAAACCCACATCATTCTGAGACTGGTTATCTTCCCTCTGGTACACCACTTACTCGGCTTCCTTCTGTTCACCATCCTCCCAGGATTTTTTTTCGCCTCTCTTGTTTTTTTATTATGTATGTATGTAATCTCTGCACCCAGTGTGGGGCTTAAACTCATGACCCTAAGATCCAGAGTTGCATGCTCTACTGACTGAGCCAGCCGGGCACCCCGAATTCATGGTGTCTGGGAGGGATTGTTTTTTCTTAAGTTTTACTTTTTTTAAAGCAACCTCAACGTGGGGCTTGAACTCACAACCCCAAGATCAAGAGTTGCACACTCCCGTCTACTGAGCCAGCCAGGCACCCCTCACCTCTCTTGTTTTGAATCGTCCTGTCTTCCGTATTTCATATCTTCGTTTCTTGGTTTACTCTCCTGTTTGGGGGGAGCTCACCTCCCAGGAGCTTCTGGAAAAAGGGAGGTGGTTTTGTGGAGGCCTTGCACGTCAGAAAATATCCTTCTTTTGCTCTCGTACTTAATTGATGGTTTGGAGGAACAGAGAATGTTACATTGGAAATATTCTCCTTCAGAATTTTGAAGACTGCTCCATTGTCCTCTCGTTTCTAGTTTTGCCTTTGATTCCTGATCCTTTAGTATATGTCTCATATCTTCCCCTCAACAACTTCCACTCTCTCCTCAGTGCTGTGGACTTTCATAGTGATTTGCCTTGGTATCTGTTTGTCCTTATCCATTGTGCTGGACGAGGGTCAGACAACTTTCTCTATAAAGGGCCACATAGTAAATGCTTTGCTTTTTGTGGTCCACATACGATCCGTGCCATATCTTCTTTCTTTTTTTCCCCACCTCTTTGAAAGTGTAAAAGCCATTCTTAGCTTAAGGTCTACACGAAAACAGACTGCAGGCTGAATTTGGCCCACAGGCCATAGTTTGGTGATCCCTGTGCTAGACGTTCAGTGGACCTTCCAGTCTGGCAACTTATGCCATTTACTACTGGGAACATTTTAAAAATAATTTCACAATGATTCCCTCTCAGTTTTTTTTCTTTATGGAGTTAATGCTATTTAGATGTTGAACCTCTTGGATTGGTCCTCCAATTTTCTTATCTTTTCAGTTATTTATCTCTTTGACTCTTTGCTGTGTGTTCCAGATTTACTCAACTTTATCTTCTAACCCTTCTATTTACTTTTAAATTTCTGCTGTCATGTTTCTTAAACATTTCTGATACTGTGTTTTAATTTTTTTTTTTTAAATAGCCTTCTATTCTTGTTTCATGGATGTGGTGTCTCTCTCTTTAAACAAAATAAAAATGAAAAATTCCCTGCATCGTCTGTTTCCTCCAGGTTTTGTTGCTTTGGTCTCTATTTTCCGTGTAGGAACTTTCCTTAGATGGGTGGCAGATCCTCTCTGGCTGCTTGTGATGAAGAAGACAGACTTAAATGCTGATTGGAACTCTGGCCTTACGGGTGGGGCTGAACTGGGTGGGCCGTTAGGGAATCCCCAATGACAGTGTCTTTAGATTTTTCTTCTTGGGCTTGATTTTCCAGAGAAGTCTCTCCTGCTTGGAGGATGAAGGTCTGGCTGCCAGAATGCTGGCAGATGAGTGGATGGAGAGGGCCAGAGGTGTGGAGGGTAGTCTTCAGCAGGCTGCACACATGGTCATTGAGTCCCTCTGTTTTCAGTATTAGACTCACACTCTGAGCTGTGGCTTAGGTCTCCCAGTCCAGGGACCCTGTAGACTCTACAGGAGAGGAAACTTTCATTGTTCTGCCATGTTGGGAGAAGGATAATCACCCAGTGATGGGAAGTGGTAGACGGGATCTAGGTATAACTGTTTCCCAAGTCCCTTTCTACCAACATGCCTTATACTCGCCCCCACCCACCTTCTTTTAAGTGTTAGAGGTACCTGGTTCTTCCAGTTCCTCAAACCGTTGAGGATTCTATTTTGCACATTTGGTTGGTTTTCAGTATTTCCTACTTTTGGTTTAAGATCCCACTTCAGATGGATTCAGCTTTCCTAGGCCTGCTAAGTCACTTACCCCACGTCTACTGTAGAAAATAAGACTACAGGGGCACCTGGCTGGCTCAGTTGGTGGACCATATGACTCTTGATCTTGAGGTTGTAAGATTGAGCGCTACATTGGGTATGGAGATTACTTAAAATATATATAAAATATTTTTATTTTATTTAATTAATTAATTTTAATGTTTATTTTTGAGAGAGAGAGAGAGAGTATGTGTGTGCAAGCAGGGAGGGGCAGAGAGAGAGGGAGAGACAGAATCTGAAGCAGGCTCCAGGCTCTGAGCTGTCAGTGCAGAGTCCCATGTGGGGCTCAAACCCATGAACCGCAAGATCATGACCTGAGCTGAAGTTGGACACTTAACCGACTGAGCCACCCAGGTGCCCCCCAAAAAGTAAAATCTTAAAAAGAAAGGAAGACCACAGACTCAGAATTTAAAAACAAGACTGTCAGGGGTGCCTGGGTGGCTCAGTTGGTTGAGCATCCAACTCTTGGTTTTATTTCAGGTCATGATCTCACAGTTCGTGGGTTTGAACCTCATGTCATGTTGGGCTCTGTGCTGGCAATGCAGGGCCTGCTTGGGATTCTCTCTCCCTCTTTCTCTGCCCCTCACCTGCTTGTGTTCTCTCTCTCTCTCTCAGTATAAATAAATAAGTAAACTTAAAAAAAATAAAAAATTAATAAAAATAAGACTGTATCATCTATAAGAACTGAATTCCAGGAAGGAAGGAGGGGGAGTGGCCAGCAGCCAGAAGCTGGGGACCACCACACCCTAGTTTCTTAACATAGCAAAATGACTGGCTCTTTGGGCCACTTTTTTTTTTCCCCTTTCCTTTCTTGCTGAGAGAATGGAAACAGTCTTCGAAAGTTCTAGGGCTAACTGGGCAGCAAACAAAAGCCTGACTAAACAAACAGGTGGGAAAAAAAACCAACAACATTTGGGACACCCCAAATCCAAAAAATTTCATTCTGAATGAGCTCATTAGCTCACTCTGAAGCAGGGAATGAAGTTAAACCTAAGATCATTTCTTCTGATACTGGGTATTCCCTCCTGGACCCCAACATACTTCTTCAGTGGAGTGGTCTTTGGCATGGAGCTACGTTATACAATATGGAGAGACAAATTTCCCCAGTCAGTTCTCCACCACCCACCCTTCCCTAAGTGAAGGCTGGACAAAGACCACTATCCCAATACACAACCAACTGGTGTTCTGAGGGCAGTATTCAGATAATACCTAGGAACATGGGGAGGGGGCAAAGAGAGTACATTTTTATCTAAACAGACCACCAGAGAGAATTGCCCCTGTCTAGGTGATTTAAGCAGAAAAGGGGGAGGGGGGCGGATAACAACTACATGGGAGAGAAACCTTGATAAGGAAAAAATGATAGAAATATGGCACATAGACTGAGGTAAAGAATTTATTCTGGAAGAAGGCTCATACAGAGAAAATTCAAATCACTGTCAGACAGGAAATGATGAGCCAAGAGCTCAGATGTAAGGTGCTGTGAAATAACAGAGCAAAGTGGGAAATGGACTGGTCAGGCCGAGGAAATGGAAAACAATAGTAGCACTCCAGAACTAACAAACCAACTCTTAGATGTAAAGCAAGCAGCATCTTTTCTGCAGGCTATGAAAGACTGACTTGAGGAAAACACCCAGTCTGCATATTCAGTGAAAGTTAGTGTAAACTCAGCTGTTTCTTTTGGATTTTCAGTGTTTCTTCTGGGAGCTCCACCTTCTTCCTGTGCCTGATGCTGGGCCCAAACCCCTGGAGGATGTTTTCTTTTCCTGGTATATAATTGTAACCAGTTACATGGATTGGGGAAAAGGAAGCAGCGCTCCTGGAATTAGACCTTTTTATGTGTTGGGGGCTGGGAGTGGTGGTGCAGGGAGGTTTCCTCCTTCTCGAAGCTTCCCTGAGGCTTTTGTCTTACGTCAGTTTGACACCTGGACATTAGCTGTATTGGTGGTTCCGGAAGGGGCTTGAGTTTATGGTCTTGCCATACTTGTGTGAGACTAAACATTTTTTATTTTTATTTTTTATTATTTTTTTAACAAAGCTTTTTTTTTTTTTTTAAGTTTATTGTTTTGAGAGAGAGTGAGTGGAGGAGGGGCAGAGAGAGAGAATCCCAAACAAGCTCCGCACTGCCAGCACAGAGCCCAACGCAGGGCTCAATCCCACGAACCGTGAGATCATGACCCAAGCTGAAACCAAGAGTTGGATGCTCAACTGACTGAGCCACCCAGGTGCCCCGAGACCAAACATATTTTACTATCTCAGACCTGAAGACCCTGAAGCAGGTTGAATCTTAGAACAGAACAGATTGGGCTGGTGAGAGTCTTGGACTTGAAGATAAGGTGATTCCTACCATCACTGTCATAGACAAGTCACTTATCTCTGGTGGGTTCAGTTTCTTTATAAAAATGGACTAGATCAGGGTTTCTCAACCTTAGCACTTACCACTGGTTTTTGTTGTTGTTTTGTTTTGTTTTGTTTTGTTTTTTTACTTTAAAAAAAATGTTTATGTTTTGAGAGAGTGAGAACGTGTGCACCACTGCGGGAGGGGCAGAGGGAGACAGAGGATCAGAAGCAGGCTCTGCACTGTCAGCGTGGAGACCAATGCAGGGCTCAAACTCACACACCATGAGATCATGACCTGAGCCGAAGTTGGACACTTAACCGACTGAGCCACCCAGCTGCCCCCAACCTCAGCACTATTGACGTTTTTGGGCTGGGTGAGCCTGTGCATTGTAGGATGTTTGACAGCATCCCTGGCCTCTCCCTACTGGATACCCGTAGCACCCTCCAGTCATGACAGTCAAAAATGTCTCCAGACGTTGCTGAATGTCCCCTGGTGATACAATCACTCCCCACTAAGAACCACTAGGCTAGATGAACTTGTGTCTGCTCTGGGTTTCTGGAATTCATTGAAACATTCTATTCTTTTTCCTTCTTTCCAAAGTATGTTTTCTCCGATCCTTAATCCTTACTGGGAGGGAAACTCCCATTTAAATCGAGAAATGTCATTTGGAGCCATTAAATTCTGCACCTACGAATTTAAGATACTTGCCCCATCTTGGGTTCCTGCCAAGATCAAGTTAGATACCTGTTCTAGGTCCTTGCAGTTCAAGGAAGAATTACTGCAGACATCATAGTGTGTATTAGGAGGAGGACAGGCTTTTTGCAGAAAAACCAATACAGGCTGGCAGAGTAAATGAGACATTAACAGAGGAGATCTGCTGCTGTTCATGATATATATGTATATATGTATGTATATATATATGGGCAGTGTGTTTTCTTTCTTTCTTCCCCTTCTCTCTCTTTTTCTCCTTCCTTCCTTCCTTCTCCTTTAGCAAATATAAAACACTTCCCAAATAACTGCATGATAGTATCACTGTCTTTTTTTTTTAAGTTTATTTATTTATTTTGAGAGAGAACCATGAGCAGGAGAGAGTCAGAGAGAAGGAGAGAGAGAGAATTCCAAGCAGGATCTGCACTGTTAGTGTGGAGCTCAATGTGTGGCTCGAGCCCATGAACCATGAGATCATGACCTGAGCCAAAACCAAGAGTCAGAGGCTTAACTGACTGAGCCACCCAGGTGCCCAGATAATACCATTATTTTGTATAAGAATGGCCCTCATTCTTGAGTCCTTTTAAAAATGTCTTATTCAACAATGGTTATGAGGTAATCATAGTGCTCTGTCCTAGAATATTAATTTCCATTTCACTACTTTGTGTCTTTGGTCTTTTTGTTTCAAAACATTAATACAACTGAATAGTATTTACTACATAAACTATTGATTTTAAGAAGATATAAATTGTTTTGGTTTCCTTTTTTTTTTTTTTTTTTGAGAGAACGAGTGACAGCAAGTGTGGGGAGAGGGTAAGGTGGGGGGGGGGCGGATCTTAAGCAGGCTTCATGATCAGCACAGAGCCCAATGTGGGGCTTGATCTCATGACCTTGGGATCATGACCTGAGTCTAAATCAAGAGTCAGATGCTCAACTGACTGGGCACCCAGGCACCCCTTGGTTTCCATTTTTTTTTTTTTAATGCTTTCATTTATTTTTGAGAGAGCAGGGGAGGGAGAAGCAGAGAGAGAGGGAGACACAAGATCTGAAGTGGGCTCTGTGCTGAGAGTGGAGAGCCCCATGTGGGGCTCGAACCCACGAACTGTGAGATCATGACCTAAGCCAAAGTCGGACGCCCAATCGACTGAGCCACCTTTGGTTTCCATTTTTAATTGATTTTTCTATTTGTGTGTCTTTTGTAACCTCACATTTCCTTTAATCCAAGGGATATTGTGTTGAAAGCAGCCTTAGAAAGAAGAAAATAGGTTCTTTGGAGCTGAGGTGAGGTGACAGCATCCAGAGCGGAGCCAGGAACTCCTATTTCTAACCTTGTTCTGTCCTCCCTTTGAGATTTCCTTTCTGTTAATCAGAATTCCAAGATCTGTGAGGCTTTGCTTTAGAGACTTTCTAGCTCCTTGACCTTTTGACTCTAAACCTTAGGAAGCTGAGTGGGGAAAATAAGATAGAAAATGAGAAACCCCTGTGAAAGAGACAGTGAATAGTCCTTTCTGTAACTCCATCTGGCATCTTCATGTACTGAGGTTAGGATTTGGTTTCTCGGACATCAGGCATTTATTTATCGTCATGCTTTCCTCTCAGACATTGGCAGAGGCCCAAGTGTTGGATGTCATAACGTTGGACATTTGAGTCTTATGCAATCTGTGGGTGTGCTTATAAGGACAGTGTAGTCAAGTCATTGACTACATTGTTCACCAGTCTCGGAATGTTCTAAAGCTTGTGACGACTCCCAACAATTGGGCCTTCCCTTCCCTCCCACTCCTCACCACCCAAAAAGCAAATCTAAATAGGAACATTCCCAGGGTAAGCAGTTATAATTGAACAGCAGTTACAGGGAGCAGTACCTCATTCTTGCCCAGTGGCTAACAGTCTGTGGTCTCTATTTTGGTCTCTCACTTTCACAAAGTACAATTCATATACAGAATTATAGTAAATTATAATTTTAGGTAACTGATGTTCTATAGGAGTGAGCCAGGTTAGCTGTCTTCAGATGAAGACTATAGAACAATTCCATATTAAACAAAACAGTGTTTGTTTTTTGAGTTTGAAATTTTCATCTAAAATTTTCTGACTTTTTAAAAAACAGCTTTCTTGAGATATTATTCACACACCATACCATTCATCCACTTAAATTTTTGTTTAATGTTTTTGTTTTATTTATTTATTTATTTATTTATTTATTTATTTATTTATTTATTTAAGAGAGAGAGACAGAGCACGAGCAGGGGAGGAGCAAAGAGAGAGGGAGACACAAAATCTGAAACAGTCTCCACATTCTGAGCTGTCAGCACAGAGCCCGATGCAGGGCTTGAACCTGTGAACCTGGAGATCGTGACCTGAGCGGAAGTCGGATGTTTAACCAACTGAGCTACCCAGATGCCCCGCCATTCACCCATTTAAAGTGCATTTCAATGGCTTTGAGTATATTCACAGAACTGTACCTCCATTATCCCAGTCAAATTTAGGACACTTGCATTACCCCCAAAAGAAGCTCCATTGCTCCTTTGACATCACCCCCAGCTCCCCCATCCCCCTGCCCTAGGAGAATATTGATCTACTCTCTATCTCTACCGATTTGCCGATTCTGGACACTTTGTATAAATGGAATTCATACAATTTGTGGTCCTTTGTGACTGGCTTCTTTGACTTAGTGTGTATTAAAGATTCATCTGTGTTGTAGCATGTATCAGTATTTCATTCCTCTTCATGGCTGAATATTCCATTGTCTGAATATACCACGTTTATCTATCCATTCATTGGGTGGTGGCTGTTTGAGTTGTTTCCACTCGTTTGGCTCTCATAAATAATGCTGCTATGAACATTCATGTGTAAGCTTTTGTGTAGACCTCGGTTTTCATTTATCTTGGGTATATACCTTGGAGTGGAATCTGGATCATATGGTAATTCTACGTTTAGTGGTTTGAGGAACTACCAGACTGTTTTCCAAAGCAGATATGCCATTTTACACTCCCATTAGCAGTGCAGGAGGGTTCTGATGACTTTTATTTTATGCTTCAGGTGTATGTCTTATTTCCCCAAACGGACTGTGAGTTCCTTGAGGTCAAGGATTGATTTATACTCAAAAATATATATGTTCTGAATAGGCTTCCTGTGGTTCTGTGCATTTTGTTGTGCAGGTGCTAGACACTTAACTTCTCTTGGCCTCAGTTTCTTCTTTGTCAAATGGGAGTGATTATAATAGTTAATATCAGAGGGGCAGAGTGAGCTTTAAATGAGACGATGCATGTAAAATGTCTAAGACAGTGTATTCCATATAGTAACTCTTAAATAAGTGTTAGATACTATTATTGTGGGCACGTTTTAGAAATTGAGACTGAATTATTGCTTGAGCTTTTTCTTTAATATGAGCTTTTAAAAGTATTTTGGCTAGGTTGTGATGTCTCCAACACTGGTTAAAAATTAACTTACAGAGAAATGCTATAGAGAAGAAACTTTGGACTTGAGCTTTTGTTTCTATCTATCCATCCACGTAATACCCACACTCCTCACTGCATTTGAGTGAGGAGAGTTAGAGAAGGACATTTCTAGGTCTTTCTGGCTTGCAAACTTGGGACTAGCCAGAATAGCCATAGTTTACTTGTCATGTTCCTCAAGAATAAAGAGTTCTCTCTCCCTAGCAGTCCTGGTGAAAGAGTCCCTGAGACTGTTTTCATCTGACAGTGCTCTTTGAATTGGGAGTTCTGAATCTTGGGGGATGTCAGGAGAGTGGCGGCCCTGGGAGGGGGTGTGTAGGTGGTTGCAGAGAGCTCCTGGGTAAAATCACCTTACTCAGTCACGAGATGCACTATGAACAGAACCACTTCTTTCACTCCCAGCAGGCACTGCTCAGTCATGCCACTCGGGGGTTCATTCATTCTATAGGCATTTGCCAGATCGTTATTTTATGCCAGATCCCAGAGACGGGGTGGGAGTTGAGGGTGCAGGGATGGGAGGAAATTGTCATGTTTGAAGGTGAATGAATGAGGCTTAGTGTTCCAGGAGCAGCATACTATGCATGACTTGTGGAGTCCTTGGTGAGGAGTTACTGCTTTAAAGACCAAGTGAGACTCTGGGGCGACCTCTTCAAGTGCCTCCTGAGCCATTCTGTCCCTCACTGAGCTTGTTGGGTCTCCCCATAATTGCTTTCTCTTTATTCCTGGACTGTCCCACTCTTAATCCTGACTTGAGGATTTTGCGTCTGCTCTTCCTATGCCTGGAAAACTCTTCCCCCCAGAACTTCGTAGTGTTGGTCTCCCTGGTCACCTCTTCAGAGGACGTTCTCCCAAATCCCCATCACACTCTTGTTGATTAGCCTTTTTAATTTCCTTTGAGCACATATCACTGTCTGTAATTGTCTTGTTTACTTCCTGGTGTCATTGCTCTCTCTGCCCCTACACCTCCAGGTGTAAGCGCCTTAAGAGCAGGAATCTTGTTTACTTGTTCACCGTGGTCTTTCCAGAGTCTGGAAAGATGTCTGACTCATAGCAGGTGTTCAGTAAGTCATCATTGTTGAGTGGATGAAAGAATATGTATGCAGGGAAACAAACTGGAAAACAGGAGACATCACAAACCCCATGGAGGAGTACTAAGAAACCAATTGGAAATAACTGGGTTCTTCTTTCTTAGGAAGGTCAAATACCATCTGAAGTAGATGATGATGGTGATGGTAAAAACCAAAAGTTTTAAGTATTGAACTGAGTGCTTTACACACATGAATTTGTTTAATCCCTGCAATAACTCTCTGGAGCATGTGTGGTCATTCCCATTTTAAAGATGGGGAAACTTGGGACGCCTGGGTGGCTCAGTCGGTTGTCCGACTTCAGCTCAGGTCATGATCTCACAGCTCGTGAGTTCGAGCCCCACGTCGGTCTCTGTGCTGACAGCTCAGAGCCTGAAGTCTGCTTTGGATTCTGTGTCTCCCTCTCTCTCTGCCCCTAACCCACTCACATTCTGTCTCTGTCTCCCTCAAAAATAAAAATAAACATTAAAAAAATTAAAAAAAAAAAAAGATGGGGACACAGATTTAATAACTTGCCCAAGGTCCACAGTAAGTGGAGGATCTGGCTCCAAACCCCATCTGAATGATTGCTGTAGTATGTCAAGGTGATCATTGAAATGAAACAGAGAAAAGCACACCTGGCTTCAGTTTCAGAGCCCAGTGCAGGCTAGAGCTCAAGAGACTATATGTGTAGTGGGAAGATCATTTCGTTGGGGTCCAGAGACCCATTTCTGCTCACTCTGGAGTGACCATTTAGTGGCCTTGTCTACTCCAGATGGCTGTGTTTCGCAGGGAGTATCTCGGTCCCAAAAAGAGGGACCTACACCCTGGTCTTAAATGATCTGTAAGGTTCTTTCCAATATATGAGTTCTTAAACCCCAAAGAAGTAGAATCATGGAAAGTTACTCAGGCCTCAGCTGAGGAGCCATGAAAGTATGTGCATACATTCCCATACACACTTGAATGTGCCTAGAAAAAAGGATCTGTGAGGGTGCCTGCTAAACTTGTTAGTGGGTGTCTCCCCTCAAGAGTGGGGGTAAGGATGGGGCGCCTGGGTGGCTCAGTCGGTTAAGCGTCCGACTTCAGCTCAGGTCACGATCTCGCGGTCCGCGAGTTCGAGCCCCGCGTCGGGCTCTGGGGTGATGGCTCAGAGCCTGGAGCCTGCTTCCGATTCTGTGTCTCCCTCTCTCTCTGCCCCTCCCCCGTTCATGCTGTGTCTCTCTCTGTCTCAAAAATAAATAAACGTTAAAAAAATTTAAAAAAAAAAAAAAAAAAAAAAAAAGAGTGGGGGTAAGGAGAAAAATTTCACTTTGTGTTTATACTTCTATTTGAGATTTTCAACAAAAACGTGCTACTTCTGTATTATTAAGAACAACACAAAGGCGGGCGTGGCTCAGTCGGTTAAGCGTCTAACTTCAGCTCAGGTCGTGATCTCACCATTTGTGAGTTCAAGCCCCACGTCGGGCTCAGTGCTGACAGTTCAGAGCCTGGAGCCTGCTTCAGATTCTGTGTCTCCCTCTCTCTGCCCCTCCCCCACTCGCGCTCTGTCTCTGTCTCTCTCTCAAAA
This sequence comes from Prionailurus bengalensis, assembly GCF_016509475.1. Taxonomy (NCBI): domain Eukaryota; kingdom Metazoa; phylum Chordata; class Mammalia; order Carnivora; family Felidae; genus Prionailurus; species Prionailurus bengalensis. Next base: position 86,409,463 of record NC_057359.1, read on the forward strand.
GTAAATAATAATAATAATAAAAAAAGAACAACATAAGGGCAAAAATTTGTAGATACATTGTAATTTGTCGTTAGATTACCAACAGTTTAGGTATAAATGAGTATTTCTAAGGGGAGATTTTGACAGTACTTGGAAGACTTGTTTTCGAGTATTTGAACCATCGTCTTATGTGTCGTTTCACCTTAAATTCATTCCACTCTGGGAGGTGCGGCTGTTTAGCCAGGAAACCCTTCGGCTCAGAGCGAGACAAAGGGAGGTGGTTGCCACCTTCAGGTATCTGAAATGCTGGCAGCAAAGAGGAATCGACTTGTCGCCTCAGAGCAGAATTGCCAGCGGCACGTGGAATCGGCCCCGGGTGGGGTCCCAGCGCAACAGACAGTGGTGAAGGGTGGGGCCGTCTCCCTGGGGTCGGGCTACTGTGCGGCCACATAAAAGTCCTGTTGGCTCTTAGGTGTTTACTGTGTACCTGCCACCCTACTAAACGTTTGACTGTGATTCCCAGGATTGCTGCAGGCAGATATTCTGTGTCCTTCTTACCAATATGATACCTCGTTTTGTTTTCTTGTCTAAATGAATTTGCAGAACAACGTTAAGTAACGGCAATTTAAAAATATAGTTGTGTGTGTCTGCGTTGTGACATTAAATACCTGTGGGCCCCTACTTGTGTTTTCGGTTTTAATGCCTCTGTTTGTAGATACACAGAGGTCTCAGGGCACCTGGGTGGCTCAGTCACTTATGCTTTTGACTTCAGGTCATGATCTCACGGTTCATGAGTTCAAGCCCCGCGTCGGGCTCTGTGCTGACAGCTCCGAGCCTGGAACCTGCTTTGGATTCTGTGTCTCCCTCTCCCTCTGCCTCTCTCTCTCTCTCAAAAATAAATAAACATTAAAAAAAAAAAGAAAGAAAGAAAAACCCCCAGAGGACTCTCTGTCTCCTCAGAAGGGGTAGAAGGAGTCTTCTGTTCAATTTTGTATATACACTTAAGATCTATATTGTAGGGGCGCCTGGGTAGCTCAGTCGGTTAGGCGTCCGACTTCGGCTCAGGTCATGATCTCACAGTTTGTGAGTTCGAGTCCTGCATCGGGCTCTGTGCTAACAGCTCAAAGCCTGGAGCCTGCTTCAGATCCTGTGTCTCCTTCTCTCTCTGCCCCTTCCCCACTTGTGTCCTATCTCTCTGTCTCTCAAAAATAAATAAAGGTTAAAAAAAAAAAAGATTTACATTGTATACATTGGCATGTTCTTGCCATTACTCTAAAACATCACATGTTTGTCAGGGGTCAGAGTAGTTGTAAAGTTTTGGGTGAAGTACCTGTAGAGTTTGCTATCTAGTATTTTCGTGATTATTCTAAAACTGTATTTTGAATATGTACTTCTTTTTTTTCTTTAATGTTTATTTATTTAATTTGAGAGAGACAGAGGAGAGAGAGAAGAGGCCAGTGGAGGAGGAGCAGAGAGGGAGAGGGAGAGAATCCCAAGCAGGCTCCACACTGTGAGTGCAGAGCCTGATGTGGGGCTTGATCTCACAAACTGTGAGATCGTGACCTGAGCCAGATGCTTAACTGACTGAGCAACCCAGGCGCCCCTGCACTTCTTCCTAATAGGTTTTTACATTATGTTAACGATCTTTATTAGTGGAAGCGACATGTCATAATTTTCATAAGGAAATAATTCCTTGTCTGTATGAACAACATACTTTATAGTGACACCATAATAGGTGCCTTTTATGGAATGCCAGGCACTTACTAACCATTGTATCTCACTGATCTTTATAACGGGTCATTAGAGTATTATACTTCTAATTTTGCGGGTGAGAAAACTGAAGCCTGAAACATGTTAAACTTGCCCGAGTTCACACAGTCAGCAAATGCCTGAACCTGAAGTTTCCCTGCTCTAACTTTAGAACTTCGCGTGGCACTTTTTGTTTTTTAATTGTGAGAGGTGGAGGTGACCTTTGCTTGAGTAACTAACCTCTATATTCAAGAGGGTGTCTTTTAGAAGAACTGCTACTATTCAGCCAGAATGACTCTGGAAGCTCCCTGTACTTTGGGTTGGTAAAGAGGAGGGCAGCTGTGGCCTGAGTTTAGACTCCCTTAAATCTCTCTGTAGAATATGGCGGCACTTCTTCTGATCTGGTGGCACGGGACTTACGGTGCACCTGTTCGGGGCAGAGCATTAGGATATTTGAATCCCCCATACTTTTAAGGTCTTTGGTAATGCTCACACTTCTCCCCCAAACTTCCAGCCCAGCTAATATTAGTCGTGCTGTTTCCGATATTTTGGTGTTCCATGGCCTTAGGTGTCCTGACACATGTCACTGTGAAAGGCAGTAATGGGTGCCAGGGCTATAAGGGCAGGGCTTCACAAGTGGGGAAAGGGCTTGCAGCTATCCCTAGAGCCAGTGCTTTGGAACCAACTCCAGTTGGTATATTGGGTGCATGTGATGAAGATGTCCCAGATAATCTTAGATACTTGCTATTTTCCTTGAGTTTGGGAGTCACGCAGGACCTAGAGCATGTGGTTGAGAAGGAACCTATTTGCTTAACCCCTTGTCCATGCGGGAAGCAGAGTCCACCAGGGCTGTGGTCTTCACAATTATAGAGAAGTTGAAGCTGCCCTAGTGTCTTCTGTCCCATCTATATAAACTGGGTGGGTGATGGGGTGGACATGTTGGCTGTTGATGCACGTTTTGGTATGTAGAAACAAGACCTGCTGGTTGGACCAGCCTCAGAAGGTTTTGTTGTTTCTTTCCATACAAAGAGAATTTACAAGAGAGATGAAATGTGATTGCCAGGGATTATTTGTGAGGAAGTAGCCCAAGCTACTTGATTCTTAATGCTAAAATGGGCTCTAATCCTTGTTTCCTTTTTGGTATTGGATTAGAAAAATGTAGGGCAGCATTAGAATCGGCCGTTAACAACACCCAGGACAAATATATCTCCTGAGAATTTCGGAATGGGAGTAACCAAGCAAGAAGGATTGAAGGCCAGACTTTTACCTCCAGCTGAAGTCACTCTTCCAAGCTCCAGAGCCACCTCCAGCTACCTGCTCATATCAACCTTCAGATATCTCTTAGCCTTCTCAGTCTTTTTTTTTTAATAACTTTTTTTAAATGTCTATTTAATTTTGAGAGAGCGCAAGCAGGGGAGGGGCTGAGAGAGGGGGCCAGAGGATCCGAAGCAGGTTCTGCACTGACAGCAGTGAGCCCGATATGGGGCTCGAATTCACGAACCAGGAGATCATGACCTGAGCTGAAGTCAGATGCTCAACCGACTGAGCCACCCAGGTGCCCCTCAGTCTTTAATCAAAAAAGGACTCTTGGTTCATCTGGGTGGCTCAGTCGGTTGAGCATCCGACTTCGGCTCAGGTTATGATCTCACCACTTGTGAGTTTGAGCCCCACATTGGGTTCTGTGCTGACAGCTCAGAGCCTGGAGCCTCCTTGGGATTCTGTGTGTGTCTCTCTCTCTGCTCCTTCCTCGCTTGTGCTCCGTCTCTGCCGCTGCCCCTCCCGTGCTCTTGCTCTGTTTCTGTGTCTCTCTCAAAAATAAACATTAAAAAAAAAAAAAAGTCCTCTTGGTATTCTCCTACAAATCAGTTCTCCCTTTACATCTTTTCTCTCAATATCTCCAAATGTCTCACATCAGTTTCTTTGCTTGAGCCCAAAACCCAGGAGTTATGTCTCTCTTCCCCTTCCTCACACCCCCCACAACCAATTCAGCAGCTAGCCCTGTTGATTTTACTTCCAAAATATATATCAAATCCATCTGCTTCTTGCTATGACCCCTGCCACCAATCATCGTTAGCTGATTGCAGAGGCCTCCTAGCTCTGCGCCCTGCTTTCATTCTCATCCCTTCCAGTCTCCCCTCTACAGCATTTCAGAGCATATTTCTGCCTCCAGTGGCTTTCCAGTGCGCTTCAGATAAAATCATATTCCCTGTCAAGGCCCAATATGATCTGGCCTCCAACCTCAGCTTATACCGTCTCCACTTCCAAGAAGATGTCAAGTTCTCTTTCCTTTTTCCAGCCCAAGCCTTTGTGCTTGCTCCTTCTTCCCAGCTTTTGAATGGCTGGCATCTTCCTTGTGAGGTTCACTTCCTCAGAGAGGCCTTGCCTGGCCCCCCGGTAAAGGTAGCTGTCCACACCTGTTTTTTTCTCTCATAGTCTTTGTTTATTTAACTCAGAGAGAACTTATGAGAAGCTGAGATTGCCCTCTATTCAACGTCTGCTTCCTCCACCAGGGTGTAAGTGCCATGGGAGCTGCACCGTATCTTCTGTGTATCCTTCCTGGTGCCTGGTCCACTGCAGGGCAAACAGTGGTTACTCAGCTAATGTTATCGAATGTAAGACTGGATCAATGAATGGATATGATATATATATCATTATTTCTAATGAGTACATTGTATTCCATTATATTAACGTAACCTAATTGACTTAACCACTGCCTTATTATTGGATGTATTCGTTACGAATTTTTCACCACACTGAAATATGGGAAATAATCTAAATGGCCATTGGGGAAATTGTTGACTAAACTAGGGACTATTATGCAGGCATTTAAAATCAGGAAACATTTCTATTAGTACGGGGCAATGAGCTTATTCATGAAAAAAGCATAATACAAAATTATACAGCATGATCTTAACTATGTTGAGGTGCATAGAAAAAGCTATCAGGAAATAAACTAAAATGCTAATTATGTACTTCAAGTTGGCAAGATTACAGGTGATTTTTCTTTTTGTTGTTTTTTTTATGTGCACAAGTAATACACGATATTTTCTTCTTTATACTTTTTTGTGTTTTCCATGCTTACTGCTGTGTGTGGCTTTTTTTTCTTTTTTAATTTTTCTTTTTTAAATTTATTTTTTAATTTGCATCCAAGTTAGTTAGCATATAGTGCAACAATGATTTCAGGAGTAGATTCCTTAATGCCCCTTACCCATTTAGCCCATCCCGCCTCCCATAACCTCTCCAGCAACCCTCTGTTTGTTCTCTATATTTAAGAGTCTCTTATGTTTTGTCCCCCTCCCTGTTTTTATTTTTTGCTTCCCTTCCCTTATGTTCATCTGTTTTGTCTCTTAAAGTCCTCATATGAGTGAAATCATAGGATATTTGTCTTTCTCTAATTTCGCTTAGTGTAATACACTCTAGTTCCATCCGTGTAGTAGTTGCAAATGGCAAGATTTCATTCTATTTGATTGCTAATAGTCCTTTGAATATATATATGTATAATATATGTATATATATATATGTATGTATATATGTATGTATATATATATATATATATATACACCACATATTCTTTTTTTTTTAATGTTTATTTATTTTTGAGAGAGACAGAGCATGAGCAGGGAAGGGGCAGAGAGAGAGAGGAAGACACAGAATCCAAGGCAGGCTCCAGGCTCCAAGCTGTCAGCACAGAGCCCGACGCGGAGCTCGATCTCGTGAACCACGAGATCATGACGTGAGCCAAAGTCAGATGCTCAACTGACTGAGCCACCCAGGCGCCCCATATACCACATCTTGTTTATCCATTCATCCAGGCTCTTTCCATACTTTGGCTATTGTTGATAGTGCTGCTATAAACATTGGGGTGCATGTGCCCCTTCGAAACAGCATCCCTGTATCCCTTGGATAAATACTTAGTAGTGCAATTGCTAGGTCGTAGGGTAGTTCTATTTTTAATTTTTTGAGGAGCCTCCATACTGTTTTCCAGAGTGGCTGCACCGGTTTGCATTCCCACCAGCAGTGCAGAAGAGATCCTCTTTCTCCGCATCCTCACCAACATTGTTGTTGCCTGAGTTGTTAATGTTTGCCATTCTGACAGGTGTGAGGTGGTATCTCATTGTGGTTTTGATTTGTATTTCCCTGATGATGAGTGATGTTGAGTATTTTTTCATGTGTCAGTTGGCCACCTGGATGTCTTCTTTGGAGAAGTGTCAGTTCATGTCTTTTTCCCATTTCTTCACTGGGTTATTTGTTTTTTGGGTGTTGAGTTTGATAAGTTCTTTATAGATTTTGGATACTAACCCTTTATCTGGTATGTCGTTTGCAAATATCTTCTCCCATTCCGTCAGTTGCCTTTTAGTTTTGCTGATTGTTTGTTTTGCTGTGCAGAAGCTTTTTGTTTTAATGAGGTCCCAATAGTTCATTTTTGTGTGTGGCTTTTTATAATCAAGTAAAAAGTTTTTAAAGATTTTAGGAAACTTTTATGATAAATCAGACTATTGAAGATCATAAAAAGCAGAATTCAGAACCATTGTGCTCTAGAGAATGACCTAAATGTTTGAAACATGCTTGTTGGTGACAACTGTTCACCTTTGAGTCCTTCCGGGCCTGTGTATTACCTGGATTTAGAAAGAATGGCGAAAGTGGTATTTGCTGTGAAGACTCCATGGCTGGGTAGACCTGTGTGTGGTGTGGCATTTATAGGAACTGTGGCTTATCAAAATGGTGATTTTGGTTGGGGGCATCCCACGGATGTACTCAGGGTTAGAAAGTCATCACAACTGCCTTTCACATCTGTTTTGGGAGCTTGAGGGGAGGCTCATGTGGCCCGAGGGATTGTCATAGCCTCTTAACTACTTCATTTAAGGCAGTGGTTCTCAAACCTGAGATCCGGTGGGGAGTCCTTGAGCAAAGCTGTCTTCATAATAAGACTAAGATGTTATTTGCCTTCCCTCTTACTCTCTCGCAAGTATACAGTAGTTTTCCATATGCTGTATGCTCCATAACAGATTGCAGAAGCAGGTAGGAGAACCCAGTTGTTTTTTTAGGAAGCCAGACATTAAAGAGAATTGTGAAAATGTAAAAAAACAAAACAAAACAAAACAAAAAAACCCCACCAATATTCTCACTAAAAATTGTTTTATTTTAGACAGTCTAGTTACATTTAATTAAAATGCTATCTCTGTTAACATATAATGGTTTTGTTTGTTTGTTTAAAGTAAGCTCTATACCCAACATGGGGCTTGAACTCATGACCTGGAGATCAGGAGTCAGCATGCTCTACTGACTGAGCCAGCCAGGCACCCCTTTTGTTATTTTATTTTATTATTTTTATTTTTTTTTTACATTTATTTATTTTTGAGAGACAGACAGAGACAGAGCACAAGTCGGGGAGGGGCAGAGAGAGAAGGAGACGCAGAATCCAAAGCAGGCTCCAGGCTCCAAGCCGTTAGCACAGAGCCCGACGCAGGGCTCAAATTCACAAACTGTGAGATCACAACATGAGCTGAAGTCGGACGCTTAACCAACTGAGCCACCCAGGCGCCCCATATTTTATTTTATTTTATTTTTTAATGTTTATTTACTTTTGAAAGAGAGACAGAGCATGATCAGGGGAGGGGCAGAGAGAGAAGGAGACACAGAATTCAAAGCAGGCTCCGGTCTCTGAGCTGTCAGCACAGAGTCCAATGCGGGGCTCGAACTCATGAGCCATGAGATCATGACTTGAATCCCCAAGTTGGATGATTACGAGCCACCCAGGCACCCCACCCCTCTTGTTATTTTAAATGAATTAGTGGATACTTAAAAAAATTTCTCAGCTTAATTTCTTTTTTTTTTTTTTTTTTTTTTAAGTTTATTTCTTAGTACGAGCGGGAGAGGGGTGGAGAGACAGAGAATCCCAAGCAGGCTCCGCATTGTCAGCGCAGAGTCCAGTGTCAGGCTTGAACCCATGAAACTCGAGGTCATGACTTGAGCCATAACTGAGTCAGATGCTTAACCAACTAAGCCACCCAGGTGCCCCTCAGTTTAATTTCTAATATGGTAAACATCTATTGATATTTACCTAACAAACACTCTTTGGAGTCCTAAATTTTTAAGAGTGTAAAGTCCTGAAACCAAAAAGTTTGAGAACTGCCAAATTAAAGGAACAGGAAGACAGGTGCCTGACTGGCTCAGTCAGTAGAGCATGTGACTCTTGATCTCAGAGTCGTGAATTCCAGCCCCATGTTGGGCCTTGAGCTTACTTAAGAAAAAAAAAAAATAATAAGAATAAAGGAACAGGAACAGTTTGTGGTAATTTGATTATGGCTCAGTAAGCAGATTGGTTGAATTGCATGACAAAGAAAACAAAGCCTGCTGGGGAGAAATGACCTAGTCTAGCATAATAGGCAGTTGTTGAAAGTCCTTGACATTACTTTAAGTTTTCCTCCCTCCTTCCCTGCTTCCTTCCTTACTTTGTTCTTTTCCTCTCTCCTTTTTTAGAGATCATGCATGATGTGATAAAGAAGGTAAAAAAGAAGGGGGAGTGGAAGGTAAGTAGAAGAAGCACAATTAATGGCCTTGACATTCATGTGAAAATAGAAGAATGGTGAAGGTTTAAGAAAGTGGAGTTGGAGGAAAGGTATATAAGTAGGAAATCAAAGACTTTGCTGTGTCCAGAGAGTACAGAAAAAGGTGATCCACTGTGCCTCATTATTATGTAGTCCTGGTTAAGAAATCTGGCCATAAGCTTCTCTTAAAGATCACCTGGTGGGACACTTACCAGAGGAGTTCTTTTATTCAAACAAAATCTTAACCCAGCACCCCTTCTATAAAGCAGAAGAAGGTGAAATTATTCTACTTGCTATGGGTGAGAAAGAAGGAAGCCCCTCTGGTGGCCCTGAAGCATCTCCATGGAGCCCAGGCAACTGGTCCATCCCCATTTATCTGTAACTACATAAGACCAAAAAAGGAAGCTTGTTTATTCATAGAACAGTGAGAGAAACGCTGGAGGCAAATGCTTAAGCCAGTCAGATTGATTACATCCTCAGTTACCGGAGTGGGTGATTCAAGTGGGAAAGTGTGCTGTGCTCCGTTCTGAAAGTCCCTTGGTTGTCTGAGATTGGGCATTATGCTGGCCAGGGGAACATGCAGTTTTACTTGAATTTCCCTGTGTGTCTTTGGAGGATTTATGCCAATCATTCTTGCCCCTAAGTTGTCCCACAGTCAGGAGCCCACACATTTTCAAGTTCACTTGGTCCAGGAACGGCAGAGCTGCTTGGTACAGAAGGATTTTGGTCTCCTCTTCAGCCCTGTGAGATTCTGTTTTAGCCAGCACATCTCATCCTTATCACCCAGGGTGGAGGCCATCTGACAGGAACTCTTTATACATGTCCTCTTTCTCTCTTACCCTTCCCATCAGGAATAGATTTAGGGACTGGTGAACTTTGATCTTGAGAAAGTTGACTCAAGGTGAAAACTAATTGGTTCTTAGAGCTTTCCGCTCCACATTGTGTCTGGCTCCTGTTACCTCAGTTTGTATCATTAAAGAGGAAGAGAAGTAGCCTTATTTTAGATCCCAGCTTCTTCTTTCAACTGTGGGCTGAATGGAGATAGGAAGTTAGCTGACGAATTGCAGGGATGAAGCTTTCAGACCAAGCCTGGTATGTTCTCGTTTTCCCAGTGTGGACTGAGGTAGAGTATGCTCCCAGACAGCACCCCTGCGGGTACATCCTAATGATGTTGACAACAAAGGCCTCACCTTCCATGCCATTTATGTAGCACGGGTGTTCCTTCTCCTTGTAAAAAAATAATCTCCAATACAGGTTTCTCTGAGTGTGGGTGCTGTAGATGAGTCAATCTTTCTTGCCTGCTTTCTTGCTTTTCTATGAGTAGTCATTTTCTTTATCATGGAAAAACCTTAATTTTTTTAGGTTGATACAATTAAGTCAAGTTACCGAGAACAGACTCTAACTCCTAGAAGGTTAGGTCTGGGTGTGGTGTGGGAGATAAAAGCTAACATGTATCTCAGCAAACTTCTGGCCCATCAGAAATATTTATAACTTAATATTCTGTATTTCTGGGGCGCTTTTTGAAGTCTGACATCGTAAGCTGATGAGAGAATCGTAGCAGGTCCCATGTAGGCTGTAAGCTGTTCTTTCTGCTTCCAGGTGCTGGTGGTCGATCAGCTGAGCATGAGGATGTTGTCCTCCTGCTGTAAGATGACAGACATCATGACCGAGGGGATAACAAGTGAGTGCAGCTCTCTCTGTCCTTGAGTGACGGTCAGGCCTTCTCCTTGCGGCAAGCTTTCCTCCTCCCTGTTTGTTATTAGCTCACTTGACTTCAGATTCTTCCAACAACATGCGTAGTAAGACTGCAAATTCTTGAGAGAGACCCAAGGCTTTCTTGTTCATCACTAAATTCCTAGCAGCGGATGCAGTACTAGATGATCGTTAAATATCCGGTAAAGGATGCCGAAAGGAAGGTTAAATCAAGGGGGGAAAAGGCAGGCCACCAATGGAAACAACGCACAAAAGACCCAAACAGGCACCTAACCGAAGAAATCCAAATGGCCGATAAATACATGAGAAATTGCCCGCCCACATTAGTTGGTTAAAACCAGAATGAGATCTTGCTATACACTCATCAGATTGGAATATTAAAATTCTGATACTTCTAAGTGACAGATAAGATGTAGAAAAATAGGAACTCCTATATGACGGGGTGTCCACTGATGCAGTTACTTTGAAAAACACAGACAGTGTCTAGTAGAATTGAAGTGTGTGTGCTCTGCAAGCCAGATGGTTAGACGTGTGTCCTCGACAGCCTCAGGCTCGTGTGCCCAGAATGCACGTGCACGGATGTTCACAGAGCATTGTTAACATAGCCCCAGGTTGGAAACAACTAAAACACCCGTGAAGAGTAGGATGGTTAAATAAGTTATGGTGTAGTCACATAGCAGAATACTGTATAGCAACGAGAATGAATGAACTCTGACTGCTCACAAGCACATGCATAGATCTAGTAAGTAATGTTGAGCGGAAGAAACAATATTTACAGTGTGCTTCAATTTATATAAAGTTCAAAACTAGGCAGAACTAAGCTATGCAGTTTCGAAATGCAGTGTACATGGTAAAACCATGAAGAGACATGGTCACATTCAAGTCAAGATGGTGCTTCCCTTTGGAAGGAAGGGAGTGAGCACGTAGCAAGTGCATTTCTGTGAGTGCTGGCCAGTTCTGTTTCCTAACTGAGGTGACGCTTATGCAGGCCTTTACTTTTTTTTGTTTTAAGTTGGCTTATTTATGTTGAGAGAGAGAGACAGAGTGCACGGGAGGGGCAGAGAGAGAGGGAGAAAGAGAATTCCAAACAGTTTCAGCACTGTCAGCATGGAGCCCGATTCGGGGCTCGAAGCCACTAACCACGAGATCATGACCTTAGCCAAAATCAAGAGTCCGTTACTTAACCCACTGAGGCACCCAGGTACCTCACCCACAGAGTGGTGACCCACGGAGGTGCCTGTAATTATTTGTATGTTTATGTTTTATTCACTCTTTGGAATGTGTGTTACAGTTTCACAACAAATAGGCTTTAAAAAAAAATTTTTTTATGTTTATTTATTTATTTAATGTGTATTTTTGAGACAGAGAAAAAGAGTGGGGGAGGAGCAGAGAGAGGGAGACACAGAATCTGAAGCAGGCTCCAGGCTCCGAGCTGTCAGCACAGAGCCCAACGTGGGGCTCAAACTCATGAGCTGCGAGATCATGACCTGAGCGGAAGTCGGACGCCCAACCGACTGAGCCACCCGGGCGCCCCTAATGTTTATTTAGTTTTGAAGGAGAGAGAGAGAGACAGAGTGTAAGCAGGGCAGGGGCAGAGAGAGAGGGAGACACAGAATCTGAAGCAGGCTCCAGGCTCTGAGCTGGACAGAGCCCGATGCAGGGCTCGAACCCATGAACTGCGAGATCATGACCTGAGCTAAAGTCGGCCACTTAACTGACTGAGCCACCGAGGCACTCCAAGAGGGATCATGGTTTTAATCTTTGAAACAGCATTGATTGAAAAGCGTTCTCTTCCGAGCTGTTGTTTCAAACAAGGAAGTTAACTTGTTTTTCCTGTAAAAAAAAATGTTGGATGGAACACACCTGTTTTAATAATACATCTGTTTCAATGCATTTCCTAGTTTTTTTCCTTGGAGATGTGTGTCTCACAGACTGTTGCTGGTCTTTGTCAAAATTATTACCAAATCACAATTACAGGAGGAAAAACTAAAAGGGTTGAGATTTCGTTAAGCTAAATGAATTTCATTCAAAGGTTTGTCCTTTATTCTAAGATTATGTTGTTCCTATTATTTGGTGTTAAAATATTTTCAAATTGTGAAATTATGGTAATAATATATTGTGGACTTTCTTATTGATTAAATGTAAGTGAAATATATACATATGCATACCTAATGTAATAATTTGGGGAGGTATAATCACACCTTGTGAGTCCTTCATTTTTTTTTTTTTTTTAATTTTTTTTTTCAGCGTTTATTTATTTTTGGGACAGAGAGAGACAGAGCATGAACGGGGGAGGGGCAGAGAGAGAGGGAGATACAGAATCGGAAGCAGGCTCCAGGCTCTGAGCCATCAGCCCAGAGCCTGACGCGGGGCTCGAACTCCCGGACCGCGAGATCGTGACCTGGCTGAAGTCGGACGCTTAACCGACTGCGCCACCCAGGCGCCCCGAGAATACATAGCTTTTAATGTGACTTTTTGTCATTCAGTGATCTAAGACCAGGCATTGCCCCTGTTTTGAGCTTGCAAAGCTATTTTTTAAAAATTTTTTTAATGTTTATTTATTTTTGAGAGACAGAGACATAGCACAAGAGAGGGAGGGGCAGAGGGAGAGGGAGGCAGAATCCGAAGCAGGCTCCAGGCTCTGAGCTGTCAGCACAGAGCCCGACGCAGGGCTTGAACTCACACAAGATCATGACCTGAGCCAAAGTGAGATGCTTAACTAATTGAGCCACCCAGGCACCCCAAAGTTATTTTCTTCATTGAATTTTTAAAGCTATTTTTTTCTCTACCGAAGCGAAAGTTAAGGGGAGAAAAAGCCAGATGGAGCTAAGGAGCTTCTAATGAACAAGCAGCAGCACCCTGCCCCACTCTCTTCTCCCTCAGGGTCTACTCTTTCTTCTGGTTATTCTTTTGATATTTCTAGATGGAAACCTACACTGTTATCTTCGGATTCATCGATGGTGGATGTTATCTGTTGGCTTCCTGTGGTAGATGAGGGTTCAGCTCTCTCCCTACTGCACACAGACTTTTCCCTACCCTCAAACGTGGGTTCTAAAAAAGGTCCTTACTTGGCAGAAATGAAAAGTTAGCAGTCCTGCACTGAACCCCCAAAACGTCTGGGGGTGAAGTATTATGGGCCTGTGAAATTCAGAAGTCTACAGCCACTGGTAAAGTCGATGGTTGAAGGATTTTGGTATTTGGACATTATTTGGATGTTCAAATATCTTTGGATGATCACAATATTTGAAAAGTCTTTATAAATGTTACAAGGTATCATCCTACAGTGATGCTTTGATTTGCTTATACCATCTGCATGGGAAGATAGCACCAAGTGATTGTGCCGTTCTCTCTTCGCTAGAAGACAGTACAGTGAGGTGGCACGTCTTAAGCTTTATCAGGTGGCTGGTAAGATGAGGATTATCCCAGAAGCTCTTCTTTCCAGGTGAAGTAGCTGACATAAATAAAAGAAACAAACCAAATGCCCATGGTTTAACAAAATATAATATTTAACCTTTGAGAAGCACAGTAGTATGTAGACGGCATGTTTAGAATATCTTCATACGATATACAAAAGAAAATGATGGAAGCTACTCAATTGTTGATAAACTCAACCTGGAAATTCTAAAGGAATTGGGATTATTTAGGACAGATGAGAAAAAAAAAAAATGAAGAGGCAGAATGAGGTAGGATTTTCCATTAAAAATTAAAAAAAAATTTTTTTAATGTTTATTTATTTTTGAGAGAGAGCACAGGGCAGGGAATGGCAGAGAGAGAGGGAGACACAGAATCCAAAGCAGGCTCCAGGTTCTGAGCTACCAGCACAGAGCCTGAAGCGGGGCTCGAACCCACAAACTGTGAGATCATGGCCTGAGCTGAAGTCAGAGGCTTAACCAACTGAACCACCCAGGCACCCCCTAAAAAATTTTTTTAATAAAAAAAAAAATTTAACATTTATTCATTTTTTTAATGAATTTTTTTATGTTTATTTGAGAGAGAGGGAGAGAGAGAATGAGTGGGGGAGGGGCAGAGAGAGAGGGAGACATAGAATCGAGGTGGGCTCCAGGCTCTGAGCTGTTGGCCCAGATCTTGACGCAGGGCTCAAACTCACAAGCAGTGAGATCATGACCTGAACCAAAGTCAGGTCACTTAACGACCAAGCCATCCAGGCACCCCAAACATTTATTCATTTTTGAGAGACAGAAAGAGACACAGCACGAGCAGGGGAGGGACAGAGAGGGAAGGAGACACAGACTCTGGAGCAGGCTCCAGGCCCTGAGCTGTCAGCACAGAGCCTAATGCAATGCTCAAACTCACAGATCACGAGATCATGACCTGAGCTGAAGTTGGACGCTTACCCGACTACTGAGCCACCCAGGCGCCCCAAGGATTTTCCATTTTTAATCAAGAGATCAAAGACGTTACTTAAACTGAAATGGGAGATACTTAGTGTGATAAAATTCCAGGTTTTCTAACATCTCGAGCCTTGTGAGACCGTGGAATGTGGTCCCTGCAGGGAAGGGGCAAATGATTCCCACCCCACACCCCATAGCTTTTTACCTGCAGCAGTCTGAAGGTGGCCTGTCTAGATTGTTTCTAGTTTTATGGTCACCACTTATGTTTTCTTACTGACTGTGGGCTGCTGTTTGTTGTCTAGTTGTGGAAGACATCAACAAGCGCAGAGAGCCGCTGCCCAGCCTGGAGGCTGTGTATCTCATCACTCCGTCTGAGAAGGTAAGTCCCGCCCCCAGAAGAGCTTTGGCTAAGGTTGCACGTGCTGGCTTGGTGCAGAGCATCTGACATTTCTAGGTTAAGCGCGCATTTAACACACTGCTCTGATTAAGCGTGCGGTCCACAGACACGGAAGGAGGGGTACGGTGTGCAGTCGGGGTGCATTAAGCTCTCTCAAACACAGCTGCTGTCCAGAAGGCTGGGTCCGGGTCTCTCCAGTTTCCCCCTCATGCACTCCCTCTCCGGGGAGGAGACCCTCTGTGTCTGAGTAGTGACTCACCTCCGCAACTCTGGCATTCTATAATTTTGGGTCTGTTTTGTCAGTATCCAGGTTATGGCAAAATTGACCTGTCTTATCATTTTAGGGGGGATTGGTTCAAACCGGTGTCCAGACAAGATTCACCTCCTTGCTTTTGTTTGATAGTTGCCTTAGGTCTCTTAATCTGTATAAATTCCTGCCAGTTTTCCATTCCTTTCTTTTCACTTTTGAAAACTGGCTTACAGCTGAGTTTTTGCAGATGCAACTAAATTGTCAGCACTTCATCAATGTGAGTTTCCTGGAAGGTTTTTGACCACTTTCCTCTTTTGTGAATATCTTCTCAGGAACCCAAGTTATAGTGGCTCCAAAGAACTGATGCGGTCTTCTGGAATGAGCTAAGGAGGATTTTGTTCATCTAAACTCTGAAACAGTCCTACTTTTAAGGCTTCAGAATTCTGTTATGGCCAAACATGAATTCTGCATTAAAAAAATCCCCTGCTGTTTTGTCCAGGCAGCTTGGATTTAACCCAGTTCAGATATAGGTCCACATTTGCTGGCAGAATTGGATTCAGTTCCTTCCTTTTCTCCCCCCTCTACAGTCTGTCCACTCTCTCATCAGTGACTTTAAGGACCCACCGACCGCTAAGTACCGGGCTGCTCACGTCTTCTTCACTGACTGTAAGTAGGGCTGGCAGTTCCCACCCCTGTCCTTCCAGGTTAGCGTCTCTGCACAGCAAGGCTGGTCAATAGGGAAGAAATGGTTCTTGCCACGTTTCTCCTGATCTTTTATTTTCTCTTCAGAAGATAAATTGCCTAAGAGAGAAAAATAAACACACGCAAATACAAACCTACTCAGTCATGCCGTCCTTCCTGATGAAAAATAGCACCTCTTCTAAGGACTAGAGGGCTGAGTGCTGAGAAGAAATGTCCAATGCTAGCTTTGATGTTTCACTGTATAGACTTCCAGATATCACCGTAAACTGTAGTGTATTTCCATCAGGTTTTCAGCTACAAAGATAGTCCAATCCAGTGGTGATTGTAGCAGACAGAACCTGCGTCATCATCCTGGGATTCATTTTCTTACTTTGTGGAGGTTTTTTGCACAGGGAGCCTCATGCAGAAGCGTCTTGGTCACTCTTTGTTAATAGCAAAGAGAGGGGTGGCCGAGCTGGCTAGCTCATGAGTTCAGCAACAACAGTGCACCCTCCGTTCCTCTCTTTAGGGAAAGTCCCACAGAACTCGCCACTGAGAAAAGGAGGAAGGGTTCTTACGAAGAATAATTGTTTACTATCTGAATTCGGGTGAAATACAGAGCAGGAACGTGACATTAGTAATAATAAACCAAAAAAGCATTTCTGGGAATCCGAAGCCATATGTTTGGCTCGGGAGAGCCCTTGGCAGTCCTGGTTTCCCCACAGGTGGGTCTCGTGTGCGGCTGAGTTCCTTCAAGGGTCCAGGAGAACCGCCTGTACTGCCTTTCCCGCCGGTTTCAATTTTCTTCCTTATATTTTTCATTAACATGTCAGATGTATGGTGTTTGTTCGTATCATAGGCCCCTTTCTTATCCCCTTCTTAATCTCTTACGGGTTTTTTTTTTCCTTTCCCTGATATCAGAAAGTAGTTTATTAGCTCTCAAATCTCAATCTTATTGCCATTTGTTTCTCTGTTATATGTGGAGGGCCTTTTAGGTGGCTTTATATTCCCTTTATACCTTATAGTCAGTGGATATCTTAGGATGGGACGAACGTTCCAGTTGCCTTCTTGAAATCCTAATAAAATAAAAACCCCACCAGACGCGTGCAACTGCTGAAATGAAGCAGCAAGCAGACAGGAAAGCCTGCTGTCTTTTGTCATATTCTTGCAGCTTGTCCAGATGCCCTGTTTAATGAGCTGGTGAAATCACGAGCAGCCAAAGTCATCAAGACTCTGACGGAAATCAACATTGCATTTCTCCCCTATGAGTCCCAGGTGAGGCCGAGTGGGGTGTGTATGGAAAATCTGGATCCTCGCTGCTCAATCAGGAACCCTGGCAAATCCTGAGAGGGGTGTGTGTAGTGAGGAGAGGTGGGGAGGAAGATTGTGCATTCAGAATTGCCGAATGACGTGCGTAAGTGGATGTTGATGGAATGGAAGCAGAGTGCCTCAGGGGTCTGCCCGATGCCCTCATCTTACTCTCCGGTTATTTCTGACTTTTTTTTTTTTTTTTTTGTCAGCCCTCACACCTTTCTTTGTATGCATTTCATCCTTGCTCGCAGTGTTCACTCCTGCTGGCTGACTCCTTGAATACCCAAAAGGTAGCCAGTCCAAAATGAGCAGGGAAGGAGAGCAGGGGAAGGGATCAGACAACACCCATCTGCTGCACAGGAGACTGGTTTTTGCAGAGATAACCTCCGCTCACACTCTGCTGGAGGAGCAGATGGTAGCCTTCGTCATTGGCTGTTAACACTTCAGATGCCAGAGCGCCGCCACAAACCTCTCCCCTTGGGAAAATTGTTAAGCTAGAAAAGGTGAAGCTGATTGTGAGAGAGTTCACAAAATTTTTATGTTAGTTTTGCAAGATTGGTTAACGTGTCTTCTCCCGGCAAACAAGAAGCAAAAATAACAGGACCCCTAGGCATTTTGCAAAAGGTAAAAGATGACTGGCGTATTGCGTCTTTATAGATCAGCTTCTAGACACCAGAGAGTGACCTATTCTTAAGTAAGGAGGGATGGAAAACATTCAGTGTGAACTTTTTTTTTTTTTTAAGTTTATTTATTTTGATGGGTGGCGGGGACTGGTCAGAGAGAGGAAGAGAGAATCCCACACAGGCTCTGTGCTGTCAGTGCAGAGCCAGACACGGGGACTCAGACTCACAAGCTGTGAGAGCCAAGATCAAGAATTGGTCTCTTGGGGCGCCTGGGTGGCGCAGTCGGTTAAGCGTCCGACTTCAGCCAGGTCACGATCTCGCGGTCCGTGAGTTCGAGCCCCGCGTCGGGCTCTGGGCTGATGGCTCAGAGCCTGGAGCCTGTTTCCGATTCTGTGTCTCCCTCTCTCTCTGCCCCTCCCCTGTTCATGCTCTGTCTCTCTCTGTCCCAAAAATAAATAAAAAATGTTGAAAAAAAAAATTAAAAAAAAAAAAAAAAAGAATTGGTCTCTTAACCGACTGAGCCACCCAGGCGCCCCAGTATAGCATGAACGTTTAAAGACAGTGTCTTTCCCTTAGTGCTTGACATAAAGCCTGTTCCTAGCTTGAAGGCAGGAATTTTTTTTCTCTGTGTGAGCCCACCTGGATTGGGCTCACACAGAGAGTGTATTCAACCAATATTACATTTCATGTATTTTTAAAAAGTGATAAATTTGTTTTTAACCTCAGGTTTTGTAGAAGATCAGGGTAGTTTATATAAGTGAGACTTTGAGAAAATACTGATAGCTGATAAGCTAGGTAATTAAGAGAAGATGTTAAACTTCTAGAATAAGAAGAAAAATACAACATATTTATTATTATTATAATTAAGAGAAGATGTTAAACTTCTAGAATAAGAAGAAAAATACAACATATTTATTATAAGGATAGGAAATTATTCAATCCATAAAAATCTTTATTTGCCCACAGTCACAGATAATTTCCAGCTTGTCCCTTACTTTATAAAAACTTACAATGGCCTATGAGGGTTTACACTACCCTCCTCTCCTGTTCTTCTGGCCTCATTGTTCATCAGACAGTCTGGGGACATGCCTGCCGCAGAGCCTTGGCATTGGCCGCTCCTTCCATGTGAAAGCCCCCTACTGGTCCTCACCTCCTTTAAGCCCTTGCTCCTACATCACCTTTTCAAGGAGGCCTGGTGTCCTCCCTGTCCAGTCCCCCAGGACTTCTTCCCCTACTGAGTTGTGTTCTCACACACTTACCAGTTTCTCACATATCATGTAATTTACTTGTCATTATGTTCATTGTTTATTGTGTGCCTTCTCCTGTAAGATTCCAAACTCCTCGAGGACAGTCATGTTTTGGTCACCGCTAGTTACCAAGTGTTTAGCACAGTGCCTGGTCTGCAGCAGACACCCAGCACATATTTGTAGAATAAATGAAAACATGTTCTACAGACTCACTACCAAGGTTGGAGAAAACTCCCGAGAGCTCACCATTTTTCACGCTAACATGATATATATATATATATATATATATATATATATATATATATATATATATATATATTTTTCCCTTATTTCTTTTCCTTTTCAGGTGTATTCCTTGGACTCTGCTGACTCTTTCCAGAGCTTCTATAGTCCCCACAAGGCTCAGATGAAGAACCCAATACTGGAGCGCCTGGCAGAGCAGATTGCAACGCTGTGTGCCACCCTGAAGGAGTACCCGGCTGTGCGGTATCGGGGGTAAGGCAGCACGCCAGTCTGCCTTCAGTGGCCTCTCGTGTGTCCACTGGGCGAGGAGCTTCCTTTTGCCTTGAGATTCCTCTGGCAGTTGTCCTAAGAGGGTTAAGATTTGAGTGTTCTTGCATTTATAATTCTTCCAGCGTTTTTGATATTCTCTAAATTTTATTGTGAAATATAGCGCATACAGAAAAGGTCATGAAATATATATATTCAGTTACTTAATAGCTAAATTTGAACCCCTGTGTAACCACAACCCAGGTTTCCTGTGGGGTTTTTTTGTTTTTTATTTTTTTTTTTAGCTCTTTCCAACCTTTAAAAACAAACACTATCTTTGCAGAAGGTGTCCCAGAGTAAGATAAAATACAAGGACAGTTCTCCAAGGGGCGCCTGGGTGGCGCAGTCGGTTAAGCGTCCGACTTCAGCCAGGTCACGATCTTGCGGTCCGTGAGTTCGAGCCCCGCGTCAGGCTCTGGGCTGATGGCTCGGAGCCTGGAGCCTGTTTCCGATTCTGTGTCTCCCTCTCTCTCTGCCCCTCCCCCGTTCATGCTCTGTCTCTCTCTGTCCCAAAAATAAATAAACGTTGAAAAAAAAAAAATTTAAAAAAGGACAGTTCTCCAAAGGACATATTCCCCAGATTCTATAAAGTCATTCACGTTATTACTTACCTGCTGTGTACTTATCCTGAAGACACAGTCCCTGTCCTTAGGAGCCCTGATCTGGAAGGGTAGGTAGCATGCTTACCAACACGTGTGTGTGTAAGCTGTGCACACCCAAACTGCGGCCCTGCAAGACCAGTGCTTGAGGGCAGTATAAGCTGAGGGCTAGGGCATCCCAAGTGGGGAGACCCCTTGGAGCTGAGAGACCAGAGGTGACATTTAGGCTAGGTCTTGAAGGGCAGGTTCAGATTCCAATAGACCAATGAGGAGTACAGGGCATTTTGTGTAGACAGTTGGCCCTTGCCATTGGGATGCGCAAATATTTGGAGCTGGGAAAACAAAGGATGAGTTTGAGGAGGGTTGGCAGTCTGGCACAGTGTCTGTGTAGGGCAGTGGGGCAAGATGAAGCCGCTCCTAGAGGCCCCGGATGCCAGGTTTGGGATTGTGTCGGTCAGTGGTTCTCCCTGGGAACCTTTGGGGGATTTGCGCAGGGGAGCGAGTGCAGTGCTGTGGGAGTGAGAGCAGCAGTCAGGCAAGGAGACCCAGAAGGGGTGGCCACCGTAGGAGGAGTGGGGGGCCTGAACAGGCAGTGCTGAGGATCAGCATGGCCCCCTGTCCTGCCTGCCTCCTTGTCTGCTGGAATGTGCAGCCATGGAAGAATACCTCCCTCTATTCTGGATGTTTCCTGACAAAAGCCTGTGGAAGTTCAGAAATGGGGGGCTAGGCCATAGCTTCTGACAGGGTAAGGGGGGCTTGGAGTTCATTTGGGAGGAATGGGGCTGGGAACAGAGCTGCTTTAGCGCTGCGCCTGGCCAGGTGGCAGCAGCCACACTCTGTACAATCGGGAGGGGCCCCAGGAAGTGCTGTCAGGCCTGGCCAAGGGGAAAGGCCCACAGGGTCTCACTTGTACCTTTCTGGCTCCGCCAGCAGAGGCGCCTGGTGGCTCTGTCAGTTAAGCACCAGACTCTTGATTTCAGCTTAGGTCGTGATCTCACAGTTCGTGGGTTCGACCCCTTCCTGTCGGGCTCTGTGCTGACAGTGCAGAGCCTGCTTGGGATTCTCTCTCTCCCTCTCTCTCTGCCCCTCCCTTGCTTGTGTTCTCTCTCTCTTAAAATAAATAAACTTAAAAAAATATGTATCCCCTGCAACAAAACAAAACAAGATCAAAGGAAATTTGAATTGTGGGAAGTGAGAGAATCAGGTGGGTCAGGCTCGGACAGGCTGATCACAGGAAAATGGTGGATGGCCGGTACCCTCTGTTGAAAGGTGGTCATTTTTCTGAAGCCAGTTGGAATGATTACTTCTGTTTTCATCTAGATAGTTGTTGTTGTTGTTGTTGTTTTTTTAGGTTTATTTATTTTGAGAGTGAGCAAGTGAGTAGGGAAGGAGCAGAGAGAGAGGGAGAGAGAATCCCAAGGAGGCTCCACTCTGTCAGCACGAAGCCCAGCGTGAGCTGAAATCAAGAGTCTGACACTTAGGGGTGCCTGGGTGTCTCAGCTGGTTAAGCGGTGGACTTCAGCTCAGGTCATGATCTCATGGTTTGTGAGTTCGACCCCGCATCAGGTTCTGTGCTGACAGATCAGAGACTGGAGCCTGCTTCAGATTCTGTGTCTCCCTCTCTCTCTCTGTCCCTTCCCTGCTCTCACTCTGTCTCTCTCTGTCTCAAAAATAAATAAAGATAAAAGAAAAAAAAAAAAAAGACTCCGACTCTTAACCGACTGAGCCACCTGGACACCCCTAGTTGTTGTTGTTGTTGTTGTTGTTTTTAAGGAATTAGGAAATCATTTATGTTCCAGGCACTGAGCAAATCTTTTTATTTTATTTGTCATTTGAAATTATATACGTAATACATGACTATATTCTCAGTGTAGAAGAACAATTCAGGTGAAGCTCATCTCCCTTGACCCTCCTTACACTGTTTGGCCTTCCTCCCTGAGGCAGTCAGTGCCAGCAGTTGGGTGCACGGGCAGTTCACCCTATGTCACTCCTCCTTTGTCAGGGAATACAAGGACAATGCTTTGCTGGCTCAGCTAATCCAGGACAAGCTCGACGCCTACAAAGCCGATGACCCAACAATGGGCGAGGTAAGTCTGGACTTGGTCCACGTGGTTCTCTCGCTGATTGACCATAGCGTTTATATGGCATTCCTGGGGCAGCTTGGTTCTGTTGCTCACAGAAAGTGCCTGGTGCCACTGTTCCTGCACATTGGCCTCCAGGGAGATGCTCAGGCCCTTGGGCAGGATGATAGAGATTTTGCTCAGTGTAGCCGCGGTGACCAACCTGTTTCTGTTTGCTGGGACTTTCCAGTGTTAGCACTGAAGGTCCTGTGTCCTGGGAACCCCCTCAGTAGTACAGTACCCAAACCGGAAAATCAACACCCGTACCATCTCCAGCCCTTAATCCCACTTCACTAGTTTGTACACGTGCTTGCACGTGTGTTCAGTTCTGTGCAATTATATCACATGTGTAGATTCATAGAACCACCACAGCAATCCAGAGAGAGTTGTTCCATCACTGCAAATCCCAGGTCCTGGGAACCCCCTTGGTCCCAGGCCGACTGGATGGTGGGTCACCCTATTTGTAGCCGAACCCAGATGGTACTCTCTTTCATAAGCTCACCTTGGAGCCCAGCCACAGTTTTGGACCTGCTTGAAATTATGAGATTTCACATAATTATGAGTCCATTATGAGATAGACACATTGGATTTTTGCATGGTGTGACTGGTGTTCTCGTCAAGCAGCAAATGGACTAGTCAGTGCTATTTTAGTAGGTTTTATCTCAGAGTTCACTTCCTGGGGCTGCTTTTACAGGGGGGACAGCCACCCCAGTGGGAGAGGCTGGAGTTGTATGGGTGGCTTGTGAAAGTCTTCCCCTGTGTCCATCCTTCCAGGGCCCAGACAAGGCGCGCTCCCAGCTCCTGATCCTGGACCGCGGCTTTGACCCCAGCTCCCCCGTGCTTCATGAATTGACCTTTCAGGCTATGAGTTACGACCTGCTGCCCATTGAAAATGATGTATACAAGTAAGTGTACACACCCAGTGTGTCTTTGCAGACAAACCAAACGCACCTCTTTCATCCTAGGGAATGTGGGTATGTTGATACGGTCTTGCTAATAAGCCTGCAAGCTTTTCTGTGGGTTCCCCAAGTCCACTTGGCATTAGCAGCCAGGAACTGGTGCCCCTTGTGGGGGAACAAGAGCTTTAGAACTTTAGTTCACGGCTCACATCACCTCAGCTCAGAGCCTGCTTGGAGGTGTTGATATGTTGGTGTGCACGTGTGTGTGTGTCTGTGCATGCAAACGGATGCATATCTTATTCAGGGTTCAGACTTCTTAGTTATAGATCGTGAAATATGATGATGATAAAATATGTCACCAGAAGTTTCTTACTGACCTTTATTTGTAGAAGAGCTGTTTTCTTCATTATAATAAACATTTTTCTTGGTAATAGTCATCCGAAACTTAATTTCTAAAAACGAGTATTTGTTTTTTTGGAAACAGACTGTATTATTTTCATGTATTTTATTTTATCCTTTATTTTGTAACATATTTTAATCATAAAGGTAGTGGTTTCAAAGTGAAGGTTCTAAAAATATGACTGAATCTCAGTTTTCTTCCCCGTTGGTGCCTGTAATTCTTGCTTTCCTTTAGATGTTCGTGATTTCACATGTAAAAATATGCTGAGGACCTGTTGCAGGCAGCTGATTTTAAAACTGAAAATTTGGGTACCACACATTTGCGGATGGTATCCCAGTCCTTCCCAGGGAGGAGTAAACGTGATCTTTGCTTTTCCCTTACGAGTCATTCTGAACCCACCTTTAACCTAACTTGAGCACGTACTAGCTAACCCTGAAGATTTTAAAACAGCTTCAAGTCCATTGCCTTTGATTAGAACTCTGGGTCTCTACCTTCCCGAGAAACTGCACCGTGTCAGTGCTGATGCAGCAGACCTGATACAGACCATGCCCCATCGGATGGTCAGGGGGCCTGTGGTAAAATCCTCCGTGTGACATCTGTCTGCTGAGGACTATAAGCTCTTATCTGTTACAAATCAGAGGGAATTGGGTACACTTTGTGAGGACATATCCTCTCTAGGTACGAGACTAGCGGCATTGGAGAGGCCCGGGTGAAGGAAGTGCTCCTGGACGAGGATGATGACCTCTGGATAGCGCTGCGTCACAAGCACATCGCGGAGGTGTCCCAGTAAGATCCCTTTGCTCCATCCCTCCCCAGGGACCTCAGCCAGACCTCAGCCACCCCTGCCGCCCCAGCTCCAGGGCTCACTCCGTAGTACAGGGTAAAACCTTTCCCCAGATGGCAGTTGCTAATGTGCACGTTCTGGGCACTTGCACAGAGCTGGTCAGTAGATGAATTTGCCAACATGCTAACCAGTGATGATGACTCCCTTCTGATCTCAGCTCGAGTGACACCAACTTCACTGAGTGAGAAGATCCATTCTGTGTTCAGGTTGCTCTTAGGATTTTTAGAAAACATCTGTAGCTCTCAGGAAATGCTTTATCAACACTGAACATTTAAAGCCGATTCCTTCCATTGAAACGCCCAGATTCTACTACATCAATTTGATTTTCTTTTATATAGCCAGTGTGTAATCTTCTTCCCCTTTTGTCTTACCTAAAATTTCTAAGGAAGAGCTGTGCCTTGAATCTGTGCCTATTGAATTTGTGCCTTGCTCTCAAAATGTTTCAAAATGTTTGTAACACCTGAATGTTGTTGTTGTTGTTGTTGTTGTTGTTGTTTTTAATGAGAGAGAGAGAGAGAGAGAGAGAAAGAGAGAGAGAAAAAATATCTCAAGCAGAGTCCACGCTCAGCACAGAGCCGGACACAATCCCACAACCCTGGGATCGTGACCTGAGCCAAAATCAAGAGTCACATGCTCAACCTACTGAGCCACCCAGGCGCCCCGTAACAACAGACTATTTTATAAGACCTTTATGCTATCGAGAACAATTCTACTTTTGCAAAAAGATATTTTCTGGCTGTTACATTGAGTTGGTGATAGTCTTAGGAAATTCACAAGGAAGCAAGAAAATAAGACAGCCTTGGATAGTTCAGTTCAGAAAAGTAGTCCCCAAACTTTTTGGATCACTCAACCTTAGGAAAATGTTGATTCACATTTCCAATATGTGAGTTGATTTATGAATTTACTAGTTTATTCTAATATATATATATATTTTACAGTATATACAAAAACACAAATTTGAAAAAGATGGAGTAAAATAAACATAAATAGAAGTACTAATAATTCCTTCTCTTGAATCATCCTGTACACCTCCTCTGGAGACCCTGGTTGAAAATATTGGTTAGGAGGGGCACCTGGGTTGCTCAGTGGCCTAAGCATCCGACTCCTGCTTTTGGCTCAGGTCATCATCTTATGTTCATGATATTGAGCCCTGCATCAGGTTCCGTGCTCACAGCATGGAGCCTGCTTGGGAGTCTCTGTCTCCCTCTCTCTCTCTGCCTCTTGCTCTTTCTCTCTCTCTCAAATAAACATTAAAAAAATAGAATATTAGGAAAACAGTGTATCCCCCTCTCTCCTCTTCAAAAATCACTGTAAGTACATACCTTAGTGGCAGGAAAAGTCACCATGTATTCCTAAAGGAAGAATCTTGCACCACTAGTATAGGACTTGGTGTTGCTGTGAAACTTAGTTGCCTCCTTCTGTCTTCCAGGGAAGTCACCCGTTCTCTGAAAGATTTTTCTTCCAGCAAGAGAATGAATACCGGAGAGAAGGTAAATGCATCCTAGAGCTCCAGTGCCCTTTAGGCTAATCCCGGTCTTCCCTCTGGGAGCCGGCAGGCAGGACGCTTCCTTGGCACAGGATTAGTGAGCCAGGGGGTCATTGTCCCTGCTTCATCTAATACTGTTTTGTCTTGTTTTTGTATTCAGGATTGAGATCAGGTGCCCCTGTCTTTTGATGTTTATAGAGATCTTCATTTTGTTACTCTGAGGATTGATATTTACGGTTTTAGATCATGCGTCAGCTTAAGCCAGAAGAACCCTGAAACCTTTTTTAGCTTGTGGTGGAATTAGAACTCAACTTGCCTGGTCCTTTCCTTATCCTGACTGTTCATCGGAGGTAGCTTAGCCATCTTAGTCAAGGGAAATGCACCTCTGATTGTGTCACTCCCTTGCTTAAAACCATCTGGTGACTTTCTGTTCCCAGCAGAATCCAGCCCCACCCGTAGACACACCTTATAGCATTGGGCTATCAGGCCCCCCAGACTCTCAGGTCTGCCCCCCACTCTCTGGCACCCACGGCCTTGCTCCATCCATGCCTGAGTTCCTTGCCTGGGGCTTGCCTTGTCAAGTCCTGGTACTTTGGCTCAGGCATCGTTTTCTCAGAGAAATCCTCCCTGCTCCTCCCTGGACTAATGAGGTACCCCTCCACTGTGCACCCATACTCCTGATTCCCGCGAAGAACACTAATCCTCTCAGTCGGAATGACTCCTCTGCTAGATGGTAGCTCCACAAAGACAAGAATTTCTTGTTTGTTTGTTTGTTTGTTTGTTTTTGTTTTTTGTCCTTATATCTCCAGCACCTAACCTGGCATGTAGTAGTAATTCAACAAATTTTTGTTGGCTAGAGAGGGATTAGGTGAGTCACACGGTTACCAAGTAAACAGACCCCTGTGACCTGTCAGGATGCACATCCCGGCCCTTTCCCACCTTGCTCCTTCTTTCTACCTGTCTACACAACTGCAGCCCTTCTGCTGGGATGAAATGTGAACTCAGTTTCAAGACTGCTTGAGCTGAGTATGCAGAAGAACAGTGTGGAGAAGAAAAATTGCTCTTTCCTGGCAAGAATTATGCTCTCAGTAACTTTCTAGTCCAATAAATAAAACATAATTGCTACACTTCGGAGTTCAGTTCCCTACCTAGAAGATAGTCATGGTATTTGAATCAATAATTTTTTGAGCCAGAGGCCTGGAAGTCCAAACCCACAGTGATCTCAGGTTTAACAGATTGATTTTGAGAGTTTCCGAGCGTGCACTTGGGAAGTCTGGTGCTGGCTGCTGTCCTGCCCTGGACCTGCCACCCTTGCACAGCCTCTTAGGTCAGGGCCATTAGAGTGAGACCATATGTTTTCCTTTCCCTTATAGACCACCATGCGGGACCTGTCCCAGATGCTAAAGAAAATGCCCCAGTACCAGAAAGAGCTCAGCAAGGTATGACAATCCCAAATGATTGATTTGAATCTTGACTATAATCAACTTCAGTAAGACCTCTCAGAGCCCCACTGCACTGACTGATCCACTGAAATCGCAGGTTTTTAATCAACTTCTGGTTTTATTAGGAAAAGCTGAAAGACTGGACCGACAACTTATTTCCTATGACTTTCTTTTCTCCTCTTCGTCTGTTTTCTCTCTTTATCCTTCAATTCCTCACCTCACGAGCCTCTCCCCTGGGCTGCTTACGTATTCTTATGGCATGGCAGCTGGACTCCACGAGTGTGAGTGACCGAGGGAGAGAGCCAGGAGGAAGTCACTGTGCCTTTTCTGTCCTGACCTGGGGTGTCCTACATCATGTCCTCCACACTCTCCTTTAGAAGCGAGTCACTGAATCCAGCCCACGCTCAAGGAGAGGGGAATTAAGCTCCACCTCCTAGAAGGAGGGGTAACAAAGGATTTGTGGACACGTTGTGGAACCATTATGCCACCCTGCCCCCATACAGGATTCCTTCATCTGCTTGACTCCTTTGGAATGCGGTTTGCCCCTACCTCTCCTGACACAGAACTTTCTGGCGTGTTCTGCCATGTTTGTGTTCTGTTTCAATGCATGTTTTACCTCCTTTACGAGGCTGGAGACTCCCTGGTGCATTGCACAGTGTTTATACATAGTAGGTGCTCAGTTTATGCTTCATGCGTCCGTGAGTGATTTCTGGATCATAAACTCTGCTTTTTCCTAGTATTCAACCCACCTGCACCTGGCCGAGGACTGCATGAAGCATTACCAAGGCACCGTGGATAAACTCTGCCGAGTGGAGCAGGTAGGACCTTTTCCTTCTCTTTCTGCCATCCCCGTTGACCCACCTGAATTTTAACATGTGACTTTGAACATCCTGCAGAATCATAGGATAGAGAGATGGGGAAGTCTGCTAGATCATGTTGTCTCAACTCTGGAGCCAATGTACTTCTGCTCTCAATGGTAGGGATTAGACTGGTCTGGAATGCTGTGCTGTTTGGATTTTGCATGTCTGACTCTCCACAGGCTCCCTGGAGTGTCTGAAGAGAGATGTCTGGAACTCTGAGCCCTACACTGACAGGGCTGGCTGAGGTTTATATTCCGAGTGTATTTTCCTCCTGTGGTGGCCACACCGGTTTTGGAAACCTAGATGAGAGAAACTAGGGTAGTAGCATGTCAGAAACTCACCACAGCCTCCCTGATCATAAGTAGGACTGAAAGTCAGCAGTTTGCGGTTTGAACTCTGTCTCTGTCACTGGTTTGTTTGATGTGCCTGTTTCTGCTTTGCTTTCCTCATCTGCAAAGGGAAATAACAATGCTGCCATAGTTTCCAGGAGTGTTGTGTGGAGTCACTAATCCTGGCCCTCCGTTCTCCAAGCGAGAACTTCACTCAGCTAGGGTCTCTTCCATGGGAAGGGAGGGCATTTGAATGTGAAGCCTCAGCAGGAATGAACAACTCAAGTCCTTGGTGTGAAGCTAAGATCTACACCGTCCGGTGTGATGTGACGAGCCAGCTTAGGTTTGTCAGACCTGTCCTGATTTCTTGGCTCTCTTCTAAGGGGCAGTGACCCCCTAAAAACCCATCAGTCTCACAGCTGATCTTGACAGGTGCAAGGTCCTCTCCAAAAGAACTTGACTGTCCAGAAAACAGGTTATCCCTACATCAGTAAAAGTGAAGTTGGGATGAATCCTTGGAAGTGTACATTTTTTTCAGAATTGCTCCGTGGTATTTGTTGAACCGGTTATGTTTAATTTGACCTTTAGAGAGTATTAGATTTGGGTCCGGCTAAACAAACAGCTGTTGAGGCTGGCAGTGGCTCTGAGAGATGAGAAGGCCTGGGGGCACCCACCTTCCTTGACCCAGACAGACCTGGGTAACCTCAAGGTCCTGATGGTTATGGACTCGTGGGATCTTAGAGAAAAAGGGAACCTTCAAGCGAGCCCTGTGTGGGTTCCCAAGGGAGTTGCAGCCTCTGGTCTCTGAGAACAGAGTAGAATGGTTGTTGATTTGCTGAGGCTGATGATGTGCCTTCTCCAGCCTGTCGACAGCCGGTCTGACTCTTGCCTGAGTTGGGAAGCGGGGCTGTCATTGTGCTCTCTCTCCTCTTCCTTCTTTGGCCAGCCCTTCTCTCCTCCTTCATCTGCCTGGGTTGGGTTTGCAGGTTCTAGAGCCCTTTTTTTCCTACTCATCTTAAAAGTGGTTGGAGGGGCGCTTGGGTGGCTCAGTTGGTTGGGCATCGACTTCAGCTCAGGTCATGATCTTACGGCTCGTGCGTTTGGGCCCTGCATTGAACTCTGCTGACAGCTCAGAGCCTGGAGCCTGCTTTGGATTCTGTGGCTCCCTCTCTCTCTGCCCGTCTCTCTCAGAGCCATCCACCCTCTGTCTCTCCTTGAAAAATAAACATTAAAAAAAAAAAAGTGCGTTGGAAAATTAAAAACAGGTTAAAAAATGCAGAGTAGTTAAAACTCAAAAGGCGTGTCCTTCAGAGCCAAGGGGAAGCACAATGGGGAGAGTCTAGCTAGGCAGGCGCCCCTTAATATGCCAAAGCTCTTCACGTGCGGGACGTGCCACTGACTTGGCCCCGATCCCTCAGCAGAGCTCTGTACCTCTAGAGGCCCCACCAGAACGGAGGCTTGACCTGAGGACGTGGCCTAGGTGCACGGACACTCACCCGAAGGGAGCAGCCTACTTTCAGACAAGATGGCAAAAAAATCAACGATGGTTTCTGTTTTTTGCAAACTGAACCCCGGGGCTATCATCAGTTCTCACTGGCGCCACGGAACATGGTGCTAGTGACGCCAGTGCAGATTATGGTGCATTGTGGGAGCAGAAAGGACCTTCCCCAGTGAAGCGACCAATCCTATTTATGGTCTACAATCGTCTAATTGTTACCATCCGTCCAGACTGTCACTGGGAGTGGGGCCAATATGGTGTGTTTTCTGCAGGACCTGGCCATGGGCACGGATGCCGAAGGGGAGAAGATCAAGGACCCTATGAGAGCCATCGTCCCCATTCTGCTGGATGCAAATGTCAGCACTTATGACAAAATCCGCATCATCCTTCTCTACATCTTTTTGAAGAACGGTAGGAACGACGGGCTGGAGAAGAAGGGATAGGTGCTCTCTTGGGCAAGTGAAGTGAGGGAGAGAGAGAAGACAAAGTAGGAAAGTTTAGGAGACACGGAAAGGGGTATTATTTAGTAAGGAGATCCCAGGGGCTCTTGACATTGGGGAAATGAAGGTAAATCAGTTGGAACTAGAATTGAATTCAAGAGTTAAGAAAGGTGAGGCGTCTATGGAAGAGGACGGGTCGGGGCAGGGAGAGCCACTGACAGCAAAGCCAGTTTGTGAGGGCTTGTCCGCCAGGTGCTTTAACTTGCATCACGTTAGTACTCTCCACCTTTAAATAACTGATTTTTACCCACATCACAGTTGGGTTACCGTCCACTGTGCAGATGGACACGGAGGCTCTTGACTTTGATGTGGGCAGGGGTGGGCAGAAATGGCTGGGAAGCAGAAGACGGATGGAAATACAGACCATGATGGGGCAGTTGCTGAAGGTCACAGCCTGGGACAGAGTGGCTTGGGTGGAATGGAAATCCTGATTTTGTCTTCATCTTCCAGTAAAGTTGATGCGGTGAAGACTCATTTCTACTAATCCTGAGGAGGAGAAGGGGCACCATCCCCCCTCAAGCGATTGGCTCTGCTTCTGAGTGTGTGATGTGCAGTGGCTGGGTGTGGTGACAGGGGTTTTGTTCTCTCAGGCATCACTGAGGAGAACCTGAATAAACTGATCCAGCATGCCCAGATCCCCCCAGAGGACAGCGAGATCATCACCAACATGGCACACCTGGGGGTGCCCATCGTCACTGACGTAAGGGGCCAGGCTTGCATGTGGGGAGGGAGAGGCAGAAGGGAAGCTGGCATGTCTTATCTGTTCTCCCCTGAATTACTTAAGGTGGCTTAAGATACATACACTAAACGTTGAGGAAGAGAAAACATAAAATCAGAGGAATAAAGGGATAGATGTAGCAAAATAGAAGTGAAACTCCCAGAACCAAGACGTGCACATCCAGGAGTTGCACAGAGTCATTAAATCTGCGTTGAGCCAGCCCCAGCCCACGCCAGCTTCGTCCCCCATGTCTTGAGCTCAGTCTGGCCATGCCTTTGCATACCTGGGTCCAGCATCTTCTGTGAGAGCGGGAGCACAGCGCTTAGCATCAAGCAGGTTTGCCACTTGGTTTGTCACTGAGCCAGGCCAGGGCAGGGAAGCCTGACCATGCAGTGCGCTCCAGAAGAGGCTGGGGGCCAGAGGACTCCAGAGCTTGAGGAAGAGGCCCGAGCACTCTTTGGAGCTCTCTGCTAGGAACCTTCCCGTGCACCTGCTTCCTGTGAGGAGTCTCTCACTCAGCAGTGCTGTAAAGCTAGAGCTGCAAATGCGCTTCTTTTGGAATCTCAGAGTCAGAAACTTTGTCCCAGAGCCCAGACCTGAGACCTGTAACGGGTGGTTTGGTGTTTTTTGACCCTTGTTCAAGAGGGACCCAAATGGGAATGGAGATGGCTTACCGACGCACCCCAGACTGTTGAAGCAGAAGCAAAGACCAAGTCTTACACAAAGCTGCCTTTTCTCCTATAATCAAAAACAAAACTTTTTTTTTAACTACCAGGATTTTTTTTTTTTTTTTTAATGGAGCTTCTGTGTTTGACCCACATTTGCCATTTTCCGTGGCTTTAAAGAACCGAGTTTGCTCCAAGGGGGCACATGCTGGACTTTTCCAGGAAACCCTCTCCCACTTAGCCTCTGCTAGCGCTGACTCTCTGAAGGGAGTGCTCTGGAGCGATCTCCAGAGGCCAGCAAGGTCGCCGGGGCCCAGGTGACCCGTGACTCTGTCTAATTGTGCGTGTGTTTGTATTCAGTCCACCCTGCGCCGCAGGAGCAAGCCAGAGCGGAAGGAGCGAATCAGTGAGCAGACCTACCAGCTCTCCCGGTGGACTCCGATCATTAAAGACATCATGGAGGTCAGCGAGGGAGGGGTGCGAGGATGTGTGTGGGACAGCCCGGGCCCAGAGCTCTTCACTTACAGGCCCAGAGGCCTCCAGCTTCACCTGATGTGGGTGATGGTGACAGCCTGGGGTTATCTGTCCCTGAGGATCTGTACCTAGTCTCGGGGTTCATTTAGGCCCCATAGCCTTGTCCTGAGGGTTTAGGAAGAACAGCCCCCAGGGGCCGCTAGATGCAGATCCCCATGATCCATATGACTTAGCCCCATAGGAGAGACCCCTCAGTGGTGCCGTTATCCCAAGAACCAAACACATCCCAGCGTCTGCAGGTCACATGAGTCACAAACACCACACTAAGGGTGCGGGTATGGAGGGGCTTTCAGGATTCACCCGAGCCAGCCCCTCCCTAAGCCTCCCTGTCAGTCAGGGACCCCGCCCTGCCAGGCATGTTTCTGCCGCTGCTCTTCTGTTCACATCCATCCCTTGCCTGCAGTGCTGTCCCCTTCCACTTCTGAGCCCTGCCTTCCTTCAAAGTCCCCGTCAGGTCTCACCGTTTGCATACACCACCCCCGTCTGACCGCCCAGCACCACGGAGCCGCCCTGGACTCCTGTAGCATGTATCGGAGATGCCCTTTACGTATATGTACCTGCTCAGTGTTTGGAGTCAGCTCTTTATACCTTGGCCTGTGCCCTCAGCTGATGTGTCCTCTGGGCATAGCAGGTGTTTTGTATTTGTGAATGTGAGGTGTCCCTCTGCTCCTCGCCTATAGCATGAAGAAACCCTGCTTAGAATCCTGCCCCACTGGATCTCCAGGGTGGGTCTTAGAGGCACCCTGTCCAGCTCCTGCTGTCCACAGGTGGACAAGACTGGGGTCCGGACAACGAAGGGGCTTTCCCAGAATTCCTTTGTCAATCCACGCAGTCCAGGTGTTCTGCTGAATTATGAGTTAAAATAAGTGTATTTTAAATATATATAGTGAGTCAGCTTCCTATTTTTAAAACCCACAAACCAAAGGATGGGTGAACATGAGACATCTAGAAACCAATTGGATTTCTTTGTAATGTAATTAAAGCCCACCCCTCTGTCTCATTCGCTCCTTTGTTCTCTGCTCCCTTTTCCTGCCCCACTCCACTCCCCTGGAGAGACATGTGCGTAGGTTTCACATGGTAGCTGCTAAGAGGAGTGGAGATTTCTAGGCAGCGGGAGGTGCCTAGCTGGCATCCACCCACTAGATGATTAGACCCTTGGAAAACTGAGGATGTAAAGTCTTGTCTTGCATGAGAGACAATGCCTGTGCCGAGTTTCTACAAAACTGGTGGCAAGTGCAGGAATTTATTGGAATGCAACATTTATAACCTCACATAGATGTAAAAGAAAAGAAAAAAATTGGAAGGGAAGCAAGAAAAAGTAATGCACTTTTTTGGTCTTATTTGTTTATTTTGAGAGAAAGAGTGAGCGCTCGCAGGGAAGAGAGAGCAGGAATCCTAAGCAGGCTCCACACTCAGCACAGAGCCCGACGTGGGGCTTGAGCTCACGGCCATGAGATCATGACCTGAGCCGAAATCAAGAGTCGGACACTTAACCGACTGAGCCACCCAGGCACCTCGGGTTTTGTTATTTATTTTTTATTTGGGGGAAAGCACAGGTGGGCTAGGGGCAGAGAGAAGGGGACAGAAGATCTGAAGCAGGCTCTGCGCTGACAGGCTGACAGCAGTAAGCCTGATGTGGGGCTGGAGTTCATGAACTACAGGATCATGACCTGAGCTGAAGTTGGTCCTCAACCACCCAGGTGCCCCTTGTTATTTTTAAGGTTTATTTACTGGGGCTGCTGGTGTCTCAGTCAGTTAAGCACCCAACTCTTGGTTTCAGCTCAGGTCATGATCTCACTGTTTGTGAGCTTGAGCCCCGTGTCAGGCTCCGTGCTGGCAGTGCGGAGCCTCCTTAGGATTCTCTTTCTCCCTCTCTCTGCCCCTCCCCTGCTCATGCGTGCTCTCTCTCTCTCTCAAATTAAAATTAAAAAAAAATTTTTAATAGAGCTTATTTAGTAATTTCTATACCCAACATGTGACTCGAACTCACAACCCTAAAATTAAAAGTCACATGCTCTTCTGATTGAGCCAGCCAGGCGCCCCACTGCAGTTTTTGTTTGTTTGTTTGTTTTTTAACTGCAAGGTCGTTAAGGTCTTCTTCATGAGCAGACCTACGGACTTTTCTCCATGTCCATGCTGAGTGCCGTTTTAGGCCCCTGCAGCAGGCAGCAGGGCAAAGGAGCTCTGGTTGTTGCAGATGCGGCCATGTCGCTTTGCCAAGTGACTTGTTCCTTGAATCATCTTGCCTTGGTTCTGCCAGCCCTTCCCAAACAAATGGCAAGCCTAGCATCTGTCTCTTTTCTTCCCAGGACACTATTGAAGACAAACTCGATACCAAGCACTACCCGTATATCTCCACCCGCTCCTCTGCCTCCTTTAGCACCACCGCGGTCAGGTGAGTGGGAGTCCAGAGCGAGCAAGTGGGAGAAGGGGGACCGTCGCTGGGTGGTTGTCGGCCGCACGGTGGTCCTGGTATGACACAGCATCCACCAGAACCCTCCCCCGGCTTCTCGCCACAGCCAGAGTGCAGGCCTGGTGCTTGGAGCAGCCCATGAGGCCCTTCACTCTCCGGCTTCCCACTCCTCTCTGACTCATCCCTTACTCCTCCCGTTTTTCTCTCCACTTCTGCCATGCTAGCCACCTCCTCTGCCCGTGTCAGGCATACTTCTGCCTCAGGACCTTTGCACTTGGCTTTACCCTCTGCCTCAAATGATCTGTCCCCGTACATTTTCAGGACTTGCCTCTTATCTCCTTCAGGCCTTTATTTTTATTTATTTATTTAAAAAAAATTTTTTTTTTCAACGTTTATTTATTTTTGGGACAGAGAGAGACAGAGCATGAATGGGCGAGGGGCAGAGAGAGAGGGAGACACAGAATTGGAAACAGGCTCCAGGCTCCGAGCCATCAGCCCAGAGCACGACGCGGGGCTCGAACTCCCGGACCGCGAGATCGTGACCTGGCTGAAGTCGGACGCTTAACCGACTGCGCCACCCAGGCGCCCCTCCTTCAGGCCTTTAAAATCAACTGTTACTTTGCCCCGTCTTCTCTAACTACCCTGTTTTAACATCGCACTATACCAGTGTTCCTAGCAGCATTATTCATAATAGCTCAAAAGTGGAAACAACCTAAATGTCCATCAGCTGATGAATGGATAAACAGAACACGGCATACTCATACAATGGAATATTATCCAACCAAAGGAATGAAATACTGACACGTGTTCCATGGATGAAGCTTGGAAACATTGCACTAAGTGCAAGAAGCCAGTCACAAAAGTCCACATGTTGTGTGATTTCATTTGTTTGAAATGTCCAGAATGGGCAAATCTGTAGAGATAGGAAGTAGATTAGTGGTTTCCAGGGACTGGGGATGGGGGTGGGGTGGGGGAATGGGAAGGGACTGCTAAAGGGTATAGGGCTTCTTTTTGGGGTGACGAAATAGTCTAAAATTGATTGTGGTGATGGTTTGCAATTCTGTGACTATACTAATAAGCATTGAATTGTACGCCTTTTTTTTTTTTTTTAAGTTTATTTATTTGGGGCGCCTGGGTGGCTCAGTCGGTTGAGTGTCTGACTTTGGCTCGGGTCATGATCTTACGATTCGTGAGTTCAAGCCCCCCACATCAGGCTCACTGCTGTCAGTGCAGAGCCAACTTCGGATCCTCTGTTCCCCTCTCTCTCTGTCCCTCCCCCACTTGTGCCCTTTCAAAAATAAATAAATATTTTTTTTAAGTTTAATTATTTTGAGAGAGAGAGAGAGAGAGAGAGAGATTGAGAATCCCAAGCAGGCTCACATACCTGGTGACACTCCATACTTCTGTCCCTGGTTCTCCAACACTGTGGGTGTTCTTAGTTGCCTGTGGTGCCTTCCAGGGTCTGTTTTCAAAAGCTCTTCCTCTTGTTCCCCTCTTTGCCACGCATCTGGAAACCTTCCTGCTGTGCCCTGCGGTGGCATCGGAAGGCATTTTGCCCCTAGACTCTCGTTGGCCTCCCTCATTGGTGTGGTCCAGGCTGTTCCCTGGCCCGCAGTGGCATCAGTTACTTTTCCTGAGGTGGCAACCTCAGAGCCAGGTGCTACTCGGTTTTTGTCTGTCAGCAAGAGCTTGACGTGGCTCCTGAGAACATTTCAAGGCTGAATGAACATTTGAGCGTGGAACAGGAGCGCCACTAGCTCCAAAGAGGGCATCCCGGGGCACCGGAGTAGCTGGCAGTTCCCAGGGTGAAACCTCCACATGTAGCTCTCTATCCCCTGCTCCTGCTGTGCCCACCCATCTTTGTCCCCCACGCCCGGCCTGCTGGGCTCACTTTTAGACCTTCCCTTGGGCCCAGGCCGGAGGTCTGTGGCACCTGTGGCATTATGCATCCCCTCTGATGCCAGTAGAGGCCAAATGTTTATTGCCAACATTGGAGCAAAATACGAAATCCCCAGTGTTGCCCTGGCCAGGCCGGTGACGATGGCACACTGTCAGATGACTCTCTCTGTGTTGGCCCATGTGCGCCCCTGGCACCTTCAGGATTTTGGAAAGTGACTTTAATGCTGTCGCAGTCAGGGAGAAGGGCAGAGATTTCGCTAGAGACTTGGCCTCCTTGTTTTGCTTTGATTTTTGTTTTCTTTTCCCCATTTTCTTAACCTGGAAGCAACCCATTTCTCATTGTTCCTGAGGACAAGGTGAAGACCTACTAACAGAAGCCCAGGGGCAGAGGAGACACCTTTGGGAACTGTCCCACCACCGAAATGCCTGTCTTTCAGGGGGCAGCTCAGTGTCACGTCTTCTGGGAAGACTTTTCCAATGATGCCCAGATGACGCTAGAAGGCGTGCATGTCCCTGTGGCACCGAGCCCCTCCATCGCAGCACGATCCTGACCTTCCTTCTCCCCGCCCACCCCAGTTAAACCGCGAGCTCTCGGTGGGCATGGCTGAATCTCGCCGAGGGCTGGCACCTTGGTGCTGGGGGAGGCCCTGATCAGGTGAGGTGCTTGCTGCGTGAATCAGGGTGTACCAGCCTGAAGATGGGCCTTGACTCCATCGTCACCGCTCACTGCCAGCAGAGTGTCCCAGACAAGCCTAGAAACCTGTACGCTGGAGGGCGGAAGCTGACGACCATCACGAGGGGCAAAGCTGTGGAAGGTGACACGTCACACTTGAAAGCTGACTCGAGCCTGCCTGTCACCTACATGCTTCCGAGAGAGTGACGAGGTCACAGCACGGGTAGCCCAAGCACTTGATAATTTGCACAGCGGTTCAGTTCAACCAACACTTACTACTACTCTGTTTTGGTCACTGGTGTACAGAGCGAATGTGTAAACAAGTCATTGAGGTATGAAGTGATAAGTCCTCTGAGTGCAGATAAACATAATTAATCTCTCTCTCTCTCTCTCTCTCTCTCTCTCTCTCTCTTCCCCCTTCCTCCCCACCCCCCCCCCCCCAGCGCCCGCTATGGGCACTGGCATAAGAATAAGGCCCCAGGGGAGTACCGCAGTGGTCCCCGCCTCATTATTTTCATCCTTGGGGGCGTGAGCCTGAACGAGATGCGTTGTGCTTATGAGGTGACCCAAGCCAATGGAAAGTGGGAAGTGCTAATAGGTGAGTGGGGGCATGTGTTCTAGAGGGAAGGGGCTGCTTCATCGCACTTCGATCCATTCCATGCTTTGGTGTTTCATCCTGTCTTCACTTCTCCATCGCCCCTGCAAAACATAGTCCGTAGACACGTTCGGGGACGGCAGCAAAGGGGCGAAGGGTTCTTTCCTCGTGTCTGCACTGTGTCTCGTGGTGAGAGGCAGCTGCAAGCGGTGGGAAGTGCCTGATCACAGACACCGACAGACCCAGGCCCCCATTCTTGCTCGGCCACTGCCGAGTGGGTTACCTTGAGCAAGCACCCCACCTCTCCATGCTGCGATTTCCTTACCCAGCCAAATGGGGTTGTGAATACCCGCTTATAGCTTTGTACTAGGCCCGAGGTGGGACTTGTCTCTTTGCTGGCATTGGGCCTCCTGTTCAGAAGACGCTCAGTGAATGGAAGGTAAATTATCGCCCCCTCCTTTACCTGTCAGTTGCAGATAGACAGACACAGTGTGTGGGCAGATACTGTCTGAAACACACGGGCCTGACTCCTGGACTCTGCTGAGGGTTCCCCATCAATTCCGGTTCCTACGACTCCTAGGTCTGCTATGTACCCTTTCTGGTATTTCCTGCTGGTTTTCCAGAAGAAAGGAAGCAACTCGTTAGACCTGACTTAATGCAGCAGAAGATTTTATACCTTTTTCCTGCCTGTAGGAGCTTCCAGTTTCTAGGGCTGGAAGGGGAAGAGTGAGCTGAGGAAAATCACGCTTTCTCCAGACGCCTTCCTTTTGCCCCGTCTTGCCCTTAACAAAATGGATTTGCACCTGCCTGGGGCTGCCTCTTGACATTGACTGACCCAAGGCTATGAGCACGTACTGCCCTGGCCTTTCCCCTGATCTCTAGAAGGTGTGTCAGTTTTACACCCCTACTTCGGGGTGACCAAATTCCAGTGTGCCTGGCGCTCTCAGAGTGAGCAGGTCCTGCAGACCAGTCCACGTGGCCATTCCTGGTTGTGTCAAGATGGACCTGTTACTGTCAACCCCCTTTCTAGATACCACACCATTCAGTGGAGAGATTGGATATCCTCTCCCTCCCCTCCCCACTCCCTGGAGCTTCCCCGGCGGGTCACCCTTTCTCCCCGTATCGTTTTTTCCTTTTTGTTACATAGACGCTGGGATAAAGCTCTCTCTGTCCCCTGCTCGTGTGTATGTTGCATGCACGTGTCGGAGAACTCTCAGCTCAAACACAGCTTTGCGGGGCCGAAGCTGTCACGGCCAGGCTTTGGTGTAAATTTCCCTCTTCAGCTTTGGTCCTGACTTGCAGTTCCCTGTTGGGGGGGTGGAACCCTGGGGAGATAACGGTGCCCGTGCAGATCCACGGAGGGGCCTTGCGCAGACAGCTGACGTCCGCAGTGTGGCCTCACCCGCTTGGTGCATGCCGGCTGTCCTTGCGGCCTGTGTGCGTGTGCACGTGCGCGTGCTCGCGTCTTGCTTTCTCATACCTCATTGGCTGCATAAAACGTAGGCCTAACTTGGCATGTTCCTGTAACGTACCTTTGTTCAAGCAGTCAGCTGGCCTCTGTTCTCCCGCAGGTTCTACTCACATTCTTACTCCCACCAAATTTCTCATGGACCTGAGACACCCCGACTTCAGGGAGGCCTCTAGGGTATCTTTTGAGGATCAGGCTCCAACAATGGAGTGAGAGCCAAAGAAACAAAGTAAAAGCAGCTTATTACAGAAAAGAAACTCTTCCACTCTGAAGGGTTTTCTTTGATTATTCCGTCACTCTTTTTCTTTATTTTACCCTTTTCAGTTTATTTATTTGATTTCCTTTCAACAAGAAAATGCTTGCAGTTCTTAACACCGATTGAAAATGTGTCCGATGCTGCCTTCACAGACCCTGCCGCGAGAGCCTCTGGGCCCCGGCCTGCCAGCTCACTCGTGCCCTGGGTCACCTGCTGCTCAGTCAGGCAGTGCAGCCCCCTGGGTTGTAAACCAAAAATGATCATGACTGCTATGACCAGTCCTTCGGAGGGACTGGAAGCCGAGGGATGCCGGAGGCACGGCACGCAGGCCTACCGGCCCGGGATGTATCTGTGGGCACCAGGCAGGGAACGCGTAGCGTCCTGCTTGTGACATGGTGTGGGAAGTTGTGAGTGAGGCCAGTAGGTGTTCAAGGGACTGTCCTGTCCAAGAAGGCAGAACTCCAGTGGAGAGATCCATGGGCACCTGATCATGGGGAAGGCTCATTGGAGTGCGTCAGGATAGACTCCACGTCAGTGGTAGTTAGACACGTAAATTCCTTTTTTCCGGGGCAGGCACTCGTCCCAGGGAACTGTTGCTAAGGGGTGACAGGGTCACGAGCCACCACGTACTTGATGAACTCCAGCCACCAGTGGAAATCTCGTGTCTCGTGTTCATCTGGGGCAGATGGCCCTTCGTGGTCATTTACTGTCTCAGTAGTTGCTTTTGTTTTCATTCTCCTGTGGGTTTTTTTCCAGGGTTGAGTTATCACACCCCTCTCTCTCACTGAAGTCTGTTAGTGAGATCTGAGAACCTTTGGGTAAAAATCTGTTCTTAACGCGGTGTGCTGTTCGAAAGAGCGTCTTCTCTCTCCCACCGCGCTTGTGCCTTTGCCTGTTACCCAGGAACCGGCATCTGTCTGGTGGATTATCCAGACTTTATTCTCATCCTCATCCTTTCCCCTCTCTTGCCGTCCCTCATATGTCCCGGGAACCTCCTGTGAAGTGTTAAGTGGCAGATGCATACTGAGGAACTCCATTGTAGCATTAGTTATTCTGTAGTTTCCTCACACAGCCTGTGAGGAGGCCACACTCTGTTCACCTGCCCTCATGTACTTCACCGACGACGTCCCTGCCCCTCTCCCGCCCAGACTGGCATGTGGCCTGGTGAGTCAGAAAGCATGAGTCACCTGGAGCAGTCGGGAGGCCTAGACTCTTGCCCCGGTCCTGCCAGGGGCACGTGTGGGACTGCAGGAGGTCCTTCCCCCGCCCCCCAACCAGGGCACAGAAGGCAGAATGCGGGGGGGCTGGGTCCTGGATCGCAGGGCCCCAGGTCCTGAGCTCTGACCATCTAATTCAGCAACTCGGATCGGGTGCCTCAGCGCTTGCGGTCCTGCCCTCGTGCACCTGTGCTCTCTGGTATACCTCAGGGGACTGGGCTGTCAGAGCCATGACCAGGGTCGGGGTGGGGGGGGGGCACCGGAAGCATGCTTGTTTGTATAAAGAGAACGTGCTCCATCCAAAACGGGACTCGCTCTAAAGGTCGGGACAGGCAACTGTGCGCTTTGTCTCCTCTCCTTCCTGTGGCCGAGAGATGGCTCCCCCGGGGCACTGGTGAGGGGAGAAGCAGCACGTGGGTCACCTGCACGGTGCGGGGCAGGCTGGCCGTGGCCCTGCACTGCCTCCCTCTAGACAGTGCCGCCAATGGGCGGTGGATAAAAGCGATTGTGAAGAACACAGCCATTGTTTAGAAGCACCTTGGTTGCTTGGTAATCAGAGACATCTGGTTCTGTGTGCAGATGGCAGGGAGGTGATCGGCATTTGCTGCAGGATGTATTTTCAGACTTACGGAAGGAAAGATGTTCAGTCCAGGCTTGGGTGGCAGACCACTTGCAGGGTCTGAAAGACCTGCAAACCCAGAGCCCGGGGGCTCCAGCTAGGATTCACTCTGCGATCCCCTGCCCCGGAAGCAGCCTGTCCTTTGCAGGCTGGTGTTCTTTGTTTTGTGCTCAGTCAGCATAGGTTCTCGGCTGCCATCTGAGCAAAGAACACAAATACTCGAGTTGTGT
This sequence comes from Prionailurus bengalensis, assembly GCF_016509475.1. Lineage (NCBI taxonomy): Eukaryota > Metazoa > Chordata > Mammalia > Carnivora > Felidae > Prionailurus > Prionailurus bengalensis. The sequence continues at coordinate 86,451,126 of NC_057359.1, forward strand.
ACTCGTGGCTTCTGAAATGCTTTTTGGGGCAGTGTCGTGTTTTAGAGAGTTCCTTTAGGAAAAAGCAAGGCACGGAGCCCTAATCCCAGGGAGGTCAGAAGACAGATGAAAATCTGACTTGCCTCCTTCTGTTGTGATTGTCTGGTGACCAGAGACTAGGACAGTGTGGGCCGGGAGCAGGACGGGTTGTCTCCGCCCAGAGTCGATGTCTGCAGTTGTCTGCAGCAACTTAGCTTCTAGGAGATGAGTTTTCCTGCTCGTCAGTGAACAAGAGCATCCCTTGCCGGCTCCCCGCGTGGGTGCCAGCGCCCACTGATCCTCCGGCCCCTCTCTCCCCCAGGTGCCGGGTGAAGGGGGCCGGCTGGGCAGCCGGAGTGCACAGGTGTCCCCAAGCCTCACTTCCATTGCATTAATCAGTCACCTCCATGTTGTCCAGAAGCAAAGTCTTTGCTTTAGGTTCTCACCCCAAGCTCTGGGGGAGGGTTGTGTTAAAAGTACCAGCCTTGAGGGAATGTCCAAGAGGCTATTGGAAGCCGGTGGAAGAGCCATACACAGCACTTGCACTTCAGAAAAAGGGTTCGTTTTTTTTATATTGAATATTTCACTTTATTCCCAGTTGGAGTCAGACAAGTCTCATGTTTCAGTGGGACTCAGATTTGAATCTGTACCCAGAACCAACCCATTGCCCAGCTGCTATTTGAGCACTCACTTGCATGTCCCCTCCTGGGGCCGGGTGTCCAGAAGCGAGACCGACGGCATGACATCTGGGCCCGGCCGTGCCACCGAAGGGCTGCGAACGTGCCCCCTGCCGCTCTGGGCTTCATTCTCCCACCTTCAGGACGTGGGCTGGCCAGGAGCGTGTTTCCAAAACCTGGCAGATCAGCAGACTCTCCTGGGTTGCTCTTGAATGTACACCCTCCCTGGTGCCCCCCCCCCCCCCCCGGGGTCTTCGGAGTCCGTAGGTCTGTGTCGGCCAAACCCAGGGATGCCTAGACAGCTGACCTGATTTTCAGATTCTGTCAGAGAGGAAGGATTTTGTCCAGGCAGAGCTCTGGCCCACAGCTTTGACAGCCCTTTGGGTGACTTTGTTTTTGGAGACACCCACTCACATTTCTCAGTCTTGCAGTCATGTAGCATAAGAGGGATGGACCCTCCGTTGCGGTTCTGGAGAACCGACGTGGGCCCCCTGTGGGTTCTAAATGTGGGTTTGCGATATGTGTATCCCAAACGCACCCAGCTCCGTTCGCGGTATTTGTGGTGGTGAAAACCTTGACCAGGACATTAAAACAGTACAGATGACTCAGTGGCAAGAATTGGCTCTCAGGGGATTCGGATCAACAACAGCTGGTCTGAATCCTTTAAAGACACCCAGTAAGTTAGGGTCCAGGAGTTCCTGAGCCTGTCGCAAAGATACTTGGCCCTGGAGGTTTTCTTCTTTCAGTCAGACTGGGACCACCAGATGGTCAGCTGTCAGGTGATAGAAATTCTAGAGCATGGATTCCTTGATCTCTTTTTGGCCTCCCTCAGGCCGTGGATTTGCCTGCAAGCAGGGGTCAGGAGCAGCTTGGGGTGGGTATCTGCTCAGAGGCTCCCTTTTGATTTTTCCTCTCAGTCGAGTCTACTGTCTCATTTCCTGGAACTCAGCTAGATGGCTGCGGGAGGGCATTAGGGACGGTTTCTCCGGCGTGTTGCCTTTACCTGGAAAACCCCCAAATTGATTCTGCACAGAGTACCTGGCTGTCTTTCCGGGTGTAGATGCGCAGGCTGCATGGAATTGAGGTTGGGAAGGCCCTCATTCTGGCAGTGGTTCACTGTTCAGAATTTGGCAACGTTTATTCCTGTTTTCTCATTTGGGGAGTAGTCTTTGACCTTATTTTAGGACCAGTAGGACGATCAGTGAGGTCAGAGAAATGAGTGTACCTTGGGGGAAGGTGGTCCTGTAAAAATGCCCAGGGACATACTGCTGAAGGCCGCGTGGCCTTTGCTGAAGGAGCCTCGGGTCTGCAGAGCAATGGGTTGGCTTTAGAGCGCAGGGGCTGGTGGAGGCTATAAGCTCAGCACCTCTGGGAAGTAGCCGTGGACTGGTTCCTCAGGACAGTGACAGGGTGACTAGAGCTTGAATGCTGGAGGACAGGAGGTTGGAAGAAGCGAAGCCTCTCATGCTAGAGAGGGATTCACAAGCTTTCTGCCGGTCCGGACTTGACCAGGAAGGTTCAAGGCCTGCAGTCCCAGCAGTCACGCGTCAGCTGAGCACACAGTGGTCAAAGGCATAGGGACCCTGGTATTCGGAATCACCCCCGACAAGCCAGCCAAAGCCTTCTTTTGCCTACCGTCAGGGTGGCAGTCTGGCACCCTGGTGGTTTCTGTCCCCATTCCCTCGCCTGCACCTCCAGGGAGGCACATTTTCAAGTACGGATCTCTTTTGTTCAGTTCTTCTCTCCCACCGGGACCTCTTTCTTTGAAGCCCACTGCTGCATGTGTACAGGCCTCATGTTCACGCACCAGTCACTTCTGTTCTGTTTGAGTAAAGTCCATGTCCAAACCACACGGTCCATGCATCTTTTTTTACTGCATTTATTAGATTCTCTCTCTCTCTCTCTCTCTCTCTCTCTCTCTCTCCTTATGAAAAGGGACTTCATTTATTTTTTAATTTATTTTTTAATTTTTGCAGTAGAAGTATATCTAATTCCATTAGCTTAAATTTTTTGCAAGCATTTCTAACCTCTTACAATGTGCGGTCTCTGCAAGGTAAGGCCTCAGGTACCCTGGCCCTTTCCCTTTCACACCTGAGGTCCCGCCCATCAGGGCAGCACCAGCCGGCTGGCTCCCAGAGGTCAGTGGCTTCCCCAGGGTGCCCTGCCCGTCACTTCCTCCCCAGCAGGCGCCATCCTTTCCATACACAGCCCCCTACCGACCCCACCCCCTCCCCAGCCTTCCCCTGCCATATGGTTTGGAATTTCTCTCCCCGGCCGGCTTCGCCTCGAGTGCAAGAGAGAATCAGAAACGCAGCCGCCCCGTCCCCTGGCAGATGGCACTGAGCCCAGATGGAGAGGCGGGCGGGCTCCTTCCTTGGTACAGCCTGGGACCATGCCTAAGTCAGAGGATGTGTTTTGTTTATCCACCGTCCCCAGGTGCCTCCCAGGCCTATTGTGATGTGGACCCAGCACCCAATCCCCACCCCCCTCCCTGCTTCCACTAGACCCAGACCAGGGTGGGGGCGGGGGAACAGATGCAGATCTGGGAACTGAAGGGCAGGAAAGGAAATGCGGCAGAGCCTGGAGCCAGCAAGCTCACTGTCTTTTCTGCCCCCCAGGATCCACGCACATTCTCACCCCACAGAAACTGCTGGACACGCTGAAGAAACTGAATAAAACAGATGAAGAAATAAGCAGTTAAACAAATAAGCCACCCCTCCAAAAAACGAACCCTATTCCCACAGTGCTCCACAGCCCCTGCTGCTGCCCGCCTCAGTTACTTTGCTGACCCTGTCCCTCCACTGCCTCCCCCAGCTCTGCACGCCCTGGACGGCACTGTCGCCGCTGCGTTCTCGTGTTTAATGATGCCCTCTTCCTGTGTGAAACAAGAGAAAATAATGCATTGTGTTTTTTAAAAAGAGTATCCTCTATATGTGTCCTAAGGGGAGAAGTTCCTGTGTAAGGGACATACTGCTGGAGAAGTTGTGGAACTGTCTAGAATGAGTGGACACCTTCTCCCCATTACTATGATTCCCTGACCTTGTACATAGCCCAGTGTGACATGCGCAGATTGCTTGAGTATGGGAAGGTAGACGTTTGGGTGTTTTACAAAATCTCTTTTGGGTTGTTCCTGTTCTTTTCGGGAATCCCAGAGATGTCTGTTCCTGGAGTATTTCAAACTGAGGATTAATCTGTGGTCTCCACGCCAGTCCTTATCCACCCCTCAGCCTGCTCCCGTCCAGATACGCTTGGCGGTGAATATCAGGTGACATCATCGAGTGAGGTCCGAGCTGGAAGTGACCTCTTTGGCTTCCCCGGTGGCTCGTCCTCCCCAGGGGTCGTGGGAGGGGCTGGAGGTCCGTGAAGTCAGGCTGGGTGCTGGCTGGCATGCGGCCTGTCACCGCTCCTTCCCTGGCCCGCGTCCACAGCGCTGTGATCCCAAGGGAAGTAGTCTGGGGGCCTGAGTCACAGGGCCCCAGCAAGCGAGGAGCAAGCTCCCGCCAGGACCTTTGTCTCTTGGAGAAGCAGTTAGGCTGGGGTTTTTGGCAAGACCTTTCCTTTCCCGGGCACCACCACCCCTACCGAACCTGTTTCTCAGTGGGGTCAGCATGGATGGTGCTCGAGGGCCAGGAACGGACGAGGATGGGACCGGTAATGCAGGCTCCTGGGCAGAGGGCCCTTTCTTGCAGAGAAGGGTCTGTGTGCCTAAGACTTCAAACCGCCAGGAGAACAGCCTGTTGAATTTATGCAGACTCTGTTCAGATCATCCTCAGTTTAAGATACTTCATGATACTTTATTTTGTGTAGCGTGGGGTCATTTGTCGTCGTGGTTGTAAGAGAAAATGATCATTTTATTCTCTGTATAACACTTAGCTCTAGAGCAAAAATGAAAGAAGCAAATGCAGAAAGGGTGTCCCGTCATCCTCTAGACTCAGCAGCAACTCCGTTCTCCGATGGTGAGCGCACCACGTGTGCTGCTGCTGTGGTCATGAAATACAATGACAGTGGAAGTCACAAAAATGTCCCCTGCCCAGCCCCCCCGCTGCCCTTTAGCCCCTGCCAACCGTGTGCATATTACTGTCTCGTGATGTCCTTGCAGACGTGGTGAGTGCTAGTTCCACGCGGCCGCCCGCTTTCCTTTCAGAGCGCGCTCCTCGCCCTCCCCGTTGGATGCTTTGTGGTGTTTTCTCAAGGCTTTGAAATCTCCCCTGCTCACTCGCATTAGTTTTCAGGCCTCTTCTGTCTCCCTTCTCCCCCTTAAGATACCTTGTTTCCTTAGGACAGAACTGTAGGTGCTCGCACTGGTTCGTCTCCTGCTGTCCCTGCTTGTTCTGTCCCCTCCCCTTGACCAGACAGGGCCCACAGTTCGGGGCCTTGTTTGTCAAACATGTTGGGTTTCCTCTCTCTGTTATTTATATAAAAATAATTTATCAAAAGAATATTTTAAAAAAGCTAGTCTGTCTTGAAACTTGTTTACCTTGAAATTATCAGAATCTCAGTGTTGGAAAGTATTGAAGCACAAACATGTATCATCTCTGTACCGTTCTGTACTAAAGCACTCAGTCTAATAAATAAATCGATCCGCACCCATTCACGGTGTCCGGGGCGTCTCCTGGTTTGGTTTCACTTTGGGGAGTCGAAGGAGAAAGGCTTCTGCCGTGGTCCGTTGTAGATGAGACCGCCACCCCGGCTGTGGCCTGGAGTCTTCTGGATCCCCAGTCAGCATCACTCGTAGTAAGATCTGTAACAGCTGGGGCGCCTGGTGGCTCAGTCCGTTAAGCATCTGACTTCGGCTCAGGTCATGATCTTACAGTTCACGAATTTGAGGCCCGCGTCGAGTTCTCTGCTGTCAGCACAGAGCCCACTTTGGATCCTCTGTCCCCCTCTCTGCCCCTCTCCCACTTGTGCTGGCTCTCTCAAAAATAAACATTAAAAAAAAAAAAGATCTGTAACTGTCACATTTTAGGACAGTCCACGAAGTTTGTCTTGGGCCCCGGGCAGCAACAGGACTCAGCTTGTGGACAAGGGAGCTCTTCCTCGTCTTCTCTCTCCTTACCTGGAGTGTCTCTCTAGCTCGGAGACTGTAGCTCCGAGACTGCAGGCCTCCATCTTGCAGATGCTGCCTGCTCACTGGCAGTGTATTTAGGGCGTGTGAGGAGGTCAATTTATCAACCCTCCCGTTCTCCTCTCTTCCTGCTGCCACACCCTCTGGCCTCATGAGCTCTCCCAATCAGATGGGGGTGTGTGTCCTGCTGCTCTGGAAGCCGGTTCAGAACCCGGGCAGACGGAGATGGGTTTGGCCCAGCATGGGGAGTAGACCCTTGAGTTAGGGTTGGGGTCACACCAGAAACTTGCTGGCATAGGAGGCACAGGGGAGTGGGATTCTTTAGGAACTTCTGATTCTAGTCTTTGGTCCCCAGTGACCGCCTCATTCAAATCCTGATCTTCAAGGCATGAAGACTCCTGACAACTGGAGGCCAGTTGGTGGAAGTTCTACCTCCTCCACCCAGCTGGCTGCTGGTGAGACTTGCCTGATAGGTAACGATGCCAGTGACCATTTACTGAGTTCCTGCTCCGCGCCAGACCCCTCACGTACTGTGTCTCTTGGGTGAGCCCCCTCCCAGTTTTACAGGCGAGGAAGCCGCGGCCAAGAGCGATGCAGTTAACCCACAAAGCCCACTCCAGCTGGGGGGCATCAGACACTCATCGTCTTAGGGCGGCAGTTGCTGCCCCAGTAACCAAACCCTGGAATGAGATCCAAGATCAGAATGTTTAAATTCTAAATTGTTCTGGGGGCACCTGGGTGGCTTAGTCGCTTGTGTGTCCGACTTTGGCTCGGGTCATGATCTCATGGTTTGTTGAGTTGGAGCCCCACATCAGGCTCTGTGCTGACAGTGCAGAGCCTGCCTGGGATATTCTCTCTCTCTCTCTCTCTCTCTCTCCTCTCTCTCTTAAAATAATAAACTAAAATAAATAATTCTAAATTGTTCTAAACTGAGTTTATGTTAAAACAAAGTGAATGCTCTTGGCTCCTTCCTTCCAGGGCTACGCATACCCTCCAGGCCCATAGTAGTGACTTGTTAGTCTCTTCCTGATTGTTTCTGACCTGCTCTGACCCAGGGTTTCTGCCACCTGTCTCCACTCCACCGCCCCCCCTCCCCCGCACCGAGGCAGAGACCTGGCCCATTTTATGCTCCTGGCAAGAGTCCTGGTTCTTTTGTGTTTACACAGCACAGATGGAGCCTGTGGGCCGCTCCTCCAAAAAGCCTCCAGTGGTGTTAAATATTCTTGGAGGGACGGGCGGTTCTGAAACCAAAGCAGACGATGCTGAACCAGTAACTGAGCAATCCTAAACTAAGGTCAAGGGCCGTAGCCGGTCACTCTGCCTTTCCAGGGGGCCAGGTCTAGGCTGGGTGGGGGTGGGAGGGGCGGGTCTCAACCAGGCCCTGTCAAGGGGCCTGTACACCCATCTCAGTGTGATACCAGGCGTTCGCTCCTAAGAGAGAGAGTGGCAGAGTGACTAGGAGCACAGACCTCGGCCTCGGGCAGGCCTGGGTGGAATCCACTCAGTCTTGTCCTACTGGACCCTGATGAGGGACTTTGTCCCCTCCTGCGAGGGACGCCTGTGGACGGGTGATGCTGGGCCGGCCCATGGTAAGTACAAGCAGCACTCGATCGGTGCTGATGGTGCTGCTGCTGATCCCCAGCCACGTCTGTGGGGAGAAGAATAAACATGCCCATGCACTAGCGGGGGAAGCATAGGTCCGTCAGCTAGAGAAGGGGTAAACTGCGGCTACTCTGGCAGTTACAGATGGGTGCCCTACACCTGTCCACATGAATAAATCTCCAGAACGGTGTCGAGTGAAAAGATGAAGTTCCAGAAGGACACATACGAATGATGCATTTATATAAGGTTTTAAAACTGCATAGAGAGCTACATAATGCTATGGATACGTATGTTGTAAATGTGCAAATGCTTGCACGAGAATGATACATCAACCAAAATTAGGGGGCCTCCTGGGTGGCTCAGTTGGTTAAGCGTCCGACTCTTGATTTCTGCTCAGATCACGATCTCCCGGTTCTGAGTTCAAGCCCCGTGTCAGGCTCTGCGCGGATGGTGTGGAGCATGCTTGGGATTCTCCGTGTCCATCTCTCTGCCCCTCTTACCCCTCAATCCCGCTTGAGCTCTCTCTGTGTCTCTCAAAAAATAAATAGGGGCACCTGGGTGGCTCAGTCGGTGGAGCGTCCAACTTCGGCTCAGGTCATGATCTCGCGGTTTGTGGGTTTGACACCTGCGTCGGGCTCTGTGCTGACAGCTCGGAGCCTGGACCCTGCTTCGGATTCTGTGTCTCCTTCTCTCTCGGTCCCTCCCCCCGCCTTGTGCTCTCTACCAAAAATAAAATGTAAAATAAATAGTTTTTAAAAATTAGGATGGTGGCTACCCATGAGGCAGAGGATGGTTACTGTTGTGTTAACCTTATATCCGCAATCACAAAAGGAATCAGTGGTTTAAACTAGTGCTTTACTGAATCAAAAAATATATAGGTAATAATTCTAACTGTAGCTAATAAGTATTGAGCAATTATTATGGCAGGCATGAGTGTTTTCTATTTATTTTGCTGAATCTTCTCAATTCTAGGAGCTAGATGTCATTATTAACCCACTGACAGATGGGGAAGCAAACCTTGAGCAAACCTCAAGATCATGACCTGAGCCAAAGTCAGATGCTTTGCCGACTGAGCCACCCAGGCGCCCCCAAATGGTGGTTTTCTGAAGCCACTCCTCTTAATTGCTCTCTACCGAGATCTCCATTGGTTTGGACAACGCCCTTACACACAGGAGTTTTTGAAGTTCTGATACAAATAAAGCCAGCTCCCCGGGGCAGAACCGTGGAACTCCCTGTCCTTCCCTGCCTGTTTTTCCCCAGAGCGGAACCCATGAACCACTGCACCCAAGCTGGGAGCCGACCTACTTTTCCTGGAGTGACCGTGCTCTACAAGTGAGAACTAGGAGGTGGCAGCCCCTGGTCTTCTCAGCTTGCTCCCGCGGGTGGGGAACCCCCACCCTATGGGCCAACCGCGGTGGGGGCCATCAAGGTCCAAGTATTCCCAGCTTGCCACCGCCTGGACTAAGCTTCCACCTTGCAAGTGGGCCCGTGTGGGAAGTCTTGTCTGCTGCACCTGCTTGAAATCAGATTTTGCCACATAGGACCGGAGAGGAGGATGAGAAAGGCCAGCAGCCTGCCCTTCCCAGGATGAAGCTGTGGCCCCAGACTAGGAGCTGGAGGGTAAGGATGCCCCCACTTGCTCAGAACGGTGCACCCCAGCTTAAACATCTATAACACAGAACCGAGGATGGGGAGTGGGTGCGTTTTTTTGTTTTGTCTTTTGACACCAAATACATGTCACTTTTCTACACCATTTCTCCAAATCTCCAACACCAACTGGGGTGTCCGATGGCTCAAGTCATTTCTGACACCACCTACTCAGTGCAGACCCCATAGGTCAAGGGCTCAATCCCATGAAACTGTGCCCCTTCAGATGCCAGCCACCAATGGGGTACCCCGCCTACCCATACTTCTGCCCAGCTGACTACAAATTCTTGAGTTCCCAAGACCCCCGTCCTCAGGTTTGATAATTCATAGGACAATTTACAGAACTCAGAAAAGCACTTTACTTACTGTTTTATTATCAAGGATACAACTCGGGTACAACCAAATGGGAGATGCATGGGGCAGGGGGTGGCCCAGAACTTCCCTGCCTCCTCCAGACATACCACCTGATTGGTTAAATCCTTGGCCCCTGGTGATCTCAATATCCACCCCCTCTCTCCTCCCCAGAGGTTTGGGGCAGGAGTGGGTTCTGTGGAAAGTTCCAACCCTCTATGTGCTTGGTCTTTCTGGTGACTAGCCCCCCATCCTGAGGCTGTCCCCCACCCACAGTCCCTTCATTAGCATAAACTCCGGCACAGCAAAAGATTTGTTATGAATAACAAAAGATACTGTCTCATTTAGGAAATTTGGAGGGTTTTAGGTCCTCTGCCAGAAACCAGGGGCAAAGAACAAATACATATTTTTTCTTAAACCTCAGCAGTGGGGCGTCAGGGTGACTGTTGGTTGAGCATCGACTCTTGATTTCTGCTCAGGTGGTGATTTCACAGCGGGATTCAAGCCCCATGCCGGACTCTGCACTGTGCAGAGCCTGCTTGGGATTCTCTCTCCCACTCTGCCCCTCCCCCACCCACATGCTCTGTCTCTCTCTCTCTCTCTCTCTCTCTGTCTCAAAATAAAGTAACACAACTCCAGCAGATAAGGGGGTGGGTCACTGCCCAAATACCACCCTCATTCTTGCAGGGATTTAGTAGATTTTCCTGAATGTTTCTCTATTCACTGTATGCCTTTGGAACAATTAACAGACACTTTGGGGCAGATGGAGCATTTCCACTGAGCCTTGTGGAACACGGAGCCAGTCTCTGAACAGGGTCATCCTGAGATCCCAGCATGGTCTCAGAGGCCTCAGGAGAGAGGTTCCTTGGCCTGGGAGCCGGGTGACTGTCTTCTCGTTCTGGGGGACTCTGGGGAAGTCCCCCTCTCTGATTGGCACAGTGAGGCAAGGCAGTGGTTTCTAGGGCTCACCCACTGTAACATTTCCACCCGGGGGAAGGAGAGGTCTCCCCAGAGTCCAAAAAAGTGCCCCAAGAGCCTGGCATCCTGATTTTTGAGATGCCATGATCTGGGACAATCCAGCTTACAGCCTCTGTCGGTGCTTGGCCTCGGAGGGGGAGGCTGGTTGCTAGTGCCCAACCTTGCCAGGAAGAGGGCAGGGTCCCTTTAAGATCTGCCTCACTCCCTGAGTTTGTTGCTATGTATGGGACCAACTTCCTTAGCAACCACCTGGCTTCTTAAAGGGGCCCTGGGGCAGTGGTTGCCACCAGCCATGGCTCCCAAAAAGAAGGCAACTAAGGGGACCAAGGAGCCCGAGGTCAAGAAGAAGAAAGGTGGCAAGAAGGATGCCAGCATGGCCAGCAAGCCTGCGGAAACGCCTTTAGGCGAGGAGATGCGAGAATTCTACCACATCCAGATCCGAGACCTGGAGGACAGGCTGGCCCGGTGGGTAGGCAGTCAGGGTGGTCCTGTTGGGTCAGAAGCCCTGCTCAGAGCTGACCGCTGTGCAGGCTCGCTCCGGGGGTCCGAGGCCTGTGTTCTGGCCTCTAGACTCCAGCCTCAGTTTCCTCCTAAGTAACACTGAGAGGCTTCACAATTTGGCCTCACCCATCTCAGCTCCCAGAGTCCTGGGGCCTTAATGCTAAACTGGCAACCCTGCCCCAGGCAAGCACCGCTGGTGCCTGCCTCACTCCTGCACCGTGGGATCACGTGCTTTATAAAAGGACAGACTTCGATCGGTGGGATGAAGTGAAAATGGCAGCCCCCTGGCAGGTGGGTAGAATACATGTCCTTCCTCCCACCACCTCTCCCACTCCCATGACGCCTGCGCTACGATTCCCTGCACTGTGTACACCACTGACATACCCACCTGCTGAGCCCAGGTGTTTTTTCCCACTGGGCCTCAGTTTCCCCAAATGTAAAGGAGGGTTGTCTCCCCAGGGCTGCATGACATAGATGGAACTGTGTGTGGGAAGGGTCTGTACCTCTTCTGAGACATGCTCACTTGCTTATTTTTCTTATTTTAAAACTACTTTCTTCCTAGTTATGATGCACTAGCCCAGTCTCAGGGTGACCCTTAAAAGACAAACCCCTTTCTAATAAATAAATAAATAAATAAATAACCCCTTTCATGACCATCAGGCAGTTCTTCCCCAAGTGATGTTGCAGATACTCACGGCCAACGTTGAGTCCCACAGGTGGGTCCCGTGCTGGTGCTTCACTGTGTCCTTGAAACAGTCCCAGGAGAGAGGTCCTGACCATCCCCATTGTACAGGCGGAGGGACTGAGGCTCAGAGAGGGAAGTCACTCCCAGGAAGAAGAGGTGCCAGGATGGGAGCCCTGGCCCTCCTGACCTCCCTGTGCCAAACTGCTCCCTCCTCCACGAAGCAAGTCGTTCGGCTCTGCACTCCCCAATGCCCTGTAAGCAGCAGCCCTTCAGAAGATGTTGGTTGAATAGGGGCACCTGGGTGGCTATCGGTTGAGCGTCCGACTTCAGCTCAGGTCACGATCCCACAGTTCGTGACTTTGAACCCCAATCCGGCTTGCTGCTGGCAGCCCGTCAGTGCAGAGCCCACTTCAGATCCTCTGTCCCCCTCTCTCTGCCCCTCCCCGACTTGTGCTCTCCCAAAAATAAATATTAAAACAAAGATGTTGAATAAATAATGAAGTAAAGCAGTTTTTCCAAACAACTTCTACAAATTATTCCACTGAAAACCAGTAAATCATTTATATAATACTCTCTAAAAATTCACGTTTCCCTCAAGCTGAGAAACCAGGTGGAATGTATTTGGGAAAAATGCATTTGGAAGACAGTTGTCAAGTGCTTACTGTTTGCCGAGCCCCTTTGTCAGACCCCAAGAATACAGAAGTCAGAGGTCTGCCAAGTGGATAAGACACATATGACCTCGGGTCTTGACTAAACAAGGGCCCACTTAACAGGAGGGCACCAAAAAGAGGGTCACGAATGGGGCTTAGGTTCAAGAAGGCTCCACTGAGGAGGCCCACCAGGGTTCACCGGGCAGACGAGGGTAAGGAAGACAGCAGGTGCAAAGGTTTCGGATCGCAAAGCATGGACGCGTTAGGGAGGGTGCAGAGCTGGCCGACTGCAACAGTTAACATTGTGGTTAAGAACCCTGACTTTGGGATCAGACTGATTTGGGTTCAAATTCTGATTTCACCACTTACTGACTAGGAGTTTCTTCAACCCTCTGAGCCTACATTTCCTCATCTGCAAAATGGGCATAATTATCATAGTACCCACTTCCTCACGGATTCAATGAATACACACCAGGTACCTACTATGTACCATGCACTGTCCTAGGTGTTGGGGACACAGCTGTGAGTGTAACAAAGGCTCTGGCCTGGTGGAGCTTACATTCTGGTGATGTAATGGATGTACAGCATTGAGCACAGGCATTGGCTACGGTCGTAAGTGCAGATCAGGGGGCACAGTGGGAGATGAGGCTGGATTCCCAGTGAGGAACCTCGAATGCCCCCCCACGGGAAGACCCAGGGGAGCAGGCCCAGCTGCGTGGAGGCCTGGCTTGCTCACTCTCTAGACCTCTGCCCTGCACCCCCCTCAGGTACCAGCGGAAGTGGGATGAACTAGCCGTGCAGGAGAAGCTGTTCCGCCAGGAGTTTGAGCAGCTGGCCAACAACAAGAAGGAGATCGTGGCCTTCCTCAAGCGCACACTCAACCAGAAGGTAGATGAGATCACTGAACTCAACGAGCAGCTGCAAAGCCTGCAGCTGGCCAAGGAGGTAGAAAAGGACGCCTTTGAGGCACAGCTAGCCCAGGTGCGCCATGAGTTCCAGGAGACCAAGGACCAGCTCACCACGGAGAACATCATCCTTGGTGAGGAGGGGACTGGCAGGCGAGTCTGGGGCACAAGCCACGGGGGCAGGGAACCCAACGCTCTTGCTCTTCGGGCTCTAATCCCAGCTCTACCATTAACTCCGTGGCCTTAGGCAAGCACTTCTCCTAGACCTTCAGGTTTCTCAGCTGGGAAATGGGGATAATACGTCTACCTTGAGTAACAGCAGCTATGTGCCGCTTCCCACACATTACCTTCCGTAATTGTCCCAGCCATCGTCCGAGGCAGGAAATACTATCAACCCCTGCCCCGTCTGTAGGTGAGGAAGCACTTCAAGGAGTTGAAGTGTCTTGCCCAAGGTCACCCAGCTGGCGTTTTTGTTTTTTTTTTTTTTTTGGTTTTTGGTTATTGGTTTTTTTTGAGGCTTAAGGGCAGCAGTAGTGCCTGGCCCAGAGAAGTCGTTCAAGTTCAATGGCTGTTGTCACTGTCACTTTCCAGAAAATAGAGGTCAAGGGAGGCATTTCCAAAGAGGCGAAACGTGAATGGGGCTTCATAAGATTAGTGGTGGGGAAGAGATGGCGTTTCAGATGAAGACAATGAGTAAGGGCAGGACGGAGCATAGCATCTCGTAGGGACAGGGGTCTGGCCTTACTGGATTGAGAAGCACAGTGGGGGCAGGAGGACTTGGAGGAAGTGGGGAGGGAGGGGCATCGCGCAAGGCCATCGCCGCCCTCCCAAGGCGGCCCCTCACCGGGCCCGTGCCCTGCGGTGGGGCAGGGGGGAAGCTGGCGGCTTTGGAAGAGTTCCGGCTGCAGAAAGAGGAGCTCACAGAGAAGTTCACGACACTGGAAGACCAGCTACGGAAGCAGGAGAGTGACTACAAGGACTACGTGTACAACCTCGAGAAGAAGTCTGTGCTGGACAAGGACAGGTGGGCAGGTTGGGTGCTGAGGCCACGCCAAGCTCAGGCGTCTGAGCCTCAGCTTCAAACTGGGGGGACTGCACTAGCTCAGGGACTCCCCATCCTGCTGCTCCTCAGAATCCTGGCTGGTGATGTTAGGAGGGGTGGAAAAAATAGATTAGCTCCCAGCTCTAGCCCTCACATGGGACTGGAAATCCTTGGACTTCCTCTTGCCACTTTTCATGACTTAAGTTACATTTGTTTAATAGGGAATAATACATTGATATGGATCAAAATGCCAAAGGGTCTACAGGGGCTCTACCTGGAGCCCTGCCCCTTTTGGGCGATAGAGCATAGAGGCGGCCCTAAGCGCTCTGGGGAACCCCACACGGGAGGGCAATGCCTGTGCCCACTCCGCCTGATACCCCCTCGTCCCCACCCATGACTAGACTGAGGAAGGAGATCATCCAGCGCGTGAACCTGGTGGCCACTGAGTACCGAAAGGTGGCCACTAGCCAGATGTGGGACACGACAAAGCGGGCCATCGTGGAGAACAACACGGTCACCCTGCAGCTGTCCAAGATATCCCGGCAAGGCGCACAGCTGCTACAGGAGAACGAGCAGCTAAAGGGCACCCGAGACGAGCTGTGCAAACAGCTGGATCTATTGGAGAACGCCCAGAAGGTCATGGCCAGGCATAGCAGAGGCCACCGTAAGGTGTGCCTGCCAGGACCTTGTCACAGGGCATTTGGTGCATAAAGCAGGCAGGAACCCTAGGGGTGCTGCTTCAGGGCAAACACAGCCCGGCAGGGTTGGGTCCCGGGCTGGAGCCAACTCATGAGGGAGGCAGCAGCAACGGGACAGGGTCCTTTGTGGGGGGTCCTGGGTGCTGGGCGCACCTCTGGTTTTTATTTATTTGGTCGAAAGCCCCCATAGCTTGTTGAAGCGGGACCTGCCCCGGGCCACTGGGGGCTCTGCCCAGAGATGGTGCTGGGCCCCCAGTGCCTTGGCTGGCCTCTCTGTACAAGGGGGTGAGCTCTGGGGGAGTCTGGAGCTGGGGGAGGGGGGCAGGCTGAGGGCCCACAGAGGGGCCAGGGTATGGCCACCTGCCCGCACCCGCAGATCATCCTCATGCTGACCGAGAAGTGCCGCGAGCAGCAGCGGGGCACAGTGGAGGCCGAGCAGCTGCGCCTCCAGCTGAGCCAACTGGAGCAGGACCTCGGGCAGCTGCAGCAGGACACACAGACGCTGAGGTGCGCCCTGCGGAGGGGCGCACGGTGGGAGCGAGGGGGGCCGAGCTTGAGGCCATCCCCTTTGGGCCACCTGACTCCGGCCGGTGACTTCCCCTTTCCCAAGGGGCATCGAGGCCTGGGGCTGGATGAGGGCTCCTGGGGGCTAGAGAGAAACCGCCGAGTGCAGGGAGTGCAGGGAGGTGGCTGACTCGTCCTGGTCCTGGGCCCAGGAGTCAGAGAGACCAGCTGAACCTGCAGCTGGAGAGGCAGCAGGCTGAGGCACAACAGCTACAGTGGGAGCTGACTGAAGAGCAGAAGGTTCGGGCAAATCTGGAGACAGCCCTGGCCCAGGCCACCTTCATCCTACAGGACGTTCTACAGGTGACAGAAAATGGGTGAAAGGGGCGGGGGGAGTGAGCCAACGTCAGACACTGCTTGGAGATAACCAGGACACCCGGAGAAGGCTGGGCCAGGGCCAGAGCCCCCCCAACACCCACCCCGCTGCCTTTCCCCCCGAGAGACTCCTGGCAAGTCCTTTCCTGATTTGTGTACTTCAGAGATCCCTTGAAGGTCTCCAAGTTGCTGGAGTCGCTCTCTGAGGCCCTGGAAGGCCTTGTGCCTCAGGCTTCTCATTTGGAGAATGGGTATCCCACCACAGCCAGGGTAAACTTGGAGAAAAGGGGCTCTGGGGTGTTTCCCAGAGGTGGGTGTCGGGGTCACTATGAGCCTGATCTCCACGGGCCCATCCCCACCCTCGACCGGCAGATGCAACCTGATGAGGAGGACAGCGACTCTGATGTCGTGTTCCAGCTGCAGCTCAAGGAGATGCTGCACCAAGTGCTGGCCGTGCTCAGCTCAGCCGTGGTCCTCAGCCCCCGGCTGGCTGTGTATCTCAATCAGGAGAGCCAGGCCCACAGCCCACCCAAGGGCAGGTGAGTGAGTGACCCTGTGTGACCTCAGAAGCAGCTGTGGAATTTGTTTGTCCAAGGGCTGTTCTCAGCTGACCCTGGGCCAGAACCCTGGCTTCCCAAAGCCTCTCTGAACCTCAGCGTCCTCAACTAGGAAACGCAGGTGGTGATGCCAGTCCTCTCTCCACAGCCAGCCTGGCACCCAGCTACCCAAGATGGGGTCTCTGCGTCAGCCGCCATCCAGCATCACACCCTACCAGCCAGGGGACCTGGGCCTGGTGCCTCGACGGGCCCACATCCCACCTAACCCCGAGGACCTCAGGCTGCTCTCACACACCACCCGTGTGGGAACCTTCCGGGTGCACAGCAGCCCTGAGGTAAGTGTGCCAGGGCCCCAGGCACGGCAAGATGGCAGCCAGCCCTGGGTACAGATCATATAGCTCTGCCACACTGCAGCCGCATGGAGCCCTCTAAGCCTCCATCTCCCCATCTGTAAAATGGGCCAAAGAAAAGGGTGGCAAGGCCTCACTGTGGGCTAAGGCACGCCCACGCATCACCTGGGAGAGGGGCTTGCTAGACCCTGTCGGCCCCTCCTCCGCTGGCGGGGGAAGCGTGGGAATCCCCTGAGGAGGCCTCAGCTTCCATGCCGCATCTTTAATTTTACAGATTCACACCTCTGGTTCTCCGAAAAGGTTCAAAAAGTTTAGTCTTCCTGAAGTTTCTCTACTTTCCAAGTAAAACACAGAGAGAAGACCAATCCCCATCCCAGAAGTGGACCATTGTGGCCATAGTCCCCTCTCTTTAATCTATAGGTGGCCTGGGGCAGCCCAGAGAAGAGGTCTATAAAAAGTGGATACCACAGGTTGGCACGGCACCTCTGTGAACCTGGCTGATGTGTGGGCATGGTGGTTAGGGAGGCAGGAATTCACTGAGGTCAGGGCCTAACGAGGGCCGCTGGCTTCGTTCCCGGATGTGGTCCAGGAGCATGTCGGTGGCTCGCTCCAGCAACAGAGGCAGCAGTTCCTGCTCAGCGGCGGAGAAAGAGCCCAGCACATGGGCCTGCACTGTATCAGGGTGGGCGGGGCGCCCGATGCCTATCCGCAGCCTCGGCATTGCCTGTGGGGGAGCCAGAGGGGGACCCAGGGAGTTTCGATGCCCCGTGCGGGAGGCCCCCATGTTGGCCCACCACACCCAGGGCAGGGCAAAGGGGCAGACTCACATGGGAGTTGAGACAGCTAATGCAGGAACGGACTCCGTTGTGGCCCCTTCAAGGGATATGGGAGGGACAATCAGTGCTTCCCTGGGTCAGCACCCTTCACCCCTCCCAGCCCAGGCTGGGGTCAGAGCACCCCTCTTCCCTGCCGAGACTGGGATCGGCACTCCTACCCCCACTCCAACTGGGAGGCTGTCCTCCCTAGCCCACCTTGACCTGCTCAGGGCCTCACCTGGCGCTTCCCCCCAGCTTCAGAGCCACTTTCCCCAGGGGCTTGTCCAGCTCATCATGCACCAGGTAGACCTCCTCAGCAGTCAGCCCAAACAGCTCCGCTTGGCACAGGGAAATGGTGGCCCTGGTTACTGCCCATCTGCCCAGAGGGCGCTGTCCCGACTCACGGCTCTCGTGAGGAGGGGCCCGCAATTGACCCCATTTCACATATAAAGAAACTGAGATTCCCTTAAGTACCCGAGGCCAGAGGCAGCAATTGCAGCTCAACAGGCACCTGGAGGTGAAGAGATCTACCGCCGCCCCAGAACCCCTTCTCTGGCCCCTACGCCCTCCCGGCCGGCCCATCTCTGGTGCCCTTGACTCACCGGCCCGGGCCACGCTGCGCCCGCTGGCGTTCATGAGCCGCCGGGGCCGAAGCAGGACCAGCTGGGCATCCTCGAGCGAGGCCACGGCGAGGTCGGCCGCGCAGCGCCGGTCGCGCGCCCAGGTGTCCGCCACACCCAGACGCCGCGCCAGGTGCCCCAGCACCGCCAAGCCCACGCTGTGCCGCGTGCCGGGCAGTCCAGGGTTCCCCAGACCGGCCACCTGCGGGCGGCACCGGGGAAACTGAGGTGCGACATCGCTCGCCGCCCTCTGGCTTAGAGCGCCCCCTGGGACCCAAACCGGAGAAAGGGAAACTTCGGAAGGCAGGATAGAGTGAGGAAGGGGGGCCAGAAACCCCGGAGACGCCAGAAGGCTGAGTGCCCCGGGAGCTGAGTGGGCAGAGCGCCTGGAGCAGGAGCAGAGTTCCTGGAAGCTTACAGCCCGTCAGAATACTGGCCCCATTTTCTAGATAAGATAACCGAGACAAGGAATTTGGGGGATGGTGTCTGAAGACAATGGCAGAACAGGAGCTAGCTAGGGCCCAGGAGCCCCTACGCCGCCGCGCCGCCGCCCCCGACGCCACTCACCAGCCACCGCTTCCCCGCGGGCCGGGGTTCCAGTGTGAGCACGCTCATGGCGCGACTCAACCACAGCGTAGTTCGCCGGCAGCAGTCTGGCCGCATGTCGCCCCCTTTCACGGTGTAGGCCCCGCGCCCTGACGTCAGTCAGGCCTCGACCAATCGCAGTGGCCATCCGTCCCCAGCGTCCAATCCCCGGGCGGGCCACGGGCCGCCAGGCTCCTAAGGAGCGGAAGTAGCGGGGCGGTGGCTGAGCCCGAGCCTCCACTCATTCCGCGGCGCCGCGTCACAGTGTTCCTGTGGGGTTTCTTGTGGACTTGCGGAACCCTTGCGTGACCTCCGGATTGGGAGGAAGGAGGCTTGCTCTGGCCCCTGCTGTGGCCCTGGCTGGCTGCGGAAACCTAACAAGTCCTCTCCCTGACGTACCTCAGCCTCCCCCGCCCATATGTTTGCTAACCTCTTCCGGGCTCTAACAACCCAGGGACCCCGGAGGCGTGGCCGGGGGGCGGAGCCTGTGGGCGTCCTGGAGATGCTGCCTAGCAACGTCAGGGGTGGGCCTCGGGAGGGAATTCAAAACAAACTCCAGAGAGGTGCGTGAGAGGGTCGGGAGGGAAGAGACCGAGGCTGAGTTCTCAGGAAGGGTTTTAAGCACAGGAGAGGAGAGGTAGGATCAGTTGTGCAATTCATTAAAGTCCCTGGCCGCTGCATAGAGAACTGAGGGCTTGGGACCTGTGTCCGGTGGGGAGTTCGGAGAGGTGGTCGGAGCTGGTGACCGGACAGAGATGGCATCGACCCAGACGAGAGGATGAGAGAAGAGAAGGGATCTAAGAGATCTTAAGGAAGTGAGGCAGACAGGACCGGAGGTGGACTCCCCGAGGTGGGAAAGCCTGGGGCAGGAAGTGCTCAATTTGGCCTGCTGGGCATGAGAGTCCCACAGGATAACCAGAGGGGCTGCAGGACCTCCTGGGCCTGCAGCTTGGGGCGGGGCCTCAGCTGGACACATTAGAGTGTTGGGTGTCAGGAGATGGATCTGGAACTGAGGGGAACCAGGAGGAGAGCAGAGGGCAGTGTGTGTACGAGAACCCTGGCCCTTGACTTTGACCATAGGAGAGGGAGAGAAGCAGGACTGGAGAGAAATTGGAACATCCCTAAGGGGAAGGGGGCTAGGAGCACCACCAGGACCCAAATTGTTCTGGAGGCCTCCTACCAGCCTCATTTCCAGCCCTCGTCCATCCTGTAAAACACCTGAGGAGAGTGTGTCAGTGGAGCAGAGGTCATCTCTGAGGCCTCCCCCCAACTTGCTGTCCCTTGGTTCTAGGATGCTCTGGAACTTGACCCGGTTCCCTCACAGCACGTCTCAAAGCCATGGGTGAATCCAGTCCCAAAGGGACCCTACAGCGCATCTTTGGAACCAGCCAGGTGTTCCAGAACATTGATGATGTAAAGCCAAAGGCCACGGGATTAACGGTGCCCCTCAAAGTCAGGGAGTAGTGAGTGACTACCTTGTCCCAGGCTCCCAGGTTCCTACTCTTCACAGCCAGTGACATGCCCTACAGCTTTGGGTTGGTTACTCTCCCTCTCTGGGCTTCGGTGAACTCAACTGTATAACAGGGCTCTCCCACATCAGCAGATGAAGATGGTGGCCTGGATGAGCTCCAAGAAGGCCAGCCTCCTCTCCCTGGGTGTCTGTCTACCTGCCCAACCCTGTCTCTCCACCCAAGCCTCCCTCCTCCCAACCCACCTGCAGCTGCAGCTGTATGCCCTGGGCTGGCCAAAGTCAGGGCCAGCCCCTCTGCTTCCTGCCCCCCCCCCCCCCAGCTATCACCAAGGCCAGCAGTGCTTGGAGAGAGAGGACTGGGAGATGGCCGTGCTGTACTTTTCCCGCGCCCTCCACCTGAACTCCCAGCTGGTGAGCGGTGGGCATGGGCGGTTGCTGACACACACTTTGCCCTCACCGTTGAACCTGCCAGGCCCCTTCTCTCGGTCCCTTCTGGTAACTGAGCATCAGGCCTCAGCGGACGGTGGGGAGGGGACACAGCCTGGGTCCTCTCTCCCTCAGGTAGACTTCTATGCTTTACGCGCCGAGGCCTACATCCAGCTCTGTGACTTCTCCTCTGCCGCCCTGAACCTGCGAAGGGCCTACTCCTTCCAGCCGGAGAACACCAAATACCTGGAGCGGCTTACCTTCGTCCTTTACCTGCAGGTGCCTGGGGCTGCCGCAGGCCCACCCAGGGCGCCCGCCTCACACCCAAGCCTGTTGGCTCTCCCTTCAGCTGTGGGGGTTTTCGTTGCTCCAGGGACCAGCTCCGCCTCTCTAGGGACCTTCTTGTCCCATCTGTACCTGCTACCCCTCTCGTGGCCTCTCCCACCTCCAGAGCTGGGTAAAGTGTTTCGCAACATCGCCCAATGAGAGCTTTCTGCAATGATTACAGTGGTCTGATTACAATGATTACCTGGGACTGATGAGCCTTTGGGATACAGTGTGACCGGGGAACTAATTTTTTGGTATTACTTAATTCATTAATTTAAATTTGTACAGCCACACGAAGCTGGTGGCTACTGTACTGGGCCACACAAACCTAGCGTCTAGGGAGGCTCAAGCACTAAAAAGGTAAGAGCATTCCCCATTCACAGTTCAAGACAAAGGTATTAAGTCACAAAACACCAACAAAGTCCAAGACTTGCTGTTTCTCTCTGTTCCTGTTTCTGTATTGCTGTCCCTCTCTTTTGTAATGTTTATTTATTTTTGAGAGAGAGAGAGCATGAACAAGGAAGGGGCAGAGAGAGAGGGGGAGACAGAGAATCCCAAGCAGGCTCTACACGGTCAGGGCAGAGCCTGATGCAGGACTTGAACTCACAAACCATGAGATCATGACCAGAGCCAAAGTCGGACCCTTAACCAACTGACGCTGAGCCACCCAGGTGCCCCTGTATTGTGTTTTTGTCAACTGTATAATTCTCTTGCTGTGTCTCCCTAGCCCTGTATCTCTTTCCATCTCTGTGTCTCTGTCCCCTGTATTTTCTCCTAGATCTGAAGGGCTGTGTCCCTGTCTCTTGTCTCTCTTCCCTCCTGCCCCAGTGGTGCCCCCTGCAACTGATAGGTGCTGCTGGGTTTCAAGCAGGAGTGACTCCCCCCTGTGTCCCCAGGGCCAGTGCCTGCTCGAGCAGCGTGCCTTCCTGGATGCCCTGAAAATCTTCTCACAAGCCTCTGCACTCCAGCCCGAGAAAGCCAGCTTCCGTTACCGATGGTGAGTGCCCGGCATGTGTCCTTGTTCCCCTGGCAGCCCCTTCCTGCCCCTCTCGCCCGGCAGACAGAGTGCCTCTGCCCCCCACCCTCAGCATGGCCTGTCTCCTGGCCCTCAAACGGCACCAGGACTGCCTCTCGCTCGTCACCCAGGAGGTGCAGCTTGGCACGACCAATGCCGACGTCTACATCCTCCGGGCCAGGCTCTACAACTTCTTCCAGAAGGTAGAGCAGGGAGGGCAGGGCGAGGGTGGCCCTCCCCCTGCCTGGGTGCCCCCAGCATACCCTGCGATTACAGGAGGCCGCTAAGCTGTCCATGTGGTGGCAACACTGTCCTCTCCGGGCAGAGTCCCCAGCTGTCACTGACCACTCAGCATAGTTGTCCTGTTGTCACTCAGCTCTGTCTCTGTGCCAGGCCTGTGTCGGCCCTCAGAAACCCCAGGGTGAGAAACCTATGCCATCCCTGCCCTTATGGAACTCACAGCCCAGGGGAGATGTCCTTAAGCAGATAATTACACAAAGAATGATTTCACGAGTGTGGGGGCACCCAATGATCCATTAGATAAGGCAGCCCTTCCTCCCTTCCTTTGTCTCCTTATTTTTTTTTAAATGCTTATTTATTTATTTTAAGAGGGAGAGAGGGGCGCCTGGGTGGCGCAGTCGGTTAAGCGTCCGACTTCAGCCAGGTCACAATCTCGCGGTCCGTGAGTTCGAGCCCCGCGTCAGGCTCTGGGCTGATGGCTCAGAGCCTGGAGCCTGCTTCCGATTCTGTGTCTCCCTCTCTCTCTGCCCCTCCCCCGTTCATGCTCTGTCTCTCTCTGTCCCAAAAATAAATAAACGTTGAAAAAAAAATTTAAAAAAAAAAAAAAAAGAGGGAGAGAGAGCATGAGCAGGGGAAGGGCAGAATCCCAAGCAGGCTCCACCTAGGTGCAGAGCCTGACGTAGGGCTCGAACTCACATAATGTGAGATCGTGACCTGAGCTAAAACCAAGAGTCGGGTGCTTAACCAACTGAGCCACCCAGGCACCCCCTTTCTCTCCTTATTTGCCTCAGTGAACATTTTAGGAGCCCTGCACTGGGCATGGGGCCAGACAGTATAGGGAACACCTTGGGGGCAAGGGAGACTTGGGGTCACAAGAGAGGAGGGGACTGCAGGTATGAGAGGGCATCAGGCAGGGTCTTGTGAACTGAAGAGGACCCTGACTTCTTCCTGGGGAAGCAGGAGCCTCAAAGGGGAGCTCCCTGGGGCAGTGGGCTTTCAAAAGATCCTTTTGGCTCCCAGGTGGAGTTTGGGCTGGAGGGGCAGGTCGGGAGGCCGGGAGCCTGGGTGCCATCCAGTTGGAGAGGAAGGTAGAAGGGAGGGTGGCCATGGGGGTGGCAGGAAAGGGGCAAGTCCCACAGTCCTTTGGAAGTCGGGAACAGAGACGGACGTGAGAGGGCTTGAGGGAAAGGGAAGGATCCAGAACAATGCCTGGTGTTCCTGCTTGGCCTGGTGCATGGGAGTGGGGGAACTCGGGGGGACGAAGGAAGGGCTGGGTGGGTTCACCTCAGTCACCAGGTGGTGCATCCTGGGGGAAGCCGGAAACCTGAGCCTCTCCGTGCTGGGGTCTGGGCTTCTGGGCCCCACAGTGACTCAGTGAGACAGTCTCCTCCCGAGGCAGGAGACTCATAATTATTGTAATTATCAGTAATTGCTGACTGTGGGAGTTCAGCCCCTCCTGCCACCTCCACCTCTGTCATATGTACACACCTTCAAAGCACTTGACCCATGCTTGTCTTTAAGACTCGAGGTGACCCCCTTTAGATACAACCCATTGTCCTCTTTTCACAGATGAGGAGCTGGGTCCAGAGGGCCTGTTCCAAGGTCACACAGCCAGCTCTCGTTGGTGCTGCCTTTGAACCCAAGCCCACCTGCTCCAAAGCCCTGTCCCTTGCCTCTGCCATCTTCCTCCTCCTGACTTCCGCTCGCACCTGGTGTCCACACTGTTTGCTGTGCTCACCCTCCAACCAATTACCCTACAGGCCACATAATGCTTGCTAAAACTGTTTGTTGACTCACTGACAGATTTGCTTACCCAGTGGAAGGTATTTGCCTGGGGATGTTTTCTGTTTGTGCCCAGGTCTGTATCTGTTCCTTGCCAGAGCGGTCTTGGGCTTAAAGGTCAGGGGAGTTGGGGAAGGCATGTGCGTGGGAGGATAGGGAGGAAATGACAGTCACGGTCAGGAGGACACACCCTCCACCCACCTCGAGTGAGCTTTGAAGAAGTTCTCCAAGGAGGAGGCATCTGCAGCCCCATTCTACGGCAGAAACCACTCAGGCTGACCTGGCTCACCTGAGGTCACATCTGGAGAGGGACCAGCAGGGATGGGGCTTGGGATGGGATTTTCCCATAATGCTCCCTGCTTCCTTCATGAGGCAAAAAACAAAAGGCGGAATAGCAATGCAGGGGCACTGAGGATGGGGGACACGGTGCCTGCCTGCCCAGAGAAAGGCCCCTATAGGCCTGGAGGTGTGCTTTCACCACGGGACAGGTCGGAGCTCAGCTGAGCCTGCGGCCCTGATGTCATCCTTGGCCCCCTGCAGCCCAGCCTCTGCTATCGAGACCTGCACAGAGCCTTGCTCTTGGACCCCAAGCACCCACAGGCCAAGGTGCTGCTCAAGATGATGGTGGACCAAGCCCAGCAGGCTCGCCAAGATGCCGGGATCCTAGCCGTGCAGGGCAAGCTTCATTACGCTCTGCAGCGCATCAACTGTGCCATCGAGAACAACCCTCTGGATCCAGGCCTCTTTCTTTTCCGGTACTGTGTGGGGAGGTGCCCATCTTGGATCGTGCTGTGTGGACTCAGGAGAGGCCTTGATCCTCCCCAGGCCTCGGTTTCCCCATGTAGCCTCTAATAATCTTTCCCTACAACCCATTAGGGTCAAAGCTGGGGAGAAGGTGGTAGCTGCTCTTGCCCTTAGAGGAGGGGCAGGCAGCCGCCTCAGTTAACCTGGGAATTCTGACCCCCCAGGCCTGCTGAGCATCCATGCTGGCAGGCTCAGCCCAGCTCAGTGGACAGGCTTGGGTTTGAATCTTCCCCCCGCCCAGGACTCAGTACACGATTTGGGGCCGTTTAAGTTCCTTGAACCTAGGTTTGTGCATATAAACAGTGGGGCAAAACATCCGCCCCACATACAAAAAGGCCTTTTGCATAGAGGTTGGCGTGCACCTGCTTCCCAAAAACAAAGGTGGAAGTTATTTTTGAGTAAAACGAAACTGCCAGTGACCAGCAGGTTATCCAAGTGGTAACCCAGAGCCCGCCCCACATCTAAGCTAGTGGCCGAGGAGGGGGGCCCTCACGCCACCTCCCCCGGTCAAGATGGTCCAGAGTGGCCAACAGTCTGGCTGGCCACCCCGGTTGGTGGGGGTGCCTTGGCCCTCATGCCCCTCCCCCGCAGGGGCATCATGTACCGCCGCCTCTGGGAGTTTGACGCGGCTGTGGAGGACATCCTGAAGGCGCTGGACATGATGAGCGAGCGCCAGGAGGACATCGCGCAGCAGGCGCAGCGGCAGCTGCTGCTGGCCTACAACGACTTCGCGGTGCACTGCTACATGCAGGGTGCCTACCAGGAGGGGGTGCTGCTGCTCAACAAAGCCCTCAGGGACGAGCAGCAGGAGAAAGGCCTGTACATCAACCGTGGGGGTGAGCGCCGGCTGCCCCTGCCCCTCTAAGTCCGGAGCTGGGCACCTGAGGCCCCTCAAGGAGGGAGGACGGGAGGAGGGAGAGAGCCTCAGTGCCCTGGGGACACACTTTGGGAAGTGCTGCCTTAGACAAGGGCTACAGTCTGTTCAAACTGCTGAGAATCAGGCTACTGGTAAAAGGTGCCCCGAGGCAAGGCAAACCTCGGCAGGCACCCTCCACCACCGGCAGGTGCCCTCCACCGCCCACGGGAGTTCGTAGCCACCAGTCTCAGGATCCCCTGGGGGTGGGGAAGCGGGGCTGGGGCTCCTGGGCACTGGGCTTGAGGACCCACTCAGCCCCCTGTCCCCGGGTCCCTGGGCCCCAGATTGTTTCTTTCAGCTGGGCAACCTGACCTTTGCGGAGGCGGACTACCAGCAGGCGCTGGCACTGAGCCCACAGGACGAGGGTGCCAACATCCGCATGGGCCTGCTGCAGGAGAAGATGGGCTTCTGCGAGCATAGGAGCAGGTGCGTGACTTGTGGGCGGGACCCCGTGGCGCTGGGGGGCGGGGCATGGCTCGAGACCGCCTGCTGGGACCCTGGGTCGAGATCCTCTGCTCTCCCAGGCAAGTTTTTGTGAAAAATTAGTCACTTTTTTTCAGAATATTGTTATGGTAATTGCACTTTTTATAAAATATCTCCAGTGTTCCGTGTGGGGCTTAGACTCAGGAACTGTGAGATCACCATCTGATCACCATCAGAGCCCTAACGGATTGAGCCACCCAGGCGCCCCTCCTATGTATATATTAACAATTAGTACCATTTTACAAAATGAAATAACGTTAAACTGTCTTTTGACTTCCGATCTTATTATATATGCGACTATATCATTCTTCTTTATTATTTGCATGGTATTCCATTTTATGGAAGTACCACAATTCATTTCTTTAGACAACTTTCTACTGATGAATATTTGGGCTGTTTTCTGGGATTTGTTTGTTTGTTTGTTTGTTTGTTTTATACATAACGTAATGAGCACCCAAGATATACATTTTCATGCATTATACTAGGAATGCCACAGTTAGATTGCTGGAAGCCAAATTGTTGTGTTAAAGGGTGTGAACATTTAACATTTTATTTTTTTTAATTTTTTTTTCAACGTTTATTTATTTTTGCGACAGAGAGAGACAGAGCATGAACGGG
Organism: Prionailurus bengalensis; assembly: GCF_016509475.1. Classification (NCBI taxonomy): domain Eukaryota; kingdom Metazoa; phylum Chordata; class Mammalia; order Carnivora; family Felidae; genus Prionailurus; species Prionailurus bengalensis. The sequence goes on from NC_057359.1 coordinate 86,477,833, forward strand.
GGAGGGGCAGAGAGAGAGGGAGACACAGAATCGGAAACAACATTTAACATTTTAAAACAATATCTTGGGACACCTGGGTGGGTCAAGTCAGTTGAGTGTCCAACTCTTGATTTCAGCTCAGGTCTTGATCTCAATGGTTTGTGAGATTGAGCCCCACCTTCTTGGCTTCATGCTGATAGTGCAGAGGCTACTTGGGATTCTCTCTCCCTCTCTGTGCCCTCCCCACTAGCACTGCCTCTCCCTTTCAAAAGAAATTTAAAAAAAAAGAAAAAAAAAAAGAAAGAAAACCATAATATCCAATTGTTCTCCACAAATAGTAAGCTGCTGTAAACTTCCCCCAGGAAAGGAGTCTTTGTGTTCCCAATCTCCCTAGTGCCAGGTGTTAAGACTGTTTTCTTTCTTTTTTTTTTTTTTAAGACTATTTTCAACTCTGCTAATGCAGTAGGCAAAGAAACACTCTTGAGTTCATTTATGTTGCAAGTTTAAATGGCTAGTGCACTGCAGCACCTTTTGTACGTGTTCATCATTATGGCTGGTCCCAACCAGATTTTTTTTTTTTAAATGATAAATTGCTCTTTAAAACTTTTTGTTGTTGTTACAGAGTTCTTTGTAGGCTGGGAAAATTATCGTCTGCCTCTGTGGGAAAATATATTTCTCCTATTTATTAGCTTTCCTTTGTGGTGGTTTTGCTACTCGGTAACTTGGGATTAAATCGTAGTCAAATTAATTTTCTCCTTTTTAGCTCTTGGGTTTGTGACATTCTCAGAAGGGTCTTCCTTACTCGTAGATATTAAAAACATTCACTTAGAGGGGTGCCGGGGTGGCTCAGTCAGTTAAGTGTCTGATTTGATTTTGGCTCAGGTCTTTTTTTTTTTTTTTTTTAATGTTATTTATCTTTGAGTGAGAGAGAGAGAGAGACACAGAGAGAGACAGAGAGAGACAGAGACGGAGCATGAGCAGGGGAGGGGCAAAGAGAGAGGGAGACACAGAATCTGAAGCAGGCTCCAGGCTCTGAGCTGTCAGCACAGAACCCAACATGGGGCTCGAACTCGTGAACTGCGAGATCAAGACCTGAGCTGAAGTCGGATGCCCAACCAGCTGAGCCACCCAGGCGCCTCTGGGCTCAGATCTTGATCTTACGGTTCTCGAGATGGAGCCCCACGTCGGGATCTGTGCTGACAGGCTGATAGCAAGGAGTCTGCTTGGGATTCTCTCTCTCTCTGCCCCTCCCCTCCCCCCACTTTCTCCCCCTCCCTCTCTCTCAAAATAAATAAGCTTTATTTAAAAAAAAACATTCACTTATATTGGGGTCTTATACTAGCATTTAAGTGTTGGGGCCATTAAGAGTGTTACTGTTAGAAGAGCAGAGGGGCATGGTGGAGTTGGGGGAGCAGAGACCAGCCTGATTTTCCCCAGACTCCCCAATGGGGCCTAGCAATTGCTATTTCCCTCCAGAGGGCCCAGCTCACAGCAGCCTGTGACCCACTGTGTCCTGCAGGCAGTTCCATAAGGCAGAGAGCCACTTCTCAGTGGCCATCCAGCACAACCCCCGGAAGGCCCAGTACTACCTGCACCGTGCCAGGAGCCGGCAGCTCCTGCAGAACATTCTGGGGGCCCGCCTGGATGTTGCCACCGTCCTGCTCCTCAACCCCAAACAACCTAAGGTGGGTTCCTGCTGGGCCAGGAAGGCGGGCTCCAGAATCAATACCCACTGTTGCTTAAAGATACCCCCTGTTTCCAGCAGTCTGGTTTCCTAGAAAATCTAACAGCGGCCAATGCCAAGCACTTACAGTGTGCCAGGTACCGTTCTAGCCACTTCAACTTGCATTGCGTTTCCCCTCTTCAGCACCCTATGAGACAGGTAACATTATCATCACCCCCAATTTGCAGGTGAAGAGGGTAGGGTTCAGACAGGTCAGTTCCCTTGCCCCAGGGCACACACTCAGAGGCCAACCCCCCACAGGCTGGTTCCAGCACCTGCAGTTGGCTGGCCAGGTCGGGGTCAGTGTGCTCTCTTCCGGTAGGCCTCCTCACAGGCTCCTCCCAGTTCTGGAGCAAGAAGGTCTGGCCCTCTAAAAACCGCAATTTGTAAACGCTTCCCACGTCAGCTCTGAGAAGGGCTCTGCAAAGGGAGGGCAGCGCCACACCCTTCACCCCCTGCCCTGGCCCACACCCGGCTCTTTCCTGGCAGCTGCTCCCACTGATGGCCAACCTCTTCCCGGGCATGTCGGTGGAGGAGGTGCTCGGCAGCCAGGCGGCCCACCTGGCCAGGTTGCAGCTGGATCGGGTGTCGGAGAGCAGCCCGCAGGCTGGCATCCCTCAAGGCATCGTGGGGCAAGTTCCTCAAGTGGGGACCTCGGGCCAGGAGCGGGAAATGGCCGGGGGTCAAGACTCCTCCTACCCCACTGCCTCCTCAGGCCCTTCTCCAGCCCCCAGGGCTGGTGGGCTGAGTCTGGCGGGGGGGGGGGGGGGGGGGGCTTACCCAGCGCTCTGGGGCCATGGCTTGGCAGGCAGCTCAGGGAGCGGGAGCGAGAGCGCCACAAGGCACGGGCCCTGCAGCTCAGGTGGAAGCAGGAACAGCCTTTGGCCGAGACCTCTGAAGAGCCCAAGGCCACCACCCCCCAGACCCTGGAGGGAAAGCCAGAAGGTCCAAAAGAAGAAGCTGAGACCCCCCAAAAGGAGGAAAAACAGGCGAGTGTACCACATGCTGGGGCCTAGGGCCTGGAGGTCTGGGGGGAGCATACCCCAAGCCAGGGCTGAGGGATGCAGATTGGCTGGAGGCTGGCATCCGGGTCTGGCTCTGCCGCCACTCAGCTGTGTGACTCGGGCTAGGGACATTCTGCTCTGAGATGGGGATGGTACCAGTAAGGGGTACACCCCTGAGGAAGGGCACACGAGGATGTGGGCCCCTCACAAGGAGGCCTTCCCACACTTGGCCACACTCACCTTCATAAATTCTGTGTGTGCTGGCTGTGCCAGGATTTTCTTAATTCTGCAATCCAGTTCAAAAAATTTTTCTACTGAATGTAATGTAAATATAGAAAAGTACACAAATCCTAAGGGAGCGAGCTGATGAATTTTCACAAACTGAATACAGCCACGACACCATTATCTTTTGAAAGACCACATTCCCAGGCCCCCTGCAGGTCCCTCCCCTAGCCCAGTGCACCCCCAAGGCTGTCCTGACTGCTGACATCACAAATGAACGTGTCTGTTCACGCCCGTGGACGGATACAGTGTGCCCACTTGTCTGACTCCTTTCACTAAGCTTGTTGGTGAGATGCATCTAAGCTGACCGCTCATTCTCATCGCTGTAGAGAATTCCATCCTGTGGAAGCCCCACGATTTGTCCGCCCCACTGCTGATGCGAGTACACTTGTGTTCAGAGGAAACGTTACGAATGAGTAAACGGACCACGAGCATCCCTTGCCATAAACGGCAACAGCCAGCGCTAGTTTTTTAGCTCACGCTGCAACACACAAATGCAGAACTTTGATTTGTGTGCCCTCTGAAGTCATCGTGAGCTCCCTCCCTCGGGGCGAGGTAGAGCTAGCTAGCGCCTGCCCGTCCTCACTTCCATTCCCCTCAGCCTGCAGGCGTGAGTGGGTCGGAGGGGTCCAGCAGCCACACGCCTGGCTGTGGCGTCCTGCAGGCCCGGATTCAAGCCCCGCCTCTCTGCTTTCTTAGCTGCGTGTCCCGGGCAGGCTGCTGCGGCACCCGTAGCCTGGGTTTCTGGACCATGAGAGGGTAGTTCCCTCCCAGATATGTGGGAGGATGAAATGGGAGAGGCATGTAAAGTGTAAAAACATTCCTCCATTCTTCACTAGCTGTTCCCCAGGGCACAGCACTTTACCGTTTACAGAAGCCTGTCCCACACTTGAACTCATTTGCTTTTTGAAACTGAGGCCCAAGCAGCTGCCCAAACACTCCCTTTCTCAGAGTGCCATGCCAGTCTGGTCTGCCCACTCCCCTTCCTGGCCAGTCTTAGCCTGTCCGTGTCCCACCCAGCCCCAACTGGGGACCCTTGCGGAGCTCTAAGCTGCTGGTCTTCCTTCCAGAGCTGGGCCACTGGCCCACGGCCTCCCACAGCCGGTGACTGCCTTGCCTGTCTCTGCCCTAGGAGGAGAAGCCGAAGGCCGCAGCCAGCAAGGTGAGGTCCCTGTCCAACAGCTACCTCAGCCAGACGTCTTCAGGCTGCATCTTGGGCTGTAAGTCCCCAGCGCTCCTGCCAGCCCTGAGTACACCAAAGCGGCAGAGTGGGCCAAGGTCAGGGGTCAGAGACTCTCTGGCCCGTAGATGCTTCTGGGCTCTGCTTCTTACAGCTGTGTGACTCTAAAGCAGGAGTGAGGATCCTCGCTCTGCAAGGGGGGTGGTGAACCCTCAGGGAGGGCTGCACGAAGGGGTCCTCACCGTCTCCCGGTTATCCTACAGCCCTGGCCCGCCTGCAGGGCTTGGGTTGCCGAGGAGGGCTGGGCTGGTGTCGTCTGGCAGACCTTCCCCATGGCCACGCAAGGCCTGTGGGGCATAGGCAAGGGTGAGACGGACACCTCCTTTTCCTGGAGCTGTCTGTGAAGGGCAGCCTGACAGGTACCCTTGGCACATCCTTCCTAGTCAGGACCCTGTCCGCCTCAGAGACAGCCATGTCCACTACCTGCCAGGAATACAGGAGCACCTCGGGCACTGCTGTGACATCCTCAGTCTCCTCACTGCTGAAGACTCAATCCTCAGACCTGTTGGAGAACGGGGAAGACCTAAAATTGAGCCACAGGCCCAGAGAAAACGAGGCCGCCCGGGGCCAGAGCCGGAGGCCCAGCCAGACCGCGGCCGCCCAAGGCCAGAGCCGGAGGCCCAGCGAGATGAAGGCCCCCCAGGGCCAGGGCCAGAGGCCCAGCAAGACGGAGGCTGCCCAGGGCCAGAGCGGTAGTTCCAGCGAGACAGAGGCCACCCGGTGCGCACGACGAAAGCCTAACAAAACCAAGGCCGCTAGGGGCCCAAGGCAGAGGTTCAGAAAGACCAAGGTTGCCCATGGCCATAGCTGGGGACCCAGTAAGGCTGCCACCCAGGGCCAGTGCTGGGGACTGATCCGAAGTCCCAGCAAGACCAAGGATTTCTATGATCCAAGTTGGAGCCCCAGCAGCACTGAGGCCACTCAGGGCCAATGCCAGAAGCCCAGCAAGACTGATGCTGCCCAGAGTTTGAGCCAGAGCACGAGCCCAGGTTCCAGCAAGACTGAAGTAACCAGGGCCTGAGCCTAAGTCTCAGAAAACCCCAGCCAGAAAAATCAAGGCTGGCCAGGACTCCAGCCCTAGCAGTTACATTGTTCTCTGGAGGGACCCTTCAGCCCCTCACTTCTTGCTGGGTATGGAAGAGATTCCAACCCCCTCCCCCCATACACACACGCTCACTGGCACTCAGCAAACTAGCCTCCTTCCAGAGCAATTAGATACCTCAGCCAACATTCCTCTGGTCCCATGGCTAAGTTTATTGTGTTTGTTCTCTTATAAAATTAAAAACTTTAAAAACTAGGCCCAAGTGGCAGCTTGTGTCCGTCTGTTCACGGAGACTGAGAAGTCTCAGCTTGGCTTTACGATACTGGGACATAGGGTATGGAATGGAGGATTGAGAATACGGTGCCAGACCAAGGGGCCAAGAGTAAGACTGAAGAGGGAGGGAGCAGCCATGAGCCACAGTCCCTGAGTTACAATTCACATTTTAAGAAGGCTCAAGCTGGAGGGCAAGGTCAAGGCTCACTGAAGTTCTGGGGTCACCAGTGGTTTCCCTAGGGAAGGAAGCAAAGGCCAAGATGCCCTGAGGAGAGCAGTTAAGAGGCCAGGGCCTGCCCTGGCCCCCTGGCCCATGGCCTGGCCAACATGCCTCCTCATCTTCACTTTGGACTCTGGGTCTCACTCTCCAGGAGGCTCAGGAAAAGAGTCCCTACTGAAGAGGCCCCAGGGCTCTCCTGCACAGCCTGGCCAGGAGGGCAAGGGTGCCATCTAGAGAGTCAGAGGAAGAAGGCAATCCTGGAAGCCACAGTTTTGCAGCCATTGGAGGAAAAGAGCTGCTCGTCCTCAGGGAAGAAGGTGGTGCTGTCCAGCACAGCCTGGACGACCTCATCCCTTGGCTCCAGGCCCAGCTGGGCCAGCTCGTTGAGCACGCAGTGCCGCACATGGTGCCGCTGCAGTGGGAGGAAAGGCACCAGCACGTCTAGGAGATGCTCTTCCAGGATGCCTGAGCGCCAGAAGCCATCTGCAGGAAGGGACAATGGGGGAAGGGTCTATGTTGGGCTCAGGGACAGCCCCGGAGTGCCAAAGTGTGGGCTGAGAAGTACCAGGTCGGTGGGCAAAGCATCAGACCCAGCCCTGGGTGAAGCCCCAACCTGCTGAAGTTACCCCAGGGGTGGGGGGGCCTCCTGAGCGGAACTCACGGTGCGGGTTGTCCAGCACAGCCTGGGAGATGACCAGCTCCAGTTCCTGTAGGCGGATCTCCTCACGGTCCCGGCGGCTGCGCCACGCCTCCAGTGCCACCTGGTTGATCTGCTCACCACCAGTGTTGCTGAAACCACGGGGGACGCAGGCTCAGGAGGGGCAGGATGGCCCCTGCTTCCCACATGCCACCTAACACAACCTGAGCCTGGGGACCCAGCTCAGTACCAGCAGGAGCCAAAAAACGCACTGAAAACATAGCACAGGCACCACTTCCCCTCTCCAGCGCCTGTGTCTACAACCATGACCCCTGGAAATTCACCTATATGTGCCACGCACTTAAGAGTTTACAAAACACTTTTGGGTCCCTTAACTGACTTTCCCTCCCCCGGCCTCTAGGAGGACAGTGAGGCATTGATATTGGCCCTGCTGTGCAGAAAAGGAGATGGGAGTTCAGAGAGGTGAAGTGATTTGCCCAAGGAAACATAGCTAGGACTCTTAGAGGTGGGACTAGAATTCCAGTCCTGTTTTTCCCAAGTCTGTGTCCTCCTGGCCACAAAAGAGGGAAGCCCCTTAACCTAGCAGGCTTCCACAAACAAACAGTGAAGACCCCAAAGACTGAGCCTGGAATGGGCTTTGAAAATGTCAAAATGTGAATAACAGTGTCACAGTGAGGGTGTAAGGGGCTTTGGAAAAGCCCAACTGGGCCTGGGGGTGGGGGGAGGAAAGGTATTCTGCTATGGGACCGCAGGCCAAGACTGGATAGCTGAGACCTTGGACACGTGTCCCCGTACCATCCTGCTGCAGAGCTGGACCCACCTGATGAAGATGAAGATGGCTTTGCGATAGTTGGTCCCGAACACAACCCAAGAGGAGCCCAGGAAAGGTCGCAGGACCTCCATCAGGCCTGGGGCCAGCTTGTCCATCTCGTCAAAGAGGAAGAGGGAGCGGCTGCAGGCAGTGAGGTTCCCCTGGACCCAGCTCTTAAGATCCTTCTGCAGGGGAGAGACAGGAATCTGAGGGAGATGCTCCTCTAACCCCAGACTTCTTCCCAAGGCCAAAACTAATCCCCTTCCCAGGAGGGTATGGTCTCCCAGAGAAAACTAATCCTTTCATGGGGCTGCGGGCAAAACTGTGGCCCTGAGAAGCGAGAGCCTTATTCAAGCTCACAGAGCAAGTCAGCAGGTTCACAGAGACTCAAACCCAGGCCTTACGTCAGCCTGATCAGGACTCATTCTCCGATCCTTCCTACTTTCCATAAAAGGGGAAGGTTCCTTTATGCCCCCTGAACCTTCCCAGTAATATTGACAGCTGAAACAGATCAGCCTGCAAAGTACCTTGCAATCAACAACAATAGTAGTAGTAAGAGCGACTATTTACTGAATGCTTCCTCTGAGCCTCAAATTGGGACTATGCTTTGCAGAAAGAAGATAATGCAGACTGTCTGGCAAAGGTAAGTGCTCAATAAATAATACCTGCAACTATATGATCCCGTGTCCCTGGCAACAACCTTGGCAGGAAGGTACCATTACTGCCCCAACCCCCCGCCAGGATTTAAAGCAAGAACTCCCTGCCAGGTAGAATGGCACCATCTCAAGCTCTGGTCATGATGGGTCCCGAGGGCTGGGGCTCCAACTGGCTGTGTGGCTTGGAGCAAGTGACTCTCCCTCTCTGGACTGAGGATTCATTCACTCCCTAGGGTCTGGCACCCCAACATGCAGGTGAATGGTGGCCCAGGATGCCACCAGCCTACCTTGTAGCGCTCCACGTGGCCGGGGTGGGGGAAGTGGATGACGGGGGAAAAGTGGTGTACATGAGGGCTGCGGAGACCACCCCGGAAAAGGTAGCGCGCCAGCAGGGAGCTGACGTAGGACTTGCCAGTGCCTGTCCAGCCATGCAGAGAGAGGACCAGTGGCTTGGTGGGGGCTGGGTCCTGCACGAAGGCCTTCAGTGCCTTCACCACCAGCGCCTTGGCCAAGTGCTGGCCGGCAAGGTGCTGGGCCAGGTCACACTCCAGACCTAGGGCCACAAGAAGGGCAGAATCAGAGCTGAGGACACACCCAAGCTTGTCACGGAAGGGGGTGGGGAGGAGTCCTATCTGGAAACCCGGTCGAGGGTTCCCTGTGTTCCGGGACATTTTTACGTTCCCCTTCTGTAGAAAGGGACTGGGGCCCTTGGGGTCTCCGGCTACAGCAGCCACCCTGAGACCTGACTCAGCTCAGCTCCAAGTGAGTGTGAGCTGTCAGCAGGGTTGGCCCAAGGCTCCTGACCACGCCCGAGGCAGGCTTCTCCCCTGTGGAAGCCCAATCTTCCCCCCAAGGCCCTGCTGTCAAATGCCTCTCTCCATCCTGGCAGGGCTCTCCCTAGACCCCAAAAAGGCTTCCTCAAACCTACGCCCCAAGTCCGGGGCTCCAGGCTCTCAGTCCCGCAACGCCGGGCCCACTTCCGGCCCCAGCCATCCGGAAGTCCGAGTGTCCCGGCCCTCGGTTCTACGCTCCAGGTCTGGCCCTGGCGCAACCCTGGGTGCAAAGGCTCCCCGGTCCGCCGGCCCCCCCGCTCCTGCGGCTCCTCACCTTGGAAGTCAGGCTGGAAGTCACATTCGCAGAAGGCGCCGAAGTGGCAATGCAGCGAAGTCAGGTCCCAGGCGGCGGCCGCGGCCGAGACCAACCCCAGCAACCCGAGGAGCGAGCCCCAGGGCCGGCAGCCGCGTGTCGCAGCCGCCATACGGGTGAGGCCGGAGCCGGGTCTGGACCAACCGCCCCTCCCTAGAACCACAATTCCCGGCGTGCATCACTCCGTGGCAGCCACTGTCCGTAGACTACAACTCCCGGCTCCCCTCTGAGAGGCCCGCGCCGCCGTCCGGCAGCAGAACCGCAAGATAGCCTCTAGAGGGAGCCCGCGAACCGCCCAATCCAGGACGGCGGGCCACGTTTCCATGGCCACGGTAACTAGGAGACCATAATCGTGCCGAAAGAATAATAAAGGTTTATGCCACAAAGGGTGACGTAACAATTGTAGCAAAAACTTGTGCGGCACCTTAAAACTTGCAAAGAGCCCTTTCCGTGCTCTTTTTTTCTTTTACACGATAAAAGAGCGCTCAGTAATATAGCTTTTGGTGAGCACCTACTACGTGCCATTAGTGTTAGGTGCCTTATAGATCGTAACAGTGCCTGTCAGGAAAGAGAAATAGTGATATTTTGGGGCGCCTGGGTGGCTTAGTGGGTTAAGCGTCGGAATCTTGATTTTGGCTCAGGTCATGATCTCACTAACAGTGCGGACCCTACTTAGGATTCTCTCTCCTCTCTCTGTCCCTCCACCTCTCTCTCTCTCTCTCTCTCTCTCTCTCTCTCTCTCTCTCTTTCTCTCTCTCACTCTATTTCTCTCTCTCTTTTTCTCTCTCAAAATAAATAAACTTAAAATAAGAGATGGTGATATTTCAATGAGATACAGGCAAAGTGTTTTGACTCAGTAATCGATAAATGATTATTGACAATCTATTATGTATGAAACATGGCAGTCCCCTACCTAGCAGCTACTGTGCCCTAAGTGCTTGAACATCAGTCCTGAGGAACTGATCTTGTTATTGTCCGCATTTCATTGAGGAGGAAATTGGGATCCAAGGGATTAAGCCTCTTGTCCAAGGCCACCCGAGTCAAGCTGCTGCCAAAGATCTAATGCACTATGTTAGCCAGCCTCTCTTGGTCAAAGGATTTAGAAGGCAAAGGACCCCAGAAGTTTTGTATTCAGTGAACAGGCTCCACCGGTGTCCAGCCTGGCCAGGAATCGTTTTGATCCATAGTGCCTACCTCCCCTATCCATGGAATCAAAACAGCTGCTTTCAGGGCCCTTCTTAGAGATTCCCTGCCCCAGCTACCCTACTCATGTGCACATGCACACACACACACACACACACGTACACACACAAAGCCTTCTGGGGCCACTTCAAAGAAGTCCAGGTCAGGACACCCAGGTTCCAGCCTTCCTCATTCTGCGGCAGTGACCCAGGGGGAGTACCTTCTACCTCCAGTTCTCAATTTTCCAGAGGGAATTGGAATCCGAAATTTCAAAAAGCCCGGGTGCCTAGGTGGCTCAGTCATTGAGCATCTGACTTCAGCTCCGGCTAAGGGCATGATCTCAGAGTTTCTGAGTTCGAGTACCATATCAGGCGAGCATGAGCGGGTGAGCCCCGCCTCTCTCTCTCTCTCTCTGTCTCTCTTTCTGTCTCTCTCTCCCTCTCTCTCGGTCCGTTGTGAGATTCTCTCTCTCTGATCCTTGCTCACTTGCACTTTCTCTCTAAAAAAGAAAAAAAAAGCACCCTTCCACCCCAAACATCTGAAATGCTTGGTAGTGCTTTTGTGGGAAACTTAGCTGGGCTTCCCCTTAGTAGGGGCTGCCCAGGATTTCTCCCACTGGTTGGAATTAGCCGTGTATCTCCACCACTGGTCTGTGAGCTCCTCCAGGACCGGGACTGGGTTTTATTTATATTTGGGGCTCGAACCCATGAACCACGAGATCATGACCTGAGGTGAAATCAAGAGTCTGACACTCAACCGAAAGAGCCACCCAGGCGCCCCCGGGACTGGATTTTAGTATTGGCTGTAACTCTGGCTCCTGGTAGAATCTGAAATGCCCCAGGGGCTAAGTATTCACCGTTGAATCACTTTTTCCCCTTTTCATCTGAGAAAAGATGCTTCCTTCCACCCCAGGGCCCCCTGAGAGACAGAAGAAAGAGTCATAAAAGTTTATTATATGAAAGAACGAACATGGCTTCTGTACATCTATTTACAGAACAGACAGACATATTTACAACCAGGTGGAGGTCTTGGTGTCCGGCAGGTGCCCCGAGAAGAGTGAGGAGGTGTGAAGGCTCTCTCCTGGCTCGAGCACAGGGCACCTCAGCAGGAAGGGGAGAAGCAGAAGCTGGAGGGAGGGAGAGGGTTCCGGTTCTTCCTGAAGGGAGACTTGGTGGGCAGGTAGCAGGTGGGACGGAGCTCAGGGTCCATGCAGGACCCTGAAAGTGCAACGGAGATCCTGGTTTGGGCCCAGAACATTCTTGGGCTGATCACAGTGTCTCTGGGGTGCTCTGGGGAAAGGTCTGTGCCCCCTCTGTCCCTGTTGCTGCCCGCAGCTGCAGAGGGGAGGGGTCCGTGGGGGTCACAGCTCGCTGGAGCGGACAGCAGGCTCCAGTTTGTGGGACAGGGCAGTGAGGACCTTGTCAAACTTCTCATAGCGCCGGGCCTGGTTGCTGCTGGCGCCCTGGCTGCCCCAGAGGAGGCGCATCTGGAACTCAGTGCTGAACACCTCCAGGAGCTCTGGCCGGGCCTGGAACCCTGCAAGGCAGGGCACAGAGGTCAGGGGACTACCATCCAGCTGGGGAAGGCCTGGGGCTCCAGGGCCATGTTCCTAAGGCACCTCCCCCAGCTCCACCAGGAATCGAGCAACGTTTACTGATGAACATGACCACATGTGCCATGTATAATTTTTAAATCACTAGAATATAAAAATATTAATGTTAATTTGGGGGCATTTTTCTTTTCGTATTTTTCTGTAAGCTCCAAAGTTCTTTCTAAGAAACAAATACATTTTGCGAGTAAGTTTTTGCTAAGTAAAAAAAAAAAAAATTGTTCTCTCTGAAAAAGAAAAAGGCAGGAAAAACAAACACCAAAATATTCTCCCCACTTGCCTCTGGATAACTGTGGGTGATTTTTGTTTTTTATTTCCTTTTTGCCCAGCTGTAATTTCCAGTTTATCTACAGTGAAGTTTCATGACTTAAATCATGCCTGAGGCAGTAAAAGATTGCTTTGCAAACAACCTTGTAAAGCAGCCCTGTTAGGATGTCTACTTCACAGATGGGAAGACTGAGGCTCAGAGAAAGATACACAGCTTTGGTGCTCTTTGAATCATCTCTATCCCTCCACCTGCACCAGATGCCTTCTGCTAACAGTTGAACTGATAAGTGAGTGAAAAACGGGTAAGAAAAAAAAAAAAAAAAGAGGGAGTGGAGCAGGCAAGAGGGATGGAGAAACACAAGTGGACGTTTGGAGGAAAGGGAAGAGCAAGTCCGGTGGAGGGAGGCCCGGCTGGCAGGACCAGTGACTTTCTCGCCACCCCTGCCCCCGCCATTCGATCGGTGACTCACCTTGCAGCTTGACCTCAGCGTTGGTGTGATACAGGCCTCCGTGGTGTGCCACTGTTCGGGCAGCCTCCAGGTGGGCCAGGATCACCTCCACACCGTGCTCTGTGCTGCCCCAGGGCTCAGGGCCCTCGGCGGGGGCCGAGTCACATTCCAGCAGAGTGATGAGCGGCAGCACATGGGGAAACGTGGTGTTGCTCAGCGGCGGGCCTTCTGCAGGGAGGGAGGCAGGTGCTTAGAGACCTTGGAGGCCCCACCATCCGCTCTGGGCCCAGGTAACAGGTGCGGCAGGGGGAGGGTCTTCCTGGGGTCCCTGACTGAGCCCCCAAGGCTCCCGACTCCCGAGGCAAGCCCCTCCTTGTGGATTCCTCCAGCTGAACCCACTGCAGCCTCAGCACAGCCCAGAGGGCCGAGCCTGGCCCTGGCTGCGGCACACACAGTCGCCAGGTGCAGAAAGTGAGCACAGGGAGAAGAGCCCACACTGAGCTCAGTCAAGCTCTCATCATCCACATTGCGAGGGTCTTTGCCGGCCCAGAGAGGGCTAGAGCCTGTCCGAGGTCACACAGCAAGGCGGGGGAAGTACCTTTGCCCTCGTTGAGGCTCTTGAGAAATGGCTTGAGCTTCTTCTCGTAGAGGATGGCACCCTCTGTGTGTCGCTGCCGAAGGGTCACCCACGTCTGCTCCAGCCGGGCAATCTGGGGAGATCAGACTGTGAGCGACCAGCCAGGAAAGGGGCCTGCACGGGCCACAGGCCACCCTGCTGAGTGGACACCCAGATATGGGATGATAATTATTATTATCACGGTCACCATTCACGTATCAGGGACTGTGCTGGCTGCATTTCACAGTCTCTCTTGAAGCCCTTGCAACAGCTCATTTTACGGATGAGGGAACTAAGGCTCAGATAGGGAAATGACTTGCCCAAGGTCATTCCAAAATTAAGTGGCAGCGCTGGGAATTGAACCACGGCCTCTAGGACCCTGTGGTTCCTACTGACTCGGCACAGGAGAGCAAGTGTAGAGTGTGGATGAGGTTTGGGCTCTGAAATTAAACAGATCTGCTTCAAATCCCAACTTTTTCAGTCTCTGACTGTGTGACCTCAGGCAAGTACTGCTGTGCCTCCGTTTCTCCAGAAGTAAAATGGGACAATAGAGGCACTTACTTCACAAGATTGTTTTGAGGAATCAGTGCTTGTAAAGTACTCAGTGTAGCACCTAGCATATATTAAGTGCTTGCTAAATGATAGCCATTTTATATTTATTCTTGAAATTCATTTAATATTTGTCACTCATTTTACAGGTGGGTAAACTGAAGCCCCAAGAAGGGGAAAACTTGGACTCAGTTCTCACAGTTACCTTTGCACAAAGGCTGCCTAAAAGTCACAAAGTTCTTCCTGATTCAATGTACAGTCATCGCAAAGGATCGTATCCCAGGGCTCCTCCACACAGCGACTACCTGAAGCCCAGCTCGAGATGCACCCCTCTGTACCTGAGCCATATCTAGGGCGCCCATGACCGCAGCGAAGCTGAACATGTTGCCCATGGTCCCCCGAAGTTCCGCCGCCAGCTGGATGGTCTTGTGCAGAAGCGCTGCCCGCTCCTCGGCGGAGCCCGTGCAGCCCAGGATGTCCACGGCCAGCATGATGGACATGGTGTGGAACCTGTCGGAGCCGCCAGGTCAGAGGGGAGGGGTCCTGTCACTGCTTGTGGTTGGGCGCCGAGGAGCGGAGGGGGCCGAGCCCAAAGTGACAGGTTGGAAAGGGTCAATGAGATTGGGGGGCGTGGCCAGAGCGAGGGAAAGCAAGCCCAAGGGCTTCTGATTGGTCAGTATAAGTCGGGGGTGGGGCCAGAGGCTTTTGAGCGCCAGGCTGAGGGGCTTGTGATCGATCAGCGGAATTCACCCGGCTGAACAGATTTAGGCAAGAAGAGTAGCTGGAGCTGATGGGCGGGGCCAAGGCTCGTGGAGTGTGATTGGTCAAGAGGGCGCAAAAGATGAAGCCGGAGATAAGAGGACTCAGTCTTTTGGGAAACCAGAATTGCTTGGAGCTGGACCCCGAGAAGTAGCGAGTCGTCGATGGATAGAGGGCGTAGCCAGAATCCATGGGAGCAGGGCTGAGAGACTCTGATTGGCTAACCAGCCAAGCAAAAGGGCCGCGAGGTAGCCCGGGGTTCCCCCCACCCTCCTCGAGTCCTCGAGCGCCGGTGCTTGCCTTACCTTTCCAGCAGGTCTAGTCGTAGCTGCCGGCCATGGGGGAGGGTGAGCAGCTCCATGCCCCAGCGGACTCCCATTAGGGTCTGCATCTCCTTGGTAACGCCCAGTATCCTAGCAACCTGCAAGGACGCCCAGAGGGCTGATTAATTTCCTGTCGCGGCTGGCCCCAGCCATCTGGGAGTCAGAGAGCTTTATCTAGGAGGGCAGCGTGGCTGGGAGGCCGGGTTTGAATTCCAGCTCTAACCCTCTGCCATGGAGCAAATGAACCTCATTTTCACGGAAATGAGGGACAAACGGGAAAATGCCCAGAGGTGTTTGATCTGTGCTAGAGGTGACCAGGATACTCTTATTCCAGAAGGCAAATCTCAGACCCAGGGAGGGAAAGGGCTTGTCCAAGGTCGCACACTGGGCCGAGAACCCAGAGATGCTCCCTTCACGCCTAGCCCTCTCCACAGGGCAATATCTCTACCCCCCTTTTCTTGCTTCCTGAGCTCAGAGACCAATGTGGCCTCCAAATGAAGTAATCAGTGCCCCCTCCCAAAACTTCAGAGGGAGAAACTGAGGTGCAGAGAGAGTCTGGGTCCTTAGATGGTCAAGATCCATTCAAGCAAAGGCCCAGGCATTGACAATTTAGGAGTCTAGGTTATGAGTTTTGCTTATTTTGTCCACTAGGGGGCATGGGGGCTGGTAGTCTTGGCTTCTACATTTTACATTCCCCGGGAACAGCCAGGCTGACTCTTAGCAAGCTGAAAAAGTGCCCCAGGGAGCCATACACCGCGAACTTTCCCCACTGCCCAGTTCTAGTGCCAAACTGGAGGAAGCAAGACTATCTTGTTTTTTGTTTAAAAGGAGAAAATGAAGGCGCAGAGAGGTAAAGTGATCAGCCCAAGAGTCACACAGCAAGTAAAGGACACCTGTGAAGCCAGAATCCAGGCCCACTAGCTATACTTGGGGAATTTAGGGGCCAGCTCCTCACCACCCCGACCTCTGTCCCAAAGCCAGAGGACAGAGGTGTTCTCTCTGCCCTGGTGCTCACCCAGCACCTACCAGGCAGTCAACTTTGGTGACGTGCCGGGCCAGCGTCCGGGCATCCACCTCTGCTAGCAGCTCCTTGACCTTGCGCAGGAGGCCCACCTCCAGTGGCCGGTTATCCTTGGGGATCAGTAGGGACTGGAAGGTGGCTGGGTTGAAGGAAGAGGTGGCTTCCACAATGGGGACCGTGAAGGCCCTGCCCCAGTCCCCCTCGGGGGCCCCATTTTCTGACAGTTCCTTTAGCCTCTCCCCGTAGCTCCTGGCCTGCCGGCTGGAGGCCTCAGCTGCTGCCCACTCTCGGCTGCCACGGACAGGAGGCTGGAGTTGGCAGTAATGGCCAGAGTCCGGGTCACTGTAGCTGCTAAGCGACGGTGATGGGGAGGCCTTGCAGAGCGTGTGGGAGGGACTGGCATAAGGGCCCTTGTCCGATTCCCCAGGGGGCTTTGGGGCACTTCCAGGACACAGCTGGGGTTCACTGGAGCGGCGGGTGACAGGGGAGGCAGGCAGCGCTGTGGCAGAGGGAGCTGCAGGGGCGGCGTGGACACGGGTCACTGCGGGGAGATAAAGGGAGAGAACTAGTTACCAGGGCTCCCCATCCAGTGAGGTTCTACCCTCTTCCCAAAGGACAGGCTCCATCCACCCTACAGGGGTGATGCCCCCACCTCCCTGCACCCAGGCCGGGCCCAACAGGCTCCGGCAAACTGACCGGGCCTCTATGACGCTCTTAAGTCGTCTGGACCCCAGGAATTCACACGCTCCTACCCTAAGGCTGCTGCAGCCTTGGGGAACCACTGAACTACTTGGAGATTTCCATGACTCAGGGATGCTAATAAGCCCTTGCTGGGAGTTCACTGTGTGGAATTGTTTCTCAGGGAATTAGCACTAATGATTCATTGAGGACACATGTGCCAGGAGCTGGTGCCATGCTGGCAATACCCCGGTCAGCCACAGCAAAACCACCGTCCAAAATTAGAGGTGATGGATATTGAGCTCTTACTCCCTGCAAGATCCTTCTTTGCACATCAGTCCACTTAACCCTAACATCCTGGGAAGCAAGTATTTTCATGATCATTCTACCACGAAAACACTGAGGCTCAGGGAGGTGAACCGATCTGCCTGAGCTCTCCTACCCAGCAAGGGATACGGCTGGGGTTTCAGTCCTCAACCCTGGATGCTTTACACTGCCATGTTGCTTAGAAAATGCCCCATAAATAATCTGTGGCAAGGAATTTTAGCTTTTGCCCTCAGGGGAGTTGTTTGGCAGGGAAGTTTGTAGTGATGACAAGTCTGCGGGCCTGTGCTTAGGGAGGGATTTGTGACACCCTGTGTAGGCCACGCTGCACCAGAGCCCCTGCAGGCAAAGGTTCCTTCCAGAACGCCCGCCTCCCTGCACACTTTGCCTGCCACGTGGACAATATGCACTATGGCCCGTGGAAAACACTCGGTTTTTTTACCTTCAGAAACGAAGTAGTGGCATGTGTCTGCAACAGGAATTTTCTTTATATCAAAAAAAAAAAAAAAAAAAAGGCACAGTGCTCTGTACTTGCTGCTCAATTTTGCTACGACCCTGAAACTGCTCTAAAAAAATTCAAGCCTATTTAAAAGGAAAAAAAGAAAGAAAGAAAAAAGCACAAGACTAGCCTGTCGGAGCCAGCCATTTGGAAGCAAGGATGCGTTAAGTCCCAGCCAACGCAGGGCCCGGTAGGACACCCTACATGTGAAAGGCGCTTGACCCGTGGGGGCTGAGTATTGCTGTATAAGCCCACTTCCCAGCATTTGAGGCCAGGTTCAGTAACACAGCGAGCCTTTAACGGGCTTCACTGCATTCTGGAGAATGCACTGGAAACCTCTTCATGCACAGTGCCTAGTGCCCAGTAAGGGCTCAACAAATCACTGCTGAATGAATGAGCCACGGATATGTTTTGTGCGTCAATATCAGTAGTTCTGCTGGCTGGTTTTTAGTGTAAATTCTTACAGGGCATCATTCTCAGTAAAGAGGTAGAAACACACTCACACACTGTAACGGAAGTCATCAAAGACGGAGCACACGTGCACATACAAGGTCACTCCCACTAGATCCCCCCCACCTGGCCCTCCCCCTCCAGTGGCCATACCAGTACTGTAGGCGGGGGAGCTGGGACTCTCAGAGATGGGAGACATGGGCGAGTGCAGGTCTGGGATCTGGTCCATGCTGAGGGCACAGTTGCGGATGGATTCCCGGGGGTGGGGCAGTGATGTGCTGTGGAGCAGATACCTTCATGAGCAGAAAGCCCAGAGGGCAGAGTCCTCAGCTGGCCTTAGGACTGTCACCTCTCCCTCCATCCTAGATTGACTGAACTTCAGAGGCAGAAAAGGCTTGGGGATTGTAGAGTCCAACCCCCCGATTGGCAAATACAAACCCGAAGCCCAGAGGAGGAAGTGTTTGTGCAGTCCACCACCCACACAACTGCTCTCTTCCCGGAGAACCTTGCCCCCACTTGGAGAACTGTCTGGGAAGTAGGCCTAGCAGAAAGGATGGGGAGCCTAAGGGAACTACGCCCCCCAGCCTGGCACCTCCTCACTGCTCCCACACTATGTTCAGAATGTCAGATCCTGGCACAATTACGGTCACTGGTTCTAAACCACAGGCAAAGCGGCTACTGCCCAAAGGGTTTCCAACCAGCAATTTCTTGGCTGATGGCACCCAGCGCAGGCCTAGGGAGATGGGACCCATGCAAGTGCTGGTGGCACAGGACGGCAGGTCTCTTTGCCAAAGGCCAGGGAGGCCATAGGAATTAGGGGTATAGACTTTGGAGTCGCGGACCTGCATTTGAACCTCGGTCTCACCCTTCTCCAGCAAGTGGCTTCGCCTCTCTAAACCTATCTCCTCATCTGTAAGGTGGGTGTGTACACAGGACCCAGCTCCTGTGGACATGGGAGTTGACGAGCCTGGGCACAGAGAGCCTGGGCACCAGCACAGGGCAGGGTGCACACTGGGATCTCAGGAATGAGTCGCTGCTGTGGCTTTTCCCAGCCTCGTCTCACGCCGCCCCAGAAGCAACCAGGTGTCACCAAAATGTTGTCGGGACGTCCCATGCCCTGTGCAGTGGTTTGCACACTGCAAAGCCCCCTGCTCGGATGCCCGCCTTACCCTAGGCAGGTGGGTGGGGAGGGGTAGCAGCGGTGGCAGGGACAGGACGGCAGCCAGGGGTCCCCCTAGGCCAGGGGGCTGAGTAGGGGCCCTTTATGGGCAGGAACATGGTTGTGAGAAAGGAGGAGGGGCAGGGCCCAGAGAGCTCAGCTAGTCATGGCAGAGCTGAGGCTGCAACCGGCACCTGGCTGCCTGCAAACCCTTCGCTCGCCCTTCCTCTTCCTCGCTGCAGGAAGGACACCGAGGCTCCAGGACAATAATTCCGCCCAGTTCAGTGTGGCTGGGCCTTCTGTCCCTCACTAGCACTCTGATGACTGGTACCCCGACTTGACAAATGGGGAGACGGAGGCCTAGGGCGGGGTCCTCGCTTACCTGGTGGGGCAGCCATCGCTACGGGTGACCTTGTCGGCGGTGAGCCCGTCAGTCATGGTGACGCTGCGCCGCTTCATGTGGCTGCCCTTGGGGCCCGAGGGGCTGGCGGGGCCAGCAGCCTTGCCACTGCCCTGGCCCAAGCCATAGCAGGCCTCCAGGTAGCGCAGCGGGAAGGTGCGATTGACGGGGCAGTAGATGATGGCCCCGCTCTGTTCGGACACAGCCTTGCGACTGCCCACGTGGTACCGCACGAGGGCGGGCACGTGGTCGAAGCTCTCCTGCTCAAACAGGTACTGGATGTGGGTGTAGCTCTCACCCGCCTTCACCACGACCTTGTTGATCTTGAAGTGCAAGGCCTGGTTGCGCCAGCGGCAGGTGAGGACATAGTCACCCAGGCTGGTGAGCGAGTCCCGGATGAGGAAGTCGCCATTGCGCTGCACCAGGGTCTCGGATACCTGTGGGAGGCAGTGGTCAGGCTGGAGTAGGGCAGGGGCAGGAGAGGGCCAGACCCAGGATCTGGGGGACGCAGTGAACAGAGATATCTAAAGTTTGGGAGGGGGGAGGCAGTGACCCAGATTCAAGGGGGCGATGCAGCCACAGGCCCTGGGTGTGGTGCACAGAGGCTCAGGAATGGGAGGAATAACACCCTGGAATGTGTGTCACGGGGACACCGAGTCTGGGGGCACTGGCGGTCACACGATCTGGAACTCAGGTCTCAGACCTTCTCCTTCTTAGGGCCCGAGCTGGACAGAGTGAATTCCCAATCCTCATTCCTCCAAGGGCCCTGTGTTCTCACATGGCTCTGGGCCTTCATACCCTCCGGCTGCTTTTTCTGCCTGGACCAACCTTCCCACCCTGCCCACCTGATGAACTCTTATCCATCTTTCACTGGCCTCTCTCATCAGTGCCCCCTCCTCGGGGCTCGCCCACATTCCCTGCTGGGCACTCCATTCTTGCACTTCCTCCACTGGGCTCTGACTGCCTACCCGTCGGCCCCCACCTCGGACTACCAGCCCTCTGGGGAAGCCACCACCCCTTTTCTCTCTGCATTCTTGGTGCCCAGCACAGGGCCTGACAGAGTCGATGCTTGACAAACACTGAGAGCATGGTGAGAGAGGGAATAGGTGACTATCAGCCTGTCTGTGCCTCAGCCCAGAAACTCAACTGTGCCAAAACTGAGAATCCTTGGCATTGACACTCACTAGCCAAATGCACGAGAGGCCAATGTATAGGCCCATAGGAATAACATTTAAAAGTAATAGTAATAACAACATTAATAATAACGTGGAGTTTACCGCATATCAGGCATCAAGTTTAAGCACTTTAATTCCCACAGCAACCCTTTAAGGTAGCTACAATCATTATTCTCCATCTCTTAGATGGAGAAACAGGCTCAGAGAGGTGAAGTGACTTGTACAAGGTCACACAGTCAGTAAATGACAGAGCTAGACCTCGTTGCCATCCACTCAGATTGAATCTACCAAGCAATGGGTCAGAGCCTATCTGGGCAGGGCTGGCCAAGGTGGTGGATGGAAGCATCTAGGGCTGAAGTCCCACCCAGGGTCCACTCACCTCACGGGGGATGCGGCCATGGTACCAGGCATGGCTGCGGAGATCTGTGCTGCTGAGTTTGAGTTCCTCCTCCAACTCCTTGTGCAGTTTCTCGGGTGAGGAGTCCAGGATGTACTTCTCCTTGGAGAACTGGGCAGGAGACAGCAAAGAGTTGGCTTCCAGTCTGAAGCCCCCTTCCTTCTTCTCTCCCACCCCTCCCCACCCCAGGTGAACTGCTTCCATCCTTGGACCCTGGGAAGACTTAGGCACAGGTGCCAGAAAGGTCCTCACCCGTGAGTCCCTAGACCAGCAGGAATAAGGAAATCTCAATCAGTCCTACTATGTTCCAGACCCTGTGCTATGTGCCAGGAGTAAATGAGGCAATAAACAAACCAGTCCCTGTCCTCAAGGAAGCTCCTAGTCTAGGAGGGGAAGCAAAAGCGACATGAACATTTGAGCAGAATAAGGTCAGCACCACCGTACTGGACAGCGGCAAAGACCCGAGCGGCTTTTAGGAGGCAGAAGATAAAGTGTAGGCGAGGTAGAGTGGTCCAGGAAGCCTTCCTGGAGGGCGTGGAAACAACAAAACACTCTTCCTGCACCAAAAACACCGAACAGATCTTGCCTTGGGAGAGGGAGGATTTCTACAGGGGGATCTGGGAGGTAAGGCAGCAGGTACCCAGGAAAAGGCATGGACAAAAACTTAGGGCTGGGTGGACGAGGATACATTCTGGGATGCTGAATTATACAGTGGAAGGCTGGAGGAGGCAGCTATAAACAGGGAAGCAGAGGCCCCCACACAGACATCTCTGCTGTCCTTTACAATTCCCAAAGCCCTTTCTACTTGCCATCTCAAGCAATCCTGGCCAGATGGGGAAACTGTGGCCAAGCAGAGAAGCCAAAGGGCACTCAGTGGAGTTAATGCCCAGGACTACCCCCCTCCCACCTGCCAAAGAGGGAGACTCCTGGTTTCCTGGTTACTGTGGCCCAGGGTTGAATACCTAAGAGCAGAGGGAGGGGAGTTCCTGCCGCCAGGTGCACCCCCACCATGAAGCCCTGCCCAGTCCTGGCTGTGCCATGTGAGTTCTCTGGGCCTCAGTTTCCTCCTCTGCAAAATGGGCTTAATGACAGAACCTGCCTCATTGGATTCCAAGGATGAAAGGAGATAATACTCCAGAGGACCCATAGATGTCCTTGTCACTGTGAGGACATGTGAAATTACTTTCTCTCCCTTCCCCCAACTCCAGGCCCCAAAGATGACTGCTCTAGGATAGGTAGACTGACCCTGAACTGGCCAGGACAGATGAAAGGGACACTAGAGGGCCTGGCTTCGGTCCAGGTGACAGTCTTTCCCCAGGACCCCCTACTCACTGGGTCCAAGGGTCCTCCAGTCCACTCCCTGCCTTTTCAGACTTCTCAAAGATCTCAGAGCCTAACTCTGCAGCTCCATTCCCCACCCCTCTGCTCCCACACTGCCTCAGTTTACCCCAACCCACACTGCTCCCAAAATACTCTAATTCCCAGCTTCAGCGATATCTAGAGTCTCTGACTTCATTATTCCAACAATGATTAAGCCCCCATTCTGGGACAGGTCCTGTGCTAGGGGCTGAGGCCCCAAGGTCATCAGGACGGGTGACTTCTGCCTTAGAGGAGCCATGCAATTCCAGGTTTTCTGAATGGTTAGAGATGCACAGAGAGCTCTGGGAGCTAAGAGAGTCCCTCCTCATCTAGTCAGGGAGTAGACTCCCTGAAGAGGTGATGTTTCCACGGAGGCCTGCAGAAGGACTGGATGAGCCCAGCAAAAGCATCAAGGCAGGGTGGCAGACAGGCAGACAGGTGGGCAGAGAAGAGCTTCTGGGAAGAAAGTGGCAGAGCCAAGGTCCTGGGGTGGGGGAAAGTTTCAAAGGGCCAAGAATGATGGGGGCAGGTGGGGCAGGGCTGTCAGGCTGCTGTGGGGGGCTGGAGGCCACAGAGGGCTTTTCAAGATTCAGTCTGCTGTGTGGAAAGTGGCTTAGTGCTTTCCAGGCAAAGGCAGGGGAGGGTGGGGCACAGGGTGGGGACTGGGGAAAGGGTGTTTGTTTATGTAGCCTTTGACCGGGTATGGGGAAAGAGGGTGGAGGGGTCAGAGAGGATTTGAGATGGGGATCCTGGGAGGACAATGAGATACTCTGCAAGGTGAGAAAGGCAGGAGCAGGAGCAGCTTGGTGATGGGCACATGAAAACCTGGGCATTGAGAAGTGTGTAGGGCTCTGGGACAGATGGTGAGGGTCAGTGATGGTACAGGTGCTCAGTAAAAGACAGGTTCTGGGGATGGGGATTCTGTACATCCTCCTCCACCCCGGGTAGAAACTGATACCCCCAAAGGGCAGTTAGGCCAAGCACTGAACTGGGGTGGGGGTCCCCTCAGATACCTACGCTTCTGTATGGAGTTCCCTATTCTTCGGGGTCCTTGGTCTCCCTCCTTACATCACCCCACACCCTGGGGAGGGAAGACTGCGAGTCACAGGGGAGAGGACAACAGTACCCCAGCCTTCTGGAGTTCTCCTTAAAAAGCATGTAACTGAGAACTCACCCCAGTTCCACAGCTGGAGCAAGACGGACATGGGGCAACGAAGGGGAGCGGGTTGTGCGGTAAAGAACCTGGCCACCAGACTCTGCCCGCCACTGTGTGACCTTGCGCTAGTCATTTTCCCTCTCTGAGCCTGAGTAGCCTCATCTGTAAAGGGGGTGGGGGTGGGGGTGGGGTACTGGGATCCACTTTTTCAATGGTCACGGAAAGAATCTGGGGTAACCAACTTTGTCCTCCCACATACTGAGGGTAGGGAGCCCTCGGGTCCTTGTGCCCTCCTCCTCACTCTCGACTTGGGGGTCCCCAGCTCCCAAAACTGGGGGTGGGGGGTGGGGGGGGGGCGTTGCGGGCTGGGGCGCGAATGCAGCATCCTTGAGCTCGGCGCACCCCTATTGGCCAGAGATGATCTCACCGCCTCCCCGCCTGCGCGCGCCTCATTGGCCAGTGCGGGGATGCTGCGCTCCGCCGCCGGCGGGGCCGTCATTCAGGCGGGCTCGGAGCGTGTGTGTGAGCCTCGCGGAGCGCAGAGGTGACGCGCCCGCCGTCCCCTAGGGGTCTCCGGAGGCAAAAGCGCAGAGACCCTCGGTCAGGGTCTTGACCCCTAAACCCCAGCCCGAGCCCAGCAAGCACCCCCCCCCCCTCCAGCTTCCTACGGTCTGGCAACCCCAAGCAAGGCCATTCCCAGATGATGCTCCGCAGAGAGGCGGGGTCCGGGTCCTCCCCTCCACCCCCTTCCGTTTAACCCTTTCACCGCCGCGGCGCGGTCCCGCACTGCCCGGCCGGCTGGGCTGGGAGCCCCGCGCCCCGAGCCTGCCCTAGTCCACCTAGAGGGCGGGAGGCTGGCGGGCTCCCTGGCCCCAGCCCCGGCACCCGCAGCATCCCTTCAGCTTCGCGCCCCTCACTCAGCCTTCGGACCCCAGCCCAGAGCCCCCGGTACAATGGGGAGCCAGCCTGCCCCGGTCAGCCGCAGGGGCCGGAGCGCTCGCTGGAGGACCGGCAGGACGCCGGGGGACCGCAGCTCCCGGTACCCAGTGCCCCAGCTCAGCTCCTCCTGAGAAGGCAGGACCCGAACGACAGTCCCGCAGCCCCGAGTCCCGGGAGCGGCAGCCCGGACCCTCACCCTGCGGAGCGACTGGGCGCCCAGAGGTGAGGCTGGGGCGACCCCGCCCCCTCCCGCAGCCCCGGCCCCTGCCCCGGCCCCGCCAGACCCTGCGAGGCGCCCCCGCGCTGAGGCTCGCGGCCCCCGGGGCCCGGGGCGGAGCGGCCGGGGTCCCAGCCCGGAGCGCCTGGCGGGGACCGAGCCGCCCCCTCACCTGCACCTGCACGAAGGAGCCGCGGTAGAAGCAGCAGGCGGCGGCCGACAGGGCGCTCCACAGGCTGCACCGCTCGGTCATGGTGGGGCCGGGCGTCCGGGGCCGGGCCGGTGCGGGGGGCGGCGGCCGGCGGGGCAGGGGCGCGGGGACCGACCGGGCTGGGCACCGGCTGCGCGTGCCTCTCGGCGGCGCGATTACCTCATCGCCTTGGCGGGGGAGGAGCGGGGAGGCGGGGCGGGGAGACCCCACCCTCCGGCCGGCCAGGGGAGGGGAGGGGGCCATTGTTCCTCCGCCCGCCCCCCGCTCCCCGCCCCTCGCCCCGCGCGCTCCAGCCCCGCAGGGCTGCCTGGAGTCGGGGGATGCGGAGCAGAGGACCAGCCTAGGGGGGCGGTCACGGAGGGGCAGCGGGATGGGGTGGGGATGCCTGGGCTCGGGGTGGGGGTGGGGGGTCCTGCCTCCCCTACTCGCCGTACCCTGTACCCTTCGCTGACCCGGGGCGGGCAAAGACTTTGAATTAAATCGTATCCAAAGCCGGAAGCAAACCCCTGTACGCGTTTGACCAAATCCTTTGTGGCCTCGGGAAATCTCCCAGAGCCCAGGATTTCTCCCCTCTGACTCGGAATCAGGGACTCTGCTGAGAATTATCACCGGATGCTGATCTGACAGACTCTGGGGGTGCAGAGAGCCAGTAAGGCTCAATGCTTAGGGCACCAACCTGGGTTCACCTAGCAGTGCCCCCACCTCCACCCCACCATCCCCTCCTCTTGAAGCCCAGGTTCACTCATCTGGAAAACATACCTGTGCTGACCTCATACAACCCTCCTGAGCCTCGGCTGAGTTGATGCACGTTAAGTTGCCAGGCATGAAGTAAGTGCTCAGTAAATGCATGCTACTATTTTCAAGCTTATTGCCGGGGCTTTTTGTGCTGCGATTAAAGAGAGTCATCGCTGACTCTGCATCAGTCAGGCCTAAGGTACAAATCCTTGTGACAGGCTGTGTGACATTAGGGATGTGAGTCCACCTCGCCGGGCTTCAGTTGTTTGATTCTTTTCTGCAAACACATCTGAAGCTCTGAGCAGGGAGCTTGGAGTTTTATGGTCTTGGAACTTGGGAACCCTTGCTTTAGAATCAAAGTATTCACATCAGGGTCTGAGAACCCTGGAGTTCCTTAAGCTGGTGCCTCGGGGCAGGAACGGACTTTTGGTAACTGGCTATTGATTTTACCACCGTCTGAGGCTTGAAGCTAAACCGAATGTTCTTTTGACCGCACCCGTTAGAGAACCGTTTAATCAGTTCCAGCCAGCAGGTATTATTTCTTTTATAATATTTTTAAAATACATTTTTTTAGCCCCATACACTAAAGGAAAAATACAAAGTTACTAATCCTCACAGGGATCTTACTACCACCAGTGATGGGGATCTCACTGCCTTGCCAGGTGACTGAGAATTGTGGGCTGCTGAAATGTGTGCCCTGTGGGTCCTACCCACTGGCTTTGGTGCCAGTTCTCCCTAAGGCCTCTGTCCCTCTGTGGTGCAAGGGCTCTAGATAAGGAGCCAGGGCGAGATTCCCAGAGCAGCTACAGTTCAACTTGCTGCAGCCCGGGGCTGCACTTTCTGGGCTCACCCAGCTTGCCTTCTGACCCTTGCCCACACTCCTGCCTCTGCTTGGATCACTCAAGTGCCTATCTCTGCTTACCTTTGCTCCTTCTCAGCTTTTCCTCTGGGGACAGGATTGTGGTGAACATTCCTGTCAACCCCAATGGCTTGGCTTCAACGCTTCCTCCTCCAGAAAGCCTTCCTCGATCTCCCGCTCCCCACCTCCCAAGGTCCCCTACATCCTGAGCTCCAATAGCTTCCTTCACTAGTCACGAACACAGAGTTTTATAGGCAACATCTCAGATGATGGAATGTTCCTGAGGTCAGGAGCCAGGCCAGCCTGCTCTATTCCAGGCCCAGCAACCCTACTTATGGGGATGGACTCATTGAGCCCACAGCAATCCTAGGTGGGAGGGGCCTCTGCTACCACATAGGTGAACACTGAGGCTCAGAGAGGTGACCCACATACCCAAAGTCATGTAGCAAGTAAGTGGCAGGTCTGGGGCTAAAATTTGGGTCTGCTGGATTACAAAACAAAGCCCAAACCACTCTGTATGATTTTGTCCTGGTCCCCATGTGGACCAGGAGCCCTTTGAACACAAGACCTGGACCTCCTGCCTCTGCTGTATGCTCCGTACTCAGCAGGCAGCCCGGCCCAGTGCGGGTGCTCCCGGAGGCGGAAGGCCAAGGACTTTGTCCGTGGCCTTGGCATCAGATAAAATTGGATAGCAGGGGCGCCTGGGTGGCTCAGTTGGTTAAGCGTCCTGCTTCGGCTCAGGTCATGATCTCACGGTTCGTGAGTTCAAGCCTCGCGTCGGGCTCTGTGCCGACAGCTCAGAGCCTGGAGCCTGCTTCGGATTCTGTGCCTCCCTCTCTGTCTGCTCCTCCCTCGCTCAGTCTCTGTCGCTCAAATTTGAACTGCAATCTCCGTTCTGCCCCGTGGTAGCGGTGTGTGGCTGTGGGCAAAATCACTGTGCATCTCTGGGCCCCAAGTTTCCCAAACGTAGATGGGTACACAGGAAGACCTTCCCTGCCCAGCGATGAGGGAAGAAGTCAAAGACCTCCTTCATGTACAGAGCTCATAACTGTCTCCCTTCCGGTGCTGGCAGCCAGCACAGGGCTCTGCACACAGTAGGCACCCAAGACGTAAAGCTACTCTCGTTATCATCATCGTCTCAAAACTGCATCCTCAACATTCCCAGCGCCCAGGACAAATTAAGTGTGTGGCAAACATGAGCTGCATCCATGATCTGTGATGAAAACTGAGGCACCTTTTCTTGCTCCCAACCTCTCAACATCAGCACATGCTCAGAGACCGCGTGGGATTGGGGCTCCGCGGTCTGTGTAGGGAGACATCCTCCGGGCCCTGTCCAGCTGGCAGGTGGGTGGGGTCTGGTGGTAACAAACAGTGGGGTGTCCTGTGTTTGGGGCTGGGAGACAATGGCATGGGAAGAAGGTCCTCGGGAGTGAAACCAGAGCCCAAGCTCCGCACCGACCCCGGGACCCTCTCCTCCGGGGAACAGGCAGTGAGGTCCCGCTCCCAAGAAGGCTCAGAAAAGAACTCTGCCCTTCATGGAACAGGCTCTGAGCTGTCCAGTGTCCCCTGCCCAGCCCCTCTTACCTTCACGTAGTCCCCGCCAGCCTCTGGTTCGCCAGCAGCCCTGGAAGGAGAGAAGAGAGCTGAGTGTGCCCAGCCCTACCTGGATCCCCAGCTGCCAGCTTCTGCCCACCTGCCTGGTGCCAGCATCTGGCCCTCAAGGGCCCAGAGGGCTAATCCTGAAGCCAGGAGGGGGGCATTGCAGCTGACAGCGCTCACTCTCCAGCTGTGTGACCCCACACAAATCCCCTTACCTCTCTGGGGCAGTGGTGGGCTGGGGGGGGGGGGTCCTACCTGAGAACTGGGGATAATGACAGCCTCTGCCTCCCTGGGTTGTCGCCAGGACTCCAGGAGCTGATAAATGTTCCATACTTCCCAGATCACTGTCTTCACCCAGCTTCAGAGCATCCAAGTGTTCTCATCCCTCTCCACTCCAAATGCTGGTGGCCCCAGGCTGGGGCTCAGCCTCCTCTCCCCCCACCAAGACCCTGCACTCTCTTCCTGTGCAGAGTGGCCGGCTCAGCAACACAATGTGGTGCTGTTGCTGGTGACTGTTGGCTGTGGAATGGATCCCCCAGCCTTCAGGGTGGCTGGGATGGGACCTGGAGAGGCCAGAGGCCAGGAGTGGCTAGCTTTCCCAGGTGCCAGACAGATACTAACCTGCCTTGTAGGGGACGCTGTGAGCCACCTCCCCCGGGCCCTTGACCTTAAATGCCATCTCTTCTCTGATGCAGCCTGGAACTGCCCCTTTAACACCAGCCTCACAAATCCACCTGTCTCCTTAGCGTGGCCCCTTGGATGTCTGAAGTCATCTCGGACTTGTCTTATCCAAAGCAGGACTGTTGCTACCCGCCCCCTGCGGCCACACCCCTGCTCCCCACATCCGTTTCCCATCTCAGTTGATGTCAGCTGCACCCTTGTTGCTTTGTTTGGCAAGAAAAAATCTGCAGTCATCTGTGCCTCTTCTTCCACTCACACCCCACACCCAACCCGTCAGGAAATCCTGCGACTCTGCCTTCAAAATAGATCCTGACCACTTCTCTCCAAGAGGCAACGCTCGCTTCATCCAGGAGCCCCGGGTCCTCTGTGGAGCCCACGGCAGCCTTCTCACTGGCTCTCTGTCTGTTCTCACAGGCTCTCAGCTTCTACCCCAGCCCCAGTGGCACTCAGGTGAAAACCTAAGCCGGTCACAGGTGCACACAGCACCCCCACCCGCCCTGGGCTCCCTCCTCTCATGGAACAAGATGTAAACACCTCTCTGTGACTTGCAAATGGCTGGGCATGTCATTTTTCACCCAAACCAGAACTTTTCTTCCCTTGTGAGAGTAAAGAGGTGCCCTCATTATGCCAGAAAAAAACAGCCACAGGGGCACCTGGGTGGCTCAGTCGGTTGAGCGTCTGGCTTCGGCTCAGGTCACGATCTAGCAGTGTGTGAGTTCGAGGCCCGCATCGGGCTCTGTGCCAACAGCTCAGAGCCTGGAGCCTGCTTTGGGTTCTGTGTCTCCCTCTCTGCCCCTTCCTCACTCACGCTCTGTCTCAGTCTCTCTGTCTCTCTCCAAAATGAATAGACATTAAAAAAAAAATTTTTTTTTTAAAACTAGCATAAAGCAGGTCATACGTTCCCCAACCTACAAGGCCTTGTGTAGCCTGGAGGCCCCCAAACACCCACCTTGCTGACCCCCAACCTGCCTCCCTCATTTATTCTGTCCCTCATTCTGCCCCAGCCACATTGGCTCACTCTTGCTACCAGGAACATATTCCCTCTGCCTGGAATGCCCTTCCTCCGGATCTCCATGCAGCTTGCCCCTCCCCCTCATTTATTTAGGACTCTGTTTAACACGCCTCCTCAGAGAAGCCTTCCCGGACCACCCTCCCTGGTCCTTCACTCCCTGTCCTCAGCCCTGCTTTATCTTCCTCAGTCTCTGCCTGCAATGACCATTTTACATCTATTTGTTGACTGTTAATTACCCGACACCTTCATGAGGGCACTGACTTTGCCTCGTTCGTGGCGAAGCTCCCAGCCCAGTGCCTGGCGTGTAAATGTAATAAATTTAATAAAATACATTTAATTTAAGACAACACACAAAATCTGAGCTTAAAATATCATGGGAGGGGCGCCTGGGTGGCGCAGTCGGTTAAGCGTCCGACTTCAGCCAGGTCACGATCTCGCGGTCCGTGAGTTCGAGCCCCGCGTCGGGCTCTGGGCTGATGGCTCAGAGCCTGGAGCCTGTTTCCGATTCTGTGTCTCCCTCTCTCTCTGCCCCTCCCCCGTTCATGCTCTGTCTCTCTCTGTCCCAAAAATAAATAAACGTTGAAAAAAAAAATTAAAAAAAAAAAAATATCATGGGTAAGGTGTGCATTCCCAGGGCAGAAATCCACACAGGGCTCCCCGCCCTGCTCCTGAGGCCACAGGGCTCCTCGGTGACAGGTTGTCTGACAGGCCTCCCTCTTCTGACATTCTGGCATCCCCACTGCTAACCTTCCCTCTTGCAGAGTCCTTCCTGACTTAAAAACATAGTCTCTCGGGGCGCCTGGGGGGCTCAGCCGTTTAAGCGTCCAAATCTTGGTTTCGGCTCAGGTCATGGTCTCACGGTTGACGAGTTTGAGTCCCGTGTCGTACTCTGCACTGACAGTATGGAGCCTGCTTAAGATTCTGTCTCTCCCTCTCTCTCTGCCCCTCCCCTGCTTGTTCTCTCTCTCTCTCTCAAAATAAATAAACTTCAAAACAAAACAAAAAACATAGCCTCTCAAGCTGCACCCCCGGCCACAGCCACAGCCGTTTTCCAAAGCCAATTTGGTTCCCTCCGTCCAGCAGCTGTGGGAGCCAGCTGGAGCGGGGACCCCTCCTCCCCGCTCACCTCTGCCAGCTTTTCCCGGGTGAGGTGTCCCATCCCAGAGTTTCCGGCTATTCAGTCCCGGAAATCCGCTCGCTGCTGGGAAAAGATTGGACAGGACACTGGGATCGCCCCAGTGCTTCCTCCCTCCTTCCTGTCTACTTCCCCTTGGGCTCTGGCGAGGGAGGAGAGCCTTGGAGAAGGGGGTGCCTGCACCAAGGATCGAGTGGACTGGGGGGTCCGAGCCAACAGGGGAGCTCAGGGCAGAGGCCGAGACCCAAGAAGCTGGGCCACACTCAGTCCCCCATCACCTCACCCTGCCCCTCTACAAGACTCTAGGGTTTCCCAAACGTAATGTCTGCCTCCGATCTACTGCCATCACCTGCCTGGACTGTGGCCACCACCTCAGCACTGGCCTCCCTGCCCCTGTGTCTTCTGTGACTTGTTCTCACTCCAGCAACCAGCACATTCCCGTTAAAGTGGAAGTCAGATCTTGGGATTTCCTGTGCTTCAACCCGCAGGAGTGGCCCCCCAGTGTCACTCAGAGTAAGGGCCAAAGTCCTCCTAACAGTCTTATAGAGTGGGTCCTCACCACCTCCCCCATCCCATGTCCTAACCTGCTCCCTTCACTCATGCTGCTCCAGCCATGCTGGGCTTCTTGCTGGATTTTGTCCCCACCTCTGGGTCTTTGCACTTTCTTTTTAAAAATGTTTTAAATTTATTTATTTACTTTTGAGATGGGGGGAGGGGCAGAGAGAGAGGGAGAGAGAATCCCAAGCAGGCTCTGCCCTGTCAGCACAGAGCCAGATGCGCGGGGCTTAACCGAGCCACCCAGGCACCCCAGGGCCTTTGCACTTTCTGTCCCTCCTCTGCTGGAATACTTTCCCTCCCGATACCACTGAGCTCTCTCCCTGCCCTCCATCAGATCTTTACTAAAACATCCCCTTCTCAGTGAGGCCTTCCCTTGCCACCCATCTGAAAGTGTGACCCACTCCACATTCCCTACCTCCCTTCCCTGGTTAGTTTTTCCCTGTGGCATTTCATGTGACCTGCCATGCATCGACTATCTTCTCTTACTAGAACATAAGCTCCACAAGGACAGGGCTTGGGATCTGCTTAGAACGGTGCCAGGCACCCCATAAAGATTTTTTGGAGTGAACGAATGTCACACAGCATCTCCATGCAACCCTGGGCACAAAGTCTGGTTCTCATGGCTCAGTTCTCTGTGACTGGCACGGTCAGCCATCCCTCCTCTCTCCTCCTTGCTCTCCAGCCTGCCTGCACTTCCTCCAAAGACCTCTGCCTCCTCCAGCCTCAGGGCCTTTGCACAGGATGTTCCCTCTGCTTGGAACGTCCTCTCTCCCTTAGGCCAGAGAGATTTCTACTTGGTTCTCAGATCTCAGTTTGCTTGGAGATTTCTAGAACATTCTCCCTCCCATTGTTATGATCAAATTCAGGAATCAAAGCTTCCATTTTCAAAAACTCAGCTCCGTTAATTAATTATTATTTTTTTTATTTTATGGACTTACAAAGGCACTTCCTCTCTAATATTTGTGGTGAAATCAATTAATAAATAATACTGACAATTGAGCTAAATCAGTCCCATTAATCAGCCACATTAATTATTCAAATAACCAGCCCTTTTAATTGCCTGTATTAACTGATTTGTTCTGATAACTGATACCGCTTATTGCATACATTAGCTTAATTAATTGGACTAATGAGCAGTTATTAGAGCCCATGATCCTTTAGTTCCCCAACACGGGTCCAGATCTGAGCTCTGCCTTCAGGGCCTCCGACCCGGCCCAGGAGAAAGGGCAAGGCTCCCGAGGGATCCTGGAGGAGGGGCAGTAGATACCAGCTGCAGTTCCCTTCCACCCTGGCCCTCCCTCGCCATGGGCAGCCTTGCCCTCCGCAGACAGGCCTGTGGCCCATCTACCCTCTCTCTGACCCCCAGTTGGCTCCCTTGGACCTCCAGGCCTGGCCACGTGGCCTCAAGTGGACACTTCCCCAACCTCTGCCTCCTGCTTCTCTGCTTTCCCCCGCCTTCACCTCTCTGATGTCCCAGTGCCTCTCCTGGAAAAAGGACAAAACTGTCTTCCCGGAGAGGCCACGAGGATCCTGAGAAGGAAGGGTGCAGAGTTCCCAGACCCTCCTCGTGTGCCTCCTCGTGCTGCCCAAGCTCCCAGCCATGGAGATCTCCCATCCTGCCCCTCCTGAGGCCTGAGATTCTTTCCACCCTTCGCTCCAATCGTCACTCACCCCGGCAGAGAAGCAACACTGCTCTGTGCTCCTTAGGTTTTTGTTTGTTTTTTAAAGTAGGCTTCACAGCGCAGAGCCCAACGTGGGGCTTGAACTCATGACCCTGAGATCAAGACCTAAGCTGAGATCAAGAGTTGGACACTTAACCGACTGAGCCACCCAGGCGCAGGGACAGAAATCCCTGCCTTTCCCTGCCTACCCTGCTATGGGGCCCTTGGGGTTCTCTGCCAGGAAGGCTGTTGGCTTTAGCCCCTGCCTTGCCCTGCCTCCTGTAAGATGGGCCACCACTGTCCTGAAGACATCCCCGCTCCTTCTCCACCATTCTGTGCCCTCAGTCTTCTGGACAGCGGTGAGCTTGCCGGCAGGTGTCCAGAAAGGGTACCAGCCCTGTGAGGATAGGGCAGAGGGGGGCCATTCTTCCCAGCGCAGAGCTGAGGATTCTGAGCCCTGAGAGCTACTAACTGATACGCAAAAGGGGAGGGCATGTATGGAGCACTGACCGCCATGCCCTTGATAAGGGAAAACACTGAAGTTTGTGACTTGATCCAGGACTCACAGCTGCTCGGACTAGATCTGCTTTGTTCCTTGCACGAGGCAGGCTCCCCTGGGGAAAGGGGACCACTCCGGGGTAGAGATGAGGAGAAGGTGGGGCGGGGAGGGCAAAGAGAAATAATATTTCAACTGGACTAGGAGCCCAAAAGCTATGTCAAGAAGAAGAAATGGAGCAGGGATGGGAGGAGAGAGGACCCTCTTTGGCTCTGGAGAGGGCCCTCCGCTGAGCGGGAGGAAGCAGTGTGACCCTGGGCAAGTCCCCCTCATTGCGCCTCAGTGAACTCTTCTAGAACATGGGCGCGGTGGTAGCTAGAGCAGCTCCTGTGTGCTGGTTCTTCCCTGGGCCAAACCCGGGACCTCAGCTAGTCCTCAAGATGACCCTGTGCAGCAGGTGCTATTATTGTCCCCACTTTACAGATGGGGAAACTGAGGGTCAGAGAGGGCAAGGGAGTTGCTCAATGTCGTCCAGTCGGTGAGGTATCCAACTTCCTCCCCAGCTCTACTCCACATAGGTCCAGGATTCCGCACGCAAGATCCCCTGAGGGTTTCGGGGCATGTGGCTCCAGCTGGGGGTGGGGGTACAGCCCGTCCTTCCTGAGCCAGTGCAGTTCCCACAGCCTGAGGCATCCGGGGGTCTCGAGGACTGTGAGAAAGTCTCCACAGGAAATGAGAGCTGGGAGCAGCTGGGCCCCTTCGGAAGACAAGGACCAGCCGCCCAGAGCCTGACCAGGCCGAACAGGCTGGGCCCACCACAGCCCCCTCCCCTGGTGGGTAATCACTACCAGATGCCCAGCAGCTGACGTCACTCTGCAAGGGCCAAGAGAGGGTCGTGGGACTCTGGGGAGTGTTGGAAATTCTTGGACCAGAATCAACATTCCAAAAGGAAATGGGATGGGGTGGAGAGTTGCGGGGGGGGGGGGTGTTCTTGGCCTGTTCTCAGTGCGTGGCACCAGGGCTGGGGCACCCGCCATGCAGGGTGCCCCTGGCTGCCCTATGGGGTGCACCTTCTCCCAATCTCCTTCTGAACAGCTGTGGGAGTGGGGGGTGGAGGGGTCTGGGTCTCTGTGATCTGGCAGGGAGGGAAGGACGCTTGGGTGTGACACTTTACAATGAGTAGAAGTGCATTCAAACCCTCCTCAAAGGAGAGGTCCTCGTAAAACATAAGTCAGAATGAGGCCCTCCTCTGCTCAAGGCCAGCAATGGCTGCTTCTCGCTGAATCAAAGCCCAGTCCTTGCGGGGCCTTCCAGGCCTTCCATTATCTGAACTCATTTCCTCTCTGGCCTCGCCTCCCACCACTCCACCCTCCCCCCCCCCGGCCCCCCATCTTATTCTCCTGCAGCCACTGTGGGTCCCAGCTGCTCCTCAAACATGCCAAGGACCCTCCTACCTCAGGGCCTTTGTACCTGCTGTTCCCTTGGCCTGGTACACTCTTCCCCAGATATCGAGAGGGTTTGTTCCCACATCCCTTTGTTCAAACATCACCTCAAGGTGACCTTTTTCCTGGCTTGCCTTCCTAAACTGCTACCACCAGGCATACCCCTGGTTGGTTTCAGTATTTCTCCCAGCACTTTTCTCTTCTGCTGAACCATATAACTTGTCTTATCATGTCTCCCCCCACACTGGAATGGAGGCTCCATGATAGCAGGGTTTTGTCTGCTGTGCTCGCTGCTGTCTCCCCAAAACTTGGAAGAGTATCTAGGGCATAGTTGCATCACAGTAAATATTAAAATGAGTGAAATTCCAGCTCAACTAAATGTGTCATCTCGAGCAGGTTAGTAACCTCACAAAACCTCAATGTCTTCATCTGTAAAGTGGGCTCCCATTATCTGTCTTCCAGGGGCTTATGGGAAGTCATTTCAATAACGGTAGAAATGGCTTTGAGATTTTTATTTGCAGGAGGTAAAATGTGGTCTAGTGACTTGGGATCAAGTCTAGGCTCTGACACCTCATCTCTCTGTGACCCCAGGAAAATCCCTTCCCGCCTCTGAATCCTGGTCTTTTCACCGGTAAAATGAAGCAAAAAGAAGTTTCCTTTCACACGGCCTGTGTGGTAGGTGGCACCCATTGGGTGCTTCAAGCAGGGACTGGCCAGTTATGAGCCAGATCTTGACCCCCTCTTCTAGGACCCTGGCCTAAAAGTTCCTGTGTGTGGGCATGGGTCTGGATGGAAGGTGTTGGGGCCTCCTTTCCTTCGCTGGGCCTCCCCTTCCTCCTCCTTAACAGGGACTGCAGAGGAGGGTCGTCAGGGCTCTCTGGACCTGCTATTTCCCTGCAGAAGGCTGAGGTGCTAGGGATAGGGTGAGGCTAGGCTGGTGCTGTCCTTTCTGGGCGCTAAGGGCTCTTCACCCCCTCTGCTCCTGGCCCCTCCTCCCTCCTTCCTCCTCATCCCCCACGATCTCAGCAGAGAACAGGGCACCAGGAAACTCCTGCAGTGTCACCTCTTCCCCTTCCTTCCTTCTGCTCCAGGTGCACCCTGCCTCCCAGGGGGTAGGGGAGGGACACCATCTACCCCAGCTTAGACCACTCCCTGAGCAGCCACTGAGATGACCCCCATGGGACACTGGGGAATGGGGCCCCAGTCTTGTTCAGTGGCAATTCTCAAATGCCCTCCTCTCCAGGTTGGATGTACCCTCAGAGATCATCCCAGACCCATCTGGGCTGCTGGGGAGATTTAAGGCCCAGAGTAGGGCAGGGCAAATCTGAGATCACACAGGCAAAGCAGCTCTCCTGACTCTGGGACACAGGGCTGGGCTTCAGGGACTCCTGGAAGAAACATTTCATTTCTAGCCTCCTGCTCGGCTTGGAGGGCAAGTGGGGACACTGGGTCTCAGGACACCAGGAGGGGGCTCAACCTGATCTGCTAACCTGACCCCACCTCAGGACCATTGGACACTCTGGATGATTGGAGGATGGAGGGCAGTCTCTCTATTTCCTCCACCAGCTCTAGGCCAGGCCTGATGCTGGAGGCACTGCCAGGACCACCAGGGCCCCTGCCCACAGAGGAGGAAGGCTGGGTCCTAGACTTGGCATTCTCAAGGTTTCTCAGGACCATCCTTCCCAGAGGCCCTGGCCCTGTGGGAGGGGAACAGGCTGCCCAGCCTTTAAGGGCATGGTCCAGGAAGGTGGAGTTAAACCCTGGGTCTAACTAACCTTCACTACTGTGGAGAACTGGGCAAATAATCTCCCTTTACTCATCTGTAAAATGGCGATGATAAACGTGCCCCTCTTCCGGGGCTGTTGTGAGGAGTAAATACCCAGCCTGTGCGAGGGCGAGGCAGGGACAGAATTACACCAAAAGAAAGTTTAAAAGTCCCTGATGCTAACGGGCATCCTGGTATGTTGGTTGCCCCAGGGGCACCGATTTCCCCTCAAACCATTGCCATCCCCGCATGCCCTCCTCAGGCCCAGCTCGGTCACTCACCCTCTGGGTCCCAGTGACGGACATCTTCGTCCCACTGCAGTCATGGTTCCCCCGCAGTCACTGCCTGAAGCCTGGGTACCTCCTCAGCCCGAGGGCTCCCGCCTTTCTCAGGCCAGGGAGCTCTGAAGCGCAGAGCAGTACTCCGGGGGCGGAGCCTGACCTGTAGACCACGCCCCGGGCACGCCCCTCGCTCTCTGCCGGGGGCCGCCCCACAGCCTACACCTCCCGCTAGGGAGGACACGCCCCGCCTCGGGAACGCCCTTCCGCCTCCTGTCTCGCTCCTCCCCCTACCCCCATCTGTTAGCGTCCAAGGCCGGGAAGGCCACGCCCCCCCGACACACCCCTCTGCCTTGACCCGCCCCGTTCCAACACCACCTTCCCTCAGCAGTCCGCCTGGCAGCCTGAAAGGGCCACGCCCCCAGACACGCCGCTCCACCCGCCCCTTTCCTGCAAACTCACAAGGCACGTCTCAGACCCTAGGCTGCCTCAGAACGCCCCAGAACCTATCAGGCCTTCTCCCCTGCATACAATCCTTGCTCTTCCACCCTCAAATGAGGCTGAACTAAGGAGGGGACGGCACAAGACAGCAGCCTGGAACAGCCAGGGATGATGGAAAAACATTTACTGTTAGTGGTGTGCTAGGCACTGTGCTAAGATTTTAAAAGTCCTGTATGTGACTCTTGATTCTCATCATGCCCTACAAGGTAGGTGCTATCATTATGCCATTTATCAGCTGAGGAAACGGACGCTCAGAAAAGGAAACAGATTTATCCAAGGTCATGCAGTCAGTAAGAGGCAGAGTCTGGACTAGATTCATTCTGAAACTTTACAAAGTCTTGCTCCCCATTGAACAGAGGTCTAGACTCAATTACCCCAGCACACAGAAACTGTGCTTGGTGTCTCAGGGCAAAGCCATTCCAGAGAGGTCTCAGAACTGGCCCTAGAGTTACTTTTGCTCAGCTGGGGTTTTTTCCCCTCTTTATTTCAATAAGTACATCTGACCAGTGTGGTTTAGACCCAGGGCCTGAGGGTTGAAAAGCTGGAGACTCCTGTGGTTGAGATTGAGGGGTCTCCCAAGGGCACGAAGCACACAGCTGTACAGCTTAGAAGGTCGTGGGTACAATGTGAGAGATGAGTGTGCAGCCATTGGAGGCGGGCCGTTTCTGCTCAAATCCAGCTCTGCCACCTTGCCTGAGTCTCAGTCTCCCCATCTGTAAGATGGGTCTCATGATATAACGATAAATGCTTTTACAGAGCGTTCGGTGAGTAACATATGTTTTGACACCCAGTAGAATGGGTGCTGGGGTCATATCATCACTATGTGCATTTTTGCATGAACTCAGCTCACCCTATAACCAAGTGAAGTGGCAACCAGGGGGAGCAGTGTTGTCCAGTAGAACTAAAGGTGATTTGGGTGTGGGGGTCCTGGGCAGGGATCCAGCGACTGGGCCTGGGGCTCAGCCGGCTCCTGGAGGCTGCCTAGGGCGAGTTCAAATCTCACCTTTGTCATTTGACAGATGTGCAACCTGCCTGGGCCAGATGACTTTGCCTCTCTGAATCTTCGGTTCCTCATCCGTCATATGGAAATGCCAGAATCTCCTCCCCAGTTGTTTTTGTTTTGTTTTGTTGAGAATTAATTGCAAGTGAAAGACCAAGCATAGTGCCTGGTCTGTAGTAAGCACTTGGTTCATGTGTAGAGTTTTTATTCCCCCTAGAAGTGTGTTTCGTGGGGGGGGGGGGGGCTCCTCTCCAGGCTCTATTGGCAGGAGGTTGGAGGCACCCTTCCCGCAGATTCCACTCTCACCCCCACCCCACTGTGGGCACCTACCTTTCCGGAGGCACATTCCTGGGAGCTGTTTCTTCTTTTCTGTCTGCGCTGGGATCCTCAGGCTCTCCCGTGGGGCCCATTACGGAAGGGTTGGGTCCCACTGCTGGGGTGTCCTCCAGGGGGGCATTGGTCCCCACCACCACCTCCTTGGCGGCCTCCAGGCCTGGAGGGTTGGGCAGATCTTGGGGCAACAGGTGGGATTCAGAGCCCACCTCCTTGGTCTCCCGGGTAGCCTGTTGATCACGAGCCTTCCTGGTGCTGTGGCGAGGCATGGTGCCCATGTGGCTGTACATGTCACTGGAGCGGGCATAGGCTGGGGGGCTTTGTGGGACAGTCATCATGTCATCCTGTGTAGCCTCAAAGGTGTCTCGCTCCAGGTGGGACCGGATACTGATGGAGGCTGAGGACCGTTTCAGAGTGAAAGACCGAGGGAGGTTGGAGAGACTCCCGAGGCCCTTGAACTTGAAGAACTCTGGCAGAGGAAGTGGGGGGAGGGAGGGCAAGGGGAAGACATGAGTTAACGCCAGCAGCAATAATAAAAAATACATGTCGTTCCTTTGACTGAGGGTTCAAGGAGGGTCAGGGCTTCTCTGACACTCCCTTTGTTCCCGTGGAACACGCAGCTCTAGAGTCACACAGACCTGAGCGACCGTCCCTGCTCTTCCACATCCTTGCTGTGTGACTTTCGGCAAGTCACTTGACCCTTCTGAGCCCCATTCTCCACATTAGCAAAATAGAGATTGTAGTGCCCACCTCCTATGGACAGCAGAACTGAAGGAAAGCATGTAAATAACAGACTTAATATGGTGCCTGGCACCCAGAATATCCTGGAGAAGTTATGAAGGCAGTGACGATGATTGCAGTGAACGCCTCTGCATTGGTCAGCTATGCTTCATGCATTACATCACTGAGTTCCCAGCATAACTCAATGACACAAGCTTAATTTCCCTTTTCTGCAGATAACGAAGCGGAGGTCAGAGCTGTGGAAAGACCCGCCCGAGGTGGCATCGTGGGCAGGTGAAGCATGTTTGTGTGGTCGTGGGGTGGGGTGAGTGAGGAGGGGCTGTTTGAGCACCAGGGACAGGGGATGAAATGAGAAGGGGGTTGTTGGGAGCCTGGGGGGCCCACTCTCTGAGGTTCTGTCCTTCCTGTCAGCTGAGCCCACGGTGGGGACGCAGGCGGCAGGGTTGGGTGATACCATCTCCTCATTTCCGCGGGGGTGCCTGTGAGTTCCCTCCTCCTTGCCCCCAGCTGTGGGACTGTCCCTCCTCTAAGCCACCACCCTCTGACAACCCTATGGCCTCCAGGCGAGTGAAAAGGAAAAACTCTGGCATTTTCCACTTCCTAGGTACCCTCTGCCTCCTCAGGTCCTCACCACGATGCCCCCATTGATGAGAGAGGAAACTGAGGCCCAGAGAGGGGAGGGACTTGCCCAGGGTCACACAGCAAGGCTGAACCCTGATGAGGGGCTCAGGGCTCTGGCCTGCTGGGGTCAGTGTTCTGGGGCTTTCCCCCCAGCCCTGCCCACCCTCGACTGTCTTAGCCTCTGCCTCCTGACAAACACTGTCAGAAAGTTCTGAGGCTCTGCTCTAAGAAAGCTATACCTCTGGGCAGAATTGTGCCAATTGCCAGGAGGAGGGCCAAGAACCCCTATCTCCTGGGCACTGGGGGATCTGGAGGAAACAGTAGTGGGACAGGGAGGGAAACCGAGGTGAGTCCAGGAACATGGGATTGAGCCCTGCTGGGCAGCCCCGTATGATCCAAAGCATGTCTCTGGGGCCCAGTATTTTCATCTGTGGAATGCATCTTAATCCTGGCCCTGCACACCGCCACCCACCACCCCCCCTGTGCTGTCAACGGTCAAGTTGAAGGGCTCAGGGGAAGCAAAAGTTGGCTGAGACCCGGAGGAGACTGACTTGGGGAAACAGAGCCTTGGTCAGGGTGACCCCTCATCGAGCTGCCCTGGGTCCCAGCGTCACTGCTGGTGGGGACATGGGGCAGCTTCTCCTGGTGCACCCATACCCACTCCGGCCCCAGTAACTTCCAACTGAGCCCCCGTGTGAACCGATTCCAGGGGCAGGGCGTGGAGCATGTGGAGGTCTTCCCTTGCCCGGCCCCATGAGGTCCAAGGAAACCAGAGATGGTCACACCCACAAATGGTGAGACAGAGAAACAGAGACTGGCAGAGCAGAGATGAGATGGAGAACCGGAGCAGCTAGAGACAGAGAGAGCTATGGGGCCAGAGTGACAGAGGGAAGGCGACAAGGAAACCCAGAAGCAGAGAACTCCAGAGAGGGATAGAGATGGACAGAAAGAGAAACAGAAACCAGACAGTGATAAAGAAGCAATGCAGAGAGAGACTGAGATGGATGGACAGACAGAGAGATGAAGGGCAGTGCAAAGGGCACCCTGCACTCACTGAACTTTCTGCTGGCTTTCTTGGGTCCCTCCGTCATCTTGGCGGGTCGTGTAAAGCCCCTGGCCAGCGGGCAAGTGGCCGCTCTCGACTCCGGACATCAACGTTGAGGTTCTTCCCTCACCTCCCCTTCCCCTTTCTTGCACCCTCTTGCCGCTCGCTTCCTCTGTGTATTTTTAAACCAGTGAAACTCCCACAGCTCCTCCCTCCCCATCCTCTCCACGGGGGCGGGCCAGGGCCTCCCCCACTCCGGGCCCCCATGGGCTGCCTCCTTGACCTTGGCTATGGGGGCGGGAGGGGGGCAGGGGGCAGACCACAAGCCCATGGGACCCGGAGGGCCTGGGGGGGACAAACCACAGGCCCTGGGAATGGAGCCCACTGGGTGGGGGCTGTGGGGGGGACCCGCTGACAGCTGTCAGGGGGTCTGGCCAGCGGCTGGAAGGGTGCTGGGAGCCAGGCCAGCCCACAGGGCAGTTTGTTCTAAGCCTCGGTGCCTGGGGAAGGACTGGGAGCAGTGAAGAGTGCTGTGGTTAGGCCTGTGGCCCTGGGGACCACCCAAACCCAAGTTCAAATCTTGCCTGGCTACTCTGTCACCGTGTAATCCTGGCTAGGCCACTGACTTCCCTGAGCCTCAGTTTCCTCACTGTGAGCAGGGGGTATTTGCAATGCCCACCTCACAGGGTCCAGTTCGGTGTGAAGCCTGGCACAGAATCGGCGCCCACCAAGGCATGATCATTCCTTTTTAATCCGGCGAGACGCGGTGGCAATTTGGTCCCCCACACCCTTTATACAGGGATGGGGGGATCTGGAGCACAGACGGGCAGAGGGAGTGCCCCAGGTCATCTGGCAGGTTGGTGGCACAGACAGGGCTACATCTCACCCTTCTAGACCCCTCAGCCCACAGTCTGATGCTTTTCCAGCCTACGTGTGTGCGTGTGTGTGTCACGCGGGCAGGACAGAGATGAGGAAATGAAACTTCCCTACACAGATTGTCCCAGACACCTGTGGAGGCCGTCAGCAGCTGCAGGGGTTGGGGTGGCCACAAGGCCAGGGGTTTCAAATCCCAGCTCTGTGTACTGCGCATAAGTTACTCCCGCCTCTGAAGCCCCAGTCACCTGATCTCAAGAATGGGCACGAATGCAAGATACACAATGAACTCACAGAGGCTCCAGCACGATTGGACATTATTGTCCTGGCCCCCAGGCTGGCAACCGAGCCTATGGGAGAGGGAGTCCGAGGGCAGATGGGGCCCCTCCTGCATCCTCAGCAAAAATAATGATGACTAACGTCTTCTGATCAGTTAGTTCATTCCGGCCAGAAAGCTCAGTCCTTCTGTCCTAAGAGGTAGATGTTGTTTCTCTTGCCCCCATTTTAGAGATGTGGAAACTGAGGCTCCCCGAAAGTCAACTTACCTGGCATTAGGGCCTCCTTGTCCAGCTATGGAGGCTGAGGTCCTAACTTCCACTCCTACAGCCCCAGAAACCCCCTGGCGGCTGGATGATGGGCCCTGGTGGGGGAAGCATCTGACTGACCCTTCTCAATGGGTTGAGAGGGAAACCGAGGCCCTGAGGGGAAAAGGGACACAGCCCGAGAGATCAAGACACCAGAGTCCTGCTCACAGACAGACCTGGATGGGAACAGTGTTCAAAGCTCACGTGAAAGAATGAGGTTTCTCGGTCACGGAGTTGGGAAGAGAAGGTCCCTCTACTGAGCCCTGACCATGAACCTCCACAGATTGTCCGTTGAGTCCCTACGACCGACCTGTGAGGCGAATGCTGGTACTGTCCCATTTCACAGATGAGGTAACTGAGGCTAAGGAGGAGCAGAGACTAGACCCCCAGGTGTCCTAGCTCCCAAGCCGGTGCTCCCTCCCTCCTCCAGTTGTCAGAAGAGAGAATAGGGCCGGTGGCCTGGCGGTAGTGAGGGGTCTTCCTCGTGGAAGGCAGCGGGTGGTTCCCCTTGGCTTCTCTCCCAGGAGGCAGTCCCAGTGACTTGGGCTAAGTGCTGGGTTTCTGTCACTCCCGCCTCACTGTGTGACCCTGCCCCAGACCCTTTACCACTTCGGGTCTCAGTTTCTATCTGTGGAACAGCGTCAGAGTAGCTCCCAGTTCCAGGGGTTGCTGGGAGGATGAAATGAGAAAATGTGAGCCCAGGCTAGTGCACTGTGGCCTCAGCAGCCCCCCCGCCCCGCCATGGTTGTCGCTGAGGGATGGGGGTGATTCAGGCCAGGGGCGGATTGGCATAGGCCAAGAAGACCCCAGGGGAGGGCACGTGGTGGGAGAGCTGGGAGCCCCGGCCACAGGGAGGCCGTGTTGCTGCAGGTACAGCGAGAGTGCTAGCTAGGCCCGTGCTGCCGCCGTTGGCCCCGGGCGCCAGCGCAATTGCCCGTCCCTGGGAGAATGAATGGGGCTCAGTGTGGCGGCTCCACTGAGCTCAGAGCCCCCTTTGTGCTGCCTTGAGTGGCCGTTGGGAGTGCGGCTGGGGACCTGCCGGCGGGTGGCTGTCCCCCAGGCCCTCCTCAGCCTGCGTTGGAGGCCGGCCCGGAGCAGCCCGCACTCCACAGCCCTGAACACACAAGTGCTTTCACGCCTCCAGGCTTCGGCTTGGGCTGGACCCACACCCAGAATGCTGCTCTTCCCTCCACCGGCTGGAAGTTTTGCCTCTGTGCGGTCGGGGCTCCGGGTCCAGACTGAGCCATGGTGCCCCAGGGAACCCTCCTCTGGTTTCTGTCCCCTCCCTCCTGCCCCTTTCCCCCCCATCTGTGACTCCCTTGCCCCCAGTTTGGCCAGGTACCATTAGGTCTCGACGTCACGGTCGAAGGCATTGGCCCCAGGCACGCGGGATCATGCAGACCCCACGTGCATGATCTCGGGCAAGTCGTGTCACCTCTCTGAGCCTCGTTTTCTCCCTTCAGTAAAATGAGACCAATACAACATCCCTCACACGGTCCCGTGGCAGTGAAATAAAAGTTATACTGCGAGTATTACCCATATTACATTCACTTGCGTCTTCACTTGCAGGTTCCAAACAGACCTCATGCCCCCTCAGAGGAGAATTTGCCTTCCACATGCGTATTGGCCCCACGCCTGCCATAGGTCTTAGGCTTTCCCCGGCTCCATCCAGTTGTCTGGTACTGAGGCTGGTGACGAACGACCCTGGGTTTTGGAAGCAGAGACCTGGCTCTGAATCCCAGATCTACAGCTTCCTGGTTGTGTGGCCTTGGGCAGGGCACGTCACCACTCCGAGTCTCAGTTCCCTCTTCTGTAAGTTGGGCCCAATTCCAGCAACCTCCTAAGAGGGGAGCTGTAAAGCCCCAGGGAAATGACACGTATCAACACAGGGCCGGGTACAGAGTCAGCACCCAGCTGGTGTGGGCAG
The DNA here is from genome assembly GCF_016509475.1 of Prionailurus bengalensis. NCBI lineage: Eukaryota > Metazoa > Chordata > Mammalia > Carnivora > Felidae > Prionailurus > Prionailurus bengalensis. Next base: position 86,522,452 of record NC_057359.1, read on the forward strand.
AATGTCCACGGTCTACAGGGCCGCAAGCATCACACTACAATCCTCTGCCCGGTGTCTCCCTATCCAGCACCCCTTTCTCTTCCCGGGACGTACGAGCAGCCAAGATCAGCCCACCCATGAGCCTGTCTTCTCCTTCCCTCCCTATGCCCGCACCCCCCCCCCCCAACCTCATCCCTGCTCAGGGGAGGAAAACAGAAGGTCTAGGCCAGAGTCAAACAGCAGGCCAATGATTCCCTCTTCTACTCTGTGCCTCAGTTTCTCTGTTAAATGCCAGCGGGACCAGAGGCTCTCACAGAATCCAGTCGGTTAGTCAGCAAACTGACAAACTGGCCAGTGCCTGGCTTTGCAGGCTTAGCTGATCCGTGGAGGCAGGAAACATTTTCCTCAAACTAGCAAATCAGAAGTCAGTCAGTGAGAAATCATTTCCAGCGAGGACCTCATTTCTTCGCCCTTCCACCTGGATGATCCGGGACCCCATGCCTGGACAGCGCGGGTGGCCTTCTGAAGAGTTCCCTACTGCTTTTGCCAAGGGGAGCGGAGGGCCCGAAGCTCTGAGGGGAAGTGACTGGCGGATGTTGGGGTTCAGGGCAGGGGTGGTGGGGTGGAGGTGACAACACCGGAACATCTGCTGAGGTGTCTGCCCACAGGATGTGACTTAGGGAGAGCTCGTGGCAAACAGGCAGGGGACCCATCCAGCCTGAGTCTGATGGTGGAGGCCACCCAAAACCATGGTAGGCCCGCAATACTACCATCCCCTCCCATACCCGCCGTGGGCATCCAGAATACCTAGGCCAGCGGTGCTCTGTCATGGCTGTAGCCTAACTCTGCCCACAGCCCAGACGGGTGGGGGCCCTGATATGGCTAAGTGCTTGGAGTTTGTGCCAGACTGACCTGGTTCAAATCCCAATGTGGCTGCCGGTCAGCTGTTTGACCCTGGCCAGGGGATGTTGCCTCTGAGTCTCAGTGTCCTTATGTGTACAAGAGAGGTGATAACAGTAGCCATCTCATATAGCTGAGTGAGAATTAATTACCATAAAGTGCTGAATATATGCTCTGGACCATTTATTTTGCCTCAACAAATTGTAATTGCTAGTTATTATTTTTTTCCCTCCTTGCCCTTCTCACCCCCAATTTAGCCAATGGCCTCCCTGCTTCCACAGTGTACCCATGAAGCTGATCCCAGATCATTCCCTGACATGTCTCCTGACTGCCTAAAACACTTGATGGCCTACACTCCCCTCAGGAGGGGGCTCACTGCTGCTTGGCTGACCCTTGAGCCTCCGCCTCCCCCCCCCCTCCCCCAACAGGGTCTCTTGGGACACCAGGATCACCAGACCTGCAAGGCCAAGCCATGGAGGATAAGACAGGAAACTGGGTGCCATTGAGGGGTACCACACTGCAGGTAGGAAGGTCCAGGGAATTAGGAAACAACAGGAGGGAGAGTCCTGCAGCCACCGCCCTGGAGGGAGCTGGAAAGAGCCTCCGATATCACAATGTGGGTTTTCCTGAAGACAGAGGAGGTAGAAAGCACAGCTTTGCTGTGGGCTGATTGTTGAGTAGGGCTGGAGGAAAGATCAAGAGGCTCGTGAGCTGGGAAGACGATCAGGAAGATGCTGGGGAAGGGGTGGAGTAGGAGAAGGGGGCATAGGGTCAGAGAAGATGGGTGGTGGGCATGGTGCCTGGCATGACAGCAGGCCTCAAATGGCACCATTATTATATCCCTGGCCATACTGTAAACAGCCTGACTCAGAAGAATCTTCTTCAGACAGACCAGGTTCCAGTCCCAGCGCTGTCACTCTGACCTTGGGCAAATGACCTCACCTGTCTGAGTCTCAATATCCTCTTCTGTAAAATGGGTTAGTGATCCTGACTATTGGGCGGTTGATTCAGGATTCAGCAGGAACGCCCAGCAATTCCTGAGCACACAGGGGGTTCGGAGTAAATACTAGCTATTTTTGTAATTACTGACCCGGGGTTGACCAGCTCGGGCACAGCTGATGGGGGACCGGGCTCCTGTGGGCTTCATCCTTGACTCCCAGAGAACAGGGGGTCCGGGACTGGAAGGCCCAGGCGTTGCTCTCTCGCCGCCTCCAGTGTCGCCGCGCCCCCTAGCGGCCGTCGGTTGCCATGTCAACGGCGGGTGGCTGGGGCCCGGGGAGGTGGCGGCGGGGGCCGTTCTCTCCTCCCAGGACCGGAGGCCGCTCCCTCGGCGCCTCCCGCCTTCGCCTGTGGAGGGGCACTCTGAGCCAGGGAGAAAAGGGCTCTCCGCAGCAGCTGGCATGTGGGGGTAAACTGAGGCACGCGGCGAGGCGCCCCGCAGCCAGGTGTGGAGCGCGGGGCCCCACCTCCGAAGGCGGAGGAGGGGCCGCGGGCGGTGACGCGACGAGGGCGGCCGGCGGACAGCGGGCGAGCGGGCAGGCGGCGGCGGCGGCGGCGGCGGCGGCGGCGGCAGGTGCGGCCGCGGAGGGTGGGAGGGAGGAGGGAGGGGGCGGGCGGAGGGGGAGGGGAGGGCGAGGCCGGGGCACCTCCCCCTTTATAACGCGCCCCCTCCCGGGCTCTCGGGCCGCCTCCTCGTCGGCTCTTTCCGTCTCGCCCCCTCGCCCGGCCGCCCCGGGCCCGGGCCCGGCCAGGGAGCCCCCAGGCCGCGGCTCGGGGGCCACCCCCCCGCCCGCCGCCCCGCGCAGCCCGGCGGAGGCGGCGCCGTCGGAGGAGGAGGAGCAGGGCACTGCGGCTGGCCCCGGATCGGGCGCTAGAGCGGCAGCGGCTTCGGCAGCAGCGGCGGCCCGGGCCGATGCAGCGGGACGCACCGCCCCGAGCCCCAGCCCCGGCGCCCCGGCTCCCCGCGCCCCCGATCGGGGCCGCTGCCAGCAGTGGCGGCGGCGGAGGCGGGGGCAGTGGCGGCGGCGGAGGCGCCTCTGCAGCTCCGGCTCCTCCTGGCCTCCCGGGAACTACAAGTCCCAGGGGGCCTGGCGGCGGGCGGCGGGCGGAAGAGGCGGGGTCGGCGCCGCGAGGCCGGAAGTGGCTGTGGAGGCGGAAGTGGCGCGGCCGCGGAGGGGCCTGGAGCACGGCGGCGGGACCCGGAGCGGGAGCGGCGGCGGCGGCGGCGGCTGGGGGCGGCGGCGGCGGCGGCGGTGCACTGGAGGCGGCCATGGCAAAGCAGTACGACTCGGTGGAGTGTCCCTTTTGTGATGAGGTGACCAAATATGAGAAGCTCGCTAAGATCGGCCAAGGCACCTTCGGGTAAGGCTGTACCCCCCGGGGGATCGGGAGCCCTGGGCCTGCAACCCTCAGGGCCGACGTCGGGATGCCCAGGGCCGGGCCCAACGTGGTCGGGAGGCCACAGAGCACCAGACGTGTCCCCTGGTCTCTCTAGGCCGCGCCGCAGCCCGCCTGGGCCTGACGGAGCCGGCTGGCGGGGAGGAGCCTGAGGCCCGTGATGGGGGGCGGGGAGGGGTTGCAGAGAGGAGCTTGTGAGGGGAGCGGGCTCTCCAAGAGAAGCCTGGGTGAAGAGTCCGAGGAAAGGAAGTAGAGGCTTGGAGAGGGACCGCGGATAGCGGGAGGATGGGGCGGGCAGAGTAGGCGAGTGCCCTGAGTACCCGGCCCAGCCCCGCCCGGGGAATCCCTTTTTTTTCTGCCCTCCTCCTCAGGTGGGGGAGGGGCGGGCCCAGCAGAAACGGCCTGATGAAACCTCTTGGGTCCCCCCTCTCGGCCTGCAGGGAGGTATTTAAGGCAAAGCACCGTAAGACCGGCAAAAAGGTGGCTCTGAAGAAAGTGCTGATGGAGAACGAGAAGGAGGGGGTGAGTACGGGCGGGGTGGGCGGGCCTGCCATCTCCTCTCGGCTCGGGGTTGGGTTTCCACCCTGCTTCTGCTAGGGCTCTCACGTCGGGAATCAGTGTAGGTGTGGTAGTTTGGGAGTTTCCATATTCCGGGGAATTTGACTTCGTAGTTCAATTTTTTTGTTCAAATGTTTTAGAGCCTTTGATATTTCATTTTTAGGTAAATACGGTTGGGGCCAGGAGGGGGAGCTCATGCTTGCAGAGTGCGCCTCGGTTCCTCAAGTTAGGACGCTTTTAAACACTCTGTCCTTAGCGTTTATTTTGCGTAGCATAAAAAGAAATTCCATGCAGCGGCCTTCAAAGGGTGATTGGTACTCGGTTGTAAAGGAACAGCCCCCCCCTTCCATACATCAATTTAGCTGTAGTCCAGCTTCCCAGACACCTGATTCTTAGCAAGGAAATGTCTTTGAATAGCTGTTTTTGTTCCCACCTAGTAAATTAAACACAGGCATAGAGCTAAATTTAAGGGTTGAAGAAACTGTGGAGCCTTTGGTGACTAGCAGTGAAGTGTTAAGTACCACTGTTTCAGTTCATCGTCTCAAAGCAGTTCCTCGAGGGTTGCGTACTACTTTTAACATGCATTTTACAGATAAGACACCTGAGACTGCTGATCTCAGAGCCTGTCACCTTACTCTCTTTCCCAACCTGTGCCCCTTAACTGTGGAGCTCTTGGCTCGATCGTGAGTCTGTAGTTCACTCGCTCACCTTTGACCACCTCCTGTCTTTCTCCCACTCAGTTCCCCATCACAGCCCTGCGGGAAATCAAGATCCTCCAGCTTCTAAAACACGAGAACGTGGTTAACTTGATTGAGATCTGTCGAACCAAAGGTAAGTTGTTTGGATCGGGTCTCCGTCTTCAGATGGGGAAAATGAGGCTTACCCGTCCCAAGGCTTTGTTTGTAAAGTTGGAAGCGGACGCGCTTAAATTGCCTCTTCTTGACCCAGACCTACCGACTGTGACTGCTTTCCCGGGTCCTTTCGTCATAGCTCTTGCTGCCCCGGGGCCTGCCACAGCACCCGGCCTGGAGGAGGCACTCAGCAAATAGTTGACCAGTGAAGGAATGCACAGCCGGTTACCTGAGTGTCCGTGGGTTGGAGGGGTAGAAGCTGGCTGTGGGAAGATAAGTTGCACATGGGGTTTTATACTTTCTTTTTCTCACCCCCTTGCCCGTTCTTCCCATCTTAGCTTCCCCCTATAACCGTTGCAAGGGCAGCATATACCTAGTGTTTGACTTCTGCGAGCATGACCTTGCGGGGCTGCTGAGCAACGTCTTAGTCAAGTTCACGCTGTCCGAGATCAAGAAGGTCATGCAGATGCTGCTCAACGGCCTCTACTACATCCACAGAAACAAGGTGGGGGGCAGAGTGGGGGAAGAGACCGAGGCTGGGGTTGGCCTCCGCTCCCACTGCAGGGTGGATGTGCCTGAAGGGCCCTCGGAAACCTGATCGAGCCGTCTTGTGCTTCCTGCAGATCCTGCACAGGGACATGAAGGCGGCTAACGTGCTCATCACCCGCGACGGGGTCCTGAAGCTGGCAGACTTCGGGCTGGCCCGGGCCTTCAGCCTGGCAAAGAACAGCCAGCCCAACCGCTATACCAACCGTGTGGTGACGCTCTGGTACCGGCCCCCGGAGCTGTTGCTCGGTGAGGACTCCCGAGCGGGCAGAGGGGGGCAGGGGCTGGGCACTTACCCGGCCTCAGTCCCCCACTGCCAGGGCTTCTTGAGCCGCCGGCCCTGGGGCATTGCGTCTCAGGAGGCCCTCGGGCTCAAGGGGCCCTCCTGGTGCGCTCTTCTTCCCAGGGGAGCGGGACTACGGCCCCCCCATTGACCTCTGGGGTGCCGGGTGCATCATGGCGGAGATGTGGACCCGCAGCCCTATCATGCAGGGCAACACCGAGCAGCACCAGCTTGCCCTCATCAGCCAGCTCTGTGGCTCCATCACCCCTGAGGTGCGTGGCCAGGCTGCAGGTCCCCAGGGTCCCCGCAGGATGCAGAGATCTGGAAGTCCTCCTGGCAAGGGAGGAGTGGGGAGTGGAATGGAAGGAAAGCCCTGGAGAGGTGGCTGGGGGAGGGACAGGGCTGGTGGTCGTTAGAGCCACACGGGCAGTGTTCAGATCTCACCCCCGTCGCAGTTCTGTGGCCTCGGGGAGGGCATTTGAATCCCTCACCTCAGGGCTGAGTTTTCTCCTGTGTGAAACAACTACGCCTGTGTCGGGCTTGGTGAAAATATCGTAGGTGACTTGGGTCAAAGGGTGTGGCGCTTGGTGTGTGTCAGGGACACAGTTACTGCTGCTTTCGCTTTGGAGAGGTCCGGTTCGTCCTCCAGGGGTGGTCTGGGAGCATCTGAGAGGAGAAGTTTTAGTCCCTTCCGGTGTGCAACCAGTGGACAAAGCCACGCACCCCCCTGAATTGACGCCGTCCTCTCCCCATGCCTCCCGCCCAGGTGTGGCCAAACGTGGACAAGTACGAGCTGTTTGAGAAACTAGACCTGGTCAAGGGCCAGAAGCGGAAGGTGAAGGACAGGCTGAAGGCCTATGTGCGTGACCCCTACGCGCTGGACCTCATCGACAAGTTGCTGGTGCTGGATCCCGCACAGCGCATCGACAGCGACGACGCCCTCAACCACGACTTCTTCTGGTCTGACCCCATGCCCTCGGATCTCAAGGGCATGCTCTCCACCCACCTGACGTCCATGTTCGAGTACCTGGCGCCGCCGCGCCGGAAGGGCAGCCAGATCACCCAGCAGTCCACCAACCAGAGCCGCAATCCCGCCACCACCAACCAGACGGAGTTCGAGCGCGTGTTCTGAGGGCCGGCTGTCGGCGCTTTGCATTAGGGCAGTTTTATTTTTTCTCCTGCTGTGTGACTTGCGTTGTGGAGGTTATGGGGCATTTGAGTTTTCCCTAGTGCTTTATTTTATTTGATCCCCACCCTGGGCACTGGGAACGCCAGCTGAGTGGACTGGAGGAAAGCTTTGGCTGAAAGCCCAGGAGGGCACTGGGGCTGCCTCCCCTGGTTCCCTGGCTTTCGAGATGATGGCCAGAGGGTCTCCGTTTACTTTCAGACAGGAATGGGGTGGGAGGAGAGGCACACCCCACCAGTGACTTTGTAAGCGTTCCCAGCGTGACCGGAGCAGGGGACAGGCCCCTGGCCTCTCGTCAGCCCGCCTCTCGAGATGAGAAACTTGCGTGGGGGATGGAACTGGCCTCGGGAATGGGCTGGTCTTGGCCCAGCCCTCGGAAGCACTGGGGCTGGCAAAAAACTTGGTTTCTTCAATAGAAAATTTTATCGTGTTTCTTTTGTTCAGTTGTTTGGAGACATTCCTGGACACGGTTTGGTCAGTTACGATTAAAGTTGACTCTTTTTTTTTTTTTTTTTTTCACCCCCCACTAAGTGGCTGTGTGCTGTGTTCTGTGTTCAGACCGCCAGCCCTTAACCCTGTGGCCAGCACGCTGGGCCTGCGCATTGAGGTTTGATTTGTCGAGTCTCGACTCTTTTCTTTATCCCCGTTCATGTTTCCGGACGTAATTGCAGAGGACTTTCGTCTTTGTTTTTCTTTTGAGCATCTTCTGGAACACTGGTTACGATGCTCCCTTAGTTTTCTCCACTCAGTGTCCGAGGAAGAGGGAAGACAGTTGCGGCGGGGTCACAGTTCCCTGGAGAGGGAACCCGGGAGGGTCCCCGATAAGCTGCATCTGCAGCAGGGATCCCATCTACTGTGGCGGACAGACACGCTCAGACTTGACTCACAGGCACAGGAGGCTGCAGAAGGCTCTTAATCAGAACCACAACCGTTAGATCTGTCACTTTGCAAAGGGCCCTCAGGCTGCCGAGTAGTGGGTGGCTTAGGAGAGGCAAGAAAGGACCAGAGCAGTTGAAGGCTCCCCAGGGGCTTGGGGAGGTGGCGGCCACCTGGATTAGGATGTGAGTGGGCAGGAGGACAGAGAACCGTGTGGCGGTTGGAGGGTCAGGCACAGGAGCTGGAATCCTTGGACGAGAAGCACGTTCTGGTGGATCTGTTTGCTGTGAGCATGAAGCTCAGGACAGACACGTTTGAGGCAAATTCTTCTGCATTCTGGTCACAGGAGGAGGCCTTTTGAAGGGGGTCCCCAAAGGAAGGTCGGCAGAACCTTTTACCAGAACTGTCCCTGCAGAAATTGACCCAGATCTCAGCTTCACAAAAGGCCAGTAGAAGTAAAAAAAACAAAAAACAAAAAAGCAAAAAAACAACAACAAAAACACCACCACTTGACTAGTAAGTACATTGAGTTCTCAGGGCTGCTGTGGGGAATCACAGACTGGGTGGTTTACAACAGAAATGTATTCTGTCACCGTTCCAGAAGCTAGAAGTCTGAAATCCAGGTGTCAGCAGGGTTCGCCGGCGAGGCTCTGCGAGAGAATGTTCCATGCCTGTCTCCTAGCATCTGGTGCCAGCCCTTGACCTTTCTTGGCCTGTACATGTATCTCTCGAGTCTCTGCCTCCCTGCCTCCACCTGCAACCGGGTCATCTTTCTTCTGTGTGCGACTGTCTCTCTGATGAGGACACCAGTCCCTGGATTTAGTATGATCTCTTCTTAACCAGCTACACGTGCAAAGACCTTTTCAGATGAGGTCCCAGTCTGAGGTTCCAGGTGGACGTGAACTTCTATTCAGCTCAGCTAGGAAGGAAGCAAATCTGTTTGGAAACAACGTTGAGATGTCCTAATGGCTATTGAGTTGGTAGGTTTTGAGTGACCCGATGAGGGAAAATTTCTGGGGCTGGTGGTTTTTTTCTCTGAAGGCTAAAAAGCTGCTCTGAAAGAGACACATGCTCTCTGACCCAGCAGTTCACAGAAGTTTCCACTGACGTACGGGGACCGTACGAATCCTCCCTACCTCTCTGATAGTTTGGTTCCTTCATTCAGCACTTACTGTCTGTGTCTTCCGAGGACCAGGCTTTTCTAGACTCAACACAGCTACAAAGCAATGGCTACTCCCACCTCTGTGCTACTCACATTCTAGTAGGCTCAAACTAATCTGATGGGATAAATTGTGTGGAAAACGACAAGTGGAATAAGGAAAAGAGTAGGGGTCGGTTGAGGGGCTCCGGGTGACACGGGAGCAGAAATCTCAAGAGAAAGGGGGTACCTGGGGTGGGGGGGTGGAGAGTGGCACCAGCACCAGATCCAAGACCAGGAGGCTTTGAGAGCTTGTGCAGAGGGGGGCACGTGTTTAAAAAGTTGCAGTGACTTCAGGGCGCCTGGGTGGCTCAGTCGGTTAAGTGGTCAAGCATCCTGACTTCGGCTCGGGTCATGGTCTCCCAGTCTGTGAGTTTGAGCCCCGTGTTGGGCTCTGTACTGACAGCTCGGAGCCTGGAGCCTGCTTCGGCTTCTGTGTCTCCCTTTCTCTCTCTCTCTGTCCCTCCCCTGCTCGTGCTCTTTCTCAAAAACAAATAAACATTAAAAAAAAAAAAAAATTGAAAGGTCGCATTGACTATGTTGAGACAAACTTGGGCAGAGCTGGAAGCGGGGAGCGGCCGAAGCTGCTGGAATAATCCAGGCATGAGGTGGTGGGGGTTGGGCCAGGTCATTAATACAGCTGGTGGCGAGTGCGTTGATTTACAGGTGGCCGCGAGGGCAGATGTATTTTCAGGTTGGATGTGAGTGTGAATGAAGGGAGTTGGAAGTCCCAGGCTTTGCTGGAGGGACGACGAGGCTGCCATCCCTGAGACGGGAGGCCGAGGGAGGTCAGGCCAACCCACCGGTGGGTCAGCGTGGTGATATGGAGGTGACGGATGGACATCCAGTTGAGTGGGCAGGTGTCTGTCTAAAGCTAGCTCAGGGCCCCCAGAATCTGCCAGCACGGTGGTTTGTTAAGGCCCGGGGCAGGAGGGGAGAACAGAGACCACAGCCTCCACAGACGTCCTCAGGGAATCAAGAGCAGCAACCGATGAGGTAAGGGATCAGAGGAGGAGGGTGCTCTTTTTATTTAAAAAAAATTTTTTAATGTTTATGTATTTTTGAGAGAGAAGGCAGAATGTGAGTGGGGGGGGGAGCAGAGAGAAAGAGAAATCCAAAGCAGGCTCCAGGCTCTGAGCTGTCAGCACAGAGCCCGACGCGGGGCTCGAACCCACGAGCTGTGAGATCATGACCTGAGCCGAAGTCAGGCGCTTAACCAACTGAGCCCCCCAGGTGCCCCGACGGGAGAGGGTGTTCTGGGGAGGAGGGAGTGGTCACTTGGACAGGTACCACTGGTGAGTCCAAACGATGGATGGGAGTGAGGGCTGACCAGGCATAGCCATGTGGGGGTCAGTGGTGGGTGGTTCAGACAAAGGCCTGCTGGGAGCAGCAGGATTACGGGAGACCGAGATCTACTGACTGAAGGATTAGGGGGGCACCTGGGTGGCTTAGTCGGTTGGGCATCTGACTCTTGATTTCGGCTCAGGTCTCATGGTCATCGCGCTGAGTGTGGAGCCTGCTTAAGATTCTGTCCCTCTGCTGGAGCTCTCCTAAAAAAAAAAAAAAAAACAAAAAAACAAAAAAAAAAACAAAAAAAAACCCAAAAAAAAAAACCAACTAAGAAGGATCAGAGGTCCAGCTAGTCTTGGATAGTCTAAGAGCCCTGACACTGGAGTGACCCAATAGAGACGACACACGTTGATTCTCGTCCTGTAGACAGAGGGCCATATGGCCAAGTGGACAGCGGCCACACAAGGTCTGTAACCTGAAAGGCTACACCCCTCACCCGTCCTCTGCTACCTCCTCCCAGTGTGTCCATGATGTTCGGGGCGGCCCCGTGGGGGGAAAAGCTGGGAAAAACCTCCCTGGGCTTCCGAAAATTAGAGCAGCTCTTCTCCGCCTCCAACACACGTCCAGATCTGTGACTCCCAGGCCGGGGGTGGGCGCCTCCAAGCAGGCTGACTGGTGATGCCCACACTGCTGGTTGGCATTCGGGCAGCATGCGCAGGCCTGGATGGAATGCTATGCAGTTGTGGAAAAGGATGTGGACTGGACGTATGCGCGCCGGGACAGAAAGATGTTCCAGAAACAGCTGGAAAGAGCAGGCTATAAAATATCTGTTGCCTGAAATCATTGTATAAGAAAAATAATCACACGAAACCGTTACCTAGGGTTTTTCTGGATGGTTTTGTTCCTCGTGTTTCTCTGTTTTCTCCTATTTCCTTGATTAATAATTTTACTCATGCAGTCAAACCATATCTTAAGAAAAAGCAGGCCCTGCAGCTGCTGGCTCTGAGCTCCCCAAACACAGAACACCCCAGAGAGGAGGCCTGGACTAACCAGCCTCAAAGCCTGGTGCGCTGGACACGTCCTCCTGTCTGTGGAGGGAGATGCGTGGCCTGGCATAGAAGCTCCCTGAGGGCAGGGCGTTACGGGGCATTACCCTGAGGCAGCTAGAGAAGTGCCTGGCATCTGCCAGTCTCAACTACCACCGGGAGGCAGCCCGCACAAACAGGTGGTTGAAGAGGCCGTGTGGCATCCGTGAGAAAGGCCTTCACCGGCAACTTTGGGCAGGCCCTCTGTGTCACCCTGCAGGCCAGGAACTCAGTCCGTGTCCTGGCTCCTTTCTGAGCAGATGATTTGGTGAAACACAGCCTCTCCCCCTCAGCAGGCTCTGACTCCTCGGGTCAAGGGTGCCTGGGCTTCCTGCCCCTGCTCTGCGGGGATCCCAGCCTGGCAGGGCCTGAACTGTAAGGGGAGGTGGGCTGTGATGATAAGAGGCCAGATTAGGCCAGCTCTGCTCAGCAGGAAGCCCAGCCCAGGGTCTGGAAGTTTCCCAAGTGCCCCCTTCCCTCAGCAACAACCGCCCCCCCCCGCCCCCGCGCCCACTCACCTTTAACCTTTGCTAGGTTGTTCTTTAACTAGGGAGATTCATCAGAGAGCTCCCTCCCCGGGCAGATCCCAGAATGAGAGCAGGCACCTATCAGGTAAGACTTTCCTCCCTGCACACGGGGAGGCGCGGGCCATGGGGTGGGGAGAGGGAACCCCCCCTCCCCTGACTCCCCTTCCTTTCTGTGGCCCAGCTGAACCCCGGACGGGGCAGGCTTGGCAGAAGTGCCCCCAGCCATGAGTCACTTTGTGCCCAGCCCCGATGGGGTGTGGGAAGCCCAAGGATGAAAGGTACCAGGTCCCTGGCTGCCTCCTAACCGGTGGCTAAGAAGGCGTGCTTGCAAGCAACCAATGGAGCAGCCGGGCCCATCGGGGAGTCTCTTCTCAGCTAACACTGCCTCCTTTCAGGTAGGAGAGCTTGCTTACCTCAGGCAAGTGGCCTGCCTCTCTAAGCTTCCATTTCTTTCTTTTGTGTAATGTATGTAAATATCTCTCGGGGCCCAAGGCCATCATCAGTGACAGCCCCAGGGGAAAACCTTGTTATCCATAAACCTTGTTCTACAGGCTTGGGGTGATCAGGGGTCCCCCTGTGGACCTCAGTTCCACCTTTTAACCCAGTTGGGGGCTCCATAGAAGCCCCCGCCCACTGTGGTCATAGGGAGACTTGAGGAAGAGGGGAGGGTCTCCAGAGCATAACTGACGGCAGCCATGGGTGGTGCAGAGGCCCCTCAAGGGTCTTCCTGTGCTCCGGGCACTGTGGATGTGATCCATGACAGGATTTCACCTGATTCGCCTCAGGACTGCTCTGTAAGGAAGGGTTGTCCACTGCAATAATGATAGTAATAATGGTAACACTCAGCTCATCTAGTGCTTACCATCTGCTGGGCTCTGTGCCCATGTTGTCTCCATTTTCTAGATCTGGAAGGTGTGGTTCCGAGCAGTTAAGGACTTAGCCCGTTAAAGATTTCTAACCTCTGTTCCCATGTGGAGCACTTGCTCTGTGCTCCCGGCCCAGCACCCCTTCATTGTCCCTTATCCCAGCCCTCTGAGGTGTGACATCCATACCGATGGAACCTTTTGCCCAGCAGCAGAGGAGGGGCAGCCCCAGATGCCAGGGTTGGAGAGCAGTAGCTCCTGAGAGGTCATCTAGGCCCCCTTCCCTTAGAGGCCAAGGACCCTAGGGAGGAGACGTGACTTGCCCAGGGTCACATGGTGTGGGTGGGGAGACAGAACTGAGGGCAGCTCCCCGGGGCTGTGGGGTATTGACATTTCACATGGCATCTCGAGGCAGTAGGGCCTCCTTCTAAAGTAAGAGTCAGCTCAAGGCTAGAGCCCCATTAATCAAATGACCAGGTCACCTCACAGAACACAGGGCAGGTGGGGGGCAGGGTCCAAGGGTGGCCTAGCGCTGGATCTGGGGCCTGGCATTACAGACCCCTGTGAATGACTAAGCTACGTTCCCTATTAACCCTTTGTTGCCTCCCCTGAGAAATGGGTCCATGCATAAAGATCTCTGCACAGTGCTGATGTCTAGAAAGAATTCATGTGAACTATTATTTAAGGAAATCAAGTCACAGGAGCTCCTGGCTGGCTCGGTCAGGAGAGCATGCGACTCTTGATCTCAGAGTCATGAGTTTGAGCCCCATGTAGAGTTTACTTAAAATTTAAAAAAAAAAAAAAAAAAAAAAAAAAAAAAAAAAAGCCAGGATTCCCAAGCTTGATCAGAGAGTCTAAGCAGTAGCCTCTGGGGGTGCCTGGTTGGCTCAGCAACTCTTGATCTCGCGATGGTGAGTCTGAGCCCCACGTGGGGTGTAGAGATTACTTTAAATTTCAAAAATAAAATAAAATTGAAAAAATAAATCAGCAGCAGCTGGAATCAAATGGCGCTGGGACTGGGCTGAATCCTTGTCGCGCTGCTTGCCAGCTGGTGAGCTTCGCAGGTGATTCTGCACTTCCGGTCCTCAGTTCCTCACCTGTCAAATGGGCTCGGCACGGCACCCGCCAAGGAGGAGAGTCATACATCTCACACCCCAGGGAGCAGGTGCTGAAGACAATCGCGGTTGCAGAGATAACCAGTTGAAAAAAAAAAAAAAATTCCACACACCTTTTCCCACTCTGAAAATCGCTAAAACAGCTGCCGTCCGGTCTGAGCAGGGAAGGCCTCAGCCAGCTCAAAGAGCACCCAGGCCCCTGGGGAGGAGGCCAGACTGAAACCAGTCTCTCTGTGGCCTGGCACACCGCATGGCCTCGCAGCACACACCTGGTGCTCTCGGAAGGCCCCTCTCGGCCACGAGTGGGGACCCCAGGAATATCTCAAGAACATCCGTACAGCCATGCCCGGTCCCAGGTCAGTTCTGGCCCCTTACTGGGCCTCAGTGTCCCCAACTGCTGGACAGATGGCGAGCAGAATGCGGCAAGAAGGTGACATTTGAGCAGAAACCTGGGATGATGGAGAGTGGGTTGTGGGAACTTTTGGAGGAAGAACGTTCTAGGCAGAGGGAACCACCAGTGCAAAGGCCCTGAGGCTTTGTCCTGCATTTTCTGTGTGACCTTCGGCTGGCTGAGTAACCAGTCTGTGCCTCAGTTTCCCATCTGTATAATGAGAATCATCACAGTGCTCGAAAAGCTGTTGTGAGGGTCACAGGAACACCTTTAACGCTAAGGGCTCACTGGACATGGACCTTTGCAGAGGTGGGTGTGAGCCTGGTGTATCTGAGGACCACAGAGAAGGCCAGCAGGGCTGGGGGCTGCAGGTGATGGTAAGAGATGGGTAGTTCAAAAGCTTGGATTTCATCCTAAATGCAATGGGAAGCCACTGAGACGAGATCTGATTTTCTTTCTTCTTCGTTTTTTTTTTAATGTTTGTTTATTTTTGACAGAGAGAGAGAGAGAGAGAGCATGAGCGGGAGGAGGGGCAGAGAGAGAGGGAGACACAGAATCGGAAGCAAGGCTCCAGGTTCCGAGCTGTCAGCACAGAGCCCGATGCGGGGCTCGAACTCACAGACCGCGAGATCATGACCTGAGCCGAAGTCGGATGCTCAACCGACTGAGCCACCCAGGCGCCCCTGATTTTCTTTAAAAATGACAGGATGGGGGTGCCTGGGTGGCGCAGTCGGTTAAGCGTCCGACTTCAGCCAGGTCACGATCTCGCGGTCCGCGAGTTCGAGCCCCGCGTCAGGCTCTGGGCTGATGGCTCAGAGCCTGGAGCCTATTTCCGATTCTGTGTCTCCCTCTCTCTCTGCCCCTCCCCCGTTCATGCTCTGTCTCTCTCTTCCCAAAAATAAATAAACGTTGAAAAAAAAATTAAAAAAAAAAAAAATGACAGGATGCAGGGCTCCTGGGTGGCTCAGTCGGTGAAGCATCTGACTCTCGATTTCAGCTCAGGTCGTGATCTCATGGTTTGTGAATTCAAGCCAACAGTGCGGAGCCTGCTTGGGGCACCCCCCACCTCTCTCTCTCAAAAAAAAAAAAAAAAAATGACAGAGAATGCTTGTAGGGGTCAAGCGAGCAGCAGCGAGACTATGGGGCAGACCAGCGGTGGTGGCCTGGAGGGGAGGCAGTGGCCGCTGGGGAGGCCGTAGGGTAGAGAGGATAGGTGTGTGGATGGCTGGGGTTTGGGGGTGAGGGAGAGGGAAACCCACGGTGAGAGCCGCTGGCTGGATGGTGAAGCTGTGTCCCAGGCTGGGAAGCTCCAGCTGCTTTCAGGGAGGAAACAAGGGAACAAGTGTTAGGGACGGGACCGGCTTAAGACACCCGTGGTCCGCCTGGGGGAGACGTCAGGAGGCCGCTCGTGTCTGCAGCTCAATGAAGAGGGACATTTGACAGTCAGACATCATCCCAGACCTGGGACCCTGGAGAGAGAAGCCTGAGCCCCGGGTCCTCCAACATGAAGATGCCGAAGGGGGAGGGTGCAGCCAGCAAGAAGGAAGACGCCGAACCAGGGAGGGAGGTGTCAGGGAGGTCCAGAGAGCACAGGGTTTCGGGAAGAAGGGCCTCATCGCCTCGTAACCTGCCACCCAGGATGGAGGGTGATCAACATGGCACGTGGGGCTCTGGATGCAGTTCCAGTTGTTGCCACAAGGTCATTTTTAGAAGTGGATTGTGGGATCGAAGGGAGGCCTATTTTTAAGGCCCTCCCAATAAACCGAAGTCGCAAACACCTTAGTAGCCAGAGTCAGGCTGGGGATTTGGCATGGCCACACACACACATGGAATTCTGTCTAAGGCAAGTTTTCTCCCCCACCCCCCCCAAAATTGCAGGAAAGTGTTTTCTTGTAGGTCACAGGATGTAAATAGATATTCAGAGGTGGAAGAGTTCTTATGTTTATCTGAGGGTCAGACCCCAGAGTGGCTATCAGGCTTCTGCACAAACCTGCCAATGAGCTTGAATCTCCCTTGGTCCCTCGGAAGGGACAGCGGGATCCCTCTAGTCTAGGCTCTCGGGAGTATGGTGGCCTTTGGAGACTCTTGTCCTCAGTGAAACACCCACCCATAGATTTCCCCAGAATTACAGGCTGGGACACAGCTCGCTTCAGCTCTCACCCTACTAAGGAGGAGACAAGAGTCAGACAGGATCAGAGAGGGGGAGCAAACTGCCCAGGGCCACACAGTGCATTGACAACAGGAAGCCAGGGTCACCAGACAGGTGAGCCTCCATTTCTCCACCTGTAAAATGGGACCGATCTCTAATTCA
Organism: Prionailurus bengalensis; assembly: GCF_016509475.1. Lineage (NCBI taxonomy): Eukaryota > Metazoa > Chordata > Mammalia > Carnivora > Felidae > Prionailurus > Prionailurus bengalensis. The sequence goes on from NC_057359.1 coordinate 86,538,808, forward strand.
CACAATTTTCAAGAGCATGAAAAGAGATTGCAGTGTCAAGTACAGGGGTGTTTCATAAACGTTAGCTAAAACCAACCCACTCAAAGAAAGCAAAGGAGAGGGGCACCTGGGTGGCTCAGTCAGTTGAGCATCTGACTCTTAGTCTTGGCTCAGGTCATCTCACAGTGGTGAGTTTGAGCCCCGCATTGGGCTCTGCGCTCACGGCACAGATCCTGCTTGGGATTCTTCCTCTCTCTCTCTGCCTTTCCCCTGCTTGTGCTCTCTCTGTCTCTCAAAATAAATAAAAACTTGAAAAAAAAAAAAAAAAGCAAAGGAGAAAGGTGTAGGGGAAAGGTATTTCAGGCAAAGGTAAATGTGAGCAAAAGCTTGGGGGTGGAAAACACCAAGGCCAATTCCTAAAATCCTTGCCAGCTGCAGGGATGGTAGTCTGCGATGATGGAAGAGGCGGGAGGTGGGCAGAGGCCGGGCTACAGTGATTTTATGGGCTTCATTAATCTTGAGGGCATGATGGGCCAAGAGAGGGGACAGCGACTCAGGCAGATCTGAGTTTAGAAGGTCCATCCTGGGGCCCAGCATGGGGCCTTTGCTGACCTACTGTGTGACCCCAAGCTGTCTCTGTCCCTCTCTGGGCCTCAGTCTCCTGCCCCTTACAGCAGTGAGCTTGGCTCTGATCCGGGTTATCAGGGTTTGCAAATACGTATCTTCCTTTGTGAGTTTCCTTCTTTACTGTCTTCTCACCTTGGACAGGGCGCTCTGCAAACAGGACTGTCATCTGTCCCCTGAACCCAGCGTCTCCAGCACCAAGCCCAGGGTTTGGCACAGCGATGAATGAGTGAATGAATGAATGAATGAGTGAATGACATCCTTTCCCTTTGGGAGGGTAGGGGTTAAAGCAGAACCCCTCTGCCCTTGCTCCCCACCCCACACACCTGCAAATCTGCCTCCAGTGGGTGGACACCCACCCACTTGCCAATTTCCTTACGCCTCCCCCCCCAACCTTTTCTGGCCAGACAATGGCTTTGTTTCTATTGTTCTTTCTGGAGAGCAAGAACGTTTTCATGCTGGCACCAAAAGGCCAACATTTGTTCTCCAGGTGTATGATGAAGATGCCTTTGATTTTCTCCTTGACACATTTCTGTTTCCTTCTGTGCACATCTGTGACTTTGAAAATAAAAAGCAATGATACAAAGGAGGTTAGCAGCCCCTACATACAAATGGTTTTTAATTATAAGAAAAAGTGCTCAGCATCCTCCAAATGAAATAAATGCAAATAACAACTAGCTTGAGAATCCATTTTTCCACCTATGCAGCTGGCGCGGATCAAAGTTGGCTAAGGTCTGTGTTGGTGAGGAAATGGCCGGCTCACGCCCTGTGGGGGCCCCCGGGGTAGAAATGAATCCCGCCCCCTTGGAAGACAATGTGGCAATGTGTGTGGTGTCAGTTGCCAATCACCTTTGACCCAGCAATTGCATGGCGCTTCTTGGAATTCATCCGTCAGATGTGCTCACACAGGGAAGAAATGATGAGGGTAAAACGTGACCCATTGCAACATTGCTTGTGATGGCAAAATATTAGAAACCTAAACGTCCATCAGTAGGAGACGGGGCCAAATCCACAGTAGTACTTGCTTGCACACCAAGAAGTGCTGCGGCAGCTTCGAGAAAAGCAAATTAGCCAGTGGGGCAACTCTTCTGTACTGACACCGTCCAAAATAAGGCCCAGGATGTAAAGGCATGTGGAAAACGTACCACGCAGAGTTGTGTATACAGTCTGCTCTCTGCAAGTATAAAATGGAAATCTGTATTTGTATTTGCTTGCAAATGTATAACCGATCTCTGGAGAGATCACAGGAAACCTAACTGGCTGCTTTTGGAGAAGGTAATTAGGATGTGGAGACCTGGCGTGAGAGGGAAGCTTTTCACTGTACGGTTTTTGGACTCCTGACTATGTGAGTGATATGATGATGTAGCATCCATCCAAAAAATCCTAGGACTTAAAAATCAAAGAAAAACAGGAAAAGTGTTGTTGTTTTTTTTTAAGTTTATTTATTTATTTTGAGAGGAGAGAACGTGTGAGGCAGAGGGAGAAGGAGAGAGAGAATCCCAAGCAGGCTCCATGCTGCCAGCACACAGCCTGATGTAGGGCTCAAAGCCACGAATTGTGAGATCCTGACCTGAGCCAAAGTCGGAGGCTCAACAGGTTGAGCCACCCGGGCGCCCCAAGATTTTTTTAAAGTAATCTCTACACCCAACATGGGATTCAAACTTGCAACCCCAAGATCAAGAGTTGCGCGCACTACAGGCTAAGCCAGCCAGGGGCCCCAAAGGAGAAACATTTAAAGCTCCTTTATGATTGTTTGTATGCAGTTGTTAAATTATACACATGTATACGCGTAGAGAACATTTCATTGATGAAGAAGAAGAAAAGGAAGAAGGAGGAGGAGGAAGAGGAAGAGGAGAAGAAGACCAAGAAAGGAAAGCACCTCTTTATCTCCCATGAGGCCAGCCAGGGCGGGGGCACCCAGCAGTGATGTGAAAAGCAGAAGTCCAGCCAATGGCAGAATCTTCCCAACATGTTATTTGTTTATTTCAAAATCAAACAATCTCTGATAAATATTTAGCCCCAATGCCTGCAGGAAAGAGGGAGGGAGGTGCTGAAATCCCTTCAGTTGTTTAAAATTGTCTTTGGTCTGTTGGAACTTCCCTAGAGGGCCCCATCCCCCACCTCCAAAAAACCAAAACAAGACAAAACAAAACCCACACACCTTTCTGGGACCTTTCAGCTATAAAAAGAGAATCTCCGTGCTTTTTCCACGGTAGCAGTTGGGGCCAAGAAGGTCGTAGACAGGAAAAAGTTCTGAAAAGTCCAGGACAAATCCGCCTCACCCACAGCTAGGACAGATTACTGTCCCCGCCCTGGGTGGCTCTCCAACCCACTCTCCACACAAATCTTCCAAAGTGCAAACCTGATCTTGTCATCTTTCTTTAACACCATTTTATTGTCCAATTTCAATCCAAATTCCTTAGGCTACAAGATCCTGCTGGATCTGGCATTCCGGAGCAACCAGGCCCGACCCAGTGGAAATGCAGTTCCCTCGGGCTAGTTCCCACCCCACCCCTGCCCTCCTCCAGCCGCTCCCCTTCCCTCTTCAGTCCTTTGCTTTTCAACGTTTTTTGTTTTTTTGGGACAGAGAGAGACAGAGCATGAACGGGGGAGGGGCAGAGAGAGAGGGAGACACAGAATCGGAAACAGGCTCCAGGCTCCGAGCCATCAGGCCAGAGCCTGACGCGGGGCTCGAACTCACGGACCGCGAGATCGTGACCTGGCTGAAGTCGGACGCTTAACTGACTGCGCCACCCAGGCGCCCCAGTCCTTTGCTTTTCATCACGGCGTTCCCTCCCTACGCCTGGAAACCTCTCCCCCGACCAGCTCCGCTACCTCGCGGACTCGGCCTCATCCCCAGGCCTCTGCCAGGATGCCGCTTCTTCCAGGACGCCTTCCCAGGCTGCCCAGGGACGGTAGGGGCCCCAATAGCGTAGGAGCTTGGGGTTTGGTCTATTGCTTCGCAATCGGGCTGTCAGATTCAGAAGTGCAGGGGCCAAATACCTGCAGCCTGCGGTCTCTGCTTTAAACTGCGACATTTTGGGGCTTGAATTCAATGACCTCCACACAAGTGTAAGCTAGCTCCGTCTTCCATCCGGACTCATAGTTGGTTCTGGCAGAGCACCAGGCTGAGGATTGCAGCCTGTGACTATTTTGGGGGTGTGGCCGGGTCCTGGAGATTCTCAGTGCTTGCAGAGGGAGCCTGGGAAGCGCGCCCCTCACAAACAGGGCGAAACCCTCCGGCCAGCCCCGGCGCCTGCCCCTCACAAGTATGGCATCCTGCGGATTCTTATTGGTCCTGGAGGACTCCCTGGGCAGCGCTGATTGGCGAACAGCGGGGGCGAGGCGAGGCGAGGCGGGGCGGGGCGTCTCCGGCCCGGCCTAAAGTGCGGCTGCGGGCACCGGGACTATGTCGCAGGCACGCCGCCACCTGCGACCCGCTCTTTTCCTGGTGGCGGTTTCTGCGCGCGTTGCAACTACCGGGGTAGCGGCTCGGCGAGGGTTGAGCGCGTGGCCCGCGCCGCAGGAGCCCGGCATGGAGTATCAGGTATCAGGTATCGGGCGGGCCGGCGGGGGAGGGGGGGGGGGTCGTACGACGACACGTGGGTCGGGCCTGAGTCACTGACCGGGCGCAGGGCTGTGAGGGACTCGGGGGCGGGGACAGTCTGGAGCCCGGGGGTGGGGACATGGACCAGGAAGTTGGGCCTGGTCCGCGGGTTCTGGGAATTCTGAGGCTGAAGTGTCCCCGCCTTAGAGAATGGGAAAGGGCTCCCACTGATAGGGGAAAGAGGTCCATTGTCTCCGGAGACCCAACTAGCAGGTGGGCGGTGGGAGGAGAAAGAGTCCTAGGAGTTCAGACTTGAGAGATCTAGGAGTTTATTTATTTATTTTGAATTGTTTATTTAAATAAACTCTACACCTAACGGGAGGCTCGAACTCATGACCCCGAGGTGAAGAGTCACATGCTCTCTAGACTGAACCAGTCAGGCGTCCCAAGTGATCCAGGAGTTTAGATCTGGGGTTGGAGTCTCCAGGAATCAGGGAATGAAGATCCAAGTGCCTAGAATTGGAGCTCTGGCAGGCAGGAATCAGTGGCATTGGTGGAGGCAAGAATCTGGAAAGCGGAAAGTTTCCACCTGGCTCTGTTGCAGGGGTTGATTTCCACAGATCACACCTGATGCCTGCCAGGCAGATGGTAGTTTAATGGGTGTGGAGCCTCCAACCGGTTATTGAAGCCCTAAGGGGAAATAAATAGCATCTCCACTCTAACCCCCAGTGTAGACTCTCCTGAGGCTGTACCTACCCACCTTTCTGACTGGTGACTCCCCGCATACCCTGTCTTCCTTAAGGCTCCTTCTCTTCCCCACCCGGTTGCTTCAAGCAGCTCTTCTTTGGGTCAGAATGTGGAACCCCAATCCTCAGGATTGGGCATGGAAGCCGCCAGGGATTCCTGGTTCTAATTCCTCCAGTTGTAAGACCCCAGCCTTCTGTGGTTCTGCTCCTGACTCCCCTCACCCGCCCCCCCCCCCCCCTCCAGTTTAGGGACCAGTATAGCAGTGGACCTCATTGGGAATGAGCACAAAGGCTCCCGTGCAAGGAGCGAGGATCCGGAAGCCCGAATTGGGAACGGGAAGCAAGGCTTCTCCCGTTCCAAGGAACCTGCCTTGCCTGACATTCCTGGGTGGGGCCGATCAGCTTCAGGCTCCCATCGCTGCCAGAGCTGGAAAGATGCCACTTCTCCCTCACACGTGCCTAACCTCTAGGCTGGGGCAACAGGGCTGGCATTGATTGGTAGGCTTAGTGCCCTGGCTTGGCCATTGATGCCCTGGGGTTCCTCTGTTTCTGTGGACCCCTGGTTAGTCTTAACCTGCTGCCTGGGGACTGTGGTTGCCAGGACGCTGTGCGCGCACTGAACACCCTGCAGACCAATGCTGGCTATCTGGAGCAGGTAAAGCGCCAGCGGGGTGACCCTCAGGCACAGCTGGAAGCCATGAAGCTGTACTTGGCACGGAGTGGGCTGCAGGTAAGGATGCGCAGGGCCTGTGACGGCCCCCTACCCCACCCCCATCCCCTTTCTAGGAGTCTTGTGGCTGAGATGGTTGTCTGTATGTCTCAGGTGGAAGACTTGGACCAGCTGAACATCATTCACGTCACTGGGACCAAGGGGAAGGTGAGGGATGGGACTCAGGGGTCGGCTATCTACTTGATGGGGTGGCAGGGTCCAGCCTGCCCAAACAAGACGTTTTCTTTCTAGGGTTCCACTTGTGCCTTTACTGAACGTATTCTCCGAAGCTATGGCCTGAAGACAGGATTCTTTAGGTACTGAGGTGTGGCGAAATTTGGGATCCCTTAGCTCTCGGCGGTGGGGGGGGTGGGGGGGGCGGCGGCTATGGAACCAGCTAGCAGGAGCTCAGCTTCCTGTCTCTCTGCCCAGTGTGGATTTGTGCAGTAAGCATCCCATTAGCATTAGTGACCTCAGTTTAACATATTGTCCAAGTTTGTGGCAGTCTTTAATTTTCGTGGTGAAACAAATTTGGGGGAGGGGCAGGGACTTGAATATATGTAAGCTAAATATGTAGCTTCATCGGGCATCTTTTTATTAACTTAAATTTCATGTACAGTTTTTATTTTATTAAAATACTTTTTTTCAATATTTATTTTTGAGAGACAGAGCATGACGTGGGGAGGGGCAGAGAGAGCCAGGGAGGCACAGAATCTGAAGCAGGCTCCAGGCTCTGAGCTGTCAGCCCAGAGCCCCACGCGGGGCTCGAGCTCATGAAGCATGAGATCATGACCTGAGCTGAAGTCGGACGCGTAACCCACTGAGCCACCCAGGCGCCCCTCCGTGTACAGCTTTTAAATCACAGAGAAATCTTTATCAATTCAGACGTCTTTGCAGTAAGGAGCAGAAAACCTAGCTTGGAAGGGTATAAACGATGAGGTGGTTTGTGAAGTCCGAGGCAAGGGTTCCCTTCTGCCCGGCCTGCCTCAGCTGCTATTTGCCCTTGATGTAGCACCTCCTCATGGTTGCACTCAGGCACCCAAACTCACACCTGAGGATGGGGTGTGGCCTAGATATGGGTCCCTCCTCCCTGGGCTGCACCTGCCCCTCCTTAGCTGGTCACCTGTAAAGCAGGTTAATGCGATGCTCAGTTGCTCAGAATTTGCTCCTTGGGTTGGGGGCACTTAAGATTTTTGCTTCCTTTTATTTTACCGGTTCCATCGAGTGACTTTTGTAAGTGGCTTCTTTTCACAGTTCTTTGTTCAGAATAAAGAAATACAGAGAAGGACTCAGAATGTGAGAGAGGCTTGCAGGATTCAAATATGAGCTGACAGTCTCTCTTCTAAAACAATTTTTGGGCTACAAACCCCGGCCTTTGACTTTGGCCCCCGTAGCCTTGTGGGCTGGCCTGGGGATGCAGCCTGACCACCCAGATGGGCCTTGCCCTTGAGGGCTGGAAGATGACATTGCGGGGGCAGATGTCAGCAGAGTGACTGATGGGTGTGTGGTGGGTAGAGCACAGGGAGCTGTTGGAGCCTGGAGCACATCCCTGATCAGCCGGGTGGGGGGGGGGGGGGTCCTTTCTCCTTTTCTGGAGGAGGCACCATCTCAGTCAAGGCCTGTGGAGTGAGCCGGGTGGTGGGGAGGGTGGGTGGGCTGGGCTGGAGGAACTCAAAATAGGCCAGAGGGGCTGGGGCACAGGGAACTGTTGGGATGCGGGAGAGGTGACACACAGGCCAGTGACATCAGCCCCACCAGGGCCTGGGAGGCTGGGTGAGGAGCCTGGGACTCTGCAGGGCAGAGGGAAGTCCTAGAAGGGCTATCGGCAGGGCAGTGACATGGTCAGAGTTGGGTCTCTGAAGACGGACGGGTCTGAGGGGCTCGGGAAGGGAGTCCTGATGACTACAGGTGTCCCGGCAGCTCTCCCCACCTGGTGCAGGTGCGGGAGCGGATCCGCATCAACGGGCAGCCCATAAGCCCTGAGCTCTTCACCAAGCACTTCTGGCCCCTCTACCACCGGCTGGAGGAGACCAAGGTGCCCATGCAGGAGGGCTGGTGGGTGGGCAGGGCAGGGGTGCTGGGGAGCCCCGGAGGGTGCTGTGTGTCCCGGGACCCCATCTCCCCAGAGCAGAGGTGGCAGGGCCCCAGGCCGACGTGTTCTCGTCCACAGGACAGCAGCAGCTATGTCTCCATGCCCGCCTACTTCCGCTTCCTCACGCTCATGGCCTTCCACGTCTTCCTCCAAGAGAAGGTACGTGCCCACCCCCCAGAGTCCTGTGTCTGAGGGGAATCCCAGCAGGCCGGGTGCCCCGGGTCCCTGACATGCCATCTGGTCCTTTGTAGGTGGACCTGGCAGTGGTGGAGGTGGGCATTGGTGGCGCTTACGACTGCACCAACATCATCAGGTGAGGGCAGCTGCTTGGGGAGAAGGACGGTGCCCGTGAGCCCAGGGCCGGGGCGACACGGTCACGGCCCCCCCCCCCCCCCCCCCGTCTTCTGCAGGAAGCCTGCGGTGTGTGGCATCTCCTCTCTTGGCATCGACCACACCAGCATTCTGGGGGACACAGTGGAGGAGATCGCGTGGCAGAAAGGGGGCATCTTCAAGGTGACCAGGCAGCCCTGGGGAGGGGAGGTACATGGACGATCTGGGCCTGGCCCTCCAGGCTCAGGAAAGCGGGGCTGGGGCAGGGTAATCTGTGTCCTGACTCAGGATAAGGTCTTGGGCGTCAATGGGGCTTTGTGTGTGACTGTAGCAAGAGCCCTGCCTCTGGCCTTAGTGTCCCCTCGAGGGGTTCCCATTGGCCCTACGGACAGAGGCTGAGTGAGCTGCCCGGGGATAGAGGCCCCTCAGCAGCTCGTCTCGCCCACTCCCTCTCCTCCGCAGCGTGGCGTCCCCGCCTTCACCGTGCTCCAGCCTGACGGTCCCCTGGCCGTGCTGAGGGACCGGGCCCAGCAGATCTCGGTGAGTCCGGAGGCACTGGGGCAGGGCTGGCAGCTGCCTGGGGAGGCACGTTATCCTTTTGGGCCTCAGTTTGCCCATCTGTGCAGTGAGGGGCAGCTGCTCGTCCAGCTGGAGCACATCTTGGTTCTCCAAGGAACAGGGCTTGGTGGGTTCTGGTGGATGGGGAAAGATGGAAGGGCCGACAGCGTCAAGGAGGGAGCTCCTGGCCGAGGCAGCTGCAGCAGCACCCCCTGACCCGCGGCCGGCCATCTCCTTGGCAGTGTCCTCTCTACCTGTGCCCACCACTGGAAGCCCTGGAGGAAGGGGGACCGCCGCTGACCCTGGGCCTGGAGGGAGAGCACCAGCGGTCCAATGCCGCCTTGGCCTTGCAGCTGGCTCGCTGCTGGCTACAGCAAAAGCACTACCGGGGTAAGTGGGCAGGCGCTGGTGGACGAGTGGGGCGGGCTCGCGGGTAGGGGACAGGTGGAGACTGCCTCTGGAGGTCCCGTGCACTCGCAGTCCCACGCAGCAGGCCCTCCCCCCTCCCCCCTCCCTCGCTCCTCAGGCATCGGGGAGCTGAAGGTGTCCAGGCCCAGTCTCTTGCGGCAGATGCCCCTGGCGCCCGTGTTCCAGCCCACGACCCACATGCGGCATGGTGAGTTGGACCTGCCCGCCCAGCCAGGCCCCTTCAGATGTCTGTTCGAGTTTGCTGTTTTGAGAGATGGGGGCAATCGGAGGTGGTGCCCAGGACAAAGGACTCTGAAGTCAGTAAGCTTCCCTGACTTTGAGTTCGTGGACTCCGAGCCTCAGTTTTCCCACCTGCCAAATGAGGTGATGATGGGACCCGCTGTGAGGTGGCGTGAGTGGGGGGCTGAGGCCAGGGCCTGGTGGGTTTGGGATGTAGTGCCCTGCCAGAGGCACCTGCTGTAAGTGTCCTTCTCGTCTTCATTCCCGTAAGACCATGAGGTTCTTGAATGGTGACCTTGTCTGGCTTCTTGTTCCCCCCCACCCCCCCCCCAAGACTTGCAGCACATAGTAGGCGCTCACAGCCGCCAAACCCTGTTAGCAGGTGATTCCAGTGTGCCCACTGTGTGCCAGGCCCCATGTCAGGGCCATGACAGTCCTGCAGCTAGGCACCTCACATCCCAGCACGCTTGTTCAATGGCTTAGGGCTCTCTGCCTCCATGTAATAGGGGACTAATATATGGTAGTCCCCTCTCAGGTCTGCCTGGAAGATTCCGTTAGATGAGGCAGCCCAAGAGGTGATCCTAGTGCCTGGCGCCTAACGCTGCTAAGAAGCTTCTTGGCTCATCAGCTGCCCCCCACTCTGAGCAGCGGCGGCCCTGCGGGTGGGTTGGTGTGTGCGAGGACTAGGGTGGGAGACGGCTGCCTTGCCCCCTCCAGGGCTTCGGGACACGGAGTGGCTGGGCCGGACGCAGGTGCTGCGGCGCGGGCCCCTCACCTGGTACCTGGATGGCGCGCACACCGCCAGCAGCATGCAGGCCTGCGTGCGCTGGTTCCGCCAGGCGCTGCACCGCCGCCAGAGGCCAAGCCGGTGAGCTTCGGGCGGGGGCGGGGCCTCGGGGAAGGGTGGGCGGGACCGGGCCGGGGTGGGGCGGGGCCTCAGGGGACAGGGTCAGCGTCAACACTGGGCCAGTAGAGGGGGCAGAGGGGCGGGACTGGGGACCCTGCTGGGACTGGATCCCCTGCTGGGACTGGATCCCCTGCTGGGACTGGATCCCCTGCTGGGACTGGATCCGCAGGGGAAGTGGGGTAGTTTCTGGAGGAAGGATGGGGTGGGGCCCGCAAAGAAGCCTGGGAGGTATGTGTCTCCGACCTGCCTCCTCTCCCCTCACCCAGCGGCTCTGAGGTGTTTGTCCTGCTTTTCAACTCCACCGGAGACCGGGATCCTGCAGCACTGCTGAAGCTGCTGCAGGTGAGGGGCCAGCCGGGGGGTGGGCGGCAGGCCGACTAGCCCACCTTCTGGCTGTCGCGTCCCCAGGGGTGCCTTCATCCCTGAGCCTCTGTTTCTTCCACTATAAAATGAGGCTCCCGCGAACCGAACTGAGGATCAAACGTAAAAGCACCCACACGTTCGTAGCCAAGTCTAGTCCCAGGTCACTGTCGTCATCCTCCCGGGTCAGGCTCGCGCCCAGGGTTAGAGGAGGGACTAGGTAGTAGCCTGAGGCGTAAGCCGTGGACTCACTGGTCGTGGCTCTTCAGACATTAGCATGTGACTCTGGACAAAAGTGGCATTTCACTGGGCTTCATTCAGTTTGCCTTTCCAGAAAACGGGGGTGCTACCAAGGTGATGTGCTTATTGACTTTGGTTTAAGGAATTTCCAAGTTATAGAGCAGGTAGGGGCCCTGCTCTGATCAGGGAAACTGAGGCTGCCCTCGGCTGTCAGGGCTGAAGTGGTTCCTAGGGATCACTTCCTGTTTCACAGACCAGGAGGCTGAAGCTGTTCACCTGTTGTGCAGACAAAGCCTTTCCCCATCCTGGACTTGAGACGTGCTCAGTAGCTGGGTGATCTTAAGCAAGTACCCCCCGCCCTGCCTCTGTTTCCCTGTCTGTACAGTGGGGTCTTGCTGCCCAGGCCACCGGCCTGCGGGGTATATTGAGATAGATGGGCCGCGGAAGTGCTGTGGCTGGGTTTATACAGCATGACACCAGTTCAGCCGGGGTGAGGGCATCTCCAGGGATGGGGACGTGTGGGGGCCTGGGGACAGGGCACTCTCTCAGGGCTCTGACACCAAGTTTTTCCTCTCGGCCTTCTAGCCCTGTCAGTTTGACTATGCTGTTTTCTGCCCTAACCTGACAGAGGTCTCAACTGTTGGCAATGCAGGTAAGAGGTGACAGGATGGTCCCAGAGAGTGGGGGGGGGGGGGGGGGGGGGGAGGGGGGCGGGCATTGCACTGCTTAAGGCCCTTAGGTGGACTCCTCTGTTGGTGACAGTGGGGGCTTCTGAATTGGAGGTCCGGGGTAGGAGCTAGATTTGGATACATTTTGGATATTGTGGCCACAGTACCGACAAAAGAATTACTGGGGAGAACCGTTTTCAAAATGCACGTTGCAACCCACTGGTGGTTTGAAAATCAATTTAGTGGGTGTCAAAGCGACACTTTGTTTTAACGAAGTAGAACATGCGTGTGCCTCCTGTACAAAGAGTAGGTACTGTTTTATGAGGATTCTGTTTCAGATAGACAGTATCCACCTAGGTGAGTACGGTGGGTCACGTTCAAAAAAAATTAGAACAGCATAAAAAAAATACAGATCCCCAGCATCCGACTGCCGGGGAGAGTTCAGGGATGTGCATTCCTGCTTATGCCGGCCCACGTGATGGACGCTGCTTTGCAGATAAAGGCAACGAGACGAGGGTGGGGAGATGTGCTCGGGGGGCAGAAGCCCCAGCTTTGAAGCTAAACCGCCTGGCCCTGCTTCCTCCCGGCTCTGGGACAGCGGGCAAGACACGGAACCCTTCTGCACCTTAGTTTCCTCATAGCATTGCCCGGCGCGAGGACCCGGGGTGCGTGTACAGGGCCTGGCGTTAAGCAGGCGCGCACAGCAGGTGTCCCCTGTCGCCCATCCAGACCAGCAGAACTTCATGGTGACCCTGGACCAGGTGTTGCTCCGCTGCCTTGCACACCAACAGCACTGGAGCCGCCTGGACGAGGAGCAGGCCGGCCCGGAGCCTGGTGAGCCCACATCCTCGCTGCTGGCTCCCCACCCGCCCGAGCCCCGTAGCACCAGCTCCCTCGTCTTCAGCTGTATCTCCCACGCCTTGCTGTGGATCAGTCAAGGCCGGGACCCTGTCTTCCACCCACCCAGTCCCCCGCAGGGCCTCTTCGCCCACCCTGTGGCAGGCAGCGGGGCCGGCGTGCTCCGTGAGGCTGCCGCCATCCACGTGCTGGTCACCGGCAGCCTGCACCTGGTGGGCGGCGTCCTGAAGCTGCTGGAGCCGGCCCTATCCCAGTAGCCCAGGCAGTGGGGGTGGAAGTGGGGGCCTCCCACACCTGCCCTGCGTCTCTCCACGAACTGCTACGTTAGGTGCCTTTTGTTTTTTGCTTTTCTGATGGTCTAGACTGGCCCAGGGACCCAGGCTTTAGGCAGCAAGATAGAGGGCTGGAGGTAGGAGGCTGAGATGGGCCATTCTCTGTCTCTGAGCCTAGGGTGCCTCTGGCCTCTTCTTCCTCCCGGCTGAGAGAGCCAGAGGGCTTCCTGGTTGTCCCGCCGTCGTGGTTAGGCCTGACCACGCAGCCCACCTCCCCTCCCACCCTGCCTGCTTCCTGGCCCAGGCTTAGCTTCTTAGGCCAGGCCTAGGGTCCTGCTGGGTGCTGGTTGATGGATTTCCTCCTCCTAGTGGCCTTCTGGGAAAGAGACGGCTCCCGCCTGGGGCCCCCTAGGGACAGAGGATGGCTGGAGACAATTAAAGCCTTTAACTTTTTTAAAAAAAGAAACGGCAAACGTTTGCCTCTTGATTTCTAGTTCCCTCAGCACATAAATAGGGGCCTACAGGGGGTACCGGAACTGGATTGTGTAGGAGCCCACGCTGGGCTGTCTGAAATGAGAACACTGGACCGACGTCCATCGGCCACAGACCTCCCCACAGAGCCCTTGTTACAGATGAGGGAGCCGTGGCTGGCTGAAAGCCATGGGATGCGCCCCTTAGTCCCACAGCCAGTCACGTGGCAGGTGCAGGATTTGAACCCAGAGCTGTGCCCTCCCCACCCGTTGTAGGTTTCCCACCCCTTCGCCCAGCCCAGCACTCATTTCATGGTCTAATTTATTGGGGGTGAGTATACAGGGGGTGGGTCCAGGCCAGACAGTTGGGCCACTCCCCATCCAATGCCTGCCTGCCTTGGGGGTCTCCGTGTGACAGTTGCAGGGAGGAGCTAGGCTCCCCCGTTCCCAGGCTGGGCACCCCTAGGCTTCTCGTTTCCTTGCCAGAGTAGTGCCAGTCCAGGTGTGGAGGCCGCTGGGAGCAGGTCCGGCTGGCTCTGAGCTGGCCTAGGTGAGTCTGTTTCTCCCCTCCCACCCAGCCCAGGTCGCCAAGTGCTGGATCCGGGTTAAAAATTACAGGGACTTGGTTTCTACAACAGTGTGGACTTATAGGGCAGTGGTCTCTCTCTCCGTGGTCCTGGGCGGCCGTACTCCAGGCCCACTGGGTTTGAAGGTTCGGTGGGGTGGGGGGACCCCAAGGCGTTCCAAGCTGGTGCCCCCTCTGGCAGCAGGCCTCTGAGAGGGAGGCAGGAGGGGTGGGTGCAGAGGGCATGGTCCATCCTTGGTCGAGTGCAGCGGTTGGGGTCCCGGGATAAGTTCACGGCCAGTGGTTCCCAGCTGGTGGCTGCTCAGTCTCTCTTGCTGGGCGAGGGCTGGCTCGGGGGCCCCCAGGTCTCCAGGCGGGGCACTACGCCATGCTGCTGGTGGAGCAGGGGGTGCTCTGGGTGCTCCCGATGCTGTGGTTGGTGCTACTGCTTTCTGAGGAGGCCGGGGCGGCCACCGCCACCACGGGCTCCCGCTTGCCGGGGGGACCTGGGGGCAGGGGCGGAGGTCAGGGCCCCGGCCGGGGCTCCCCGCTCCCCCAGAGGCTTCCCCGGGCTCCCCCAGGTGATGGTGGTAGAGGGGTCCTGAGCACTCGTGGCGGGGGCCTGGGATACTCACGCGTGTGCGAGTAGATGTACCAGAGTGCAGCGGTGAGCAGGGCCCCGATAAGGAAGGCGCCAAAGGTGATGCCCAGCACGGCGGGCAGGACGAGGCCTTTGTCTATGCGCGCAAGGGAAGGGTGGCGGCAATCAGCACTGTGGCCTCCTCCCTGGCCCCCTACCCTGTTGTGCCGGCCAGGAGCACAGATTTGGGGAGGTGGGGAGGTCAGCCCCAGCTCTGCCACTGACTCTGACTTCTCTGAACCTCAGTCTCCTCATCTAGCAAATGGATTCATCATACTCATGCCTGGCACTAAGCCATGGTTGTTCTGACCGTTCACCCAGAGGGCCCAGCCAGGCCTTTGGTCCATGCCTCTGCCTTCCAGGGCTGATGGAGATGCGTTTTTAGGGAGAACAGATGGTATAATCTGAGCCAAGAGTGAGTGAGGCCTGGGAGTGCAGAGCCTGCCCCACCCTACTGTGGGACCTTGGGTCAATCCCTGCGCCTCTCTGAGCCCCGTACTATGGTCGTGATGGGCCAGGGCACTCTGTTCTTGGGTTTTCCCAAGCCTCGTTCCATCGACACTCTGGCCTCCTGTGTGACTATGGGCCTCCTCTTGGACCTTTAAGCTCCCATCTATGCAGTGGGGTAATTAGGCCTGCTCTCTTGGTATGGGCTGGGGCTGGGGTTGGGGGCTCCATCCTGGCCCAGGTGGGGTGGCAAGGAAGCAGGTGCCCGCCCCCCCCGACCTCTGTCTCCAGTGTCAGTGACCTCCTCTGCCTGGTGGGGGCCTGGGCCCAAAGGGAATTAACAGGGAGCCTGGAGCGTGCTGGGCTGAAGGAGCATCCTCCGCATGGGGGGGCCAGCCCTATCCCAATGTGCCTTCTGCCTCATTTGATTCTAGGACCCCCCACCACATACACACACCCAGCAAGGTCAGCTAGCAACCATGGACATTTGGAAGATCTAAATGCCTGGGATCTGGTCCACAGGGTAGTCAAGAGCAAAGACTTTCTATCTAGAAGATGCGGCGTGGATCCTACTCTAGGCTTCTGGGGACCCTTCTGCCCTCCTCCCAGGGCTGCTCTTTCTGGGGTCCTCTCTGCATGTCTGCACCACACCCCTCTGGGCCATCCAGCAGGCCCTACTCTGGCCTCAGCCCCCGGACCCTAGAGGGACTCACCAGGCAGGCCAGGGCTGACGATGTTCAGACGCATAGAAATAGTCCTGTGGACTTCCTGGAGGAGGAAGAGAGAGTGGTGAATGAATGGCACAGTCTGCAGGAGGCAGCTTCAGGGCTTGTTCCCTGGCTCTGTGATCCTGGCCTGTCACAACGCACCCTGGGGCCTTGGCTGTGGATCCCATCCCACCACTTTCTAGCTGGGAGCCTTTGGGTAAGTCCTGGGAGATCTGTACTGAGGGAGGGTGGATGGCCCTTTGCTGCTACTGGGATGTTCCCTGGGAGGCTCCTGACTCCCATGAGGATTGTGGGGTCACTCTGGCCTGCATCTGTGACACTTGCCAACACCTGGGAGAAATGAGCCAGGTCAGCCCAGAGGCCCATGCCCACGGAGTCTAGGGTGGAGAGGCCCACTCAGGAGTGGCTCAGAGGCTTTCCTAGCTTCATACAACCTGAGAGGTTTCTAATCCTGGAGATCCTCCTGTGTGCCAGGGCCTGGGGGGGGTGTGTGTCCAGAGCTGTGTGCCTGAGAACGGGGATCCCCACTGGCCGGTGAAAGAGAAAATCAGAATTTTGTGCCCTTTATCTTAACCCCTCTTTGCTGAGATTTGTTTGATGTAGTGGCATTGGTGACTGTACCACATGGAAAGAGGGCTAAGTCTGGGTGGGTAGATTGATGGATGACCGGGTGGGATGGTAGGCGGCTGCTGTCTGGCTGGGATGGTGGAAGGACTACGGATGAATGACTGGGTGGGATGATCAGAAGTGTCAATTGACGAATGGATGACTGGGTGGGATGGTGGAAGGCAGGACGGATGAACATAGATGGGTGCTGGAAGGATGCATGGATGGAAGAAAGGAAGAATGAGTGGTTGTTGGAAGGATGGATGGTGGAAAGATGAAGGGAAGAAAAATGGCCGAAGAAAGGAAGGATGGGAGGACAGATGGTGGGTGGATGAATTGGTGGAAGGACAGATGGATGGATGGATGGATGGAATGATGGCTGATGGAAGGAGGGCCAGACAGAAGGATGGATGGAAGAACAGATGGGTGGATGGTGGAAGGATGAGTAGATGGAAGGATTGATGGGTAGATGGAAAAAAGGAGAGATGGATAGAAGAAAGGAACGAAGGATGGATGGATGGGGGCAGCAGCAAATCCTACTAATGTCCGAGTTACAGTAAAGCCATCAGACGGCAGCAGGGTGGCAAAAAGAGTACCCTTGGTGGCCAGAAGCCACACGCCAGTCTGGTTCTGCCCCTTGCCAGCTGCTCCCATAACACGGGCTGTCACATCCCTTCCTGGAAATCCCGGGCCCGAAGCCACCCTTGAAGCTGAGCTTGGCTCGGGCTCCACTCACCAGGGACCAAGTCCTCGGGCGCAGGGTTATGGTGCAGCTGAGGGTGCCAGTCGTGGGTGTGGGCACCATGTAGCCACGGAGGAGGAAGCTGAAGCGCATGTCACCACCAGGGCCCGGGGACAGCAGGCTTACACAGCTGCCCTTGGCTACCTGGCTCTGGATGAGCTCCACGGTGTCCGCGTCAGGCCCCAAATCCAGTTGGCAGCTGTCCAGCTGGAGCATGAGCTCAGGGATCGATGGGGACATGCTCACCTGCAGGGGGAGGTGAGAGTGATGAGGCATGGTCAGTTACTCACCCTTGCTCTCGTGGAATAAGCTAGATTCATTCTGGAGCTCCACCCCAGCGATAAGGACAGCCCTGGGTCTGCCTGGAGCAAACGAGGAGGAGGAGACCTTGCACCCAGTGTCTCCCCCTCCCCCACGCACCGTGCTGGCTGCCTCCTCGCACACCTTCTCTGTACTAATGGTGGAAAGGAAGGTTCTAAGGATCGCGGGAGTGGGCAGGCGGAGAGGTCAAGGCCAGTACCTGCACAAAGCCTTGTTGCCCCAGCTCGATGGTGTTGGAGGCCTGGAGGAAGTGCGGGCTGAGATACAGGCCCAGCTGGAAGGAGAGGCCCTCCATGTTGATGCAGTGCACCTTTTTCTGTGGGAGACAGGAGCGGGGGATGGTCAGTCTGGGAGGCACCCAGCTTAGGAAGGTAAGGAAGGGGTGCGGGTGGGGGTGGGAGTAGGAGCCATGGTCCCAAGTTGCGGCCTGACCCTGATTGTCCCCTTCAAAAAAACAAAAAACAAAGCTAATATTTATCAAGAACTTGCCCTGTGCCAGGCCTGTGTGAATGGTTTTCCATGTGTCTGCTCGGTGACTGTTCACAGGCACCCCCGTGGGGGGGATCCTTTCTTACGCCCCTGTTTACAGACATAACTTCTTCTAGGCCCACCCAGAAAGCTTAGTGGATTTGCACAAGGCCACACAGCCAGTATGTACTAGAATCCTCTGACCGGAGAGGCTGAGAATGTAACCCCAAACAGTACTGGGGGAGACTGAGGTACACTCAAGATAACATGGCTTGCCAGGATCGGGGCCCGAGTTTTCTGAAGCCTGCTCCCTCCCAGGCCAGGAAGGGGCGCCAGGACCCTGAACCAGATGGGTTAGCATGGTAACCATCCATCTCACCCGTTGCGGTGATGAACTTGACAAGAGGTTGATGACCACCTGCAGGAAAAGAGCCAAGGTCAGAGCCACAAAGTACCCCAGAGGGTACTTTCCCACCCAAGCCACCCATTTAATGGATGGGAAGACTGAGGCAACCGATGGCTAAGTTTGTCTTCTACTGAGCACCACACCACACTCTCCCAAAGGCCCTTCAACCTGGAAGGTCAAGGAGGCACCAGCTAAGCTGGCCCAGATACCTTTCCTGCCCATCCTCGTTCTTACCTCATTACTGACCACGTTGTCTGTCACTTCCGTGCCACAGCTGGAGTAGGTGCTGCGCAGGACAAACTGTTCATCTCTGTCCTCAGCCTGGCAGCTGGGGTCCCAGAAGGTCAGGCTTGTGATGGTGCACCTCAGAGTCTGGGCGAGGATTGGAGTAGGGGGGCGCCGTCAGGAGGCGTGGGGCTCTGGGGCCTGCCCGTCATACCCCCAGCACCAAGGACTGACCTAACCCAAGGCTCCCAAATCAGCTTCTCCCGTCTTCATTTTTGTTACATCTTACACCACACCATTTAAGTCTTAAGACTTTTCCTGGGGCTCAGTTAAGCATCTGACTCTTGATTTTGGCTCAGGTCATGATCCCAGGGTTGTGGGATCGAGCCCTGTATCAGGCTCTGTGCTGAGCGTGGGGCCTGCTTGGGACTCTCTCTCCCTCTCTCCCTGCCCCTCCCCTACTCATGCACACATGCACTCTCTCCAAGTAGATAAACATTTAAAAAAAAAAAAAAAAAGAACTACACTCCCTTTTGTACCTAGCCTTGTCCTAAGTATATCTATGCCATCATGAGCTTGATTTACTATTTGTTTTTCTTCTAATATATATAGTTCAAATCAATGCAGCACTATTAAAATTTAAAACATTAATTTGAGTTCTGCATAAAATCATTGCCCACAGCCCAGGGGCGTGTAATCCCACCAGCATAACCCAGTCTCAGAACCCTAGACTCTTAGACGTGGGGTTGGCAAATTTTTCCTATAAAGGGCCAGATAAAGATTCCGTGGGCCATGTGCTCACAGTTGTAATTACCAAACTTTGCCATCATAGCCTGAAAGCAGCTATAGAAACAGGTGAATGAATGGGCTGTGGGGTAGTAACACTTTATTTATAGAAACACAGAGGACCACCGTTCGCCACCTCCTCTCTTAGAAGAACCAACCTTGGAATTTTTCAGTCACACTCGTAGGATCAAAGAACCTCGGAGTCTCAGAGTTGAGTGAGCAGTTGAGTGAGCACCCGAATCCAACTAACATCTACTCCTCCAGAATGCCACTCCTGACTGTTACTGGCCCCCAGATGCCCAGAGCCACCTTAGGAGATAATAGCCCACCAAATAAAAATGACTCTGGGTCAAGCCGCAGTGACCCATAGGCCTGGAATTCAAATTCTGCACGCTGACCACATTTCATAAATCAATGAGAGGGTAGGACGCTCTGGGTTGGGGTAATTCTGTTCAGCCCCTTTTCTTTGTATTTTCTTCTACATGGATGCTGTACTCAGAAAATGTGCAGGTGGGGTTTTTTTTGTTTTTTTTGTATTTTTGACAAATGGCATCATACTGTCCACCCTGTAGCTTAGTTTGGTAAGTGTGATGTAAATCGTAATATATATTTCTCTATATTTCTAGATCTAGCACATTCTTTTGAATTGTCATGTAATGTTCCAAAGATTGATGGATTACAGTGTACTCATCCAGACCCCTTGGGCTGGGCAGCAGTAATGCCAGCCAGATAGAGGCAGAGGGGGAGAAGAGCGGGGCAGCAGACAGGTGGCGATTCGTATTGCCCCTGAACCCCACAGCCCCCCCACCCCCCAAATTTCCACATGGACCTAACTACAGATTTAAGTGTCACTCTCAAAATCCCCGAGAACATGGGTGATTTGTCGAGGCCCTGGCCAAGATTTCCTGCCTCAGGCTGGAAGACATCCCACAGGGGAAGATGGGCAGCTAGGATGGCCCGGTGTTTTTAAATGTCCAAAAACAGGGGCGCCTGGGGGCTCAGGTGGTTAAGCTTGATTTGGGCTCAGGTCATGATCTCGGCTCAGGTCGTGATCTCGCGGTTTGTGAGTTTGAGCCCCACATCGGGCTCTGCACTGACGGCACAGAGCCTGCTTGGGATTCTCTTCCCTCTCTCTGCCCCTACCCTGCTTGCACTCTCTCAAAATAAACTTAAAAAAAAAAAGGGGTGCCTGGGTGGCGCAGTCGGTTAAGCGTCCGACTTCAGCCAGGTCACGATCTCGCGGTCCGGGAGTTCAAGCCCCGCGTCAGGCTCTGGGCTGATGGCTCGGAGCCTGGAGCCTGTTTCCGATTCTGTGTCTCCCTCTCTCTCTGCCCCTCCCCCGTTCATGCTCTGTCTCTCTCTGTCCCCAAAATAAATAAACGTTGAAAAAAAAATTAAAAAAAAAAAACAAAAACCCAAAACTTTAAAATGTCCAAAGACACAAAAATCACTGTAGCCAAAATTTAGAACAAGGTTATTTCAAGTAAGAATAATGGACAAAGCCCGCCCTCCCCTTTTTAAATGTAAAATGCTTATATAAAAATCATCAAGAAAAATACTGAGCTACCTTGACAAAGAGCTCAGGTCACATGGAGCCGTGCCCATACTACTAATCAAAGAATTAAAAATTGAAACAAGAACACTGTGTCCCACCTCTCGTTGGCAAAGGTTTTTGGAATTTTTAAAATTCTCTTTTATTTTTATTTTTTAAGGAAGCCCTATGCCCAGCGTGGGGCTTCAACTCACGGACCCCAAGACCCAGAATCACATGCCTCACCAACAGAGCCAGCCAGGTGCTCTGGCAAAGGTGGTTTTTTTTTTTGTTTTGTTTTGTTTTTTTGGTTTTTGTTTTTTCCTTAAATCATCGTCTGGAGAGAGAGTCAAAGTGCTCCCCTAAATCAGCAGTGAAAACTAGAATCTTTTGGAAAAGTAGGGTGGCAACATGTATCAAAACTTAACAGAATATTCAATCATTTGGACCCAGAAATCTCACTAATGTGGAAATCTATCCCAAGAAAATAATCCTATGTAAAGAATGCACAATATTTTCTGCGCATTTATAACGTTGCACAACTGGAAGCAATCTAAATGTCTGACAAGGGAGGAAGGGTTAATTATGTCGTGTCAATATGATGGAATATGTGCTCATTAAAGTGATATTAAGTACATTCGTCAAAGTTCTAAAAATACATGAAGTGAATATAGCAGGAGACAGACAAGTAAGTGCGTTGGACAGGATTTCACCATGTAAGAAATCCACAGAGAACATGTTTGAGAAACACTAAAATATTGGTAGCCACTGTCTTTGGGCAGGAAGACTGCAATTTTCTTTTCTGGTTTTTCACATTAAAAAAAAAAATCCAGTGTTATTTTTATAGTAAATGCCTTGTTCTTCAATCTGGTGGAGATTATGTTGTTTAAAATATTCCGTTAAATGACCCCTCAGCTCAACCTGCATTTAGGATTAATTAATGATGACTAACTACTATCTGCTTTTTTAAACGTTTTGTTTTTGAGAGAGAGAGAGAGAGAGAGCGCGAGCATGAGCGGGGGAGGGGCAGAGAGAGAGGGAGACACAGAATCCGAAGCAGGCGCCAGGCTCTAAGCTGTCAGCACAGAGCCCGACGCGGGGCTCGAACCCACAAACCGCGAGATCGTGACCTGCGCCGACGTCAGACGCTTAGCCTACTGAGCCACCCAGGCGCACAGGACCCCCAAGGTTCTTGGCCTAAAGGAACGACCAGCTCTGCTCCCTGGGGCTGGGGGGTGGGGATGCCCTTACCGAGATGAGATCTTTCTTGAGTACCAGAGTCATGACGCCTTCGGAGCACTTGGGCTGGATCAGGGACAGGAGCAGCTCCTGGTTGCAGCTCTCCTTGGGAGGGGTGGTCTGGACAGGTGCGGGAGAGGTCCGCAGCCCACCACCTGCAGGGCAGCAGAGGCCGGCAGGCAGTCAGCGCTCCCTGTGCACCAGGCACCAAGCGCTTCGGTAACTAGCCGCTCAGTCCTCAGGCGGGGCACAGGGAAGACAGGGGACAGGAAGACAGGGCTCCCCTGGGCTGACGCAGCGGCCCCGTTCACACAGCGGCCAGGGGCACTTTCGCTGTCCCGGGGCCACTGATCCAGGGAGAGGGCGAGGGAAGGGAGGAGGGTGCTCACCGCAGCTGCGGGCCTGCAGCGAGACGACACTGGCCAGCGGGAGCTCCACGAACGATGCCACCACGCTGGCGTTGAGTCTCCGGGCCTCCCCCAGCAGGCCTTGGGGTGTGTCAGGGAGCACGAAGCCGCGGATGTTCTTCTCTGGAAAGATCTTGAAGGAGTATTCCCCAGTGGTCTAACAAGAGAGCAGGGAGCCACAGCCGCAGTCAGGGGGCAGCCTGGCAGGGGCGCCGCAGGCCAGCCAGGGTTATGGCAGGCCTCAGTGCCACCCTCCTTTGCTCCTACGGTTTCCTCTCTGCCTGGGCTACCTCCCCTCATCTCCTGGCTGCTGTTTGTCCTTCACATCAGCTTGGGGTTCACTTCTCCAGGAAACTTCCCTGACCCTGTGGGCTGGGGTAGGGGCCTCCCGAAGGGATGATGGAAAGCTTCACGGAGGAGGTGCCATCTGGGTGGAGGTCTGAAGGAAGAACAGATAGTGCACAGAGGAAGAAGGTGGATGTGTGAAGGCTCAGGGCTGGGGTGCTAATGCGGGGAGGTTGGGTTCCCTCTTTGGAGAGCCCCTGCGAGGCCCGTGCAGGGCTATCTGGGTCGCCGAACAAGACTCACCCAGATCTGCATGTTGTGGTTGGCGTCGATGAGCCAGGACACATAGGGGGGCCCTTGCAGGATAAGCACAGCGTCAGGATCCCCCGAGGCACAACACAGTTCCACCTTCACGGTCACCGTCCGGGGCCTGCAGGGAGAAAGACCCCGGCGTCAGCGCAGGGCAGGAATGCGGGGTTGGGTGGGACCTGATGGAGACTGGCCAGGAGGGGACCAGGCCTGGGGTCTAGTGGGCAGCGATCGAGGGATTGAGGGCTTTCGCCTGGTCTCTCTCTGTAGGTCCGCGGGATGGGCGTGGAAGTGGGTGGGGCTCAGGTCCATAAGGGGCGGGGCCCAGAGATAAGGTGGCAGAAACAATACTGTTACTAGCCAGGGGTGGGGCTTGATGCGGGCGGGGCCTGGGGCGGGGTCAGGCACGCTTACCTGTCCTGGGTGCCGGGCAGGACCCTCACGATGTGTGCTTCCTTGTGGCCAGGCACACCCTCCAAACGACAGCCCCGGACAGAGGCCGGAGTGAGCGGCTTCCATTCGAGCGTGTGGCCCATGTCCATGAGGGGTTCCAGACTGCAGGAGGACGGTGACCCTGGGGCTGTGGGGACAAGCTCACCTCAGTTCCTCTCTGGGGCAGCCTGGCACCGCTACACAGTAAAAGCGGGGTGGGCAGGGTGGAGCAGCAAGGAAGTGGGGTGCCTGGGAGGACCGGAGTTCAAGTCTCCCCTCCACCACTTACTGCCAGGTGACCTGGGGCAAATCCCCTGGCCCGTTGCCTCATCTGTCAACACAGGGGTAATAAAGGCATGAACCCACGGCTCATGTTAGGGGTGCAGCCCAGCAATGACCAGCGCATCACCTCACTTTCTTCTTTCTTTCTTTTCTTTTTTTTTTTTTAACTTTCTTCTTTCTTACAGCATTTACCATGACCTGAAATTATGGAATGTATTCATCTGTGGACGTGTTTATTATCATCTCCCCACCACGGTGTTGGCTCCAGGATGGCAGGATCTGGGTCCGTCTGCACAGACTCCCCAGATGCCTAGCATAGGACTGAACACATAGTAGGTGCACAATAAACAATGTAAACGTGCTGCTTTCTAGGTCAAAAATTACTGTCCCCTTAGAGCACTGACTTGCTCTATGTGACCTGGGGCAAATCACATCCCAGTGTGGAGCCTTAGTGTCCACATCTGAGGAACGGGTCAGAGGAATTCACATTTTTTTTTTTCCAGAGCTGAGTCCTGAGTCCAAAGAGGCCGCTGGGGGAAGCTGACCTTGGTCCAGACGGAGGAGGATGCTTTCAGGGTCGTTCAGCTCAGCGACAGATGCGATGGGGCCCTTTGTATCTGCCCAGTTGAGGAGCTGACTCTTGGTGGTGAGGGGTGGCAGCTTTGTGGTGTTGATTCCTGGGTGTCCTTGGAAGATGACCATCTTGGGGTCCTGGGAAGACACGTGGAGGCTCAGAGTGCTGTTCCTGGGCCTGAGCCCCCTCTGTTCCATTCAGGAGGTTGGGAGGTGAGTTGGGGAGGCAGCCAGTTGGTTAACTGGAGGAGGCAGGGCTGAGAATCCCGAGCCTGATAAATCTGAGGCCCACTAATTGACCCCCTGCCCAGAGCCAGATCTGTCCCATCTCCCTCCCATACCTGGGGTGCCGGATGGACACGCATCTGTGTTCATTCACCTGTTCATTCAAACACCACCTCCCCCGCCTTCCATAGTGTTACTCATTCAACCTACCCTTGTGACATTATGTGGCTAGGGTCTGTGAGGCACAGTGTGTGCCTTGCCCACCCCCGCATGGTGCCAGACACATAGTAGGCACTGGGAAACATTAATCTGACTTTGTGCCCGGGCCCTGGGCCCAGCACCGGGGATCCTGACGTGTCAGATTTACCCAGATACCCAGCACATAGCAGGTGCTCCTTGTGCCGAGGGAAGGGAGCAAGGAAGGAAAGAAGAAACAAATGAGTAAATGAATGAATGAATGAGAGACTAAGGGATTGTCCCTGCCCTGGGGGATCTTACCGCCCAGAAGACAGTCATGCCTCAAGTCATGTGAAACAACGGTAGACGGAGGATGTTATTTAATAGACGCAAGGGAGCAAGACAGGTCTCTGGAGGGACAGGGATGGGAATCTGGAGGCGTCTAGCACCTCACTGCTCTACTGCCCATGCCTCAGGTGAGACCCTGGTGGGCCAGGGGAAGGAAGCAGGGAAGACTTCCTGGAAGAGGTGTTCTGTTGAAGCCAAAAGGATTCAGAGGAAGCTGCTGGGGCCCCAGACTCAGGAGCTCCTTTGCATTCCATCTTCAAAGCCAGGCGCATCGCTCTGGAACAATACCACCTTAAGGGCTTCAGGCTAGATACTAAGGGGGACTGCCTGACAGTGGGGGTAGGCAAGACACCACAGAATGGTCCGCCTAGAACGGAGCAGGACTTAAACGAGGGAACAAAGTGATGAGCGCCCGGGTGAGGATCCCAGCCCCCATGATAGAAGGGCTGGGGCAGTGAGTGGTTTAGAGCTGGAGGAGAGGAGGGACCTTTACCCAGTCTGACTCTCAGGGTCCTCATCTGTAAAATGGGCATGTAACAGGGATTAAAGGGCAAGGCGTTTGTCAATTGCCTGGTGCTGGGTCAGGCCCAGAGGCCCGAGCCCCAAACCCTGCTGCGGCCCCTCTGGTGGAGCCCCTCCACCCGCTCAGGTAGCTGTGGCTGGGACGCCAGCAGCTCCGACAGTGCCCCACCCCCATCCTGAGTATTCTTAGTTCTAGGGAGGAAGGCCTGGCCTGGCCTGGCCGGAGCCAGCCACTACTGCGACCTTCCTGCCAGGCGGGTGCATTTTCGTGTTCCCTGCGTCACCCAGGGCCCCGCCTGCAGGGCCCAGGAACGGGAAGGGGAAGGGGGGGGGGGTGCTGCAAGTCAAGGCGGGGAGGAGGAGCCCTGGCAGGCCTGGCTCTCCACGGGGCCTTGATTTACCCCACGGGGAACAGAGGGAAGTCCCACCTGGGGCTGTTCGGGCTCTGCCCTCCTGATCGGTGTCCATGGCTCCCGGGGCTTTCAGGCTGGCCCTCTCCCTCTGGTGCCTGGGGCCAGCCTGGCTGCTTCACCCCACCCCCAACCGCTCTCGTCTCTGGGCCCATCTCCCAGGCAGCCCTGGATCTGGGTCTGTCTGGGTTCCCAGCTCCCCTCCTCCTCCTCTCTCTGTGGTTTCTCTTGAGTGTCTGTCTGTCCTTCCCACAACATGCTGCCTCTGCCTAGTTCCATTTTTCTTTCTGTGTCTCTCTCCCCCTTGTTATCTTTGCTGTTCACCCCCACCCCTGCCCTCCGCTTTCTCTGGCGGTAAACAGCAGCCGCTCCCATCTGGGGGCCACCTCCCAGGGCCTTCCAGTAGGGGAGGCAGTGCCCACAGGCCACCCCACCTCCTCCAGCCCTGACCCCCCCCTTGCTGTGGGTCCCAGCCAGTTGACCTCCTCTCTGGTGGGTGTGTGCCTGACACTTTAAAACCTGAGTTTTTAAAACATGTTTTTTTTCTCCAGTGTAGGCCATGTTCATGAGAGCAAACGTTGCAAATTCAACAAAGCGTAAAGAACAAATAAATACCTCTCTCAATCCCACTTCCCAGCCGTAACCACTATTAACACGTTGTTAGGTTTCCCTTTCCTTTGTACATAGATGCTTTCAAGCAGATCTTGTAACTTCTTCAAAGACAGTGACCAGATTACTTTACGGGATGTCACTGAATCCGATTCGGCCCCCGGACAGGAGGGAAAACAGAGGTGATGCAAGAAGACTGGAGATGGCCGGGGTTGCCCGTCACCCTGACTCCCACGTCCGGGTTTGGAATCTTTACCCCAGACCCTGCCGCCTTTTGGGCTCTCTCATCAGGGCCCCATGGGATTCGCCAGGCAGGGCCCCGGTGAGTAACGTCAGAATGAAAAGGAGAAGCGGGGCTGCTGGGGCAGGGAGGGGAGCCCGGCCCACAGAGACGGACGGCAGGGGCCTCCGCCCAGGTTGGAGGTAACACACTCACGAAGGCCAGGTTGAGTGGGATTCCTGGGGCCTGGAGCCGCAGGAGCACGTTCTTGTTCGCGCTGAGGACCAGGAGCACCTCTCGGGGCCACGTGCCATTTTGCGTGGACTTCTGGACTTTCAGCTCCAGCTCTGACACCTCCTAGGGTGGGGGCAGAAGAGGGACACGCGCAGCAGTCAGGCTTGCTCAGCCTGTGGCCAAGACTCACTGTCAGCTTCCCCTCCCCTCGCCCTGCCCCACCGGGCCGCCCCTGTCTCCCAGCGCCCAGAGCCGCGCCCGGCCTTCGGGAGATGCTCGGGTAACATTTGCTGAGTGAACGAAGGCGATTAGTCTCATCAAATCCAAAGAGATTTTTTAAAAGGCAATAAGCCCGAACTGTATCCAGTAGATCAAAGGTGGTTGTTTCTATTGAGCACCTGCTGTGTACCAGGCCTGCAAGCATCTGTGTGACTTAGGCAGCGCCCTGTGCCCCTTCTCTGTTCCTAGGCAGCAATGTTGAGGCACCCGCCCCTTCCCAGCCTGCGGTGTTCCTGTTTGCCTTACTATCTTGAAGCACTAAAATGCCCGTATTTTTGTGGCTGGAGCGCCATCCTTTTGCTAGAAGACGAGGAAGTTGAAATCATTTGTCTTGAGAGGTACCCACTGCATGAAAAGTCTTAATCTCCCGTGGTGTATGCAGTTAGAATGCTTTCGTAACCACAACCGCATCCACAACAACAACAACGCTTAACACTTACGTGGTGCTTACTACGTGCCAGGCCTGTGCTAAGTGTTTTGCATACGGACTGATCTACCCACAACCTCAAGAGGTAGGCAGCATTGTTCTCCCTTAATAGATGAGGAAATGCACAGAGAGGTAAAGTCACTTGCCCAGGATCACACAGCACTAAATACGGAGCTAGGATACGCACTTGGACAGGCCTCGCCTCTCACTGTATGGCCCCACATTTTTCTGTACCTCCTTATTCCCAAGAAGAAAAAGGACACGGCGATCCCCAAGGCAAAGCTTCTATTGAAAGACCAGCACCCTCAGCCCTGCCCAAAGACTTTCTGAGCCGGTGAACAGGTGGCTGCTGAAACCGAGGCGGGGACGTGCCTCAGGGGCCCCACCAAGGACTCACGAGGACAAAGACGGATGGAAACACTTCACTGGAAAATGAGTTCCAGCCGCTCTCCAAAGCGGGCAGTCTCTACACGGAGATAAAACCTAACCCCTTAAACCTCCTCATACTTCTCAAAAGGGAGAGCGGTATTTCAAGATGAAGACATCAGTGGAAAGTTTTAGATTTCACTTCCAATTATCTCCTGGCCCTTTCCCCAGCTGATGTCACAGAGCCAGAGAGCGCGCTGCAGCCACTGGAAAAATCTGCCCAGAAGTATTTCCGTCAGTCAATAATGACACCATAGTCACTCTTTGTTTGTGACTTTGCTCTTTAAAACAAAAGAGCGAACGATGTGATTTCATTTTCAACGTTTCACAAGTAGCTCTTCCATTTTAGTGAGCTACTGAGGTTGGCTATCTTTGAATCACGACTTTTGTGCGAATTTATACAGCAATATATATTTCTAATTTATATTTTATAAGATCACATTTTTGATCTGTGTTTTATAGTTGATTTATTGAGAGAGAGAGAGAGAGAGCGCGCGCAGGGGAGGGGCGGAGAGAGAGGGAGAGAGAGAGAATCCCAAGCAGACTCCACGCTGTCCTCACAGAGCCCCATGAGGGGCTTGGACTTGTGAGATCGGACTTGAACCGTGAGATCATGACCTGAGCGGAAACCAAGAGTCAGATGCTTCGCCGAATGAGCCACCCAGGCACCCCTCGTTTAATTAGCGTTTTCTAAAGGGTTTATAACATTTTGGTTTTTGAAATATCTTTTAAAATCAATTTCGTAAAATATTTATGCACCCTAGGGGTGCCTGGCTTAGTGGAGAATGGGACTCTTGATCTCAGGGCTGCGAATTCAAGCCTCACTTTGGATGTGGAGATTACTTAAATAAAACTTTAAAAAAAATAGGTATACATTCTAAACACCTTAAAAGTTAAACGCTGGGTTTAATAGATTTGGGGAAACTATGAAATACAAATCTAAATGTCAGAACTGACATTTTGTTCCGGGATTGTGATCTCTATCTGAAATTGTTGTTTAATTAATTAATTTAAAAATTGAAGCATAGGGGCGCCTGGGTGGATCAGTCGGTTGAGCGGCCGACTTTGGCTCAGGTCATGATGTTGCGGTCCGTGAGTTCGAGCCCTGCGTCGGGCTCTGTGCTGACAGCTCGGAGCCTGGAACCTGTTTCGGATTCTGTGTCTTCCTCTCTCTGACCCTCCCCCGTTCATGCTCTGTCTCTGTCTCAAAAATAAATAAACGTTAAAAAAATTAAAAAAAAATAAAAAAAAGAAGAAGAAAAAAAAAATTAAAAAATAAATAAAAATTGAAGTATAATTAGCAGACTACTTGAAATTAACCGGAGCAAAGGGAGACCCACCTCCGCGGTACAGCCGACCTGCCAGAATCTTTGAGAACGGACCTGCCCTCGCCTCCTTACCCTGAATGCGTGTGCAATCACATCTGTTTGCACAGCTCTGTGTGGCTACTGAACGCCGTTCAACTGTACCCTCTAAACGGGCAAACTTGACCTAGACGAAACGGTTGACAAAGCAACTGACTATCGGTAATTTCACATGGTTCAACTTAACCTGTGCCTGGCCCTGTACTGAGCAGGCGACATGTGCTCTTGTGAAGCAGAATCGGGTATTTATTCTCCCATTTTACGGGTACAACACCACTGTCTAGCCCCATCTGTCTGTCCTCACCCGAGGGAGTGACCTTTGGGGCCACACACAGCGAAGAGATGGGCCCCGTGATTTGGAGACGCTCATCCGCAGGGATGAGATCTGTCCTCTGCCCCTTGCCGGGCATCCACGGCCCGAGCGCGCGGCAGACGACAGAAAAGCTGGGAGGGCACCCTCGGAGCTGGCAGGAAAGAGCCCTGGGAACCCTCATTCTTGCCGCTGCTTGGCAACTGTACCTGCTCCCCTGTACCTCAGTCTCCCCACTTGGTAGGACGGGGTTGGGAACAAATACCAGGTAGGGTTCTGGATAAAGGAAGTGAAAAAAGAGAAGTGGAGGTCAGCGTCGGGTCACGCCAAGGGTGAGGGCATGAAGAGACTGACACTTCGGGACATTTGTCACGACACACTCAGCTCTCCACCCACCACTCAGTTACCACCACGTCCCTCCTTGTACGGTTGGGGACTGAGACACAAAGAAGGGGAGCCACGGGCCAGGGCCACACGGCAAGTGAGCGGCGTGGAAACTCAGGGAGGCGGGAAGGCTGGGCTCCCTGGGGTCTCGGAGCTCCCGGACCTGGCCGAAGTCAGCTGGTTCCCAGAAAAAACCGATTGGGTTTCCACAGCAAACATTTCCATCCCGTGGCCCTGACTCATCCCTGCAGTCCCTCATACGCACACGGACTTCCCTCTTCCTTCCCAGCCCAGAGCCCAGAGGCAAAGGAAAGGGGTCTGCCTTGCCCCCCACCTCCAGGTTCCCCGCCTTCTGAATGACATCCTGGGAATTCGGGGGAGCCTCGTGGAAGTGGGGCAGGCCGGCCAGCCCCTCACTCCCAGCCCCGAACCGGGCCAACCCCCGCCCCTTCCCCGAGTGGGTGGGCGGGAGACCGAGTTTCTATTTTTGTGCCAGTGTCCCACAGATGCCATTGTTGGCCCAGCGGTTGGTGGCGGGAAGGGGGGATTTCGGTGAGGAGGCCCTGAACACTAGTAGCCACTTATAGAAAGTTGCTTCCAGCAATTCTTCTAGGAGTGGAGCCTTGGGGCTGCCTGCAGCCCCCACCCTCCTAGGGCCAGACTGGAGCCGGCCAGATTGGAGCCAGCCGTCCCTCTGTCCAGCCCAGCAGACTCAGATGATACGTACAAGCGGGCTGGTCGGGGAAGGGGGGGGTCAAAGCCAGACTGGTCTGATTTCAAATGCGGGCTCCGTCGTTCACCTGTGACCCTGGGCAGTCACTCTTCTTCTCTGGGGCTCGATTTCCCGATCTGGAAAATCGGCTGAACGATACGCCCGCTTCACAGACTGGTTGCGGGTTCAGTGAGATTCTGCTTCCAGAGTGTGCTGGCCAGTGCCTAGCTAAATACACAGCAGCGGATGGCTTTCATTACCTGCCTTTTCCTCCTGGCCCGCCCATCCCGAGTGCCATGGGTTGGGGCTGGGGAGGTTGGCATTAGAGGTGGGCGGCAGTTAGCTGGAATTGCCTTAGCTACGTCTCACTGTGGCATCCCCTCTCTGGGCCTCGCTCTTCCCCTCTGTGTAGTGGGGAGTGGGGCTCAGCGATGTTCTAGTATTGTGTGGCCGCTGGATTTCATCCTGCCATCTTGGGTGGGGGCGGGCGGCCCAGTGTTTGGCATCCCAGGAGTCATAGTCTCTAGCCAGGTGGACACAGAGTGGGTTTCCAGACCCCCCCCCCCACCCCGCCCCAGGAGAGACCTACTACTTTCCGACGCTGAGGGCCCCTGGTCAGCCTATGTTCTCCCCACCTCCCCAGTTTCATTTGCCAATCTGAGAGGCCAGTGCTGGGCCCAGCCTGGGGCTTCTGGGCCCTTGAAGGGGCACAACTCTCTCCTCCAGGAGCTTGGCGAACACCCCTAAACAACCAGAGATGGACAGCAAGTGGCACCACGAACCCCTTGGGATGGTCAGTCAACAAATGTTCACGTGCATGTATATTTCTCCTTCCTTCTTTCCATTATCCATCCACACACCCATCCATCCATCCATCCATCCATCCATCCATCCATCCATCCTTCCATCCATCCATCCATCCAACATTTACTTCCAGTCTGACCCTGAACTTGACACTGGGGACACAGCAGTGAGAAAGCAGACTATCCCCACTCAGCCCGTTTGGCTGCTGCCCATTCTGTGCCTTTCCACCAAACGTGCCCCTAATATCTGTAAGGCCTGGGTTACGACTACAAATGGCAGCCCCTGGCTTCCAGCCTGCCCTCCTTTCTTTTTACCTCCTTCTCTTCACGAGTACGGACGTGGGCAACGCAGCCCGAATGCCCAAGCTCTGCCATGGCCACCCCCTACACACAGCCACTGCGCCCATCCTTTAGGTCTGGAGGGGCTTCTATAAGTCACGCAGTGCCCCCGCTGGAGGGTGGGACGGGAAAGAGCCCCATGCAGCCTCAGGAGGGGGCTCAGCACACACAGGGCAGGGAATTCTGGAGTCCGGGTACCCAGAGCACGGACTCGGGGGACGGGTACAGGCTCCACGTCCCTTTGACCTGCAGCTACCCTGTCCCGGGGGAGGAGCACAACTGGAAGAGGGCCAGAGAAGAGCCATCAATTGTGGGGCCTGAACAGGGGTCCCCATTGCCCGAGCCTGAGAGTGACACTGCCCTCCACGGCCCTTCACAGCCTCTCAGGATGGTAGCCCAGGGCCCCTCCCACTCTCATTCTCTCTCTCTCCCTGCCTGAGCAGCCTTGCCTGCCCCTCTGGTCAGGAATGAGTCAGTGCAAGAGCCCAGCAGGTTCCGTCTGCTTGGGGGTGGGTGGGGTGTCTTTGGCCACGGGTTTGCCCAGAAGTAGGGTGAATCAGCGGCTGCCCCAGCTCTGCCTGGCTGCCTGGGGTTTGTTAGGAGGACAGATCGGTGCAGTCGGTCTGACGGGAATCGCTGAGACACCAGGCCGGTTTCCTGTCTCCGCGGGTCAGGATGTGACCCCGGGCCCCCTCCCGGAATCCAGGCTCCGGCCTGCCCTTCGGGGACCCGGTGAGATAGAGCCCCTGCCCAGTGGCCCCCTTGTCTGTCTGCCGCAGACCTCTCTTCCCCGAGCCGCTTGGCTCCCTCAGCTCACCGGCTGTCCACCCGCAGGAAGTCTGAGGATTCAGACGCTGCGCAGGGGTGGACGGGACAGCCGTTTCGGCGTGCCAGGGTTTGAAGAAGGCGGCCACAGGTCGGGAGGGCTTGGGCTGGTTGCTGAGATAGCCGCCCCCCCGCCAACCCCCCCGCCAGCTCATGTTTCTGGCCTCTAGGCCTTTGCTCCTGTGGGGCCCTCTGCCTGCAATGCCCTTCACCCCCCTCTCTGTCTGGCTAGACGCCAGGAGCCTTTCACTAATGCCCCTTTCCCTCCACAGCCCCGCGTGCCCCTCTTTGCCGATCCCATCACTCAACACCCGGGGTGCTGATGCCCACCTCTGCCTCTCCTGGCTTGGGATTGGCTCGATGGCAGGGGTCACGTCTGCTTTCTCTCTGCACCATCAATGCCCAACGCTGGCTGGGCACAGAGCAGGCACCTGTCGATGGCTGGTTGTCGGGCGGTGGGGAGGGGGGGCTATCAAGGACCCGATCCCTGGGGGCCTCCCCAGGGAGAAAGGGGCCTTCTGGGTCACAGCATGGGGTCCGGTGGGATTCACCGCCCCTACCTCAGCCACCCGGGAGCAATAACCTTTGGGGATCAAATTAGTTGACTGACGGGACGATATTCTGGAAACCATAGCATACCCGGCAAGATTTTTACAGGTGAGACACGGAGGCCAGAGAGGAGACATTATAACAACAAGCAGTGCTACTGGGCAGGCCTGCACTCAATATTTGCCTGCCCCACCCCACTGGATTCTCACCGCCCCCGGAGTTGCTGTTATGGGCCCCGTATTTCCCGTGGAAAACCAAGGCCTTAGAGAGGTAGCCCAAGGCCGTGCTGCCCTGAGCTGTGAAGCCGAAGTTCAATCTGAAGACTGGTTCCAGAACCTGCGTGCTTCACTGTTGCGTCAAGGTCACACAGCAGTGCGTGCATTCATTCATTCATTCATTCATTCAATCATTCATTCACTCAGCAGTTATTTGGTATCTGTCAGGCCCTGGGCCAGATCCTGACACTCTGTGATTCTTCAGTGAGTCCCTGAGCCCAAGAAATATGTGTGAGGGGCTCCTGGGTGGTTCAGTCAGTTAAGCATCTGACTTTTGGTTTTGACTCAGGTCACGATCTCACAGTTCGTGAGTTCGAGCCCCACGTCGGGCTCTGTGCTGACAGCGTGGAGCCTGCTTGGGATTCTGTCTCTCTCTCTCTCTCTCTCTCTCTCTCTCTCTCAAAAAGAAAGACACAAACATGTAAGAAATAGGTGTGTGTGTTGGAGAGTGAGGAGAAGGGGCCCCCTCTGCAGGCCAGGCACCGTGTGGGGTGCTGGTCAGTGGCATCCAAGGCTGGAGTGCCAGTCTCCTGAGCCCCAGCTGTCTCCACCACCCCCTCAGACAGACATGCCTGGCAGTCTTGGGGCTTGCAGCGTGGCTTCTCGGATTAAAAGCCAGACGCCCCAGGGACTGAGTTTTCTGGAAGAGGCAGAGGGTGATGGGAGATTCTGTTGCCGTGAGCTCTAGGACGGCACGAGTGACCCTGGCATTCTACCGTACCACTAAAAACCCTCCGATGACTGTCACTGCCCACGGGATAAAGACCAAACTCCTTAATATGGTGACAGGGCCTTTTCACCCCCGCCCCCAACCCTGCCCCAAATGTGGACAGCAAGCTCCCGCCACGGCGAACCACATTTGGACCCTAACCACGGTCCTTACCTGCCTGTGCATTCACTCTGTGCTCTGCTCTTCCCTAACGCCTCCTTTGCTCCATGAGCTCCTGACCATCCTTCGTGTTGTTGCTTCCTCCAGGAAGCCCTGCCTAATCCCACAGCAGTTGGAGTATCCCTGTCCTGCTCTGCCCTCCCCAAGAAAGCACCGATCATCCGGATCCTGGCTGACTGTCTACACATCTGTTTCCCATTGACCCGGGCACTTGGCAGGGGACTTTTCTCTGACTCTGGCCCCTCGTTGAAAGATTAGGGTTGGGGGAGCCCAGTCACCCGGAGGAGGTACAGAGACCTGATCATCAGAACAAACAAAACAAACTTCTAGAGGGCAATCTTATTTTCCATATCATCACCAAACTTGAAAAAAATTACAATGGCTACGAAAACCCTATAACATGTGCTTGGCGCTATCTTGGCTTGGGGATTATCGAGGCCCGCAGTCCCGGTGGCAGGCAGGGCGGTGGGGAGCAGGCCCCCCCCGATATTGGTGGTCTGGGCACCCTCTTATCACCACACAAATGCAGGGCAACTTAACAGTTTCAGGGGCAGCTTGGCCACAAGTTCACTGAGCTGACACCACTAAATCGCTTTCAGGACCTGAGGCCACATCAGCCAGGTGTGGCTACCGGCCCAGGCAGGCCAGATGCCCACTGAACACACACCCAACTGGGGAGCCAGGTGACAGACAGCCTAGCGTGGGGGCTCCCAGAATCTAGTGTGAACTGTGGCCTGGGGCATGTTGCTTTGCCTCTCCAGGCCTGTTTCCTCCTCTGAAACGTGGGGGTAATAACAGACTGTGACAGATGGGCCCTTGGGAGGCTTAACACACATAAGATGTTGAACTCAGGTCCTGGCTCTTAGTAGGTCTCTAACAGTACCTAGCACACAGGAAGCCTCACACAGACTCTGGCACAGAATTTAGTGCATAATAAGCATTCGGTCGGTGTGTTATTATCATTAGGAGGGACTTAAGCTAACGCTGGACCTCAGGAGGGGTCTCAGGAGGGACGCTGGTCTCCAAGGTGGCATCACCCGCCGTCCAATCTCTGTGGGCTGCCTGGCCAGGTCATAGATGTTCAATGAGGGACATTCCAGGGAGGGGGATTTGGACTCCACGGAGGGAAAGCCCTTCTCAAAGCCCAAGCTGCCCGGAGGGGAGCTCAGTCCACCGAGAAGCGTCAAGATCCTCACCGTTGCAGGTGCACAGGGGGTGGCTCACCTGGTTCGTCTCACTGCTCACGTGGTTCTTCTCCACTCAGTGGCCAAACCCCCCTTCCCACCTGGGTCTTGTGGCATCCAGCAGACCTCTGTGATGCTGGCCCCAGAAATGTCATCCCTTACCGACCCTGTGAGAGGCCCACGTGTCCCTCCTGGCAGGGGCCCTGGTGAGGATGTGACCCACTGCTCCAGGGACAGCCGCAAGGAAGGCCCCCCTCATCCCCTTGGCCCCGGGCCTTTCTCTGGGGCCCCACCCAGCCCTGCCAGCAGGCGCTTACCCTTGAGGACTCCAGGAAGAGAATGTGGACTTGAAGGGTAGCGTTGGGGACCTGAGCCACACAGCCCTCAGGAACCCGACTCGTGACGTATGTCACCTCGGCATCCACAGGCTGTAGGTCACAATGGACAGTTTCTGCAAGACCTGTTGGGGAAGCACAGCCAGAGAGAGCCCCAGATAAGAATAAGGTGGTGACAATGTTCCCACTCTCTGAATGCCTATTGGGTGCTTGGCACCGGCTGAGGGCTTTATTACCTTCTCACAGCTACCCTACGAGGTGATATCATTATATCCATTCCACAGATGGAGAAACTGAGGCTCAGGAAGGAAAAGTCTCTTGCCTGAGCTCACAGTGCTACTGGGGGTTGGGTTGACGGAGAAAATGCAGGATGCCCAGTTAAAGTTGACTAAAAAATGATTAATTTTTAGAAGTATAAGCATATCCTAAATATAATAAAATGGGACACATATCACTATTTTTTTAATGTTTATTTATCTATTTTCGAGACAGAGAGTGAGTAGGGGAGGGTCAGAGAGAGAGAGGGAGACAGAATCCCAAGCAGGCTCTGCGCTGTCAGCACAGAGCCCGATACAGGGCTTGAACTCACGAACCATGATCATGCCCTGAGCCGAAATCAAGACTTGGACGCTTAACCGACTGAGCCGCCCAGGCACCCCGGGACATATTTACACTAAAATTTTTTTCATTGTTTACCTGAAATTCAAATTTCACTGAGCCTCCTATATGTTCATTTGCTACCTCAGGCGACCCTTGCTATGCGGAAGGGCTCACGCATGCACGCACGCAAGCCTCCGGGCTGGCTCGCTCCAAAGGGAGACATACGAGGCCCGAGATCAGGAGAGGAAAACCTTCCCTCCCGTGCCTCGAGGGGGCTGGGAAGAACGAGGCAAGGAGGGTTGAGAGTCTCCTGGCCCCGAGGGACAGAGGGAGCCAGAAGGGCGGCCCAGGTTCAGAGGGCGGCCCTGGGAAGTAGGCCTGGGCCGCGGAGCCTGCCGCTGGGCCGCCCGGAAACGCAGGTCCTGAGGGAAGGGAATGGAATTTCACCCTGACCCAGCAGAGGAGGAAGAGGAAATGAGGCCCCTACACCTCGTCCTAAGGAATGTGCCGGGGAAGGGGGGGCTCCGGAGGAGGGAAGGAGGACAGAGAAGGGGAGACTGTTTGGAAGTTTGTGTCTCCATCTTGTCGCGCTCACTTCCTGTTTTCTTGGAGATCAAAGATGGGCGCGGAGGGACTGGCCGCACGTCCAGCCGTCGCCAGCTCAGAGGAGGGGGGCTAGGGAGGCTTCTTCCGAATCCCAGGCTATTGGACCGTCTTTGTCTAAGCCAGCCTTGCTGGGCTCAGGACCCCCAGGGGGAAGAGAAGGACTCAAGATGGCCGTCCCTGGTCACGGCAATACCATCCACCGGCAGCACGTTGAGAAGGAGAAGTTCAGGACGAGGACGTTTGGCTGCTATGGGGGCCCCACCTTATACGTCCTTGCCCTGGCCCTGTCCTGCGTGCAAGAATCAGAATGCAAGCGTCTTATGACATTTTGATTGAAGGCAGGGTCCCTGGAGCCAGGCCGACCTGGGTTTGAATCTCCGGCCCGGGCTTACTGGCTATGTGGCTTCGGTAACGATTTCACCGCTTTGGACCTCATTTTCCTTGTCTGTGGAACGATAATTAGAACCCACATAACCCGTAGAGGTTATGAGACAGGGCATGTGGCATTTCTTTTGGTTACAGTTATTTGAGTGACTTCCGTCACTGGAGAAGAACGAACTGCATGAGGAGGTTGGGGTGAGGTGGAAAGGGCAGTCTGCAGGTGAGGGACCTCTGACAGGGAGGTCACTGGTGCCTCAGGCCAGCAGACCCCCTCTCCCCAGCAGATGGGAGGGCTGACCCCACCTCCTGCTGTCCCACCCCCTGGTGGCCCACTAGGCCCCTCAGTGCCCCTCAGCGCTCTCTCTCCCACTGCCTATCAGCAAACACAGACTTGGTCCAAACCCTTCCTATACAGATGGGAAGACTGAGGCCCGGAGAGGCAGGACGTGAGCAGATCACACGGCACATGGCTAGCCAGGCTGGGCCTTGGACCCACCTCTCCCCACAGTGACCTGGGGTCTGGCCTGCAGATTAACGCGGTGCCTTCCTCCTTTCCTTGGGACTTTCCCTGCCCCCTCCCCAGACTTCCAGGAACCCCAGTTCCTCCTGGATTGCCGGGCCACCCGGGGCCACCTCCTCCATGCCGTCAGCGGGAGAGGCCACAGGCCTGGCCATTATGTAATGATCAGATAACGGGCCAGGCTGGGAGATCAGATAAGAGGTCCATTTATTTTGGGGCCTTTTCGAATCCTGGCTCCCCCACCCCGCAGACGAGAATGGGGAGACAGGCGGGAGTATGACGCCCGGGCCTGTCTCCCGGAGCCGGAGGCGGGCCCAGACAGAGCTGAAAACAATCCCCTGGCACCAAGGGAAACGCCAGGGCCTCCCGGGACCCGGCTTGGAGGAGGCGCCACTAGGGGCCTGGGTGACCCGGCCTGAGCGAGAGACCCAGGAGCCACTTTCCCACCTCTGTCCCCTTCCTCCTCCGCCCCACCCATGAGCATAGAGCCACCTCGGCGCTTTCCAGATGGCCACCCCGGCACCTTGAAAGGCCACAGAGAATAATAATGGTCGAGAAAAGCAACTCCAGAGTCAGACAGCCTGGGTCAGACCCCAGCCCTACCCCTTAAAAAAGATGGTCACCTTGAGCGAAGGCCTAACTTCTCTGAGCCTCGGTTTCCCCGGTTGCAAAACAGCTTTCATCGTGCTTACTGAGAGCCAGGAACCATTCCGAGGCTGCCCAGGAGTTCATTCGTTGGATCCTTGCAGCAGGCCTACAGGTGGGTACCGTTATTGTAACCACAGGACGCATGGGGAGATGAGATCCGCAAGGTGCAAGAGTTTGCCCGAGGTGGCCCAGCTATTAAGTGTCAGAGCCCTGTGTTTGTACCCCAGGCGATCCGGCTCGTGCACTCGGCACCCACTTCCCAGCCGTGTGAAGAGCCTGGTGCCCCGTAAGCACTCTGAACACACTACCTGTGATTATTTCATAATACTGGGGCAGAGCCTTGTTGACAGGCTTTTCCTCTTCCTCAGTCACCCATCCACCCTTTGCCCCTTTCAGGGTCCAATTACAGCCTCACACATTCCCCAGCTTCCAGCCCAGCCACCCCCCAGTGACGCCCCAACGCCCCCTTCTCCCTTCTCCAGCCTCTCCCGTGGCTCAACGCCCTCAGGGTCAAGTCCACACTCCACAACCTACCACGGAATTGACAAGGGCAGGGATGGGATACATGCCAACGTTCAGGTCCCGATTCTGCCAGCTCCCAGCTCCCTTTCCGTGCCTCAGTGTTACTATCTTCACAACGGAGATGACGGTAATCACGACACCCTCCTCATCCACTTGCTGAGAAAGTTGGTCAGAGGACGCCTGCCCGCTAAGCGGGCTCCTGATGCGCGGGGTTGCTCAAGACCGGGCAACTGCTCTCATGATTATTTATGCCCACTGGGGAGACGTGAGCTTTTTGTCCAAATACACCTCATTCCCTGCATCTGCCGTGCTCTTTCCCAGACCAAGGGTCTTCCCTTACTTGACCTCTTGGTCGACTTCTGTTCAACTCTCAGAGCCCTTTTGTGACGGGACCGATCCAGTTACACTCTCGCTGGATGGGTCAGTGTAAGGCCAGGAAGGGAACCAAATCTCCCCTCCTCTCAGGCAGTATCGCACAGCGGTTAGACCCAAGGCTCAAGCTCCAGCTGCTCATTTCTGGGCGGTCCGCGTGAGCAGATCTCTCCGCCTGCCTGTTCCCCAGTCTCGTCCGCTGTCAAATGGGGGCGACAGGAGTGTCTGCTTCTTTGGGCTTTGGTGAAGTTTGAGTCTGATGGGACAGATCAGGCATAGTTCAGCGTCTGGCACAGAGTGAGTGTTGAGTCAATGTCAGCAGTCACATTTGTCCCTTCACCCCTGTCCCTGTCCCAGGGATCAAGTCAGCTCCACCCCCGATGATGGTCCTCTTCAGGCTCCGGGGCTGATGTCCCAAAGCTGGGTCTTAGTGTCACTGTCTGTCTGGCTGAGATGACAGAGAATCTCCACGGTCATGTCCCCAGGGTCTCGTCCTCTGACACCTGGCTCACACATCTCCTCTTTTGCCTCCCGGCAAATGGGAAAGTGCACTGGAGTGCAGGCTCTAAGGGATGGATATTTGTGGTCTCTGTCCTGCGTCACTAGCCCCCTCTCCAGAGAACCCCAGATCCCCGCACAGGTGGTAGGCAGCACAGGGCTCCAAGTCCCATCTCTGTCCCAACCCTCAGTGTAGGCTTGTCCACACTTCGGAAACACTCTTTGGTCCCAGCCACCCAACATGGGCCTCGAATCCCAGCATCCTCGCCTCTGGGACTCTATCCAAGTGAAATACTCCAAAATACAGGAAGAGGTGCATGTACCAAAAACGTGCGCGGCGGTGGTATTTATAACCAGCCTCCAAGGGGAAACCACCTAAATATTCAGCAATGAGATTCACCAAACGACGGGATGGCACATTTAAGGGGAAGAACATTCTGGAAACACGATGGGGTGGTTATGGAGTCTACATGACAACATAGAAACCTTCTGGGGCATAAGAAGGGTAACCAAGACTCCCAAATGTTGATTCATTTGCATGAAAATTACCTTAACAAGCTAGACAAAAACTAGTAAGCAACCCACCAGCATGTTCACAACGCCTACATTAATAAAAGAACTCGGGAAGTGATTTTTTTCCCATTATCTATTTTCTTTAAGGAGGAGCCCAAAGTGAATATATAACTAAATTGCTCTTTAAAAACCTACATGATGGGGCACTTGGGGAGCTCAGTCAGTTAAGCATCCAATTCTTTTTTTTTTTTTAATGTTTACTTATTTTTGAGACAGAGAGAGCATGAGTGGGAGAGGGGCAGAGAGAGAGAGAGAGGGAGAGAGAGAATCCCAAGCAGGCGCTGCACTGTCAGCACAAAGCCTGATGCAGGGCTTGATCTCACGAACTGTGAGATCATGAGCTGAGCCGAACTCAAGAGTCCGGACGCTTAGCCATCTGAACCACCCAGGTGCCCCAAGCATCCAATTCTTGTCTGTAAGACAATTAATTGCCTGGAGAAACCTTGTGCTGGAGAGCAGGGATGTTGGAAGTTTATCCATGCATACTATGCATTATTACTGTTTTCTTCTTTTTTTTTCTTTTTAAGGTTTTATTTTTAAGTCATCTCTACACTCACAACCCTGAAATCAAGAGTCGCACGTTCCACCGACTGAGCCAGCCAGGCGCCCCTATTACTGTTTTATTCTCACAGAGATGGAGTCATGGCCATTTGAACATCTAATGCTGCGTCCCAGACATCTGTCCACAACAGTGTATAGATTTAGCTTTTTCTTGGTTTTGGCTGCATGGTATTGCACTGCATAATAATTCATTTGATAGAAAAAAACAAAAACAAAAAAAATAATTCATTGGATAGGACCCAGGCTGATGGACATTTGGGTGGTTTCCAGTTGGGTTTTTGTTCCAGGTACCTGTGGACCATACAGTTTATTTTGGAGTTGGACAAATCTTTATGGAGTTGGGCAAACAGCTCCATAGAGCTGAAGGCTGAGCTGTTACACATAGTACGGTTTTGAGAGATTCTGCCAAGCTGTGTTTCCAGAAGGCTGGACCCATTCTTGGACTCGTCTTGGACCCATTTTTACCCTCTCTGGCCTGATTGAGGATGTGAAGGTCACTCCCACCCCATCCCCAGCGTGGAGATCTGGGTTCTACACCTTAACCCAGGCCCCCCATCTGCCTTCCATGGGCCACAGATGGTAAATGAATTGAGCTGGATGGTTTGGAATGTCCTTGAGCCCTGTGATCACCAGCAGGGTGCTGGTACCTGTTCACAGGAGCAGAATGATATAAGTCATCCGTTTTTCCAACTGGCTGTTAAACACAGCCATTATTAAAAATTAAATTTTGGGGTGCCTGGCTGGCTCAGTTGAGGGAGCATGTGAATCTTGATCTCGGGGTTGTAGGTTTGAGCCCAGTTTGGGCCCCAGGTCAGATTCTTGGGGTTGGGATTCTCTGCTCCCCCTCTCTCTGCCCCTCCCCCACTTGCACGGTCTCTGTCTCTGTCAAAATAAACAAATAAACTTAAAAATAAATAAATAGGGGGGCCTGGGTAGTTCAGCCAGTTAAGCATCTTGACTCTTGATTGTGGCTCAGGTCACAATCTCACGATTTGTGAGATCGAGCCCCACATCAGGCTCCGTGCTGACATCCTGGAGCCTGCTTAGGATTCTCTCTCTCCCTCTCTCTGTTCCTCCCCTGCTTGTGCACGCACCCTCTCCCTCTCTCAACATAAATAAACTTTAAAAATAACAATAAATAAAAATAAAATCTTAGGGGCGCCTGGGTGGCTCAGTCGGTTAAGCGTCTGACTCTTGATTTTGGCTCAGATCAGGAACCCGAAGTCATGGGATTAAGCCTCGAGTCGGGATCCTCGCTGAACACGGAGAGCGTTTAAGACTCTCTCTCTCCCTCCCCCTTCTGCCCACCCCCACCTCGTGTGAGCACGCTCTCTCAAAAAAATAAAAATTAAAAAAATAAAATCTTAAAAAAATTAAACGTTATAAAGCTTACAAATAAATTATGTATTTTTAAAAAATTTTTTTAACGTTTATTTATTTTTGAGACAGAGAGAGACAGAGCATGAACGGGGGAGGGTCAGAGAGAGGGAGACACAGAATCCGAAACAGGCTCCAGGCTCCGAGCCGTCAGCCCAGAGCCTGATGCGGGGCTCGAACCCACGGACCGCGAGATCGTGACCTGAGCCGAAGTCGGCTGCTCAACCGACTGAGCCACCCAGACGCCCCATAAATTATGTATTTTTAATGGTAACAAAGAGCAAAACTCATTACTTCCTACTTATTTTACTCCATTTCACTCGATCCACGCTCTTGAGGTTATCTCTGTCTGTCCCATCTTTGGCGTGCCAGACAAAGGCACTTCTGGACCTTGCATCCTGACTTCAAGTTTGGGGAGTTGGGAGCTTGAATTCAGCCACGTGGGAACATTTACACCCTGGACATTGACAAAATGCTATCCCCCACACCCTCCACCCCTGTTGCTAATTATTTTCCAGCACACCCCTGCCTTCCATCCAGGAAAACCAGAGCCTACACGGATCTTTCTCGGATGATTACGAAGAAGAGAGTGTTATCAAGCTAGAAGTGTGGGGGAGGCGGGAGAAAGACAGGGCAGCCTGGGGACCGTTGCGCAGCTCGGGTAGGCTTCTGTCTGGGCTGTGTGAACTTGGCAGGTCACAGCCTCTACTTCCTCTCCTATAAAATGGGGAGATAAAGGCGGCCATCTTGCAGGGTTGCTAGGAGCTACATGGGGGGAGGGGGGGAGCTTGCTTAGTACACGTGGTTAGGAGCCACAAGCCCCAGGTCAAATTCATGCTAGGTCACTTAATGTCTGAGACAGTTTCCTGTGATCAGTGAGGCAGTGGTAGGGGGTAGGGGGTTTAAAATGCCACAGGTGGAATCAGGTGGGGAGGGGGGTCACTGCTGTGCTCTTCCCTTATGTTCTCCCCACCACACCCCCAGATCTTCTAGGGAGTTCCTAGATGCACCATGGGTGAAGGGGTGCCCACAGGAGCTGTCCCCTGGTTTTAGGCGGGCACACAGAGGCCCACATGAGTGGGATGAGGGGTTGGGAGCCCCCAGCTTCTCACGGCCACTCATCTGGTCAGTTTCAGAAGGCCGAGAGCCAAGACCACCTGGAAAACCCCCCAGGCTGAGGAACTCCCACAAAACCCCTAGTCCGGGGTCGT
Source organism: Prionailurus bengalensis (assembly GCF_016509475.1). NCBI lineage: Eukaryota > Metazoa > Chordata > Mammalia > Carnivora > Felidae > Prionailurus > Prionailurus bengalensis. The sequence continues at coordinate 86,582,523 of NC_057359.1, forward strand.
GCCCCCACCCGGCAGCATTTCAAGGAGGCGGGGGTAAGTAGAGGCAGAGGGAGAGCGCTAAGTTCAAGAGCATTCTGGGAGCCACTCACAGGCCCCGGAGAGGCGAGGGGGCAGGAGTTTAAAGCTAATCATACAGCCACAGTAAACAACACAGGACCCTCCAGCCTTCCGGAGAACTCTCTCTACAAGACTGGCCTCACCACCGACCATCGCCACAGCCCAGGAGGAGTTCTATTCCCACCCCCAACATCACACCGCGAGGAAGCAACCACACGAGATGCGAACCAAGTGCCCTAGTGCTGGGAATCCACACGCCCTCCTTTCCACAGGTTCTTCAGACAGGAACTTAGGCTCAGAGAGGGCAGGAGACTCTCCCAGGGCTGCACAGCAAGCATTCTGGGACCTGGGCTTCTTGGGGAGAAACTGGACATAGCTGGGAGGCTAGAGGCCAAGGTTAAGGTAAAGGTAAATAACTCATCCGTGTTTGAGACTTTCAGGGCTGAATGTTCGTCGTTCTGCCAAACCAGGATGGTTCGTCACCCTATGGTGTCCATCTGGGGCTGTCCAAACCCCCTCGGACGGCCCCACTGGGCATGAGCTTGGGACCAGGCCAGAGGCCGGGAACACTTGGGGCCAAGTCTCCCCACCCGGGGTCCCTGGACACCTACTTGTCGGTCTGAGGCTGCAGACGGCCAGCAGCAAGGCGACAACGGGGGGAAGCGTGCCGCGGTCCATGCTGTCCAGCTGGGGGTCTGTGCGCCGGGCCTTATCCGGTGTCCAGGGGCAGGGCTGCAGGCGGGCGTGGGGGCCGGCGTGGGCGCGAGCGGGGACCCAAGGGGAACAGGCGGCCGGAGCGGTGGCGTCCCTGCTCCAGCCTTCTGAGGTGGCGGCCGAGGGGTCAGGAGAAGTGGGCACAGGGGCGCAGGGCCGGGGGTCGCTGGCTGAAGGATGAACGGGGAGGGGGTGCTGGGCTCCCGTGGACGGCAGCTGCGACACAGCCCTGGCCCGGGGACGCAGATAGGAGCAAGGGTATGAGCGGCAGCGGTGGGGAGCTCCCGGCTCATCCAGCCTGGCCCGGGGAGGCAGGAAATGCGCTTCCTTAGAGAAGGGGCCGGGCCAGGCGGCCTGCCAGGCGGGGAGAGGAAGTGCCACGGGCTGTGTCGCTGGGTGGGGGGCCCTGAGGCAGGGGGGAGGAGGCAGTGGGGTGGGAGGGCCCAGGCTCCAGGCTTGTCTCCCCCACACACCCCGCTCCCCCATCCCACCCTCTCCAGGGCTGGTGGGGCGCCTCCGGCAGCCCCCAGCCGACAGATGAAAATAATCACCCTGACAGCCTACCCGGGAGACCTTTCCGGGGCCGGGCCCTGGCCAAGGAGGCTCAGCTGGAGCTCCTAGTCCCATGAACTCCGATGTTCCCATTTTGCAGATGAGGAAACAGAGGCCTGATGTGGTGAGATAACTGGCCCAAGAAGATGGTGGAGGTGGGATTCACACAGGTGTCACTCCGCACCAAAAGTGCCTTACGTATAAGCCTGACACTGGCTCGTCATTCCCTGTTTTGCAGGCAGGGAAACTGAGGCCCAGGATAGGGAAGGAACACTCTCCCAAGTGGCAGCTGGGGCTGAGGTCTCAGGGCCCAGGGAGGGCAGGGGTACATTGGGTCTGCCCCCTTCCACGGGTGGAAAATCCTCCAGGGACAAGAGATAGCCCCAAACGAAAGAGGGACCCTCTGTACTGTCCTTTCTTTTTAAGTTTATTTATTTTTGAGAGAGAGAGACACACACACACGCACACATGCACACACACGCACACACAGCGCGTGAACAGGGGAGGAGCAGAGAGAGAGGGAGATACAGAATCTGAAGCAGGCTCCAGGCTCCGAGCTGCCAGCACACAGCCCTATGCAGGGCTCGAACTCACAGACCGCGAGATCGTGACCTGAGCCGAAGTTGGATGCTTAACTGACTGAACCACCCAGCTGCCCCTGTAATCTCCTTTCTGAAGTCAGATGGTCCTGGATTCAAAACCTGCTCTCCTTGCTCTGAGCTACGAGGTCTTGAGCAAGTCTCCACAGCCTTTACCCTGTTTGTAAAGTGGACACAGCCGTGCCTTCCTCACCAGCCTGCTGTGAGATTTTGGGAGGTCAGGGCACTACAGCGCTGAGCCTGGGCCTGACTCAGGAAGTGCTCCCCCATCGGTGCTCCCTGAGCCTGGGAGACAATCCCCAGAGCAGTCCCTTGTTCATCTTGCAAATAGTAAACGCCAACTGTGTGCTCCCCATGGTTTTAGTCACAGGTAGCCCCTAGGGTCAGGCCAAGGGAGCTCAAAGAAAGCCTGAGCTGCCTGGCCTTTGAAGGACTGGGGGAGTAGGGGGTAGGGTGTAGAAGAAATGGGTAAAGAGGGTACATGGGGCCGGGGACCCATGGCAGAGAGGGGCACAGAGGCAGGAAGTGGTTGGACAACTTGCGGGACAAGCAGGGAGTGTGGTTGGGACAGGAAGCCTGGAGAGGCAGGCTCTGAGGGGGGCGGTGTGTGTGGGGGGGTGCTTGAAGGCCAGGACTTGATCCTGAAGGGTAGGGGGAGTCATGGAGGGTTCTGGAGCAGAAGGTGCCGGCTTTGAGAAGACAAATTGTGGGGTGTGCTGGCAGGACCCACAGAAGGGATGGGGCCAGGAGGCCTTTCTGTTTATACTTGTCCTGGGTCACAGATGGAGAAATGGAGGCCCCGGGAGGGAGGAGAAGGCAGGAGCCCTGGGGGCCTCTGGAGGGAGAGAGCAGGAGTGTGGTTGTCTCTGCAGGAACTGACACAGGGGCGTGGGGAGTGTGGGCGTGGCTCCTTGGGCGGGGATAGGGGGAAGGTTCGCCGTCAGACCCCTGCAGCTGCCCGGCCCGTTTCTGGTGACGCATAGGTGTGGGGTCATGGGGGACCCATCCGTGCCCGGCAGGCAGGAAGGCTGTGATGGGGAAGATGGGGCCACCCGGAGAGTGACCACTCCTCTGCCTGTCCCGGCGGGTGCGGAGATGGGGAGGTGGGCACCACAAGGCCAAAGGTGGCGGCGAGGTTTCCCCAGGCCCTCGGAACAGGAGTCTGTACCCCAGGGACAGTTAGTTAATCCAGCCCCAGGGGCTGAACTCCCCAGGGCACCAGGCTCCGCCCTAGGCGGTCACCTTATCAGCTCTGAATCCTCACAGCCACCCCTGGAGGCCAGTGACATCAAACCATTTACGGAAGAGGAACCCAAGGCTCCCTGAAGTCTGCCTGACCGCCAGCTGGAAAGTGGAGACCTCGGGACTGACTGCCTGGCTCCAAGCTCACCTCCTCCTTCGCTGAATGTGGAGAAGACAGATGTCGCTGTGGCTGTCACAGGGCGATGGCCATCCCAGGCCGTAGCAAGGACCCCAGGGGAGGCTCTCCCCAAACCTTCCTCCTTCTCACTTCCTCCCTACGCTACACAACCCATCTCCACCCACTTTATACACAAGACCCACTGCTCTAGAAAGCAGGAGAGGCTGCAGGCAGACACAAGGAAGAACTTACAGGAAACTTCCAGGGACAGAAAAACCTATAGGCGGTTATGGAAGGGTCTGGAGCCCTGGCCCCAGAGACCTCGTGGAGGAAGGAGGAGATCGGGACCCCCAGCTGTGGCGAGGAGATCACCCTGAAGTTCCCACAGCACCCTGGGCCTCCCCACCACGCCCTAGTCTGTGTGGGATTGTGTTAAAGTCTCTGCGCTTGACTGGAAGCCCCTTGTGGGGGAATTGTGATGCCTCTGCACTGCTGTGTCCCCGGCACAGAGCCCAGGACCCTTTGGGCCTTCAGATATATTTATCGAAAGCCCGACGTATTCAGAAAGATAAGGCAGGGGCGGGGCCTGGGGAGGCATAGGGAAATTGAGGTACAAAGAGGCGGGCCTTGCTTCCTGTTCCTCAGTGGAAGAAGCCAGTCCTCAATCTGGGTTGCCTGTCCCTGGAAAGCTTGACGGTTACATATGGTCTCACACCTGGGGACAGACCTTGGGTTAGCCATCGTCCGTTTGCCCCCAGATGTGTTCTCCATCTCGACGGACACATCTGCTGCCTCCTGTTCCCCTCAGCCCTGCACAGATCACAGAGAGGAAGGCGGAGGGGGCCGGGCGGGTAGGATTCATTCCTCGGACGTTTTCCCTGCTGGATCACTCCGCTGAAGGCCACAGCGCTGACCAGGCCCTCTCCAGGCCGAGGGTGGTCATGGCCCACACTGCTGCCAGCCCTGGGCTCTGCCCTGTCCCTCGTGGTTTCCCTACACCCTGTCTACACCTGCGTAAACAGACCCTCCATTAAATTCTCAAATTATCCCATTGGAGCGTGCCATCTGTTTCCTGCTGGGGCCCTGACTGATACAAATGCGTTCAGGTGCCGCCTAGCCACACGCCAAAGAGACATGTGGCCAATGGCCAGGCCCCTGCGCCTCAACCCTACAATGGGCAGGTGCACAAATTCTGCTGCTTCCTCCTCCTGGCTGGCTGGGAAGGCCAGAGCTGCAGGAAGGGATCAGCACGTCTGCCTTGGCCACCAGCCACAGGAGGAATTTTAGGCAATCCCCAGGGACCCCCCCAGGCGGCTGTCTGTCTCCAGCATCGGCCGGGAGCCAGGGGCTGTTGGAACACCCGGGCCAAACCCGCAAGGACAAGGGAGAAAGTGGGTGCACAGGAAAGAGAGCACGGGACTGGGGTCAGGGTGTGCAGACTCGGTCTCCGGTGGCCTCGGGCAAGACTTTTCTATGCTCCGGGTCTCAGTTTCTTCGTCTGCACAAGGGGATGGCAGCCTGCCGGCCTGGAGAAGCTGGAAGCCCGGGGCAAGAAGCGCAATCGCTCCCCCATGAACAAAGCTTGCCCGGCCCTGGACCAAGTGCCAACCTACTGCCACCTAACAGGCTGAGACTGTCACGTCTCCATTTTACAACGGAGGAGACGGAGACTCAAGTGCACACGACACCAGGGCTGGGGCAAAGCAAATCTGGGCCTGTAGTTCCTCCCTTAGCTTCTAGAGCATTCCATCCTGGTGTTCTTCCCGTCTCCTTGGTCGCCTTATCTGCCTCTTTGCTGGTTCCTCCTCATCCTTACTCGGCCTTTTCCCTTCTCTGTTTACCCTCACTTCAGGGTCGGGTTTTCTCAAACCTTGGGGACCGTGATGTTGTGTCCCCGCACAAATCCTGGGACTCGGACTCAAACAATTCCAGTGTTTTGTGAACATATGTATATGCCCTTATGATGCGCGTCCATCTTGCCTCGTTTTCTTTGAAACACTGATCACAAGCCACCTCTGTTGGTTTCATTATCCACCAGCAGGTCTTGGCCATAAAAGATGATGCCTTAGATCCCCGCCTGTCAAGTGCGGCCCTAATATCTCCTGAGAGCTTCTCTCTGGCCCTGACCCAGACCTGCTGACTCAGAACCTGCATTTTATCGAGACCTCCAGGGCACTCATGTGCACATTAAGCTTGAGAAGGGCTGTTCTGGGCGCCCTCATCCAGACAAATGGCTTTAAGTACCCTCTATATACTGATGGCTCCCAGCTTTCTATTTCCAGCCAGAACTCTCCCCCCCCCCCCCCCACGAGGCTCCAGGCTCCTGGATTGTGAATAAGCAGCTCAGACTTCCCGTGTCCAAAACCACGTTCTGCTGATTCTCTGCCAAGCGCTCCTGCCTCTGTGTCTCCATCTTCAGAACGTGACGATTCCGCCCCCCTCTCATTGCTCAAGCTTTGAGGTGAACCTTGACTCTCAGACCTCTCGTCCAACCTACAAGCAAACCTTGGTGGCGGCGCTCCCAAATTCCCAGGGTTTGGGGGGTTCCCACTACCCCACAGCTACTGCCCCGGTCAGGACCAGAACCTCTTAGAATATTGTAGTCACCTCATGGAGCTCCCTTGCCACACACACCCCCCCCCCCGCCCCCACGGCTTACCCCAGGCCATTCTGCACACAGTAAAGGGAGGCTGTTAAAGTGAAGTCAGATTCCAGCCCTTCTGCTCCGCCCCCTCAAATGGCCAGCGAGGCTTCCCCATCCCCTCTCCAGCCTCATCTTCTGCTCTTCTCCCCCTGGCCCCCCACACTCAGCCGCCCTGGCCTCCCGTGCTGTTCCTTGAATGCGCCAAGCACATGCCCACCTCAGGGCCTTTGCACTTGCCATTCCCTCTCTCTGAAACCCTGTTCCCCTGGATAAGCCCAGGGCGCTCGCTCCTCATTCTTAAACCACAGATCGAATGTCGCACGGTCAGTGAGGACTTCCGCAACTGTTGCCGTTAAAATAGCCCCCTCCTCACGTCAGCAACTGGTCTCCATCTGACACACTATACAGTGTTTACTTTGTCCGTCTCCCTCTCGAGAACACAAGTTCCATGAGGGCGAGGGCCTTGCTCTGTTCGCTACCAAACGCCCATCACTTCCAATAGTGCCCGGCCCGTGGGAGGTGTTTGGCTAAGTACTGATGGGGATACATGAACGGGCTGTGCATACGTTGTGATCCTCAGGTGCCAGGGGATGGGTGCTGGAAGCATTCTGAGCCCAAGGACAGGGTCTCTGATGAGGGGGGAATGACCCCCCAAGGGTACATGGTGGTCACAAGGGTCAGTGGTCCCGCCAGACGCTGCTGTGTTCCAGAAGAGAGAAGTCCCTCAGAGTCTCCCTGTCACTCCCCAAGTACAGGTTGGCTTTTCTGATGAAACCCACTCCCCGAAGTCTGAAGAGCCCACGAGGACCACCTAGGAGGCGAAAGAATTCTACTGGGCCAGGATCCTAGAACCTCTAAGTTATAGGGCTCAGGGTTCATAGAAAGAGAAGCTGAGGCCCACGAAGGGGAGAGACTCACCCAGCACCCCATGAACCATGGAGGGCACCACAGGCAAGAGACCCTGAACCAGAACCCTAAGAAGAGAGAAGAATCAGGAGAGGCAGGTGAGGGTCTAGCCCTGTGCCTCCGCTTTGCTGTGTGGCTTGGGACAAGTCACACCGCCTCTCTGGGTCAGCTTCCCCAACAAGGAAGCCCTGTGGTCACAGGCTGCACATGTGCAGTAGGGCTCTGGCCTCCCACCCCTGCAAAGCCCCCCCACTGTGGAGCCGCCAGGCCTTCCTGTTTACTCGAGGCCCCTCTCGAGGCTGGGAGGCCGCAGCCTTGGCCTCCTCTGCTCCCCGCTTCCTTCCTCTCCCACTTCAGCGCCTCCGGCCAGGCCCTCAGGGCCCTTGAGGCCAAGACTTAGGGGCGCAGTCCAGCCGGGGGGGCATCTGAGGCCACCACCCCCGCAGAGCACTCTCTCTCTGAGACCCTGAGGTCTCTGGCTGGTCATAATGTTCCGGCACTTTGGGACAAAGCTGTTGCCTGGAGCGTCCCTAGAGACGTGAAGAGTGTGACAGGGGGACTGTCTCCTGTCTGGATCCAGTGCCACACCCACCTCCCAGCCCACGCTAGCGGATGAGCACTCGTGCTCCCTGACCCCGGAGACTCTCTCTCCTCCCCACCCCCAGGGTCCGGGCCTCCGCTGAGCAGGTTCTCCCTGAGCTACCCAAAGTGTGGGCCACGGACCAGGAGCTGAGCCTCGCTGCCCAGACCAGCCCTGCTGAAGCAGCATCAGCTTTTTAACCAGACCCGGGAGATTTGCTTGCACAGGAAGCCTGGGTGCACGCAGTTCTGGTCCCCTGCCTGTTGTTGTTTTTAGTGTTTGTTTATTTATTTTGAGGGAGAGGGAGAGAGAGAATCCCCAGCGGGCTCTGCACCTGGCAGCACAGAGCCCGACATGGGGCCCGATCTCATGAACCACGAGGTCATGACCTGAGCCAAAATCAAGAGACGCTTAACCGACTGAGCCAGCCAGGCGCCCCCACCATCCCCTCCCCTCCCCTCCCCGGGTTTAAAGTCCTTCCTGGGCCTCATCCCTTAGGTGTTCTTGTCTCCGAGGCTGAGCCTGAATCTATGATGCCTTTACAACTACCTTCCAGTTTCCAAGAAATTTAGGGGATGGAGGAGAAGGTGGGACGACACCAGAAGGAAGCAAAGGGTGAATCTGGAAGGAGTTTTCTGCGGGACAACTGGTCCCGCCACAGGCCTGTGTCATCACCAGAGCAGGGCCATCCTGGTTGACAGAGGCCTGACAAATATCGCACCCGACTGCGGCGTGGGGTCCTGGGTTGCACCCTGATTTCAACAAAGATGCGTTTTGGGGACCTTTGGGGCAAGTTGCATGTGGACTATTATATATTATGATATTAGTGTTAACTTAGTGTTATTGAAGCTCTGAGTTGTGGTTAGGTAGGAAGATGTCCTTGCTTTTTAGAGTCATACTTTAGGGGTGGAATTTTTCTCATTTGTAATTTGCTGCAAATACGTCGTCAAAAGTAAAACAGTAATGAGGAAATATAGGGAAATGATAACAATTACTGTATGTTGGTGTTCACTGTATTATTTCCTCCAATTTTCAATTTGTTTACAATTTTTCATTAATGGGGCACCCGGGTGACTCAGTCGGCTGAGTGTCCGACTTCGGCTCAGGTCATGATCTCACGGTTTGTGGGTTCGAGCCTCGCGTCGGGCTCTGTGCTGACAGCTCAGAGCCTGGAGCCTGCTTCCAATTCTGTGTCTCCCTCTCTCTCTGCCCCTCTCCTGCTCACGCTCTCTCTCTCTCAGAAATAAACATTGAAAACAAAACAAAACAAAACAAAAATCCTCTTTCTGAGACTCCCATTGCTCCTAGAGGAGAGACTAGATGCTTGGGTCGGCATTCAAGGCCCTGCAAATCTGGCCCCTCCGGGCTTGCCTCTTGCTACTGTACCCCCTTCTCGCCTGTATTCCATCCAACAGGCCTCTGTGACTCAGCTGCTGTTCCCTCTACCCTTCCGTGCCCTGTCTTACAGTGAAGAGAGCTCCTAAGGAATGTTCAAGGCCCCGCTCCAGAGCTCCAGCTCAAGGAACCCGCTGCCACCAGGGGACCCCTGTGCACTCAGCTGCTGAAAACTGATCTCAGTTTTGTGAGCATGGGCCCCCTCCTGGCGCTGGAGGTGGAGGGTGGGGGGGCACATCCCAGCAGGTGGCGGCTTATGAGCCTGTCTTGCCAGCACGGCCCGGTGCTCTGGAAAACACGCACAGAGGACACCCTCAAAGGGAGTGTCTGTGGTAGCAGGGACCGGGTGATGGTCACTGGAGCTTTTACATTTCCGTGTTTTTTCAAGCCGCTTGTTTTTTGTTGGTTTTTTTTTTTAATTTTTTTTTCAACATTTATTTATTTTTGGGACAGAGACAGAGCATGAACGGGGGAGGGGCAGAGAGAGAGGGAGACACAGAATCGGAAACAGGCTCCAGGCTCCGAGCCATCAGCCCAGAGCCCGACGCGGGGCTCGAACTCACGGACCGCGAGATCGTGACCTGGCTGAAGTCGGACGCTTAACCGACTGCGCCACCCAGGCGCCCCAAGCCGCTTCTTGTTTTAAGCGCATAAAGTGATTCTGCGGTGAACAGTAGTTGGGGTCAGCCTAGATTGTCGTTCACCTGGGACACACCTGGAGTGACGGTGCAGTAACTAGAAAAAAACACAGATGACGAAGATGCTTCTGTCAGGTGATCTCCGCAGCGCCTCGTCATCTTTGGCGTGTTTTTCGCCGCTCGTTTTCGGCGTGTTTTCTCCGCGTCTCTTCCCCGCTGATCCCCGCAGCCCTGCGCTAGGTGCGTGTGCGCGTGTTAGCCCGCTTGGACGGGTGTGCCCGCTGCCGGAGGTGGAAGGTCACAGAGAGATCGAGGCCCCCCCGCACGCCCCAGCTGGCACGGGGAACAGAGGCCAGCAGCAGAGACCTGCCCTCCCGCACCCACCCGGGGCCAGAAGGCTCATCCGCCCACGACACCTGCCTTCTCCTACCTCCCCTGTGCTGGCTTTACTTGTGCTGTTATTCTTTCAATAGACTCACCTTTCGTAACTTAAATATGTTTATTTTAAAGGAAAGTTTAAATAACTAATGCAGAAGGGAGACCGGCCACGCTTGCCGTAAATAAAAGGGGACACACCTTGGGCCCAATCAGCCCCACGTCGCGTTTCGGTCCAGCCAGGTGTGGCCCGCTGAAGGTTCTCTTGGCTCTAAAGGGAGTCGGCGGGGACTAGGACGGGTGTTAAGGACACGTGAGCACCAAGTTGAGCCTTCCTCGGTGAGGAGGTCACAGAGTGAAAGAACAGAAAAGGGAAGGTGCTTCTCCCCCAGGGATTTCTGGGGCGTCCCCGAAGCACCCCAGCCCTGCACCATCCCCAAGGCCACTCTGGTCTCGGCTCCCGCAGGCCCCGGTGACTCCCTCCCACACCCCCGTTCAGCGTGTTCTCGTCCTACCCTTGGGAGGGGAGGGGTGCAGGGGGCACGGACCCTAACTCAGATTTGGAAACGGGCTCAGAAAGGGCAGGCTGTGACCCGTCCGGGGAGGCACCGGTGGGAGGCCCTTCGTGTCTCGCCTCCTCAGGGAGGTGCCGCGGACCCTTCCATCTCGATGCCCTTTCCGGACGCTCAGAACTTCTTACACGCAGGAGGCCAATTACTGCCCCCCCAGCCAGCTGACATGTGCCACCCCCACTGCCCAGGAAGCCCCCCACAGCCTATAACCCCACTGCCTACTGCACACAGGCCCCAGTGGGGTTCAGCATAGAAAACATGCTCAGAGACATGAGGGGTCAGGGCCAAGGCCGCACAGCAAGGGTTCAGAGGAACGCAGGCCAAGGCCCAGCTCTGCCTGACCACAAGTCCCTGAGAGCAAGGACCCTGCCTCAGTCACCCGGGACCCCCAGACCCAGCATGCCCTGGGTGAGGAAGGGCCCTGGGTCTTCCTTCCCCTGGTACTAGGGGAGGGCAGCTGGCAGAGGTGGGGTGAGGGGCTTGAGGAGGACTGGGAGGGTCAGGGGCTGCTGGAGGCCACATCACGTGGATCAACTCCAGTGAAAGCAAAGAAGAAGGAATAAAACCGAATGTCCTTGGAAATTCCTTTAGTGCTTGGCTGTCCATGAAAACAGGATAAAGTGGCTTCCTCTGTCTGTGCTCCAGCCGGGCAGGGTGGAGGCGTTGAGCTCAGGCCAGGACAGCCTCAGGTCAGCACGGGGTGGGGGGGTGGGGGGGCGGGCAGCAGGGGAAGGGGCTCCAGTGCTGTTACTTGAGGGCATCCAGGTGGGTGCAGACTTGGGAGAAGACATTGTCCACGGAGCCTTCGGCATTGACCTGCAGGGAGACGGCCGGGAGGGCAGAGATGCTGGGGAGGGCCATGCGGGCCTCACTGGGGCAGGGGCTCACTTCCCCCAGAGGTGTGGCCTGACTCTCTGAGCCCAGCCACAGGGGACAGCAGCCCATCACGGAGCCAGCGGGGAAACCAAGGCCCGGAATGGAGGGCTGGCCCAGGGTCACGGGGATTTTGGCCAACCCAGGCAAAACTCCAGATTCCTGGGGCTACCCGCGGCCTGCAGGGGGCGCACCTTGCGTACGATGCCACGTTTCTCATAAAAGGCGATGACAGGTTCCGTGGCCTTGTAGTAGGTCTCTAGTCGCTTCTTGATGGTCTCCTCATTGTCATCCACCCGCCCGCTGGTCTCTCCGCGCTTCAGGAGCCGCTGGGTCATGGTCTCAGGGCCTGCGTCCACATACAGCAGCAGCGTGGGCTGTCCGATCTGCGGGTGGGGCGGTAGTCACAGGGGCCCCATTCCCGTCCCCGGGGGCCATCTCCTCCCCATCCTCCCATGCCTGAGGCCTCACCTGAGACCCACTCAGATCAGACCATCAAGCCCTTCCCCAGGGCAGCCTAAAGGACCTTCCTAAAACTACTCCTCTGCTCCAACCTCTCCCATAGCTCTCCAGTGCCCTCAGAGAGGGCCTCCCGCCTTCCTCACCTTGTGTTTCCCACTCCTTTGCTCTCCTGGCTTCAGTCACACTGATTCTCTGAAGTCTAGGCTCTCGTCAACCTCCTCCCAAGCCAGGCCTTCGCTCATGCCAAGAATCCTCATCCTCAATCCCAAGTACTTGCCTTCAGATTTGAGCTAAAATCTCATTCCTCTGGGGCAGTCTGCCCAGATGCAACCCACGCCCCCCCACCCCGCCCACCGTCCCCAGCCCTCTGGGGCACACTCTTGAGTCCCCTTTACTTCTCTGCCCAGAATGTCTCAGGAGGCCTCTGGTGATTCACTTAGTGTCCCTCTCCCCTGCCAGTCCAGGAGCCCCTAAGGACATCAAGGCATCTGTCTGACACAGCAGGGCTGGACAGGACTTGACTGAGGGGTGACGGGCTGCCGAGCTCTGGGGGGTTCTGAATAACGTCACTGTTGTTGGAATAAGCCGGGAAGGGCAAGGAAGGAGGCTGACCTGTCCTCCTTCGGTGGGGCCCTGATGCCCCCTGGTGTCCAGATCTGAGAAGACGTGTTGCCGGGACCCCTGGAGCCCATGGCAGGGCTGGGCCCTTGCGCTGAGCCCACCACCCACAGTGGCGCCCCCAACAGCCCCAGGAAGGAAGGAGACTTTTAGTAATCTCATTTTCTAGATGTGGCCCTGAGGGTCAGAGGTGACGTCACACAGCTGGTATGGGTGGGTCATGACAGGACGTGCCTTGAGGTTGCCTAGCACCTGACCACAGGGTCCATGGCCTCCCAGTCTGAAGGAAGCCCAGCCCGCTTCCATTTCAAAGACAGGGCAACCGAGGCCCAGAGCAGGGTAGACACTTTCTTGAGGTCCTGCGGGCACTTCAAGGTCAGGAAATCCAATCTCCTTCCACTGGAGGAGGCTCAGAGTTATGGAAGCCCAAAGGTGGCCCCAGCCTCACAGGCTTGGGAAGTGGGGGCTGGGGGTCTGGTCCTGCCCCAGCCTGTCGGGATGCCTGGTCCTCCCCACAAGGCCAGGGAGGAGTCCCTCTGCCAAGAAAACCTCCTTGAGCCCAGCCCCCACCCTTGCACTTGCTTGCAGCCCTGTTTCCCTAGTATGACCTGTGACACCGGAGGCGTGGGCGTACGTGTGTGTGCCCACGTGTGTGCGTATGTGTATATCCCTGTGTATCAGTGAGCTGTGTCCATGTACGTACATGTATGTGCATTGCCAGACGTGTGTGCACATGTATGCGTGCCTGTGTGCATGTGTGTATGTGCCTGTGGCTTTGTGCTGTGTATGTGCACGCACACGTGCGTGTGCTTGGGGCCTGTGTGCGTATGTCTGGGAGAGGTGCCCCCACCCCGTTTTCCTGGTGGGAAGCTGTTCAGGCAACTCGGGGCCGTCATCCTCAAGGCCTACTTTTTCTAGGCCTTTCACAGACTCCCCGTGGCCCATGGAAGGGGACTGGACCCCCCTCCCTGGCACTGGAGGCCTCCAGCCAGGCCTGAGTCGCCTCTCCCACATCTTCCTGCCCCATAGATTCTCTTCTCCCCATGCCAGCCGGACCCTTCCAGCCCTGTCCCTCCCACTCCCTGGCCCTCTGTGTTTGTAAGGTGCCAAGCCCCACTTTTGGAGGGTACATTCTCTCTAATCTCCATTCTGCTCCTTAAGGCAGCTGCCAACTGTGTCTTCCCATTTTGCAAATGGGGGGGGGGGGGGACACTGAGGGTCAGGGAGGCAGGATGATTGGCCTCAGGCCTGTTGAGCTGGAACCTGAGCTCGGGTTTGTGAGCTCCCCAGCCTGTGCTTCCTCCTCTTCTAGACTTTTCTTCTCAACTTCTAGAAAGACTTCCAGAAAGTCTTCTCCAGTTTCCCTCCTTACCCCGCTCCCCACCCCAACCCCACAATCAGTGTCTCTTTGCCCCAAACTCTCTCTGGCCATCGTGGCAGCCCTCTTTCCACCTGACCACCCCACATCACAGCTCCCAAATGCACCCACCAAGTTGCACTTACCTTCCGTTCAAACTCCTCTCCCTGCTGTACTTCCCGAGGGTAGCCATCGATCAGGAAGCCTTTGGAAGTATCTACCTTGGCCACCATGGCATCTCGGAGCATGTCCAACACTGTCTCCTGGGGGCACCGGAAAAGATGGAGGGGTCATGAGCCCCTCTCCCTCCGCCTTCTTCTAGGCCTCTGCCCTAATAAAGAAGTTCCAAACAAGCCTCTCTCTCCAGGAAGCTTCCTTTGAATGTGAAGGCTTGACTGGCTGATTAAATCATTCATTCACCCATTCATTCATTCATTCATTCATTCAATAATATCGATGGAGCCCCTGTTCCCCGCCAGCTCCCGTCCAGGGCTCTGAGGACACCACTGTGAACAAAGCAGGCCTTTCTCAAGAAGCTCACAGTGTGGTGAGACCGGTTCATCAATTTCCGAACATGGCACAGGTTGAATGGGCAGAGAAGGAGTGATAAAATTAGGGGGTCTGAGCCCAAATCTGTGGAGCCAGGAGGGTCTGAAAGCTGAGGAGGAAAGAACATTCCAGGCAGGCAGGAATATAATGAGTTGGACGGGACAGAAAGGCCAGGGCAGCTGGAGGGCGGAGAGCTGGGGAGAGGGGGGTTGAGTGGGTGGAGTGAGGCTAAAGGGGTCAGCAGGGCAGGGTCCTAGAGGCTCTGGGAGCTTCTAGAAGGAATTTTCTGCCGAGGGCCATGAGGACCAAAGCCAGGAGTGTTTGGAGCCAGGGAAGGTCAAGGCAGAGTGTCATGGGCTCTGCCGGCTGGAGCCCACTCAGGGCCACCATCACCCCCCACCCCACCGGGCCCACTCACCAGTGGCACCAGCTGCCCCTTCTCCATGATTTCCGACAGCATCTTGCCCCTGGCCGAGCCCGAGCTGACCTCGGCCCGCAGGAGGTCCCCGGTGGAGAGGTGGGTGTAGCCGTACTTCTGGACAATCTTCTCACACTGGGTGCCCTTCCCCGAGCCGGGCCCTCCTGCAAGCGCCCACCCGTTCAGAAGCCCCAGGAAATGGGGCCGCCGCAGGGATAGGGTCACCCCGCAGAGAGGGGGCAGCGCCCGGGGGTGCCACCCCAGGCCCAGGCTCCCACCGACGCCTGCAAAGAGCCTCCCTGCTGGCCGCCTTCCCCGCCTGCCTTGGACTCACCCACCACAAAGATGATCTTGGTTTTCTTCAGCTTCTCTGTGGGGGAGAAGAGGGGAACAGAGTTCAGTCACTCGCTTGGCAAACAGCACCTCGGGAGGGACAGGCCTGGGCCGGGCCCTCTAAAGCCTGGAGCCACTGAGGGGCTTGGACGCCCACCCTCGCAGCCCCTCCCTGTGGGCGGCTGGGCAAGGGCGGGTCACCTCTGGCCTTACAGTCTTCCGTGTTGTGGAGGTTTCTCACGCAGCAGGCCCCCATGGTTCCCGTTCTGCTGTGTCCCCTACCCTTTCCCTCCCAGAGCCCAGGCCTGCCCATCGCCCGCCTTCCCTGGGCCTGGGCGGTTCAAACGTGGAGTCGGCAACCACAACATACGTTGCCCCGGAGACGGTTGCCAGGGAAGCCGGCTGCGGTGGGCACAAAGAACCCTTGCCCAGAGTGGGAGGTGCGCTGATGCTCCCGCCTCAGCCCCGCCCTTAGAACTCAGCAGGACCACAGCCTCACCAGACGGAGGGAAACTGAGGCCTGCTCCAAGGGCGCCAGACCCAGAACCGGAAGCTGGGCCCTCTTCCCAGGCGGCCCGGCCTTCCCCTCTTCTCAGGGGAGAAGAAGGTCCTCACTGCGTAACCTTAGGAAAGGAGTCCCCGGCCCTCTCTGGCTCTCTGTCCCTCCCCACTGACGAAGGCCTGGCAGCTCCCAGGGGCCCTCTGGCCCCGAGGCTGGAAACCCAGAGGAGTTATCTGTAGAACAACTTCTCCCGAGGGCTCCCATCCGCTGCCTGCCGTGGGCCGGCTACCACCTGGAGGTGGGGGAGGCCACAGCCCGGCGGCAGCTGCTGTTCGGAGCCCGAGGGGTGGCAGGGTGACCGCCGGCTCGGGCGGCAGCAGCGGGCTCCTTTAAGGGCCACCCAGGCTGAGGCACAAGGCCAAGGATGGGGCCGTGATGCCGCCAGGAGGCGGGCCTGCCAGGCTCCCTGCTGGCCCCATGTCTCCCTCCAGGTCCCAGCCCATAGCAGCCAGGAGGGCCCCAGACATCCTCAAGACCCACCCTCTCTGGACAACGGGGAGACTGAGTCCCACAGAGGCGTTGGGCGCTGCCTCGTCCTTGTTAGGCTTGGCATTTACACACTTGGGGCCTCTCCCCAGGGCTAGCCTCCCCTTGCTAGCGCCCACCCTTTCTAGAAAGAGGCAGGGATTCAGCTCTATAAATACCAGTGTAGGAGGTGAGCCGTGGGGCCCTCAGGAGCCTCAAGGAGGCCTCATCGCTTCTGAAATTAATCCTGGCGCTGGCGCATCCCGTGAGATGCCTGAGGAGGATGTCGGAGGCTCCCAGACGGGCCCCTCTGGCGGCCCCAGAAGCTCCCCCAACCCTTCCCAGAATGTCTCCTGAAAGCACGCCCCCTTAACAGATGGGCACACCGAGGCCCAGGCAATGAGCAGCAAAGAAGAGACTCAGTACCTTCCATCCTGCTGGGGTCCGGGGAGCCGAGTCAGCGCTCTGCAAGACAAGGGCACAGGTGGGGCCGGTGAGGGGGGCTCTCCTCCATCCTGCCTCTGCTCCTGCCCAGCCCCACGGTGTGCGCCAGGCCCTGATGGTCCCAGCGGCACCGGGCAGCGAAGGCCCCCGGCAGGCTGGGTGACCTCGGGAAAGTCACCTTTCCTCCGTGTGTGTCCGCTGCCTCACCTGTAACAAGAGGGCGGCAGCCCCCTCCTGTCCACCTTTTCCCGCTGGAGGAGCCGGGTGGTGAGGGCGGTGCTGAGGGACCGAAACAGTGACATCAGCACCTGCTGGGCCGCTCCCTTTGTGAGTCCCAGAACACAGGCGTCTGCCCAACACCTTGGTGATGCTCCCCCCGGGGCCAGGAGGAAAGACTTGTGGAGGCCAGAGAGGGGGGACTTGAGCTGCAATACATCCCACCTGGGGTGGGGTTTGGACAAGGATGCTCAAAGGGACATCACGGAGGCCCGAGGGGGAGGAAGCTGTAGGAGCTGCTCATGGGGGACACAGCCCTGTACAGCTGTCATGGGGGATCCCCAGCTCTCACCACCCCCCACATGGCCCCTGCCCCTTCACCCCCTCGAGGACCGTGTTCCTCAGCATGTGAGTCCACCTCGACCCCTCTGGGGACCCCACTCTGCTTCAACGTCCCCTCCCACCTACAGTTACCACCTACACACCTCCGGCCTCCATTCCCCACCCCCCACCCCCGCCGGCCCTCCCCAAGGCTACCAGCTACCATCACAGCCACTCTTGCCTTGACCTTTGACGCCCGCCACAGCATTCCTCCCGCCTGGCATGCCCGCAACCCCAGGCCCTTTACTCCTCGCTCTCACTTTGGCTTCAGGTTCCCAGGACCCCTGCCTCTGCCCAGGCAGCCCCGGCCTCCCTCCCCAGCCCTGTGAGTCTACAGCCCCTGGACAGGCCCCAAGACCTTCCCACGTCCCCAGCTCCGTGCCCTATTACCCAGTCAGGGGCCCTGTCTTCTCTCACACCCGACTTCCACCCTGCACACCCACATCCCAACCCTCTTGCTCCCGATCCTCTCTGCAGTCTGTGTCCTCAACACCACTTCCTTGTTCCAAGCAGGGCACCTGGCCACTGCCCCAGCCTCCCGTGGGTCTCTCCATACCCCACCAGGCAGTCCTCAGGATTTTCTGTGATAAGCATCAGACCACATCGCTCACCTGCTTAAAACCCTTCCACTTGTGGCTCCTTGGCTCCCAAGATAAAGCCTGGGCCCCTAACATGGCTGACAGGACTCAGTAACCTGCCCCCCACCCCCACCCCCACCCTCTGCAGCCTTCACAGCCACCGCTTGAACCGCTTGGAGCTTCCTCACCCACCATGACTGCTTCCCACCTCCAGGCCCAGCTACTGTTGCACCTGATGCCTGGATGCCTCTCCCCAGGTGCTATTGTTTAGGACCCGGTTCAGGTGTCACCTCCTTCAGGAAGTCTTCCTGGACTCTGTCCTCCACTCCCACACTGGCAGGTGCCTCCTTTGAACGCCCCCAGCGTAGCACATACCACACGGTATCGGACCTCTCTGTGGAACTGCAGGCCTGTGTGCCCCACCAGACCGGGCCTGGCCCCAGGCTGAGCATAGGGCTGGGGGCCTCACTCCACCTCCCAGCTGTCTTGGAATGGATTTGAGGCTCGGAGAGAAGGAGAAACTTGCTCCAGAGCCAGGCTGGGGTCAAACTCAGGGTTGCATTTTCTGCTGCTTTAGGCCTGGCACCCAGTAGGTCTTTCAGCAGGTTTATTGGCCGTCCTACCACTCATGGACCATGAGTTATAGCCTTTTTCCTGCTGAGTGTGCTTAGGGAAGGGCAGACGCTGCCAATGGCCCGCAGCAGCTGGCAAGGGAGGAGGAGGGTCCCCAGGCCAGGGAGAGCCTGCAGTGACCCTGAGGAGTGGCCTCCAACCCACCTTGCCCTGCCTCTTCCCAGTAACCTAAGCCCCTCTGTCCTGCTGGCACCTGCCACTTCCTTCGTCCAAAATAACTCGAGTCGTGAGGAGGCATCACAGAGGCCAGGGGTCCAGGACGGAGTTGGGTTACAGGCTCAGCACCCAGACCGTATAAGGCCCCCGAGCCAGGCTGCAGCAACTCCTCTCATGACTGGGTGGTCTGCCGAGGAGCCTGGGGAACAGGGGCCCGGGGGACAGCGACCTAAGGGCTCATCGCTCAGCTGTGTGACCTTGGGCACCTGGTGTCCCCTCTCTGGGCCTGTATCCCCAGGCCGTGACCCGCTCCTGCTGGAGAGTCCTGAGTGGATCTCTGAGCAGTGCTCAGAAAAGGTGGCCCTAGGGCTCCCTTAGAGCCCTCACCAATCATCCGGGGGGGCTTCCCGTCCCCCCCACTCCCCCCCCCGCCCCAGCGCTCAAAATGACATGGCAGGACAGCTCCTCCAATCACAAAGGCTGCCCCTGCCAGGTCCTCCGGGGCAGGGAGTCAGGCCACAGCCCCCTTCCCCGGGCCCCAGCTGGGACGTGCCAAGGGCAGGGACCTGGAGCCCCAGCCCCAGGAGTGCCAGCCGGGACAAAGGCGCGACTGTCTAGGAGGCTAGGAAGGACGGCAACACACATCCCCCTACAGGGGCACACGCAGGGTGGCACAAACACCCAGAGCAGAGACTGGGAGGACAGACAGGCCAAAATACACACGGATCATAACCACCGACACAAACACACAGCCGCACAAACCCCAAGGATGCCCCGACACACACAGGCTGGCGCCCCCCTGGCGCGCGCGGCTTCCCCACGCCCCGCAGAGGCGCCCCCCGCGCGCCCAGACATGCACACGGGCACACACTGACCTGGGGGAGGGGTGCGGCGGGCGCCGGGGCCAGTGGTGCCCTGCCCGTCCTCGCCGGCCGCCCGCAAAGGCGACTATTTATAAGGCTGTCAGCAGCGCGCAGCATGCCGGGAGCCAGCGCTCCGCGAGGGCAGGGAGGGGGGAAGGAGGGAGGGAGAGCGGACCGGGAGGGGGGTGGGGGGCCGGACCGGGGTGAGCCCCGATGGGAAGCCAGAGCAAGGCCGGCGCCTCCCCGCCGCGCATCCCCCCCGCTGGCTGTGCCTGCACACAGCACGGCACTTAACAGTTTGCAGAGGGCTTTCCGTTCCTGCCTGACCTCCCGTGTGCCCACATCTCGGCGGGGGAACAGGACCCGGCTTCCTGTAGGACAGCTGGGGAAACTGAGACCCGGAGAGAAGAGGCTCTTTGTGTAAAATCCCACAGCCAGTTGTTGGCAGAGAGAGGCCAGACCCAGCGCGGGAGGCAATCATTGCGTGGATTCTGGATTGCCGGCCAGAACAGTCCTCCCCACCCCCAAGGACCTGCCCTCCTCAGATCCTGCTCAGGGACCCCTGGGCCAAGACCCACCTGGAACTCCCTGCCCCCCTCCGTTAGAAGGGGCCCAAGAACCCCCTGGAACTCGCACTCTCTCGGGACCCCCCAAAGACCATCCATGTACCCATTTCCCAGCTAGTGGTTGTGTAGATTATATATATCAGCTCTGCCTCCGCAAAACTGCCAGGCAGCTCCCGTGAGGTGAGCGCGAGAATGTGGGACATTCAGAATGCTGAATGGGACGTGGGCACCCAGATGGGGGACCACCAATCCTGATAAAAAGGACAGTTCCCATTAACGAGCACTCACTGAGCCAGGCGCTGGGCAGAGCGCTGGGGCTCAGACGGGGTCCGTGAATCCTTAAGCACGGAGGAAAGTGAGGGTCATACCCTTAAAATAGCTTGCCTGAGGTCCCCAGCGTGAACCTGAGAAAAATCCCTGAACACGAAACCTTATTTGCGGCTCAAAACGTCATCCAGCTTTTGACACAGGAGCTACTGAACTGTTAAACTAGACAAAGGCATATGACTGAACCCAGAACTGTTGCACCCTCGTTCTTGAGAAAAACTGGATATTTTCCTAGTAACTGTCGTAATGTACTGGAAAATTGACGCACTGTAAAATGTCATTCTCTCTTCCAATCGTAATGTTTGGAAAACAACTTGCGTGGTCTTCCTAATACTTCTACAATTCGCTAATAACGACCCCCTGGCTTTTATTCCTCAAGGGGACACAATTTGGGTTGCTCCCTGAATCTGTGCTCCCCAAATTGCAATTCTCAGACGCCCATTAAATGCTTTTTATTTCGATTCTTCCTCTTTTCTCGGTCAAAACAGGTAGAAGTGATGTTTATTCACGGAGACCGGCACATAGCAGTAGGTGCTCAATAATGCAGCAGGGCAGAGACCGGGACCGTGCAGTGGCAGAACTCATGACCTTGAAGGTAGCAGCCCCAGATGACGGTGAGTTGAATTTAGAATTTGTCTCATAGGCACTAGGGAGCCATGGGAGGTGTTGGAGCAAGAGAGCGAGAGTACCAGGAGACTGAGACTGCCTCCGGTGGGTCATTTCTGAGCAACAACAGCCAGGATACCAAGGCCTGGGTCTAGTCCCAGCTCTGCCACCTGTGACATGAGACAAGGTCCTTGTCTCTTGCGAGCTTAGTTTCCCCATCTGTGGGAGGGATGGGTGCCGGGCCAGAGGTTCTGTCTTCAAAGTTGCTTGAAAGGCCCTCTCAAAAGCTGTAGGTGGCTGACTGCACCGGCACAACCTTTGGGGAAAGCAAACTGACGTCAATCAAAATTTTAAACATCCTCCTACTTTTAGGAATCCCACACGTGGGCACGAAATGTGTACACATGGGCACGAAATGTGGGCACGAAGTGTGTCAGGTGCCAGAAGGGCCTGTGGGAGGGACGGTGGTGCAGCCAGGCAGGGTGGGGTCATGGTCCTCGGTAGCGTCGGCATGAGAAAGGAAGCCAGAGGTCCGTGTGTCTGCCGAAGCAAGAGAAACAGGCAAAGAGCCCAGTGAAAATAATTCTAAACATGCGGGGGCGTGTGTGTGTAAAATCTATTCCTAGGGTGTTTTTTTTTTTTTTTTTAACTTCTCTGAAATCGTGTTGTCTTATAATCAAATTGATGGTGTCTTTAAGTTGATGAAATGAAGCAGAACAGAGGGGCCAGGGTGTGCACCTGACCCTCCCTGGTGGGGGTGGGGCTTTCACTTTGAAAAAATTTACTTGTTTTTTTTTTTTTTAATGTTTATTTATTTGTTTTGAGAGAGAGAGAGAGAGAGAGTTGGAGCAGGGAAGGTGCAGAGGGAGGGGGAGAGAGAGAATCCCAAGCAGGCTCCGAAGCTGTCACTGCAGAGCCTGATGCGGGGCTTGATCCCATGAACCCTGAGATCATGACCTGAGCTGAAATCACATGTCAGACACTTAACCAACTGAGCCAGCCAGGCGCCCCTGGGACTTTCACTTCTTACTTAAAAGCTTCCATGCTTGCTTGCTTCCTTCTTCTTTGTGTTAAAACAACCTATTACTTTACACATAAAACAATTTTAATATGGATGTACCTTGAGGACACAATGCTAAGTGAAATCAGTCAGTCCCCAAAAGGACAAATATTGTATGACGCTACTTATGTGAAGTATCTAGAATATTCAAGTTCATAGAAACAGAAAGCGGAATGGCAAACGGGGTGGGGCAGGGAGGAGAAATTCAGAGTTGCCATTTAGCAGATTTTTTAAAGCTTTTTTTTTTTTTTACATTTACTTATTTTTGAGACACAGAGAGAGACAGAGTACAAGTGGGGGAGGGGCAGAGAGAGAGGGAGACACAGAATCTGAAGCAGGCTCCAGGCTGTCAGCACAGAGCCCAACACAAGACTCGAACTCACAAACCATGATGAGATCACGACCCGGCCATTTGGCAGATTTTGAGTTTTGGGCACGAAAGATAAGAAAGTTCTGAAGATGTTTTACGACAACGTAAATGTACCTAACACTACCCAAACGGATAAGTGGTAAATCTTCTGTGGTTTTTGCCACAATGAAAAAAATTCCATAATCTTAAAAATTGGGGAAAGAAATCCAATTTTAAGTACCTGTTTTCTTCTGCATTCAAGTCTAAGCCATATTTAAGTCTATGTGAAAACACAAGTTTGCCTTTTGTGGAAGTTCAACGAGCTCTCCAACCTACCGAATTTCCGTATTTGAGTACCTGTTTTAATTATTCATTCGTGTATGATCTGTGGATTTTCCACCAATGCTGGGATATTAAAGTGTCGGGATTTCTTCCCCCAGCTAGAACTTAAAGAAAGAAAAATGGAGGCAGAAAGGAAGAGAGGGAGGAAGGAGGAAAGGGGAGGGGGGGCAGGCAAAAATTGCATAAGGGAAAAATCTGGAAGATTGTTAACAGGATATGAGACCAGGAGATGCTATCTTTTTTTTTTTTTTAATTTTTTTTTCAACGTTTATTTATTTTTTTGGGGGAGAGAGAGAGACAGAGCATGAACGGGCGAGGGGCAGAGAGAGAGGGAGACACAGAATCGGAAACAGGCTCCAGGCTCTGAGCCATCAGCCCAGAGCCCGACGCGGGGCTCGAACTCACGGACCGCGAGATCGTGACCTGGCTGAAGTCGGACGCTTAACCAACTGCGCCACCCAGGCGCCCCAGGAGATGCTATCTTGTACATTTGTATGGCTTATGTTACTTTGTAACATGAAAAAAAAAAAAAAAACATAAAATGAAACCAGTTTTTATTTGTTTAAAAATATTTTTTTTAATGTTTATTTACTTTTGAGAGAGAGAGAGAGAGAGAGAGAGAGAGAGAGAGAGAGAGAGTGCAAGCGGGGTAGGGGCAGAGAGAGAGGGAGACACAGAACCCAAAGCAGGCTCCAGGCTCTGAGCTGTCAGCACAGAGCCCCCACACGGGGCTTGAACCTACGGACCCTGAGATCATGACCGGAGCTGAAGTCAGACGCTTAACTGACTGAGCCACCCAGGCATCCCCATGAAAACCAGTTTTTAAAATATTTAAAAAATATTTTGGTTAAAGAAAGAATTCCAAGGCTGAAAGACAAGCCTGCTGGGGTGGGGCGGGGCGGGGCAGGGGGTGGAGTAGAGGAGGACTCTGGGGCGCCTTCCCTCAGAGGCTCACGGATGGAACCACGCATAGCCCAGCTGCCCCAGGTGGGCCTGGCTGTCCCCACTGGCCGAACACGGCAGGAAACGGCTGGAGTGGCTACTTCAGGAAGCACATGTCAGGTCTACAGCTGGTAAGAGATGGCCCCACGCCCAAGGAGGGGTGAGAGGTTGGGGCCTCAGTGGGGTAACTGGGAAAGAAGAAGAATGGAGGTCGGAGGGCCCTGAACCCCAAAGGAAGAGGTAGGTTTGGTCCTGGCACAGTGGGGAGCCGGTGAAGCTTCCAGAGCAAAGAGGACCGTGATGAGGTGGCTTTAGGAAGTTGGTTCTGGCAACGAGTGTGGACCAGTCTCTGCTGGGTCCCATCTCGGGGGGTGAGTTTGTGGAGTTGAGAGCCCCACGCCTCCTGCCCTCCGCATCCTCCGAGTCCTACCTTCTGATGCGAAGCTGAATGGTCCCAGGGTCCACCCCCAACAACTCACCCCCTCCTGACGCTTTCCTACTGCACCTCCCTTCATGCCCACCAGTGGGCAGACAAAGGGGCCTCAGTGTTCTGGGAGAAAGTCTACCTAGAAACCTCTGCCCGGACCCAGATCCCCAGCAGCCTTTGCGTGGGCTTGGAAGTGGGTGGTATTCCCATCTCCCCATTCTCATGCGGGGCCTTAGGCTCCCCACATAAGGACTTTGCAAGGGGTCACCATCCCTCTGACAGGCCAATCACCACCATTACTGTACCTGGTCGGTCCCAGCCTCCTGCCCATCCTGCTGCTGCCACACGACTGTGGCTCTGCCCCCCTCTCACGGGCACTCGTGGCCTTTTCCCAGCCGGCCCCGGGCCGTCTCATCTCCCACCGCTCCTTCCTTCTGTGGACTCACTGTCTACTGAGGCAGGCTGTGGGTCGCCCCCACCAGGCTGTCGTCCGGCCGTTCTTCCCACCTGACATGCCCTCCCTCGCCAATGGCACCTAACACAGCACACGGCACGCGGCTACCCGTTGCGGGAGCGTGTCCGTGAGCGAGCTCTCGCCTCCCAGCTCTGGGGCCCATCATCCCAGCTGGCCCTGTGCCCGGGGAGCACTCTCTCCCGTCCCAGCAGGCCGCCCGCCCTTGTCTTACACAGTCACCCTTTGTTAGGCCTCCGCTCCCAAGGGCATCTTATCTGCCTAAACAGGTTGTGATCTGCCAGAGTCACCGACCCCCGTCCTCCTGCCAAACTGGAGTCAACAAACCCTTTTGCCGAGAAGGCGGCGGCTGCCTCGTGCGGTCCAGGACTCACCAGGCCCCTCCCAGGGCTGCAGCCCTGCGGCCTTCTTCCCACTGGGCCCCGCGGGAAATTTCCACTCCCTGCCCTCAGTGTCCCCAGGCCCTAGAGTCAACCTCTGAGCCCCGTCTGTCCTCTCCCCTTCAATGTGCTCTCTCTCTCCAGTGCCCCCCAGCTGCTCTCTGTGACAGATGTCATTCTCCACCCCCCCCCAACTTCTCCCTGCCAGAAGCACCTCCCCCAAACTTCCGCAGGTCTCTTCCTCCTCCTTCAGGCCTCAAAGGGAAGGGAAGGGAAGCACGTCACCTCTTCAGAGTGCCCTGTGTCATTGTCTCGTAGTCCTTACCACCCTCCGCGGCCTGTCTGGGACAGAACTGCCACACGGCCCCTCCCCTCCCTAGAACCTCAAGAGCAGTGTCTGGACCTGTCGCACCCATGAGGGAGCCAGGGCTCTGAGAGGGGAAGTGATGTGCCTGAGGTCACACAGGAAGGGAGAGGAGGGACTGGAAAAGCCAGGTGGGCTTGGCTCCAGGAACCCCACACACCTCCGGGGCTGCCAGGTCTCCACCCAAGCTGCAAAACGCGTGACTCACTGGCCGGTTGAAGGAGCTGGCCATCCTGTGTATGAACTTCCAGGCTGGCTGGAGGGTGTGGGCACTGTCCTGAGGAAGCCCACAGCCAGGCCAGAGGGAGTCAAGCTGGATCTGAGAGACACAGGAAACGGAACCAGAGCTTAGGTGCATTTATTCTGTACAAATCGTTACAAAACCAAGTCTGGGGTAGTTGCCGGTCCCCAGCCCCCACCCCAATGTGCAAAGGCTTGCTGCTGGCCTCTTCCTTCTCCCCCTGACCCCTCCCACTCCACAGCCTCCTCCAGGAAGCCCTCCAGTCTTCCCTTCCAGGCTCTGGAAGAGCAGGGGCGAACCCACCCCACTGAGGTCCAGCAATAAAGTGCCTGATGTAGAGTGAGGGGACAGAACCCAGGCAACACAGCTCCTGGCCCCCTAGAGCCCTCCCAGGCCCAGCGGAGGGGAGGCCCTCGGACAACTACAGCAGCTGCAAAGGGGCTATGTGAAACCCCAGTTTGGCTGGGATTCCCCCCTTCTCAGCCCCAAAGTCTCCTCCAATAGGTAGAAATCCTCACTGCTGGATGGCAGAAAAGGGAGCCTGGCTCTTTAAGAGCCAAACTAATGGCAGCTGAGTGGAGGGACTAAGAAAACAGCTGAAGGCTTATCCCTTTCCTGTTAGATTCCCCCCAAACTCTGTGGGAGTTTGCGCAAAAATACCCTTAAGTTTCCAGAAGGAGGTGAGGAAGGGAACCCCAGTCCCCCAGGGAGCTGAGCCCCCCAGCCAAAGGTGGTGGCTGGAGGGGTCCAGTCTCAGGGAGGACAGACCCAAGGAGGTCAATGGGGAAAGTGGGAGGGGGTCTCAGACTCCACGTTAGAACCTGACACGGGCAGAAGGGCGACCAGAGAGGGGGCAAGGGTTTTGTCCAAAGCCACTCAGGGCAGAGCCAAGACCCGGATGCTGGCTCCCACCTCTAGGATCCCCCACAACCCCCCAAATGGTCTGGCCTGCCCTCCAGACAGCCCCACTCCCATGCAGCTTCTCTTTCTGGCTCTGGCAAGTGAGGGAGCAACACAAAGTTCCCAGCTCCTCAGGACAGGACCTCACGGTCCCAGCCACAGGGAGCGACTGGAGGTCCATCCTGGGGCTCTGGACCAAGGACTCATGGGAAAGCACATGTCCTTAGCCTCAGATGACTTCAGAAATACCCTGATTGACTATGCTCAGACCCTGACTGGACGAGAAATACCCCCAACACCCCTGATTAACCACATAGAAACTCAAATCCCTGATTGGTCAAGAGATACCCCCGGGCCTTGGCTGGCCAGAGGATACTACCCCCGACAAGGCCCTGATTGGCCAGAAGACGCTCCGACCAGCCTTGATTGGCCAGGAGACGGCCCTTGGTTGAGTGGCTGGCAGGAGAGAGGCCTCTCCTGTGTCCCTTAGGAGGGGTCCACAGGCAGGGCGGCCTAGGTCCACGAGGGGTGGGAGAAAGTGATTCCATACAGCTGGGCCCAGGATGAGAAGACCCTCTTCTCCGTGATGAAGCGGTGGTGGTTGCCCTTGCGGCTGTGCTCATTCTGGATGTAGGTGACACACTCATCCGGTCCCTTGGGCTCATAGTAGTGGTAGGGCATGCGTTGCAGACGGGGCCGCTGGCTGGGGCAGAGCAGAGAGGGGCTGTAAGGGCAGGGCAGGGCAGGCACCGGCACAGCCCTCGCCCTTTCCAGCCCCTGACTTGCTATAGGATTTCGGCGGGGGGGGGGGGGGGGGGGGGGTTTGGAATCCCTGCCCCTCCCTGGGCCTCAGTTTTCCCATCTGTAAAATGGATGCAGGGTGGACTAGGTTTATGACCATCCAACTTTTTTTTTTTTTTTTTTAATATGATCCAAACGTTTCCTTTCCTGAAGAGGGAGGCAGTGTAGGGTAGTGGTAAGAAATATGGGCTCCGGAGCCTGGCCCCACTGCTTCCTGTTTGTGGGGCCTTAGGCCACTCCCAAAACATCTTCCTCAGTTTTTCTCATCTATGAAACAGAAAGAGTAATGCAACTATCCATGTGGGTCACCGTGAGGAGTACACGAGATAATGAACGAAGCCACGCTTGGTACGTGGGCTTTTCATGTGGTCATCTCAATAATAGTGACTATTAATATACAAAATCTGGACTATGGTTGAGCGGGGGAGAGGCCCCCGAGGCAGCTAGCCCCAAGGAGCTTAGATCTCTGCAGAGCAGTCTGAATACCCTAAGACAGAGGCTTCAAAGGCACCCCCAGCCAATGTTTCTGGGCTCCAAGCTGCAGCTAGTGACTGGGCGTTGTTTGGGGTGGGGGGCTCACCTGCAGTAGTCAGGGGGGACCATGCCATAGACGTGCACGTGGTCACACAACTCCACTGCAATCACCATGGTGAACCAGCCGGTGCTCAACCACGAATGGGACTTTTCCCTGCGGGCAGAGAGGGGGCATGATGAGGGGTCAGGCAGGCAGGGAGGAACGGTCAACCCACCTGGGGTTTCCCAGAACTCCTCCCACCATCAGGGCCCTCCCCCAACTTCAGTGACCACCCCACCCCCCGCCCCGCAGCCCAGCCCTACTGTGGGAACACGTGCATGCTGGCAGAGGACTTGTCTGGGCAGAGATGAGGGGTGTGGAGAGAGCGCCTTTGAAGGAACAGGGCACGCTGGGAATAGACTCCCGGGGAGACTGGTCACAGTAGGGCAGGTTGCAAGTGACCATGAGCTCACTAGACTCATGGCCTTGCCTGATGGAACTTGCTAGGAACAGCTGTGCCCACGCTAGGAGCAAACGCCTAAAGGGAGACTAATCAGAGAAGGTCATGCTGAGAGTGACCACGGGTTCACAGCAAGGCATGGGAGGTAGCCAAGGACCTGGAGCCTTTGCTGTCCACTACGGCAGCCAGTAGCCACATGTGGGCACACGATGTGTGGTTGAAATGTGCTGTCGGTGTAAAATATGCCTGGGATTTTTTTAGTATGAGGGAAAGAACACAGAAAATGTCACTGGTAGTTTTTGATACTGATCATATGTTGAACCGAAAATAGTTTGGATATATTTGATTGAAGGTGGTTCTTTGGAAAGTTTGGAAAGAAAATAAACCTCTCACAAGACTGACCAAGAAAAAGCAAAGATACAAGCTACCAGTATCAAGAATAAAACAGAGGACATCATTGCAGATCCTGTAGACATGAGGACAATAAGAAAACCACAAACAAGCACATACGTAAATTTCACAACTTCAATGAAATGGACCAATTCCTTGAAAATCAGAAACTACTGAAACACAGCCAAGATGAAACAGATTAACCTAAGTGTCTGTGACTATTAAGAAATTGAATTCATTGTTCAAAACCTTCTGAAAAAGAACTCTCCAGACCCAGAGAGTTTGGCAAATTCTACGAAATATTTAAAGAAGAAATAACACCGGGGTGCCTGGGTGGCTCAGTCGGTTGAGTGTCCGACTTTGGCTCAGGTCATGATCTCGCAGTCTGAGGGTTTGAGCCCTGCGTCAGGCTCTGTGCTGACAGCTCAGAGCCTGGAGCTGCTTCGGATTCTGTGTCTCCCCCTCTCTCTGCCCTTCCCCTGCTTGTGTTGTCTATCTCTCTCTCTCTCTCTCTCAAAAATAAACATTAAAAAAATTTTTTTAATAAAATAAAATAAAGAAGAAATAACACCAATTCTATACATTTTCAGAGGCCAGCATTACCCATACTACCAAAACCATACAAAAACAGTACAAAAACCAAACAAAACTACAGATCAAGATCTCTCATGAATACAGACACAAAAATCTGAACAAGATATTAGCAAGTCATATTCAGCAGTATATAAAAAAGAATAATACGCCACAGCCAAGTGGAGTTTATTCCAGAAATGCAAGTCTGATTCAATATTCAAAAATCAATTGGTATAATCCACCATAGTAATAGTCTTAAGAAAAACCACATGATCATATTAATTGATGCATAAAAACACTTGATAAAACTCAGTATCCAATAATGATAAAAACTCTTAGCAAATTAGTTAGAAAAGAGAAATTTTTCAACCTGATAAAGAGCAGCCAAAAACTCTATAGCTAACATCATATTCAATGATGGACTGAATGCTTTCCCACCAAGACGGGGACCAAGGCAAGATGTCTACCCTCACCACTTCCAATACAATTTGACCTTGTATTGTCAGTCCTAGCCAGTGCAATAAGGCAAGAAAAAGAAATAAGATGCATACATATTGGAAATTGTCCTTACAACAGGATCACGTATATGGAAAATCCCAAAGAACCTAGAAAAATTTCCCAGAACCAATAAGGAAATTTAGCAGGATTACAGGATATAAGGTCAACCCACAAAAACCAATTGTATTTCTATCCACTAGCAATGAACAGTTGGGAACCCCCCAAAATTTTAAATACAATTTACAATAGCACCCTCAAATTTTAAATATTAAGGGATAAATCAGGGGCCGCCTGGGTGGCTCAGTCGGCTGAACTTCTGACTTCGGCTCAGGTCATGATCTCACGGTCCGTGAGTTCGAGCCCCGCGTCGGGCTCTGGGCTGACGGCTCAGAGCCTGGAGCCTGCTTTGGATTCTGTGTCTCCTTCTCTCTCTGCCCCTCCCCTGCTCACGCTCTGTCTTTCCCTCTCTCTCAAAAATAAATAAACGTAAAAAAAAAATAAATAAATATTTAGGGATAAGTCAAACAAAATAAGCACAGGGTCTATATGTTGGATGTATTGGGTTAATTGGGCTACTACAAAAATATAAATTACACATATAGCTTGCGTTATATTTCTACTGGATAGCATCGGCCTAGCTTTTCTGGGGAGATTAGCCAGAGAAGGACATGCTGGGAAAGATGTATCCTTAGGATAGAGTATGCTGGGAGCAACCGTGTGCCTAAAGCAAGACACGCTGGGTACAGTCAATACCTTCCAGAGGCAGACTACGGGGAGCAGAGCATGCTAGGAGCCCTGTTCCCTCAGAGCAATGCAGGCTGGGAAGCCTTCCTGGGGAGACGAGACCACGCAGAGCACTTTGGAAGTGACCCATGCTAAGGGCTGGACACAATGAAAATCCCCTAGGAAAACCTGAGCAGAGAGCAGCAGGAAGTGACCACACCCTCAGAGTAGTGCATGCCGGGAACAACAGGCCCTCTGGGCAGAGAATGCTGATGGGGAGCACAGGGCCGGCCGGAGGGGGCAGGCAGGAGGCTGGTACCTGTCCTTGCCCGTCTCACCCCGGAAGAGGTCGTCAAATTGGCGCATGCGGCCGGGAGAGACGGCATAGGCCTCCATGTTGGGGAACACCAGGCCTGCCCGCTGGATGACACGCACAAGGCTGCCCTGGGGCTTCTGCATCTTGTTTGGGGGGCCCCAAAAGATGAACGCAGTTTCGGGGGTCCGGTTGACGAATTCCTGGGGCCTCCGCAGCACACGGAATACGCTGGAATGGGCTACCACACGGAATGTGGTCTTGTTGCCTACGTCGGCTGAGTAGCCTGTGGTGGGCGCGTCGTTCATGCGGATTGTGCACTCGGCTCGCTCGATCTCAGGGCCCAGCTTGGTTCCCAGCAGGTGGCTAGAGCTGGTGACAATCACACACTGGTGGCACCGGGAGGGCAGCGTCTGGGGGGAGGCAGCAAGGAAAGTCAACACTATCACGACCATTCCGTGCCAGGCCCTAGGCTCTGTACATCCAGGCCTCCAGGAGGCAGGAATTATTTTGCCCATTTTAAAAACAGGGAAGCTGAAGGCTGTTCGCTCGACATTCAACAAACACTTCCAGCGAGCTGGCTAATGGCTAAATACCAGGGACAGAGCTACGAGGAAAAGAGCCCCGTCCTGCCTTCAAGAGGCACAGTTAGGCAGAGAACAAGGAAAAGATAAAATGATGCCAGGTGGTGAGCAAAACGTACCACGAAGACAATACAACAGAGGCAAGGGATCAGGAGGGACAGGAGCGGGGGCTCCTCTAGAAAGATCATCCAGTGGGGGCCTGTCGGAGCCGAGACCAGGAGGATGAAGAGGAACCACATAGGAAAATAGTTGAGGCGGGGGAACAGCAAGACCAGAGGTGCTGAAGTGGGAATGGCCACCGTGTGTTGAGAAGCCAAAGGCGGCCACTTGTCTGGAGCCGAGTGAATAACAGAAGGACAGGACAGGTATGCAGGGATGTCCCCAAAGTCACCCAGCAGAGGAGTGCAGCGCTGGGGTATGAACCCAGGTCGATATGGCCACAGAGCCCCGGGCTTGGTCCAGTTCTCCTAAGAGGGCAACCTCCCCAGGGCACCCATGACATCTCCACACCATCCACACGTAAGACACCACCTGTCGAAAAGGAAAGAGTGTGGAAGCCCGTCTGGGCCTCTGTTTCCCCCACCGGTGAATGAGTTGGAACCACGTGTTCTCCGGGGCCTGTTTTCTGACCATGGAATTCCTGTTCGCCCTCTAAGTGTGAGCTCAGGCGCCACCTCCTCCAGGCAGTCTGCTCTGAGCCCTCGCTCCAAGATCTAACAACAGCTCCCATGGACCTCAACGGATGGCTTTTCCAGCTTTCCCGAGCTCTACTGGCTTCCCCTGTCAGGCTGGTGTCACCCACACTCAGGCTGTTCCACTTTCTCCCTGGTCCCATTATTTGTGTTTCTCTTTCAAGGATTCTTAGGGTCTCAGTTAGGTGTTAATCCATCTCTGAACACCTGCCAACGGGCCCTTTCCCAGCAAGGGTGCATTCAGAGCCCCTGGTTCAGGCTCTCCACACACGACGTGTGCAAAGACCCTGAGGGATTTAGGAGGGGGTCGTTGTTGTTTTAAATTTTTTTTTAATGTTTATTTTTGAGAGGGGGGGATGGGGAGGGGCAGAGAGAGATGGGGACAGAAAATCCAAACCCAGCTCCGTACTGACAGCAGAGAGCCCGATGTGGGGCTCGAACTCAGGAACTGTGACAGAGCCCAAGTTAGCCACTTAACCAACTGAGCTGCCTAGGTACCCCTGGGGGGGTGGGGTTTGAGGGAGGGGAAGGAGGCAGGCAGGGATTGGGAGACCACCTTCTCCTGGGAGGCGGAGTTCATATTCCAGGCCAATGATTATCTACTTGGCCTCCCAGAAAACATCTAGGGCTCAGAGGATTATGGGGTGAACCCCAGAAATACAACCTGCGTTTCACGGCTACCCAAGGCAAACAGAAGCCCCAGGAATGATTTCTGGCTTCTCTCTACAGCTACAACTCCCCAGGGGTTGGGGCAAAAAATACCCTCGCTCCTCCCCTCCCTTGCTGTGTAGACTTGGACAAGTGACTTTGCCTCCCTGAGTCTTGGTTTCCCCATCTCTTCAAGGCGAATAACAATGGTGACCTTACAGGGTTGGTATGCTCATTACTGCTAATCACAGTGCCCGGCACACAGCGGGGAACTGACAAAGGGCAGCCATTATTAGGACTGTTTTTGTGTTGTCAAATACTTGAGCCTTCTGCTCTCAAACCCTGTGTGGACTACCCAGCAGAGACGGAGATCCGTGAAAACCAGAGACATCTCTCCTTAGGAATTCTGACTCAGGAGGCAGTAGGATTATCAGCACTAAAAATGGAACCCTGAAGACAACTGAGGCCCAGAGAGAGACAGGGCACTTGTGCAACATCACACAGCAAACAAGGGGCCGAATGGGGCGCCTGGGTGTCTCAGTCGGTTACGCGTCCGACTTCAGCTCAGGTCACGATCTCGAGGTTTCGTGAGTTCGAGCCCCGCATCGGGCTCTGTGCTGATTGCTCAGAGCCTGGAACCTGCTTCCGATTCTGTGTCTCCCTCTCTCTCTGCCCCTCCCCCCACTGAAACAAATAAACATTTAGAAAAAAATAACAAACAAACAAACAAGGGGCTGAAGGCACTGGAAGCTATGGCCTTGACTCCTGGGGTCCCCCCTTTCCTTTAGAAGGAATGGAGGCAGCAGAGGGAGGAGGAGGAGGAGGAGGAGGGGGAGGGGGAGGAGGAGGAGGAGGAGGAGGAGGAGGAGGAGGAGGAGGAGGAGGGAACAGTGATGGCGGGCAATGGGAAAGACCAGCCGCCAGCCCGGTCTCAGGGAGCGCCCCGAGGTGGTCATGCTACCTTGTTGCCAAGAATTGGGACGTAGCCGTCGCTGATGCTCCATTTCTTGAGGTTGACAGGCCTGCGGGTGCGGCCTCGCAGGGAGCCATAATGGAAGACCTCATTGGCACTGTTGGAGCTGTAGAGGATGAGGATGGTGATGAGGGCAAAGAGGATCACGAACACTGCTGACCGCTGCTCCTGGAGAGGGGAGAGGCTGGTGAGCGCCCAGCCGCCCAGCAGGCCCCCGCCTCATCCTTGCCACCCACCACGCCTGGCTCACTCCCGCTCTTCGTTCCAGACCAGCTCAGATACCACCTCGTCTGGCCCCCGAGTACCCCCTATCACAGCGCCGGTCACACTGTTCAAACTGCAGTCCCCCCCAGTGAGGCCATGAGCTCCGCGGGCTGGGACCGAGATGGCCTCCATGGCCACCGTATCCCAGCTCCCGGAGCACAGAAGCACGGAAGGTTCTCAAAGAAGGCTTGCTGGATCGGACTGGATGTGGGTGTCAGAAGGACCCCTCCAGCTACAGCTGGAAGGATGCCTGGAGACAGGTGGGACATTCAAAGGAGGGGAGCCAGGTCTTCCCCAAACAGTAATCCAATGTCATGTTTATCATTCATTAAAGCTGGAGGGGACGGATCTGGTCAGGAAGTGGGATGCACGGGACAAAGTGGGATGCATTGTCACTGCCAGGGCAGGAAAGCGAGATCCAAAGTGTCCCTTGGGATTCATCTGCCCAGGGTCGGCACAGCTAGGCAAGGCCTGGAAATCCTGGCTCCTTGCGCTAACCGCCCCTCTGTGCTGGTTATTCATGTATCGCTTCTCAGCTCCAAGTTCACCCTTTTTGCCTGTCTGTGCAAATGGACCTGGGCCCTTAGATGCACGTCCTTGGCAGCTAAACGCAGATGAAGCTTTGTCAGGAAAGGACGCTGGAGAGGCAGTGCAGGAGAAAAGGAGTTGGCTTCCTGCGTCTGGTGGCTTTGACGCCTGGTCCCGGTGCCTTTGCTCCCCCAGAGCACATGGCTTCCACAGCACATGTGGCCAGCAGCTTCCTCCTGTACGTGCCTTCAGGCACTTTGGGAGCAGAGTGTCTCTGGCCCCTTCTATGATCACAGCCTCTCTAGAGCTCAGCGGGTGTAATACACTCAACCACACACAACACCCAGAGACCATGAGCTTCCCCGGAGCAGTTTTGTATGAGCTCCGGTGCCTCCTGGGAGTCGTCTCCTGTGAGCAGCTTTCCCCGTAGCCCAGGGAGTGGTTTTGTGACGACTTCCACCAGCAGACCGCCACAGTGAGTTCTCTGCCACCCGGTGGGCCAGAGCTGTGCCCTCTCCAGCAAGGCCTGGGTCTCGGCCCTGCCGGTGGTGGCTGTTCCTTGTACTGGCTATTCCTGTATTTCTCAGAATGCCCATCCCTCGTGACTCCAATGCCCGGCTGTAGCTAATGATTCTTTATGTTAAACTTTCCCTGTTCAAATTACTGTGTGCTTTCTCTCTCTCAGTTGGACCCACACTGGTACGTCCACACCACACCACCCCCAACCCTCAGGCTCTTTCTTCCAAAGCTTCGCTGCAGTGGATCCCAGGAAAGGCGTGTGCAGCGCCAGGCGCATAGTAGGTGCTCAGGAAAGCAGGAACGAATCGATCACTCTGACAGCCTCAGAGTGAGGCAAACAACATTCCGTCATCTTTGACCAATGCTCAGAGCAGTACCCTCCGTCCAGCACATCCCAGTGCTGTGTCCATCACACGGGCCAATCCTTTACCACAGATGGACCAGTCAAACCTAGGAAGACACAGGTGGATACGGGCCCAGAGAGAGGTAGGAGCTTGCCCAAAGCCACAGAGATCAGTGGCCACGGCAGAGCTCCAGCCAGGGCCTCCGGGGCATCAGGCACTTCCTGGCCGGGAAGAGGCACTGGTGGTTGTCTGGGTCTGGGGCACAGATCCAAAGGAACCCATTTCACTGGGTAAATAAAAGGCCGAGATCGGGACGAGAAATGAAGGGGGACTTACTTTGCTGCTACTCATCTCTCTCCGGCGTCTGCTGAGGGGCAGGGGCCGGCGTCCTGCAGGTGGCCCAGGGGGCAGGGATGTGGGGTCACACCTGCAAGCCACAGAAAGGGTTATGGCCACAGCTGGTCAAAGGCTACACCCTCCCCACCCCGCCAGCTCTCCTACCCACCCATGACTTCAAGGCTCAGGGTCAATTTTGCAGAGAGAGACACTGAGGCCTGGAAAGGGCAGGAACCTGCCTTCAGGTCACACAGCCGGGTGGTGCAGAGCCTGACCTCTCTCCTTGCTCTCTCTTTCTCTCTCCCACTCTGCTTCCTGAGCAGGGACCTTCCCACTCATTAGCTCTCCTAGGCAGCTGGAGGGCCTAAAGCTGGCTCCCAAGCCGGGGGGCTTGCCCCCCACACAGCAAGAGCCCCACTGTATATTCCTACTCTGACTTAGGTCCCTGTGGGCTTGGAATAAAGCACTATTCCTTATAGGTACCCAAACTCCTCTGCACAGGCAGCCCTCCAGAAGTTGCATCAACTGTCCCTCTGTCTAGAATACCCTGCCCTCTTGGGCCCTGCTCATGCCCTCTCAGCATCCAAGCCTAGGGTAGACCAGGAACTTCCTCTGTGTGTCCCCTCACGGCTAGGCTGAGAGCTCTCCGAGCGTGCAGCCGGCACAGATCCTCACTCACATTCTCCACTGTGCCTCCAAAGGCGTGGAGGTGGGTGCAGGAGGTTCGCTGAATGACTTCGTTAATTAACAACAAGCCCTTAGGAGTTAAGGGCACAGACTGGACAATCCGCTATAACCACAGCCGCACCCTCAGAGGGTAGGTGGGGAGCCTCAAGTAACAGCCCTTCCTTCCTGCCCCAGTCGGCCCTTAGCAGCCGCAGCTGCGAGGGGACCTCCTCACAGGCCCTAGCTCCTTTCCGACCTCAATTTCCCCACCTGTCAAAAGGGAGTAAGTACTTGCATCCAGCCACCTCCAGCAGATTCAAGGCCAAAAGGCACTAAGGGAGGGAGAGTGTGCAGAAGAGAAACGGAGGCCCAGGGCTCCCCAGCTCGGTCCTCCCCTCCAGGGGCCTCCCGGCCCCGCCACTATCCCCACCCCTTGACCTGGCGGCTGTTTACTCCTACACAGCCACCAGGAATAGCCACGGCACGACAGGCCAAAGGAGGCTCCCCCCCACATGCCGCTCCTGATTGGTTGGGCCATGACTCCGCCCACTGCCCAACCCCACCCCCTTCTCCGCGGAAGCCCCCCTCCTCCCAAGCCGGGTTTCAGATTTCAGATTTCCCCCAGGCCGGAGGGCCAGTCAGGGCGCACTGGGGACTCTCACTGGGTACAGTGCCTGCCACACAGATCAGGAAACTGAGGCTCATTAGAAGAGAAAAGCAGCTTGTCCTAGGCCTTACAGCCCTTTGGGGAGCAAGACGGGTGTCCAGAATCCCAGGGTCGCGCTTATGAGCACGGACCCTCTGGCTGGCAGTGCAGGCCATCTCGGTCCAGCCTCCCCTCTCACTCCCCTTTGCTTCGGATGCCCCAAGCTCCAGACACACCAGAGCACTCCAGTTCCCAGGCCGACCCAATACTTTCCCACCTTTGCCCGAGCAGTGACCTCAGCCAGGACCACCGACCCCCTGGTCAGCCCCGTCACACTCCTGCTCTGGGAAGGTCCTGGTCATACAGCATCTCAGGTGCCAGTGCGAATCCCGGTTCCACCACTTACTGGCTGAGGGGCCTCGGGCAAGCCATGTGACCTCTCTGAGCCTCAGTTTCCTCATCTCTGAAATGGGAATGAATAATAAGAGTAGGTGACTTACGGGGTTGTTGAAAGGATTCAAGCAGCTGCGGCAAGGGAAGCAAGGAGCTTGCAAGTGCTGGGTCAGAGCCTGACAGTAGCTGTGAGTCGTGTGGGTATTCATTGTTGAAGGCCTGCCTCACCTTCAGCTTAAATGCTGCCCCTTGTTGGACACCTGGCTTAGCCACTTCCCTCTAATATCGAGGAAGGCGTGCAGGGAGCCACACTATGCATCACGCACTCACCCAATCCTCCTGGCCACGCTGCAAAGGAAGGGCTCTTACTTCCCATTTCACAGATAAGGAGAGTGAGGTTCAGAGAGGCCAAGCTCCTTGCACAGCTGCCCAGAGTCTGCTGGGGAGCCTTGTTTACAGCTTGTTTGCAGGGAGCAGCCCAGGGCTGAGCCTGCCAGGATCTCCTTCCAGGATCTCCTCGCGCTGGAAGGGGCCAGAGGCCACCAAGTGTGTGCCCAGCACCTGGCCCAGCACCAGGGAGCAGGCCTGCTGGGGAGCAACTTGCTAAGGCTGGGGAGGCGGCAGCCCAGAGCACCGGGCCAGGAGCGTGGCCTCAGCCCCGAGGCTGGTCGTTCAGGAAGAGGGCTCAGTCGTGCGCTAAGGGTGGGGGCCACACCCTGCCCTCTGTTCGGGGGCTTTGCCTCTCCCAGCCGGGGGGCTAGGGGAGGTGGGGTCCTCCTGCAGGGTCGAGAAGCCCCCACAAGCCGCTCGAGAGGAGGGCTCCGGGGAGGAGGGGGAGGGGGCTCCTAACGTCTAGATGGGGGAGGGCGCTGAGCCCGTGGGTCCACCAGTGGGGGACGACTCACTCTCTGCGCCCCCTCTTGCGCTAAGCCCCCCGATTTCCGCACTCTGGGGGGTCCGGAGCCCTAGCGCCAGCTGGGACGAGGAGGGAGGCAGGACGGCGGCAGGTCCCCGAGCTCTAATGGGGTAGTCAGTGGCAGGGGCCCCGCGAACCCCGCGGCAGCCCTAGGGCGCGAGGACCGGTACCTCCAGGCGCCACCGCCGAGAGCGAGCGGGTCTGGAGGAGCCCCGAGGCCCCGCATCTTCCCCATCCCTGGCGACTCCCTGCCCCCGCCCCGGGGCGCAGGCAGAGCCCCCCCCCCCCTCCCGCTGCCCGCCTCTGCGCGGCGCCCGCTCACCTCCCCCGGGGAGCGCCCGGCCCCCCGCGGCCCCCGAGCCCCCTCACATGGCGCCGGGAGCCGAGAGCCGGGGTCCGCGCTGCTCCGGCCGCCCAGGCCCCGCCGCAGCCCACGCCCGCCGGGTCCTAGCGCCGCCGCCGCCGCTCTGGCCCAGGCCGGGGAGGCGGGCGGAGCCTGGAGGGGCCGCGGGTGGCTCCGCCCCCCGGGCGGCGCCGGAGGGGAAGGGCGAGGGGCGGGCGACCCCGGGACCCGGCCGCGCTGGCGCGTCGCTTGCCCCTCTGGGCAGCCGGTAGGGGCAATGAAAACCGCAACAGCCTTCTGGAAACCTTCAGTGTGGGTCGGGCCCGCTTCTATCTCGCTTTACTGCCGCCACGACCCGGATGGGGAAACTGAGTCCCGGAGCACGCTGAGCTTGGAACCAGTTAAGTTCCTCTCTGGGCCCCCTTCCCCAGGACCTCCAGAGCCCTGCATCCAGGAGTCACCGTGGGTGAACTCACCGGTCCTCCTGTGGATTCAAGTCCAGCTGTGTGCCACCCACCAGATGTTGGGTCGTGGCACATTACTTACCTTTCCTCTGCCTCTGGAAAACAGGAAGAACGACCTCATAGGGTGTTTTAAGGATTCAAAATGTTATGTTACTTATAGGTACTGGGGTATACATGACATCATTTCATGTGATAACGAAACATAACAATTTAAGTAGCCATTCTAGGAGCCTGGTTAAATAAAGGCACAGCCCCGCTAAAATGGATGATGCAGGGTCCATATGCTGACAGGAAGGCATGTCCAGGATATTTACAGGCTATTTAAGTGAAGAAAGCAACTTAAAGAAGTTAATCATTCTAGAAAAGGAAATTGTAAAACTTTGCTATCCCCTCCTGCATGTGTGTAGTCTGGAGAAATTCTTTCACGTGTACACAACAAAATCCTGAGTGGCAGTCCTTGAAATAACACCAAACTGGAAACAGCCTATATATCCATCAACAGGAGACTGGATTTGTTTCCTTTGCAATATGCGGCGGTGAAATATTATATAGCAGGGAAAACGAACAAGCTACAATGACATGGATGGGTTTTAGAGACACGAGCGGTGAAAAAGACAAGTTCCAGAAGACAAAACTACACACTATATTAAGCATACAGCTGGCAGCAGGCTACTTCTCCCAGACAGGGAGGGGGTTAGCTTTTGCCTATCCGAATGATTAAAGTTTTACAAGCAAGAACACAGTTGTCTCTGTGGGATAGGCAGGGATGCAGGAAAGGGGAGGGAGGAAACAGAGGCGGGCATTTCTAGTGCAACTCTGGTCTTTAAGTGGGACGTGGGTTTTGAGAGGTTCACTATATTGTTATGTTTTATAATTTACAAGAATGATCTATGCCACCATTTGTATGTATCACAGTAATTTTTTTTAATGTGTATTTATTTTTGAGACAGAGAGAGACAGAGCATGAACGGGGGAGGGTCAGAGAGAGAGGGAGACACAGAATCCGAAACGGGCTCCAGGCTCCGAGCTGTCAGCACGGAGCCCGTCCCGGGCTCGAACTCACGGACCGTGAGATCATGACCTGAGCTGAAGTCGGACGCTTAACTGACGGAGCCACCCAGGTGCCCCATGTATCACAGTAATTAAAAGGTGAAAGAAAGAGGGACGCCTGGGTGGCTCTGTCGGTTCAGTGTCCGACTCTTGATTTTGGTTCAGGTCATGATCTCATAATTCGTGAGACTGAGCCCCAAGTCGGACTCTGTGCTGATCCTGCTTGGGATTTTGTCTCTCTCTCCCTCTGCCTCTTCCCTGCTTGTGCATGCAAGCGCACCCTCTCTCTCTCTCTCAAAAATAATAAACTTTTTTTAAAAAGCACTAAAAAAAGTGAAAACAGGACAGAGATAATCAAATTAAAATAAGGAGATACTTTTTTGCCTACCAGTGATTAAAGTGTTAAGAGTGGTTATTTCTGCAATGATGAGATTATGGGCTGCTTTTTTTTTTTTTTTTGGCTTAACTGTATTTTCCAGAAATTTTAAGATTAACAGCCACAATGTTTTTATATTTAAAAACTGAGTTTTTAACTTATAAAAAAATGAACTGCATCTATAGCATGATTCCTTAAAAAAAAAAAGACAACTATGGGGCGGGGGGGGGGGGAGCCTGAGGGACTCAGTCGGTTAAGCATCTGACTTTGGCTCAGGTCATGATCTTGTGGTTTGTGGGTTCAAGCCCCGTGTCGGGCTCTGTGCTGACAGCTCGGAGCCTGGAGCCTGCTTTGGATTCTGTGTCTCCCTCTCTCTCTGCCCCTCCCCCGCTCGCAATCTGTCTCTCTCAAAAATAGACATTAAAAAAAATTTTTTTTAAGTATATAACTATCTATGCCTATATATTTGTAAACGTACACAAAAAGTCTGGAAGAATCCACACTGGACCACTGGCAGTAGTTTCCCCCTGGAGAATGGATGTGGGGCAGGAAGGGTGGGTGCTACCTTTATTTTCTGCTTCATAAAGTTCCAGGCTGTTTACATTGGACTCATTTGTTAATACCACTTTGTTTTAAATTAAAACCAAAGGGGGGGGGGGCGTGCCTAAGGTCCTTCCTCCAGGTTGTGTAGACACTGCCCACCAGGCAGTGGGGCTCAGTGGGGAGGGCCAAAGGTGGATTCGAGGCTTCTTGCCCCTCTGGTGTCCACCTCCATCCGCTTCCTGAGCCGCACCCCACTTCAGCCCCAGACCTCTCACCCTGCCAGCAGGAGGACACAAAACCACAGGGCAGGGAGCAGGGCAGCCGGGTGGGAAGCTTGGTTATGGGGGTTCAGAGAACAGGAGCCCCTTGCCCAAAGTCACCCCTCAGGTGAGAGCCTCTACCAGGGGTGGAGGTGTTCTGTCCCCAGCTCTTCTTCCTGCCCCAGGCCAATGACAGGGACTAGGGAGATCAGAGTGTTGCAGAACCAGTTCCTGGACCAAACCCGGACCTGGAGCTCCCCCCTCAGGCCTGCCGGGCCAAGGCTTATTCCAGGAAGCTCTGCTGTAGGGCTGACTTCCCTTTTCCTGGGCCCCCCCCCCCCCCAAAAGAACCACTTCAGTAATAACAAGGATAAGAAAAACCAGCTCCAGTGGGTCGCATGCCAGGTGCTTTCTCCTGTGCTAAGCACTTTGCAGATACACCTCACTGAATCCTTAAAGTAGCCTATGCGATGGGTACTACTACCCTCCAGAGGGAGAAAGTTCCACTTGGGGTGCGCACAGGTGCCCAGGCTGGGATTCCCCCAGGCCTATCTGCTGAATAACCACAAGTCATTCTGCCCCAAAGCCCAAGGCCTGCCCCACACCCACAGCAGGGCTTTCATGGACGGGTGGCCGTGGCCAATTCTGGTGCTGTTCTCCAACTCTGCCCGGAGCTGGTCCTCCCCACAGAGCTGCCCATCCATGGTGTGGGGGAGAGGGCCTCTGCTTCAGGCCTTCTTGTCCCAGGGTGGGGGTCCTGAGTGTGACCACCTTCCCTTCTTATCCCTTAGCAATCTTTGCACTGTTGGGATTTTTCCCTTCCGCGGGGCCCTAGAAGGAGCCCTCAGAGACTCCCTCACCTGCCACCCTAGCTCCCAATTTACACAGACCCAAACCAAGGCCCCGAGAGGGGTCAAGACTTGCCCAGGTCTCTCCCTCCTGGGTCCTGGGCACAGCCAGTGTGGGAGTCAAGCCTCGGAACTCCAGGCTCTTTTCCTCTGGACACAGAAGAGGCCAGTGAGCATCTCTGGCAGGTGTGGGCCTGCACACAGGAGCTGCTCCCAAGCGCATGTTCCCAAGACCTGGGCAGTGGGTCTGGAACCAGGAAGTAGCTGGCCCCAAGTTCCTTCTGAGAAGAGGCCCCTTAAGACACCGCCAGGCTGTGAGGCTCACCTGGTTTCCCCTCTGACCTCAGGAGGAAGTAGATGAGTCCTCAGCAGGCCTGCCGAGGGGACAAAGGAGCAGGGGTGTGGACAGGAAAACAGATCCCCGAAGGGGGGCCGCACACACGGTGCCCCACCCGGCCACACTCCTCAGAGCTGGGAGGAAGGTCGCGCCCCCAACTCACCTCCTGGAAGCTGCTCGAACTGCAGTGGCAGAGAAGAGGCTTCCTCGGAGAGCCTTCAGCAGGCCCAGAACCAGTCACCAGAGCAGCCAGGGGTCATTGTCTTTGGCCCGGAGGAAGAAACTGGTGGACCGTGCCTGCCAGGTCACCATCCCAGAAAGACACATTATTTAGGCCAACCCAGCAATAAACATCCCACCCGGGGGCAGGACCAGGACAGAGGCTCCTCTGTGCACTGGGCCCAGGGGCTGAGCCAGCATCTCCTGGGGGACGGAGGAGGAGGAGGAGGCAACCTCTTGGAAGGGGTGTGAGTTCAAATCTCCCCAGAAACAGCAGACTCTGTCCTTGGAGACCCAGGACAAGACTGTGAGCAGGGAGGCAGCTGGTCAGGGCCAAGGAGGGCAGGGCCGATGCTGAGCAAGGGAGATCCCATTGAAAATGATAGTCCCTTGGGGCGCCTGGGTGGCGCAGTCGGTTAAGCGTCCGACTTCAGCCAGGTCACGATCTCGCGGTCCGTGAGTTCGAGCCCCGCGTCGGGCTCTGGGCTGATGGCTCAGAGCCTGGAGCCTGTTTCCGATTCTGTGTCTCCCTCTCTCTCTCTGCCCCTCCCCCGTTCATGCTCTGTCTCTCTCTGTCCCAAAAATAAATAAAACGTTGGAAAAAAATTAAAAAAAAAAAAAGAAAATGATAGTCCCACACATCAAGTGTCATCCCTGGGGCCACCTTGGTGAATTCATACAATTCCATGAGGTAGGGACTAATTTTTTTTTTTTTTTTAAAGTAGACTCCATGCCTACATGGGGCTTGAACTTACAACCCCGAAGTCAAGAGTCGCATGCTCTACCAAGCCAGCTGGGCGCCCCAGTGAGGACTACTTTAATATCTTTCACAGATGAGGAAACTGAGGCCAGGAGGAAGGCACTAATCTGCCAGGATCCCACGGCAGGAGCCTGAGGGAGGCCAGGTCTCACTCCAGAGCCCTCCCTCCCAGCCTGGAAGTTCCCCCACCAACCCTCTCCCTGCCAGGTTACATCCCACCCTTACCTCTGCCCAATACCTGCTCAGAGACACTGGCCACTGCCAGGCCAGCAGCTGGCGTTCGGCTGCCAGCCTGCTCCTACTTCCCCAGCTCAGGGCTCTCCCCGCTCCTCCCACGCTTGCAGAGCCTTCTGGGCCTGCCTGGCACTGGGGCGGGGGAGGCCGGGCGCATAAAGCAGTGCCGTGGGCCAGGGGCCGGGTCTCCAGGCTCTCCTGAGAAGGCTGGGGGCAGCAGGGGGAGTGTGCTCCCTGGCACCCCAGCTCCGTGGCACAACTGGCCACATAGTTTGCGGGGTGCAGCACAAAATGAAAGTGTGCAGCCCCTTGTGACAAAGCACTGTTAAGAATTTCAGGTTGACAACAGCAG
This sequence comes from Prionailurus bengalensis, assembly GCF_016509475.1. Lineage (NCBI taxonomy): Eukaryota > Metazoa > Chordata > Mammalia > Carnivora > Felidae > Prionailurus > Prionailurus bengalensis. The sequence continues at coordinate 86,626,366 of NC_057359.1, forward strand.
AGCGTTACGCTAAGCATAAGATCCTAAACAACTGCGCAAGTCACATGCCCGTGAGGTGGGCCCCAAGCCCTGGAGCTGGGGGAGCTAGGACCCCAGGGCTCCTCCATCGCAGCTGACAGCCTGAGGTCCTGGGGTCCTGGTTTTTCATTAGTTTCCTGGTCTCCAGATTAAGGAAGGAGGCAAGGAGAGAGGGAGCGGAGGAAGGAAGGAAGGAAGGAAGGAAGGAAGGAAGGAAGGAAGGAAGGAAAGGAAAAAGGGAGGGAGGGGTAGTTAAGTACTTTCACGGGCTCTCCCCAGCCCTCTGGTGCAGGGCCCAGGCACTCAGACCCCTTGCTCTCCTGGCTCAGCCAAGTGGCTTCTCCTTATCTGTAAAATGTGCTAACTCTGTCCCGCTCCCCAAGGTGGCCCCAGACCCTTGTTCACCGGCCCTTGCTCTTTACTGGTGAGTCTGTTTTTCCCACCCTACAGGTGAGGAAACTGAAGCTCTGCCTGCCTTCCTTGCAGTGTGACCAACTTCAGAGTTAACAGGGGATTTAACTGGCAAGATCCTTGGAATTTAACCCACGGAGCAGGGAGGTGACACGGGGTGGGGCACTTTCCTTCCCACCCTGAGTCATTTCCTCCCAAGCTCTGGACTCTCCTCCCACTGGTACAGGACAAGGGGTACCCTGGAAGCTGCTGAGGTGGGGCATTCCCCGTGCCAAGTGCAGCCAGGGAGCCAGACTTCCCGGCCTGGTGAGGAAGAGGCTTCCTGACTTGGCGGGGAAGCAGGTAGGCTCCTGGGGAAGAAACACGTGGGCAGGTTAAATGCCGGAAGTCCAGCCGGCTGTGGGCCCGGGGAGGGGCCCAAGGACCCAGCCTGCCCGCGAGTCAACAGGTTATGGGATTGTGGCAGGGAGAGGAGCCCCAATCCCCACCCCCAGACACATGACCACACTTCAGACAGGCTTCCAGAAAACACATGTTTACCCGTACACTCCAGAGGTGGCCCTGGCAGTCACAGTTCAAAGGCCCCTTCGCCCAACGAACCCCAAGCTCCAGCCTGGGAAATGTGGCACCAAAGGCAGGTGGAGTGGGGACAGTGAAGAAGGACCAGGGCTGTTGAAAGATCGAAGATCACAATGCTGGTGAGTTGAGGGGCCATCAGCCCCGGGGGCAAAGGCCACTGGACAGACCCAGAGGGGGGGTGAACCCCAAAACGAAGATTTGGATTACTCAGAAAGTGGGGTGCAGGGAAGGGCTGCAAAGGTCACCACAGTCCTCCTCTTCTCCCCCTCAAGTCGGGAGGCCTAAGATGGCTCCAAGTGTCCCCAGGGTAGGGCCAGAAGGGACCTTAGGTCCACTAGGCATGTGGCAGGAGACAGGATCCATAAATTAAATGTTTCCGGTGGAGTGTGGAACAGAGGCCCGGTGAGGGCCTTGTGGCTGGCTAGGCGATGGGGCTACTGGGTCCTCCACGATGGGTGGGCAAACACAATGGGCCTCTTCTTGGCCCAGCGGGAGAACACGGCCTTCTCAGTGATGAAGCGGTGGGCGCTGCGGGGCGCCCGCTCGTGGGCCAGGTACATCTGACATTCGTCCAGCCGGCCCTTCTCAAAGTAGTGGTAAGGCACCGAGGGGTGGCTCTCCTCCCTGCGGGTGGGGAAGAGGGACAGGCGTGGGGCACCTAAGCTCGCCCGCCTCCCGCCACACCCTGCCACCTACCACGACCAGCCCTTCATCAGGGACTCCCCGCTGGAGCACCCCCATGCCTGGTCCCGGGGAAGGTCAGGACAGGGGAGGCGCAGGGCAGCCCACGGATCCCACGGGCCAGGGTTTGACCCTGGCTCTGGCTCTTGCAAGCTGGCCGCTTCTGGGCTGGAGACGTACTCTGTGAGCATAAATAACCCGTCTGTAAAACGCAGACGGTCACCTGAGACCACGGGTCAAAAAGATGTAAGATTGCAAAGTGCCTTGCGGGTCCTGGGCTTCCGGTGAGCATCCCGTCAGTCCCCGCGGCTGCACCCCCACCCGCTCATCAGCACCGTGCACACTGGCCGTCTGGCCCGGGGCCATGGCAGAGGGCGCACATGGGCTGTCATCTGGCCCACGTGCTCACCAAGCAAGCTCCAAGAGAACAGAAAACAAAGACCCGGGGCCCGTCCTGTCCCTTGTGCACATGTTCCTTACAATAATACTGAACTATTGTGGTATCAACGGCAGCAGCTTCGACGCAGCTGGTGCCTGATGATGCCCTTCTGAGCACCTCGGTAGATTTATTCTCTCTCTAAACGTTTCTACAACCTTCTGGGGAAGGTGTGATCGCTCTCTCTTTTACATATGAGGAAAGGGAGGCCCTGGGCCCCAGGGGTGTCTGAGCCTCAGCCGCCCACGGGGGAGCCCACGCACCCAAGCTCCCCCAGGGTGAGGCCAGGACAGGGGGCCCAAGGTCCTCCCCGCCCCGGCCTTTCCTCCCGCCCAGGACCCGGCTGGCCTGACCTGCAGTAGCTGTCGCTGACCATTCCGTAGACCACGATCTCCTCGCACAGCTCCAGGGCGAGGATCATGGTGAACCAGCCTGTGCTGAGGAAGGAGCCGGACTGTCTCCTGGCGGGAAGGGGCACAGTCAGCACAGCTGCGTCCCTCCCCAACGCGGGTCTGAGCAAGGAAGGGGCTGTGCGACAGGCCCAGCCTCAGCTGTCTCCAGGCACAGCGCTGGTCACTCTCCCGGCCAAGGGCCCTCCCCTTGACCCCCTACAGAGGGGGCCCTGGGGAAGGCTGGGGAGGGAACAGAGCCAGCCCGAGATCAGCAGCAGGAAAGAGGTGCAGCTGGACGCCAACCCAGGCTCGTTCAGCCCCTCACCACCCACAAGGGGCTTGAGCAAACCCCCAGACCATCGTGTGAGGCCACCGAGCACAGCGGGTGAGAGTGGGGAAGACCCCTGTCTGAATTCAAGTTGGTCTTCAATTCAAACCCTACATCTGCCCTAGGGTATCAGCTTTGCTCACAAACCTCTCTGAGCCTCGCTGACCCATCTGTGGAACGGGGAGAATTATATAGGTAGTTATGGGGAGGGGACACCGTCAGCTCAGCACCTCCCCTGGTACCCACACCCAACTGGGAGCGAGGGACTGTGTGGGCAGCCCAGGGCTCAACTCTCTCAATGCACCAGCACTGGTTACCCTCCCAGACGAGGGCTACTCACACCCACCTTGACAGAAGGGTTATGGGGTGGCTCACTCTTTCAAACTGGGTGGCCAGGGACCTGCCATGGCCGGTGCTAACATTCTCAAGGGAGGGCCAGGAATGCTGAGACGAGAAGGGGACAAAGAATGTCAGGCAGGGAAGGGCACCTTCAGACGGGGGGTGGTCATGGAGGGCTTCTCTGATGAGGTGACATCCCATCCAGACCTGAATAGCAAGAAGGAGTCAGTCACAGGGAGGCGTGAGAGGAGAACATTCTAGACGGAGGGAAAACATGTATGAGCCCTGCAGGTGAGAGCCAGTGTAGAGATGTGAGGAGGCCCAGAGGACGGGCAGGTTGAGAGAAGGGAGATGACGAGATCACGGAGGCGGGCCTCGTAGGAGGCTTATAGGCCAGGGGAGGGGAGGGACGAGAGCCTGGACTTTATTCTCCGCGTGAAGGGAAGCCTCCGTCAGGTTGCAGGCGGTTGGCGCTCAGACTGCAAAGGGGCAAGAGTGGCGGCAGCAAGGGGCTGCTACAAGCGCAGCGGAGGCTGGGGCGCCACGGTGGCTTGGGTCCAGGTGGCACCTGTGGGCACAGGAGAGTCAAGAGGCCACCGTATGCCGCAGGTGATGGAATGAAAGGAGGCGGGTACAAAGCCCAGGTTTCTGGCTGGGAAACTGGAGGCTGGCGGCCAGATTTCCAGAGCTGTGGTGGGGGTGGGAGGAGCCAGCGCGTGGAGGAGGAGGCTGGGAGGAGTCTGAGTGTGAGATGAAAGGAGATCCTCAACCCAGAGGGCTTAAGGCAGTGCCTGGTGCAGGAAGAGGGCCGTTTCTAGTTTCTACCGTCACTGTTACTTCTGTCATCTGGCAGGGACTTCCGAGGCCAATTCAGATCTCAGGGAGTATCCCTTCCCGAGGCCAGAGCTCCCGACACCGCTCCCCGCGGCAGTGCTCCCCTAGCCTGTGCTCGTAAGGCCGGCCACCGTAGGGGCTTTTTGATCTATGTGCTAACTCGACGAACGACAGTCTCTCTGATTCTGTCCCCCATCAGAGGCAGGAGCACGTCTGCCTCCCTCACTGCTGAACCCCAGCGCCCGGTGGAGCAGACCCGTGATGGACAAGAAGCGGCTTGAGAAGGCAGGTCCCCAGCCAGCAGGGAGACCCCCCCCCCCCCCCCCGCCCCGCGCAGGCCGGCCCCAGGCTCACCGGTTCTTGCCCGTCTCGTCCTGGAAGACCTGGTCGCAGTAGGCCATCATGCGCTCCGTGAAGGTGTAGACCTGCAGGCCCGGGTACATCTTCGTGAGCTGTAGCAGTGTGCGGTAGGTACGGCCGCCCAGCGCCCGGTCCATGTGCCTGCCCTGGCCCCACACCACGTAGAGCGTGTCACGGGCGTGCTGGAAGTAGTGGGAGTAGTTGCGCAGCAGCAGAGGCACGCTCGTGTGCGAGACCACGCGCAGGGTGCTGCGCCGGCCCACGTCCGCCTCAAAGCCCACGGTGGGTGCCTGGTTCATGCGCAGCACGCACTCGGCACTGTCGATCTCCGCGCCCAGGCCCGAGCCCAGCATCTGGCCGGAGCTGGACACCACGGCGCAGCTACGGCATGGTTCTCGGACCAGCGGCTGCAGGGAGAGGCAGAGAGGAAGAGAAAGGCATGAGCACACAGCTGCCACATCCCCGTCCCTCCACCCGGTAACAGCCACCGCCTTCACATGGCCCCTGTATCAGCTGCAAGTACGGCGTCAACCCATTTTGCAGGTAAGGAAATCGAGGCTGGGCCGGGGGAGTGACTTTCCTACGGTCACATGGATAGCAAGTGGCAGGGCTGAGACTCTGCGTTCAGAGCCCCATGCTTCCTCATCGGCCACCTTCATGTCCCTTTTCCCTATTGCTGAGGCCCTGATATGCCCTCCATCGTGGGTTTTGTTTTTTTTAATTTTTTTAACGTTTATTTATTTTTGAGACAGAAGGAGCATGAACGGGGGAGGGGCAGAGAGAGAGGGAGACACAGAATCGGAAACAGGCTCCAGGCTCCGAGCCATCAGCCCAGAGCCCGACGCGGGGCTCGAACTCACGGACCGCGAGATCGTGACCTGAGCTGAAGTCGGACGCCCAACCGACTGAGCCACCCAGGCGCCCCATCGTGGGTTCTTTATTACGGTTACGTGAGCAAACATTTATAAAGCACTTGAAGCGGTACTTAGCACACACTGGTACCAGGGGTCATATACGTGCTTGTTAAGTAAACATGAACCTCGGCTCTTCACAATGACTCTCAGGCCACTCCCTCCTCTGCCTGAGCCCCACTCATGTTGTGCCCGGTTTGTAAGTAAAAGAAGGGTCTTTAGTCTTTAGGGTTTCACAACATTGAGAACGTCTGGCTCGGAGCCTGAATCCTGGTTCTGCCACTTCCTCTGTCTCTCTGAGCCTCAGTTTCCTCATCTGTCAAATGGGGATGAAAATAGCATTTACTTGACCAGGTTGTGAGAGGACTCAATTAAAAATGCCTGGAGGGGCGCCTGGGTAGCTCAGTCGGTTGGGCCTCTGACTCTTGATTTCGGCTCAGGCCCTGATTCCAGGGTTGTGGGATCGGGCCCCCGAGTGGGGCTTTGCACTGAGCATGGGATCTGCTTGAGATTCTGCCTTTCTCTCCCTGCCCCTCTCCCCCACTCACGTGCATTCTCTCTCTCTCTCTCTCTCTCTCTCTCTCTCTCCCATAAAAACATAATAATTAGGGGCGCCTGGGTGGCTCAGTCAGTTGAGTGTCTGACTTCGGCTCAGGTCATGATCTCAGGGTTCGTGAGTTTGAGCCCCATTGGGCTCTGTGTTGACAGCTCGGAGCTCGGAGCCTGCTTCGGATCCTGTGTCTCCCTCTCTCTCTGCTCCTCCCCCACTCATGCTCGGTCTTTCTCAAAAATAAATAAACACTAAAACAATTTTTTTAAATAGTAATTAAAATAAAATAAAACTGCCTGGGGAATGATTAGCCCAGACCCAGAGGACAGTGAGGGCCCAACCATCTCATTATCCCCCGAGAAGCTGAAGCTGAGCCAACATGTCTACAAATGTTCACTGGCGGTCAGGGGTCCCAGAAAAAGACTTGCTCCCCACCCCATGTCTCCATGCCCTCCCGAGAGGACACGGGTTTACGATGGTCCTGTATTCCTCTCTGAGATATTTTATATCAGACCTAATGTTGATTTAGGGACTCACAGGCCCATTTTCCATGCCTTCAAAAGACAGCACGATTCCTTTATTCTGCCCACAGTTTGAGCCTAACCTGCCCACTGTGGTCTATTCAGATCTGAGGTCACTGCTGGCCCCAGGAGATATTCAGCTTGTCCCACGCAAGGGCTTTAAACTATTTAACTGCAACCAGATTTTTTTCCGGATATCCAAAACCTGGATTTCTGGCTTCTCTTAAGAAACCCAGAGGATCTGGCCACCTCGAGCCCATATCCGCATGGGCTCGAGTGTCTGAAATAAACACTGGCCACCACCACGGAAGATGGGACAGCATCTACCCGGCCCACCCCACCTCTTGTCCCATGCGGCCAAACCCCCAGTGGTTTTACATCTTGATCAAATATTTACATGGCACCTGTTGTGAACACTGGCCACGGATCACCCAGTTAGATCAGCAGAGCAACTCTACAGAGGTAGAAACCAGAAGATTCTTGATTCATCGGTAGAAGTTACCGATGAGGAGGCAACCAAGACTCAGAGAAATGAAGGCCCAAAATACGTCTCCTCCGAGCCGGGGTCCCTGAACATGCCTCCCTCTGACCTTTGTGCTCAGAGAGCCATCAGACTCAGAGCCGGGAGCTTTCTGTGCTGGGTGTCAGTATGGGATGCCTTTGAGAAAGCTACCATGGGGGGCCACTGAAACCAGGGTGAGGGGTATAACGTACTCCAATCTGCACCTGGCAGAGCAAGCATGGGGAGGGGGGCGTCACGGGGCAGGGGCCAAAGCTGCCTCATCACCCCTGAGCTCCAGCGTCCACGAGAGGACGAAAGGTCTGGGGCTGACATGACTTTTCTCTATCATTTCCATCCCCAGCAGCGATCATCAGCACAAGACAAGGCGCATCCAAGCACCAAATACACACTTGCCGAATGAATGGCTTATGTGCAAACATAGTTACATCTAAAGACAGGAGCACCTGGGTGGCTCAGGCGCTTAAGCGTCACGATCTCACAGTTCGTGGGTTCGAGCCCCGCGTCAGGCTCTGTGCTGACAGCTCGGAGCCTGGAGCTGCTTCGGGTTCTGTGTCTCCCTCCCTCTCTGCCCCTCTCCTGCTCATACTCTGTCTCCGCCTCTCTCTCAAAAACAAATAAACATTAAAAAAAAAATTAAAAAAAAAATACATACACAGAATGATACACAGATCACCACGATGTGAAGGTGTCTGTCTCCCCCACCAGACTGGGAGCTCCAGGGGTGAGCACCCTGGCCGACTCACCTATTTTACCTCCAGCACCCAGCTGAGAGCAGCCAGACAATATTTACTCAATTAAAAAACAAAAACAAAAACATTTCTAGAGCGCCTGGGTGGCTTATTTGGTTGAGCATCCGACTCTCGATTTTGGCTCAGGTCATGATCCCAGGATGATGGAATTGAGCCCCCACACTGGGGTCCACGCTGAGTGTGGAACCTGCTTAAGATTCTTTCTCCCTCTTCCTCTGTCCCTCCCCCCTGCTCGTGCTCTCTCTCTCTCTCTCTGGAAAAAAAAAAAAATTACAAAATAAAAAATAAATAAATCCACTTCCTCTTAGAACTTGGGACTCACAGAGGTGTAGTGACTGCTCAATGTCACACAGCTGGTGAGCAGAGGGGCCAAGCCTGGGGTCCAGGCTGGCCTGGCACGCGCCTGGTTCTCACTTATGCCCAGAGAGTAGGGGGCACCCTGGCCGGCCTGTCTCGACATGTTGTCCGGCCAGCTCACCTTCCCATCTGGCACGCTGCTATATCCGCTGAAGTGCAGGGGCCCTGGCACAGTGGGCCTGGAGTTGGTGGACGGGTGGGGGTCCAGGCAGGGGGCCAGGCAGAAGGACAGGCAGGCCCAGCAGCACAGCAGGATGTAGGCAGCTGAGAAGCCCGAGGAGCACAGGATGACAAGCAGGAGCCGACCCTGGGGGAGACAAACAGTCATGGGGTGTGTGCGGGGGGTGTCCCTGGGGCTCCTCTTAGAAGCTGATGCTGGGGTGCCATGCTCCAGCTTCATGGGTCCAAACCCCAGCTCGGTAGCTTCCAGAACATCAGCAGAGCCCAGAGTTAACCAGGGCTTCCTCTGGGCTGCTCAGGCTCTGAAGACAAGCCCTTTTATTCTTCCCATGTTCTAGATAAGGGATCCGGGATGAAAACCCGAGGCCACACAGCATGGAAACAGGATGGGCCCTTCAATCCAGGCTGCAGAGCCCATACTCTTAACCAGAAGCCTAGGTGCACTCTGTAGCCCTGGGTGCAACTCTCCACCCCTCTGGACCTGCTTCCTCTTCTAAAAACTCAGGGCCCGTAGCACCTGTGAGCTCACCGTGAGGCCAGCGGTAACAGTGCTGTGTAGACTATAATGTGCACAAGAAGACGCAAGAGTGGCCCCTCAGGAGGGCAAACCCTCCTCCTTCAGACCTTGGACTGAGGCCGCCAGGGTGCCCATCCCCTGTCCCCTCCCCCAGCTGACTTGGTGCCGGATCTGGATCAGCAGCCCAGGTGAGTAAGGAGGATGGCAGAAAGGGAAGTGTCACTCAAGAAATGGTTTCAGTAATTGACAGCTGCTGGTTCAGAGGCTCCCACCTCCAGAAAACATGCACCAAAGGCCACGTGAAGCAGGACGCCCTCCGGGGGCCCGCTGGCCCTCTTAGGGAGTGCCCCCACCAAGCCTTTCAACGAGGAGCCCCTTGACAGGGGGCACGACCTGCGGCTGCCGTCATGGGCTGGGCCACCCTGGTCACCATCTGTGTCTCTCTGGGCTCTAATATTCTCCCAGCCCGCCCAAGGCAGAGGTCCCTCAGCTGGCCCACAGAACCCACCCAGCAGCTGGCTGGTACTCTGAAAATCGGAGGTGGGAAATGCAGCTCCCCGCCCCCGCCCCCCTCCCAGGGCATATCCTGCCAGAGGCCCACCCTTCTCTGCCCACAAGCCACAGCAGCTTCTAAAAATAAATCTGTCTGTGGCCAGCTGTACGGGGGGAGGGGGTTCAGCCCCTGAGGCCTCAGGCTCTGCCCGGCATCTGGTCCCCTGCCCACAAGGGGCCCAGAGACCCAGATTCAGGCAGTGGTGGTGGACTCCCCACAACATCCAGGGTCCTCTCCCACAACCAGCAGCTCCTAAATAAAGTTGAGAGCAGCTAAACTGAACTTTCGCACCATATCCCCCTCCCAGGTGGGTGCCTCACCTGGGTGACCTAGGGGATACCCACAAGAGGTAGTACTGTTATCTCCTCATTACAGGGGAGGCGCACAGGGCACTGAGACCAGAGAGGGAACACCACTTGTCTGAAGCCACACAGCCTGCCAGATCAGGCAGGGCTTTGAGGCCAGTCTCCCCTTCTCAGCTCAGGAGCAGTGGGTCAAAAGTGAGTCAGTGCTGGGGTGGGAGAGGCTATGAGGCTGCTGTGCCGGAAGTTCCCCAAGAGCCTTCCTCCTTCCACCACTTACCGGAGCCTTCATGCTGTTGCCGCTGCTCAGCAGCCTGGGGGCTGCTGTCTCCAGGGCTCAGGCTGGGAAGGGGTGGCAGCCAGGCACCTGCCAAGATCCAGAAACTCAGAGCTAGGTCCCAGGCCCCTGAGGAACCTGCCCAGGGAAATTGAGGCAGGGAAGGGTATGGGGCCAGGGTCAAGGCAAATGGCTTTCGGGAGTCAAACGCCTTAAAGTCCCCAAACACCGGACAGCGCTGTCCGCATCCTAAAAGACCTGGTATCAGGTGACCTTCGGGAAACCTCAAACCAACCCAATCCCCACTGTGCAGATGGAGAAAGAGAGGCAGGGAGGGGGAGCCCTCGGCTCAAGGTCACCCATCGAGTCTGGGTCAGTTAGAACCAGCAGCCTGGAGCCCCGACTGCCTCCCCATCCTTCCTACCTCCCTACGGGCGGGAGAAACGGAGAGGCCTGAGGCGGGATAGGACGAGAGATTTCCACCCCTCTCCCAGATTCCACCGCCCCTTCCCCCGGCCGGGAGCTAACCAGACGGGTAGGCTGGGGCGCTCCAGCTGTTCTCGATCCACTGCTCGGAGCTCCATGGCCCGCAAACCGGGCGGGCCGGGCTGGAAGCCTGAGCCCCGGGGCGGAGGCGGCACCGCGGCCGCGGCTTCTGGAGACTGGAAACCGAACGTGCGCCGCCGGCAGCGGGGGCGGGGTCTGCGAGGACGGGGAGGAGACAGGCGCGCTGGGGGCGGAGCCCGGGAGGAGGGAGGCGGGACCTACGAGCACCGCCTGCGCGGCTGGGGAGGGAAGTGCGTGGCTGGCGGCGGGGCCTCCGGGATGGGGGCGGGGCCTGCAGGCCGTGGGCGGAGCCGGAGTTCCCGCATCTCCCCTTTTCTGCCCAACCACGTTTCTCCCAAGCTCCTGCCGGGGATCCGAGAGAAAAGGCTTAGCGGGGGTGGGAACCAGGGCGCCTCCGTGGCTGCCTAGCCTTCCGGACTTGGGTTTCTCCATTTCTGAAATTTGGGGGGGGTGGGTAGGAAAATTAAGCAGGGGCTTGGGGTCAAGCAGCCCTGGGTTTCAAGCGGGTAGGGTTGCCAGATTTAGCAAGTAAAATACAGGACACTCAGTTATATTGGAATTTCAGATAAACAGTGTATAATTGTATTAAAAATCTGACGTTCCGGTGTAACGGGGCGTCTTATATTTTCTCTGTCGACCCTAGCTGGACTGTCTCTGGTGGTGTGACCTACACCTGAGCCTCAGTTTTTCTCCTCTATGAAGTGGGGATAATAACAGCACCTACCTGCCAGTGGTACGGTGCAGAGCAGCTGTGACACTGTTAGGATTCGAACCCCGGGCAGTCTCACTGCCACGTAGTGGCCACCTATTTTCACCTCCCAAACACCCCCTCCCAAAGTGTCCTCCAGACCCCAACCAACTCGGTGTTGCACCCCCACAGAGGCTGCAATGTGTCCCATTTGAAGGCCCAAATGGGGTCCCTTGGGGATTTCAAACTCTAGCACGGCCAGGAGCCACAAAGGGTCGAAAGAGCAGATATGGGGCAATAGGGAATAGTGAGCCTGTGGTGAAGTAGAGGGCACATTTTCCATCTGAATATATATATATATATGATGCTTTATGGGCCAGCATAAAGGTCTTACCTATGGAGGTCTTTCCACCTCCACCACACCCACCTCCCTCTATGGGGCCTTCCCCTGAGATCCAGGCTAGGTTCCTGCTCAGACCCCATTTCAAACTCCATTCACCTTTTTCTCAAAGGCTCTGACGTGGGCACGATGCCAAGGTACCCACGTTCTGATCCACACCCAGATCAGCAACTTCCCAAGGCTGCCTGCTCAGGTGCAAAACCAAGTCGGCCATGACTCTCCCCATCCTATTGAGGGGAGGGCACGCTGAGGCAAGCCCTGTCCCTGGGCCTCCTTTGAGCATGGGCCTACTTTGTCCCTGCACCCTAGCCTGGGCATAGCTCAAGGGTGGTGGCCCAAGTTCAAACTCTCTCTGTGGTCTCCCATTCACACGAGGCCGGGCACACAAAGCCTGAGTCCTTCTGCCCCTGACCCCCAGTCTTCATCCTTCACGTTTCTCTTCCTCATAGACTCAACCCTAAGGGGACAGTTGTGAGGAATTCCCCACAGATCCATTCATTACCCACAATGGCTGGTGACCTGATGTGAGGATTCTTTCTCTAAAGAGGCAACACTCTCCTGGCCACATGGAAACAAGGATGTGCCCAAATGTCCTGGGCTCCCAGAGCAGATGAGAATCATAAATCCACAGTAGAACTGACACCGGGAAGTCCTGCAGGCTCAGATAAAGCTCTTCAATTTGGTTTTTGCAAAAGTCCACTCTTTATCCTGACCTACCAGGCCCTGTACAGTCTGAACTCCTGCTTTCTTCTTAATCACCATCTGCTCACCCTGGTCACCCTTCTGACCCCCAATCACACTGAGCTCATTCCTACCTCAGGACCTTTGCACTTGCTGTATCCTCTACCTGGACTGCTCTATTCACATAGCCAGCTCCTTCCGGCCAGCTCCTTCCGGCCATTCAGCTCAACTGTCACCTCTTCAGAAAGGCCCTGGCCAACTACTCTATGTGACACTGCATGCCCATCCCTCTAAGTTTCACCTTGATTGGTCTTTTTCATAGTAATCATCCAGCACCATGTGCTAGATCATGTCTGTTGAATGAGCAATTTAGGACAACCAGGAGTCCTGGGCCCTGTGAGATCTCGGATAAGTCATGTCGCTCTCCAGCCTCAGGCTCTGGCTTAGCCCGTTGTGAAAGACCCCAGCTAGGTGAGGGGCTGAGTCATGCTTATCTATGAGTGCAGGACTCTCAGGCTCCAGTCCTGTCAGACCCAGACCCTGGGGAAATGTAGGGCCAAGCCTTCTGTGCTGCCCCACAGCACAGTTTCCTCAACCCACCCACCTCCTGAGTGATGACCTTAAGGCCTCCATGTCTCAACTTCCTGCTGAGCCCAAACAAGAAATTCTCTGTGGCTTGTGCCAGTTCAGAGAGGTTGAATATCACCCAAGGTCACCCAGACAACTAGGGGTGAGGACAATTGTACACGCATTCCAGAAGCCCACACTCCAGGGCGGTGGCATTCAACTTCCCTTCCCTCTCCCTTCCCTCCCCACCATTTTTCTTCATTTCCTCTAAAGGCTAGTGGAATGGCAATGTTTGGTATCGGCTGAAGGGCTTTCCCAAGGTCAAGCTCCAGTCCTGGGGGGTCAGTTCTTGGCCCACAAAATCCCACCACCGACACACTGTCCCTCCCACAGTGAGATGTTTCTCTTTCTCAAGTGTCAGGCGTTCTCTCTCACCCCAGACCTTTGCCATGACCTTGGCCTGACTCCCAGGGCTGCATCGGACTCTTCTGGTCTCAGTTAAAACGTTAGAGTCAAGTTGTTAGGTGGAGGCCCCTTCCCTCAGCACCATGGCCCCATGCTCCCTCATGAGGCTCTGTCACACTGGGCTGCTTTTGTCACAATCTCTCCCTAGACTGTGAGTTCTGTGAGGGAGAGAATTGTGGAATCTATGGAATCTGTGGATCTTGCTCCCCAGGTCCCCACCACCCAGTAGAGGGCCTGCCACATAGTAGGTGCTCAATAAATATTTAATGAGTTAACGAAGTCCACTTTCATCCTTTCCATTTTACAGATTTGACCACTGAAGCACAGAGAGGTTTAGCACCTTGCCCTGGTCACACAGCCAGGCCCCAGAGCAGCTCTAGAGGAGAGGCCCACTTGGGTATGGTTGGATCGGGCCAGGGTCAGAGGCCAGGCTGGAGGTTCCTGGAGGAAGGAGAAGGGATGATCAGGGGCTGTGCACGCACTGTGCTTCTTTGCTGCTGGTATTGTCTGTGCGGCCAGGCCCTTGGACTGGCCACCAACCCCTGTCCCCCTTTCGCAGATGAGAAGAGCGACTTCCAGAGGAAGGAAGAACTTACTCAAGATCAACGGTGGGTCCTAACATAGTGTCTTCCAGAGATGCAGCCGCCCCCAAAACCTCCCCTTCTCCTGCCTGCATCCCTAGAGAAGCAGGAGCCACAGGAACCACCCCAAAAGGCCAGTGGACAGGAGGTAAGGAGACCTGGGATCTTGGGCTGGCCTTTCCACTTACCCATGGGTAAGCCCATTAAAGTCTCTGGGCCTCAGTTTCCCCATCTGGACGACAAAGGGGCTTGGCTGGAGCCTTCAGCCTACACCATTCCCCAGAGCATGAAGACAGGGCTAAGGGAGCTGGTGGGTAAGAATACAGGCTCCTGAGTCCAAAAGGCATAGTCGAGTCCTGGTTCCAGCATTTATTGCTGAATGATCTTGCTCAGTACCTTCACCCCCTGAGCCTCCAATTCATGGTCTGTAAAAAGAGAATAATAGCATTTTTTTTTTTTTTGAAGATTAATCGAGCTAATGTTGGGGAGTCCCTGGCACAGCGCCAACCAGTCATCACCACCAAATGAGGCTGTGATGTCATGGTATTAGTTAGGGGATGCTGCCCTCTGGAGGCCAAAGGGAGGAACAGCAGGTGAAGGGAGGCCGACCCGCCGCCGGGGCCAGACTGGAACCCTGGTTCCCGGCGTGTGCCCATTGTCCAGATGCGAGAGAGCGACGGGCGCGGGTCACTCGGTATGAGCCTCCACCCACTGGCAGAGGCGACGGGCGTAGCGAGCGGGGCTGACGGTGGAGAAGGTCCGACCTGGGTAGCGCAGCGTCTTCCATAAATGCTCCAGCCGCTTGCGGAGCCCGTAGACCGTAGAGAGATCCACGAGACCCAGGAAATAGCGTTGCTCCGGCCCGTCCAGGATGTGTAAGGCGTTGGGGGAGTCGGGCAGCAGCCGGCGGTTCTGGGATCCCGGCTCCTCCGGGCTCTGTACCCCTCGCACAGACCTGGCGGCCGACAGGTGGGTGAGGCTATTGCCTCCTCCAGGGGGGCCCCAGCCAAAGGGTTCCCGCAAGCCTAGCCCCGGCGCGCCCGCGGTGATTCTGCGCTGACCCTGCGCTTCCTCCGCTCATTCCCACAACTCCTGTGTGCCAGGCCTATGACGTCAGATGAACTGGGAGGCCGAGTAAAGTGTGGATGATGGTCTAGAGTCGCACTGTCCAATACGTAGCCACTAGCCATATGTGGCCGTTGAGCATTAAACTGCGGCCAGTCCCAACTGGGATACGCTCTAAGAGTAAAAGACAGACTGAATTTCCAAGACAGTATGAGAAAAAGAATGTAAAATACCTCATAAATGTTTGTATTGATTAGATGATGAAACGATAAAATTTGGGGTGTATTGAGTAACAAATATATTCTTACAATTAGTTTTACCTGTTTCTTTTTACTTCTCTAAAGAGGCTGCTAGACAATTTAAAACCACATGTGTGATTCGCGTTACATTTCTGTTGTCTAGAGCATTTGGGTCACGCAGACCCTGGCTCTGCATTTTATCCGCCGGGTCACTTTGGGCAAGTCTGGTGTTGGGGTATTTCCCAAACTTCTGTTTGGGGTCGTCCATCTCTGGAGGTTTCGGGGTGGCAGAGCTGAAAGAAACCTTGTGAACAAAGTCCAATTCCGGTTTATAGATGAGGTGTGTGTTGGGGGATGGGATGCCTTCCAAATGTATTCCAAATCCGAAGATGCCTTTGGCTGGGTCCCAGTCCCAGCCCAAAGCAGGTTCAATTCCCTACTTCGTCCTCTTGGAGGTGGAGGGAAGTTGGGGAAGTGTCGCGGAGGGAAATAAGCCAATGAAAGACAGGCCCTGCCCAGGCATCGACCAATCAGAACCCAGTGGTGTGGGAGACTGGGCAAACCGCTAGTGTCCTTTGCATTGCGTGCGGTGCGGTGCCGGGAGGGGGCGGGGCGCGGTCTTTTTCTGAATGGGGGGCTGGGAACTGGTAGATGTGGGGCTGGAACAGTGGCAACTTACCAGCTAGCAAATTTCAATATGACAACAACCACTATATGCAAACTAGGGTTTACCGGCTGAATGACGGCTGTAATCTAAGCCCCAGATGGGGGCAGAGGGCAAGGCAGAAGCTGACCTAGTTTGGATGGGCAGACTTGGCTGGGAACCCGTCTGTGCCCCATGGCAGAAATTTCACCCTCTGGTCAGGATGTGGTCAGCCCAGCCACAGGGCTGTGGGGAGCCGTTAATCTGGGTTCTGCCCAAGCCTCACCCATCCCAAGGTCTTCCTCCAAAGGGTGGGTTCGGAGGCCAGATGAGAGGACATCATCTTCCACTTTTCTTTTCCACCCACCAGATGGTTGGGCTTCTTTCCTTAATGTGCCTTCCTTAACCCCCTACTTAATCCTGTTCAGTCACAAAGGTGGGCCTTGGAGGATTGAAATCAAAGCAACCAACCAAGGACTAACATGAATCCTCAGAAGTCATTCTACAACCTCACTTCCCATCCCTGAACCTCACTTATCACATCTCTAAAATGGGAAGGAGCCCACCTTAATGAGGCTCGTGGCCAGCATGCGAAGAACAGTTGCTACTACAAGGCAGGGGGACACCATGATGATGGTGCCCATGGTGATGACCCCAGGGTCCTAGAAGTAGAATCACTGGGTTAAAGGGCAAGGGCTCCTTCTAAAGTAAAAATTAAATAGGTCTGAAAACTGTTCTGAAATCTTCCATGGCCCCACACCCCTTCAGGAAAGTGGGCAGATTCTTTAAATCAGCACCGAAGTCCTTGTCCAGCTGGATCTCCCCTGTTCTGTCCTCTGCTGCTGTCCGCATGTGTCCCCCCACCCTGCCAGCCAGGCTTCTCCAGCCCTTCACCCTACACGTGGACACACGCGCACACGGACACACAAACGCTGCACTTTCCAGTCTCTGAGCCTTTGTCTGTACTGTCTTCCCACCTCACCACCCATCGCTCTCAGGCTCCCGTCACCTCATTCTTGCCCTTGCCCTGTAGGGGGGCCCACCTGGCTGTGCGGAAGATGAGGCTGCTGCCCGGGCCCCTCTCATCCTCGTGGAGGTGCTGGAAGGCCATCAGAAGGCTGTAATCCAGCACGTTGAGCTCCCGGAGGAAGGCGGTGTCCAGTTCCATCTGGTGGAGGAGCCAGCTCCGCTGGGGCCCTGCCAGAGCATCAGTGCCCCCGCTTGAGTGCTCATCGTGTGCCAGGCAAGGTGCTGAGGGCTCCACACATATCTGCCCCAAGAGGGCAGGTGTCATTACTGCCCCACGTCACAGATGAGGAAACTCATCTGTAACTTGGCCTGGTCGCCTAGTTAGTAAGTCGTGGAGCTAGGATTTGAACTCTGCTCTGCCTGACTCTAGACCCTGGGCTCTTAATGACTCAGGCAGAGGGCAGTGCCAGGGACACCCTTCTGACTTCACCCGCAATGGAGAAAGAGCAGCCACTGACTGTCCCCATGGCTCACCCAGGTCGATGGTCTTGCCTTGAAAGTTGAGGTCCTTCAGCACGAGGACAAGAGGGCTACCCTCAGGGGCTGGCTCCACCCATCGGCTCACCTCACAGCCCTTTATATCATACCTGTGACGGGGTATGACAGAAAGGGGATGACAGAATTCAGGTTGACACAGACTGACACACACAGGGAACCAAGAAACCAGAGCTTCCACTGGGTGGATGTTCAAAGCCTCAGCACAACCCATTCCATTATTGGCCCCATGTCACAGATGAAGAAAAAGGCCCAGAGTTTTCTTTGACTTGCCCACACAGTAAGTAAAGAATAGAGCCGGGGTGGGGGTGGGGCACCTGGGTGGCTCAGTCGGTTAAACATCCGACTTCAGCTCAGGTCATGATCTCGAGGCTTGGGGGTTCCAGCTCCGCATCACATTGGAGCCTGAAGCCTGCTTCAGGTTCTGTGTCTCCCTCTCTCTCTGCCCCTCCCCGCTCTCACTCTTTCTCTCTCAAAAATAAATAAAATATTTTTAAAAATTAATAAATAAATAAACTAAGAAAAAAAAAAAGGCAGAGCAGGAATTTGAACTCAGGCCTTTGGAAGCCCAGTTCAGGCTTTACCCCTGCTTGTGCCTGCCTCTTAGCACCCTGTCATCCCTGGAGCTGTTCCAGACACAGGCATCCAACCCTAGACAGCAGCACCAGGGGGGCTTGAAGGAAGTCCGTGGCCCCAGGGGAGCACTAACGGAGACCCTGCAGGCAGAGTCGGGGTTAGGAGGCACAGAGGCCATGTGAAGTAAGAGGCTGGGTTCGAATCCCTGTTCCTCGCAGAGTAGCTGGCCCTCCTTGTCCTCAGCTTCTCATCTATAAAAGGGGCATGATAACCACACCTGCCCCTCAGAACCGTTCTGGGAATAAAGAAGGCAATGAATGCGAAGACTCGAGTGCCCAGTGCATCCTGAGCGCTCAAGAGACGCTGGTCGTGCCTAGCACTGTCTCTGATCCATTAGGAGACCTTGGGGATGCCCCTTCTCCTCCCTGGGCTCCAGTTTCGCATCTATCTAGGGGGGGATGGGTGCTGCAGGTGGCACGTCCCGCGTGGGGCCGGGGCCCTGTGAGGCGACTCACCTCTCAGAGATGCGGCCGGCGGGATAGAAGACGCTCTGCATGATGATGAAGAATTTCTGGGGACGGGGGTAGGGAGTGAGGGAGGACAGGATCTCACCCTCCAGCCGCCCCCTCTGACCCGGCCCCCTCGCCTCGGCCTCACCCACCTTCTTTCCCCGAGCCACCCGCAGACTGTGCACTCCTGGAAGGGGAGAGGGCGCCAGGTGAGGGGCCCCAAACTCGACACCCCTGGGCCCATCCCGCCCTAGGCCCGGCGCCAGGCCTCGCCTCCTTCTCGAGGTCCACCGCCTCCCGAGCCCGCCCCTCCAGGCCGCGCCCCCAGACCTCTTCCGCGGCTTGGGTAGAGGTCCCGACTGGGCCCGGCTCTAGGCAGCCCCAGAGATGCGCGGTCCTCAGGCGTGACTCCACCCACATACCCTCCCCACAAGGGACTGTCAATCGACACCGCCCCCTTTAGGCCCCGCCCATCCAAACACCACCTTTCCCCTACAGGACCATCTAGGACACGCCCCCCACGGAACTATCCGCGGCCGGCGGATCGGTTCCCTCCGCCCGGCTCGGGCTCAGATCCCCTACCCCCCCCCCCCCCGGGAACCGCCCCACTCCCTACCCTCCTCCTCTGCTCTCTCTTCCCTCCCCCAGCCCCGCAGTCCCGGGTTCCTGGCCGGTCGGTCGTACCCAGCAACCGCGCAAGCAGCGAGTGCGGATGCCGCTGCAGGTGCTGCACGTAGCGGGGCAGGTGGGCGAGCAGCGCCCGCACCTCCCGGCGGCGCTGGGTCTTCAGGAAGAAGCGTTGATCGTGGCTGGGGTGGAGGGAGAGGTCACTGGTCAGGCAGGGCTGGAGCGGCCCCCATCAGGCCCTCTGCCCGAATGTGTATCTGTCTCCCCAGGCCCAGGTTGGAGGTCTCCCCACCTCCACCCTTGTCACCTCCCGTCCTCCCTCTCCTCCTCCGTCTGATCCCTACCTGGCCCTGGCCCTCCCCGACCTTGCCATCCTGTTTCTCTTCTCCGCCTCCCCCCCCCTTCACCCAAGAACAACACTCCCACCCCTTCCCCACCCCTGCTGCCAGCTCACGACAGGAAGAAGCTGGCCTTGCTCTTGGAGGTGCTGAGGAACTGCAGGTAGGGGCCACCTGGGCCTAATGCCGCCTGATAGTCTCCCTCAGCCAGGCCTAGGGAGTGGCGTAGCCAGGCGAAGGCCGGGCCGGCCAGGGTGCCCAGCTCGAAGCCCTGCAGGGGAGGAAAAGCAGGCCCAAGAGTGTCCACGGGGGCCAGGTGTGTGCAGTTGGCCCTAGCGTGGGAGGGTCAGGGTAATCACATCCTTCCCACAAGGCCCTGAGGCAAGTCAGCACTCCCACTGCACGAAGGGGGAGACCGAGGACAGAGAAGGAACACCAGTACACGCCCCTCCCATGCAGCAGTCTTGGGCTTCCTACCTCATGAACCTGGGTCAGGACCTCAGAGAAATCCTCCTCGGTGGGTGGTCCCTACAGGGAAGGGTGGAGGGGTTCAGGGCAAGTCTCAGCCCCAGGATCTCCAAGAGCCCTGCCTCTGGCCTCACCGCCTTTCCACAGTCTGATTGCTCCAGCCAACCAGCACCAGAACTCAGAGCCTGGTCCATTCACCCAGATGCACGTGTTGGCCAAGTGAAGCCGGAGGCCATCCCAGGGAAAGGGGATGGCCTTAAAGCCAAGGGACCTGCCTGACTCAGTGTGAGAGAGGCAGGATCAGGGAAGGCTTCCTGGGGGAGGTGACCTCTAAGGTGAAATCTGAAAGGTGGTGGAGAGGACATGCCTGGTGCTCACAGCAGGGGGAACAGCACTGGTGGCCACCGGGAAGAGCAAGAGGGCCCAAGTGGCTGCAGGAAGGATGGAGTATGGATGCAGCTGGACAGCTGGCTCTTGGACTTGAGCCAGCAAGGTCCTGAGGCCATGCTGAGTACTGGGGAGCCATGTTAGATTGGCAGCAGGGGATGAGAGTTAGAGGACCTCTTGTCGGGCTCCGACACTCTTCCTGGACCTCTAGGTCCATGTGCCAGGACTTGGCCTATGGGCTGTGGTCACACTGTGCACATGTGTGCACACACACAAACAACACACGTGCTTGCTCGGGCTCCGTCCAGCTGCTGAGCTTGCAGTTGGGCGACCCTTTCTGCTGAGCCAGCCTGGCCCCAGCCTGAGCTCCGGGGAGGATGGGCCAGGCTGGCAGGGTGGGGGTGGGGTCCTTTCTCAGCCATGCACCCTAGCAGAGCTAGGAGGGCCTCAGAGACCAGGGAATACAGTCCCCCCTACCCATTATACAGATGGGGACTCTGAGGCCCAAAGAAGAAGAGGCCCAACTAGATCACACACCAACCACCTGGGTTAAGGGGGCCTTCACCTCCCCAACACACACTGGGCTGTGTGGCTTCCTGGCCTCAGCCCCCACCCCAGCATGTCCCTCCCTGCACCCCAAGCCCCTGATTTTCTCCTCTTATAGCCCTCTCATCCCCAGTCCTGCAGTATTAACAAGACAGGGCATCGACGCAGTCTTGCCCTTGGTACTGTTGAGGTGCATGGCACAGATCAGCCACTCACTGTGGGTGGGTGGTCCATGGAGACCTGAGTGGCAGCCCACAGCCCTGCCTGCATCATACATGTCAGCTGGTGCAGCTCATGCCCCGGGCCGATCTCAAACAGGCCAAGGCGAGCCTGCTTGTCTCGTAGACGCCAGAGGAGGCCACGGCGGCCAGAGGTCGAGGTGGCTGGTCTGCATCCAGCCTCTGGGGAGGGGGCCAGGACCTGGTGGCAGGAAACACAAGAAGCAGTGAGCACACAGAAGCATTCCAGAGGGGAAAGACCTGGGTTTGCGTCCCACCTCTGGTACTCGTGAGCCCTCCTGTTATCACTCTCTGCCTCCGTTTCCTCGGTTGCAAAATAGGGAGAATGCTGGTACCCACCTCACTGGGTGTTGCGATGGGCCGCCCAGTGCCTGGCATGCAGTCAGCACCCAGAATAGAACGATGGTTATTATTATCAGTAGGTAGAGAATGCTTTCCGCAGACAAACCTGTCTCTCACCAGCTGTGTGATCTTAGGTAAGTCACCTAACCTTTCTGCATCTCGTTTTCTCCTCCGTAAGATGAGAACTATAACTCCTTCGTGGCAGTTTGAGCTCCATGCCCAGGAACCCTTGATAGTAGGAGCTGTGACGCCAGGGACGGGGGCATCTATTCGACTGGAGTTCCTCCAGGCCAAGCGGAGGGTCAGCATGAAGCTGAGCTCGCAGCAGCTGACCCATTAGTAGTGGGCACCCACCATGTGCCCAGCACTGGCTGAGAGTCTGACTTCCTGACAGCCCTATGAAGGAGGAGCTTTTATAATCACCTCCATTTTCGCGATGAGAAAACTGAGGAAGTTCTCTGGGGATAACCGCCAGACTTCCCTCGCATACCTGCGGCCCCCTGTGGGGCGTGTCCTGGTCCCCGCCCAGGGCAGGACCCCTCCGGGGCTTGGATTGAGGGTCTGTGTCCGCGCTACCCCGGGAGGGGAGGCCTGGACCCTGACCCCCAACCCTTTCCTCTCCTGTCCTCGTTTGGGTCCGCACCTACCTCGCGGGGCCCCGGGCTCGGCGCGGCCATCACCCCCGCAGCAGCTTCCCGGGCTCTGGCCGTGTCCCCGCCGCCGCGCTGCAGGAGTGGGTCCCCGCCCCTGCTTCTGGACCGACCAATAGCGCGGCGCCGGTCACCGCTGCACCCAATCCGCACGGGAGGCGCCGGGGATCGCCTGCGGGTCCCGCCCCCGGGGCTGCAGCATCCTTCAGACCTCGGTCCAGGCCGGGGCGGGGCCGCCGCGCATTGCTTCAGGTCGCCAGGAGGGAAGATTACCCACCCCCCCCACCTCAGTTCGTCTCCTGAAGTGGGGGATTCGGGTCTCGGGGCCGCATGGGAAGGCGGGAAACCTAAATCCACTCCGGCCCACCCACTCTGGCGTGAAATCCCCACCGACTGCCTGCCTCTCGGGTGAGAAAACTAAGGTCCGGAGAGAGAAGTGAGTATCTCCAGGTCACACAGGAAGTCCGGGGCACGCATTCATTCAGGGCATATTTTGAACACTCCCTTTGGGCCAGGGCTAGTGCTAGGCCCTGGGGATTCAGTGGTGAGAGGGAGGAACACAGCGCCAGCGTGATCTTTTAAAAGCATAAATCGGATGATGTCACTCTCATGCTTAAAACCTCCAGTGGCTTCCCCCTGCACTGGAACAAAATCCACACCCCTCGCCCCAGCCATGGCCCCAGGCCCATCTCAAACCACTCTCCCTACACCCACCACACAGCCACACGCCCTCCCACCCCCCCCCCCCCCCCATCCCGCTGGTCCTTAGGAATAAAATTCTTCCACACCTGGGGCTTTTGCAGGTGCTGTTCCCATTGCTTGAAATCCTTTCCCCTAGGCTCTCATTTGCCCTATTCTTTCTTGTGACCTTGACTGACTCGAAGTGTCCCCAACTCTCATGCTTTTCACATCACCTAGTTTTAATTTTCTTCATCACACTCAACACTGTAGGAAATTGACTTGTGCATTTATTTCTTATATCTCTCCCCCCGCTCCACCCCCAGAATGGGACCACCAGGAGGGCAGGAACCAGGCTGGGTCCATTTCTTGGCTTGGTACCTGGCACAAACCAGTGTTTCACAAGTATATGATGAACCAATGTGAGTAGGATGTGCAAAGGGCCTCTGAGTGCAAAGGGCCAGTGAGTGCAAAGGATGTGCAAAGGGCCAGTGAGTCCCAGCCAGGGTAGCTGGAATGAGAAGGAATCGAACAAGCGACCATGCAGGCTCTCTTAGGCCATCTTAGGGAGGGGAGTGGAGAACCCAGACAAGCATTCTAAATGTGTATGAGAAAGATGCTCAGATGTTCTAGAAAGGCCATGGTTGTCATGCATAGTCACATTGGAGGGAGCCAGAGTGGGTGGGTGGGCTGGGGGGAGCGGGTGAGGAATCTTTTGGTGACTTAGGGTAGAGGATGGTGGCTTTGCATCAGGAAGGTGACTGCGGTGGGGGAGGGAGAGAAGGGGAGAATTGCCAAGATTTGAGGTCATGTGGATGGGGGCTTGGAGAAGGAAGGGCAGTGATGTCTGCCAGGCTTCTGGCTGGGGTTAGGGTCACAGGATGATGCCAGTCACGGAAGGGGCCGAGGCATGAGGGGAGGTCCAGATTGCTGAGGGGGCGTCTGAGAGCTCAGATCATGACAGGCTTCATCGGAGGTGCCACTACAACATCCAGTGGCAGTTAGCTGGTGCATATGCAATACACCGGGGCTTGGGAGGCGAGCCTGGATGAGGACAAGGCCACCCAGGATATGTGGGGAGAAGGCTCGCGACCAAGTCCCAAAGAGCCCAATGTTGTCTCATGGCAGAAGTGGAGCATGAGAATGGGTCATCACAGACACTGAGAGCATCTGAGGGTGCGTCCAGGGGGATGTCACAGACTAACATGGGGTCACCGTGGTCGGAGTGGATCTAGCCCTCCAGGAAGGATGCCGAGCACAGTGAAGGTGAGGAAATCCAGGCAGCAGATGTGGACCCCCTTTTCGGAATTTGGCTACGAAGGGGAGAGACCTGGAGGAAATTACTTGGTTGATGGACAGTCCTTTATATGGAGGCCTGGGGATGCTCGTGAAACCGAGGGAGGACCCCAGTGAGAGGCAGTGGCTGTTCCAATGAGAGGGGGACCATCAGAGACACGATACTCCTGTCACAGCAGGGGGAGAGGACAGAACCCGAAGCCCAGGTCGTAGCTCTGCCTGGACTGGAGGACAGGGGGAAGATGGGCCAGGGGAGGGAAGGGGAGGTGTGCCCGCAGTCGGCCTCTGTTCTCAGATGAGGGAGCTGCCTCTGCTGACTAGAGTGAACATCCAAGGCGTGACAGAGCCTTAAACTAGGAACTGTGGACGGGAGCCTTGGCTGCGCGGGGGGCGGGGTTGATTACCAGGAGACAGGGCTGGGCCTGCGCCAGATCAGTCAACCTGACCACAGCCAGCCCTGCTCTGGTTCCTCCAGCTCTCACTGCCCAGAGCCACGCTAGGTTGGGCTGCTGGGTATAAGAGACGGACAATGGACTTGGCCTTTTAGGGGACTGGCCTGAGGGTCCCTAAAATACTAGTGCGCGCTAGCTGGGCTGGCACAGGGGAGGCTCAGTACAGGCTGATGTGGTTGGCATCTGGCACATTGCCACGCCCCCACCGAGCTCCCATCTGTGGGCTGCACCTGTCTGGATCCACATCTGTTTCAGTCCCCACTTGATCCTGTGTCCAGCACAGGGACAGTCTGGGAGGCGCCTGAGGCACCTCATTGCACAAACCAGGGTCTCCCGACCTGAGACCAGCCCCTCTCCAGTTCCTGAGCAGCCCGGCTTCCCTGGTCAGGGATAGCACAGAGACAGACACATCATCAGTGTTTATTGTTCAGCTCTCCCCAGTAGGCTAGCGCTAGGGCTGGGGGACTGGGCCTCTGTGAGGAGCAGTTGGTCTGGGGGCCCCCTGTGGCCACCCTAATGTGCCCCGAGGCCTGGTGGTAACCCTGGGGCCTGTCATTCCTCCCCTTAGGCTTTCCAGGTCCAGAAGTCCTTATGGGGCCTGGGGCTGTGTCAGACCTGGGAAAGCTGCCTCTGATGAGGAGCAGGACGTGTGGGGAAAGGTCACATGACGCCTCAGAACCTGCCAAGTCCAACATCAGCAGGTGACAAGAGGGACAGTGAAACAAGAGGGTGGGACCCTGAGGAAAAGGTGACGGGGAGCCCGAAGGCGAGGTGGGGACAACCAGCATCTTTCAGGCCCTGAGCCAGAAAGGGGTGAGAGGGAGGCTTCCAAGTAATCCTCCCTCCTGGCTTCCAGAAGGTTGAGCAGGGGAGGAGCAGGCCTGTGTGGTCAGTCCTAAACAGCTCCATCCCACCGGGATGTGTTCAGGGCAGCCAGGCTTGAGGGGGGGCCGCGGTGCCTGGATGCGTCCTATGTGCCCCCACCTTTGGAGGGGAGGCAGAGGAAGGGCCGGCAGCCTCAGCCCCACTGGGCCTTCACTGAGCCTTTTTGGTCACTTTCTGGTTCTTCAGCATCACGTAGGTGATGAACACTCCTGGAATACACAGACCAGAAAGGCCACATGAGACCTGGGCTCCGGGCTGCTGGGAGGCCAGAACAGGGCCCAGCATAGTGGAAGTGACCCGCACGCGGGGCCAAGCACCCGCCAGGCCAGAATCACCTCCCTGGTCCTTCAGCAAGCCACACGTCTACCCACATGTGTTCAACAAACACCACCAGAGCACCTACCCCGGGCAATTTGCCATGTTTAGTGTTTTTGATTCTGCAGGGAACAAACCCACCCAATGATCCGTCTACTCACCCAATCAACCACCTGTCCGCCCACCCACCTGCCTAACCCACATCCACCTCCCACCCCACCATCCAGTCATCCAGGTGACTCATGCAAACTGCTTTCTTGAGCACCAGCTCAGGGCCACAGCCTGTTCCAGGAGCTGAGGACCTAATAATGATGATGAAGACACACACTAAACCCCGGGGGAGACAGAGAGGGGCAGGAATCATGAGCCAGTGGGTGACGAGGGGGTAAGAGGTGATCGAGGTGTGCACAGAGTGATGATGGTGGTGGTGGAGGGAGCAGGGGTGGGAAAGGGAGACACCCCACTGGGGCCATCCCATTTGAGACCAATGAGCCTGAGGCATAGGGAAGGCCAGAGGGGCTACTGACTGACAGTCTTGAAGGATGAACAGGAAAATCCCAGGGGCTAACTGGGGGAGGGGGGCGCAGCAAGGAGCCTCAAGCAGGTGGACAGCAACTGGCAAAATGGGGAAGCATGTTCAGGGATGGGAGAGGGTTGTGGGAGCTCCCAGCAGACGCCCTGCTCAGCGTTGAGGGAGTGATAACTTACCCACAAACAGGAGCAGCAGGAGGCCAGCGGCCAGTGGGATGGCGACAGCGTAGGCCCGGGGCAGGAAGTACTTGTGGACGACATGCTGGCTGTCAATGAACGGCTGGTATCGGGGGCAGAGCTCTGGTGAGCATTCCTTGTCTTGCCCAGGCCTTCAAGCCCAAACACCACCACCCCCTCCACCTCCGGGGCTGACCCCAGTCAGTGCACTGGTATAGCACCTGCTTTGCTTTAAGATGATGGCATTTGGGGAGTTCGGGTTTGTTTCCTTCATTCACTTACTGAACAGTTGTTCCGTGGGCACTTGCCTGGTGCCTGCCCTAAGTTGGTGCTGGGGACCCGGCAATGAACTGAAGAGGAGGGACTTGCCCTAAGCCACTCACGGCCCAACACCGGGCAAAGGCACGTGAGCAGTTCTCAAGTGGGCTCCAGGTTTTCTTTACTAACATTTCCCTCCAAAGTTCTGCAAGATTTTGCCTTCCAACCACACTGCGCTTCTTAAGCAGTAACCAACCAATTTTCCAACAGGAAAAAGAAACAAAAACAAAAACCTAAAGGCCCTCACAAAATCCGCTGGCATTCATCATGCCCAGGGGCGAGCAAGATAACCGGAAGGACTAGAACTCCAATCAAAGGCAAAAGCAAATCACTAACAGGGCCGTACAGTGTAGTGGTTAAGGGCCTTAAGGGTAGCGGTTCTCGCCACTATACTATACTCTACACTGGGACACCTCTAGCATCGTCCTCATAGCGCTGTTCTGGAGATTTCACGAGACGAAGCAGGTAAAGCGCCTAGCCCCGTGCCCGGCACACAGCAGCTTAAATGGGTGCTAGGGGTCGGCTTCAAGATCCGGGGGTGGAAGGTAAGACGAAGGGCGGGGGCAGCACACATACCAAGAGAATCACCCAGGCGGTGTAGTAGGTGAAGATGAGCAGGCTAATGGCGACGAGGCCGAGTCCCACCACCTGGTCTGTCCCCGTGGCCTGGAGAAAAGGAGGGCTCAGCTGACGAAGTAACTCCCCCTTCAGGTGCACTACTGGCGGGGTGGCGTCGCAGCCTGCTTACGCTAAGCTTCCCATTCACTCAACAGCCGCAGACAGGCCTGACGAGTATCACTTTGCGGGCTGGGCGAATGCCGGGCCGCGGGATTTTCACTCCTTCACTGGGCCGGCGGGAGAGCGAGCCATCCCGGCTCCGAGTGCCCAAGCCCCCGCTCCGCGCCAGACCCCACTCCCAGCCGCCTCCCGCCCCCCGCACTCGGTCCGGTGCTCACCATCTCCCCGGCGATCCCTCCCCGGAGCCAAAGCCACAGCGCGCTCCGGGTCCGGACCCTTCTGGCCTTGGGCCGCGGGGCACGCTGGGAGTCGTAGTCTTTAAGTGGGCCCGGGACTACGTATCCCAAGACAGGAGGGTGCCGCCCCCCCCTTCGCATGTCGGGAAATGTAGTTTCCGAGGGCATTATGGGACACGCTGTTCCCAGACGCTTTCTAGTGAAGGGAAACGAGTGGGAGGCTCCAGACTGGCTGGCACTCATGCCGTCCGTCCTGTCGAACACTCCCCAGAAGAAAAACTCCATCTCTAAATATCCCAGGACCCCAAACCCAGAGCGGGTATGGCGTGGGAGGTCAGAAGTCCCATTTTGCAGATGGGGAAAATGAGGCTCAGAAGACTTGCAGATCACAACTCGAATCAGTGGTGGGGCCGAGACCGGCACCCATTTCCTAGTCCCGAGGCCCTAATTGTCGACAGGGGTGCAGAGGGTGTTCATTGCCCCCACCTGGGGTGGGAGGAAGAGGGAGGGTGGGTAAGCCCGCGTCCCCAGGGATGAGGAGGATTCTCACTGGCTGTGAGGGGAGTGCCCCCTTCCGGTCGCCTGGCTTCCCAGGAGACCCTTTCTGGTGTCTTCTCTTCACTGCGGGGATGAGGTCATCAGGGTGATCCTCCGTTTCCTCACCATTTGCCTGTTGGGCTCTGCGTGTCCCTGCAGCCCGGGCAGCAGCACAGACAGGTCTTGGACTGAGCCCCCACGCAGGTCCTTCCCCAGTCTGGAACACTGTCTTGCCACAGCTCGAGGGGCTGGCTACCTGCTCCTCACCCATCGGGTCTCAGTGGGATGCCACACGTCCTAGGGAAGCCCCTGGACAGCCGGGCAGGGTTCCCTCCCCTGTGCTCCACAGCCCCCCTGTGTGTCTCCGAGCTAACGCTTGTCACTGAGTTTTCGTTCGCTCATGTACTTGTTGAACTGGCCTGTGGGCTCCCTGGGGACGGGGTCTGTGGTCACTGCTGTATCCCTAGTGCCCAGAACGAGGGGCGGGAGGATGGGGAGACAGACTTGCAGAGATGTGTCTGAACCTGGCGCGATTTGCTCCTGCTGGCGGCGTGACTCCTTGGGTCACCTGAGCCGGTCCCTGTGGGGGCTGCACTCTTCGAAGATGATAGGAGCAACTCTTCTTGGCCTACAGCCCAGGGACTTCCCTCTCCATCTCAGGACAGACTTTGGCCTCAGCCAGGGGCCGACTCTTCCCTCCCCAGGTGTGCCGTGCAGAACAGAGGAAGAGACTCAAAATCAGCCTCCAGGGTTTAAAGGGGCCATGAGTGGGTGTCAGCCCAGAGAAGGGGTGCAGACGAGGTCATGCTGCAGCGGGGAGGAGGCCTGGTGGTCTGGTCCCTTCTGGCCTGTCCACGGCCGCGGAGGCTTCCTGCCACTTCTGAGCTAATTAAAGGCCAGGGTGCCTTGCCCTTCTCAGAGCTTGGCCAAGCTGCTGGCTCCTGTGTAACTTGAGTGTGGGGGACAGGAAGTGAGGGGCCTGGGCCTGGAGACAGTTGTGGCCTGGGGCTCGAGAGGAGTTGGGAACAAACTCAGTACCTCCCGTGTCAGGCTGTACACCCATTTTCATCCGCCAGCCCGTTTACAGCTGAGGAAACTGAGGCACAGACAGTTATTTGTCCCTCAGGCTGACTGCTGGGGAAGTCCAGTGGTTAGAACTTGTGCCCTGAGATCAGAGCTGCCACTTAGCAGGTGTGAGACTGGCAAGAAACTGCCTTCCGGGGCCTCAGTTTCCTCCCCAGGAATCTGGAGTAATAAAGGTGGTAATAATTTTGATGGCAGCCAGGACAGGGAGAACCCAGGCCACCTACACCTTCCCCCATTCCCGGATGTCCACCTGCACATCTGGCTTTCTTCTGATGCTGACCACGTGGTGAAACAGACAAAACCCAACATGCCATAACAAACAAAAATTGCGACATTTAATTTTTTTTCCCCCCAACCAAGACACTGACACTAGGCTGATTTCCCCTTACAATGTGATTTTCTACAACAGAAGCCGGGAGACAGAGATACAAACACAGCCTTCTGAATAAGGGGCGGTGGTGGCGGCAACATTCTGTTAGAAAGGAGGGGGTTAAAAAAAAAAAAAAGACCAAAAGAAAAAAAAAGATACCCCCTCCCACCCCCCCATTTCCCAGCTCAACCCTCTAAGAGAGAGGAGAACACAGAAGATCTCCATCCCAGCAGACCACACCATGTGGTCAGTTTGGGGTGACCACAAAAAAAGTAACCTAAAAATATTGTAGACTTTTATTTTCTTTAAATCTCCTAGTAAAAACGTTAAACTGTCTTTCAAGAAGATTCCAAACTGGCATTGCATAGACTGATTCCTTTCCAAAAATATCTTTAATATAGTCTTTCTCTATATATAGCATTTTACGTCCAGGAGCTGTGGGTGCCTGGCGGGAATTCACCGAGCTTGAGAAGACCAGAGATTGAAGAAAGGGCTCCAGGCCTCTGGCTCCAGCTAGTGTTAATTTGGATGTGGCCGAATTCTCAGTCCAATTACCCTGGCCCAGAGACTGGCATGGAAGAATGTGGCAGGCTCTGTCTGCTTCTGGGATGTCTGTCAAGCCCAGACCTCGACTTGGGTGGGGCTGGGGTTTGTGGGAGTCCCAACAGCACCAGAACTGGCTGTTTTATGCCTGAAGCCCGCAACTTTGAGCCAGACCCCAAATACACCCTGAATGCGCTTCCCCATTGGGCAGGGGTCACGCAGACACAGAAGGGAAGGAGAGGGCTCTCCCGTTTTCTGGGGGTCACTTCACCTGGAGACTGCACAGCCAGCTTCCTTGTAAAGCGCCAGGTGCCTGCGGGGCAGGAAGGGACCCGCAGGGCTAACCAGAGCCCTCTCCAGCCACAGCAAGTACTCTGTCCTGTCTTAGCAAGAGCCTCCTCACATTCAGTTTCTAAGAGTTAGGGGATTAAAAACAATGACAACGAATCCTAGAAATGCTCTCCTCCCAAGGCCAGGAGGTTCCAAGACAAAGGCTCCAATTCTTGCCAGCTGGAGCATAAGGGCAAGGAGCCCTCCCAGCCTGGGGAGGACACCCCACCGGCACCTGCACCCCACCAGGGAGAGAACCAGTATCCTGCCCCCCCCCCCCCAATCTAGATCCCTAGTCCTGCTGGGACCCAGCCAGCAGGTAGCAGGTAGGGCAGAGAACAGAACCACCTCCCCTCACCGGGGGGAGGAGAAAATACCAAACTGTGAACTCAAAAAAAAAAAAAAAAAAAAAAAAAAAAAAGAAAGAAAGAAAAAGAAAGAAAAGAGGAAATGAAATGTTAAAAAGAAAAAAGGTATAGGAGTACGTAAACACCAGCCTGCTGGGTTCACACAAAATAAGTGAAATTTCAGGGTGGCAGGGAAGTCTGTCCAGGGACTGGCTGGCAGTCAGAACCCATTTTCAAGCAAGTAAGGAAGACGGGAGGGGTGGGGTGCAGACAGCAGAGGCTTTAGCGAGGGGTGGGGGCAGGGCCAGACTGCTCCCCACCTCGCCTTCGCCCAGAGAGAGGGATGCTTCCAGAGGAGGGCTGAGGCTTTTCTGGCCAGGAAGCCAGCTCCGGGCCAGTCCGGTCACGGCCCACCTGCCTCTCAGCATCGGCCCCAGCCTGGGCTAGCTGACCCTGCGGGAGGGAGAGGGGGCTTTGCTTGCCAAGCCCAGCCCAGCCAGACTCTCAACCTCTAAGGGTTTGGGAGGCACCTTCCCTGGCTTCCTACAGGAAACCAGCTGCTCAGGATCCAGCCCCGAGCAGAGGTGAGCCACCATCGATGCTCAGACCTTTCTCGACATGGGCTCAGGCCTGAGCTGGAGCTAAACAGGGGGAGAGGCGGTGCCACGTTCCAGCCGGACCGCCAGAGGCAGGCGCTGGCTGCACAGCAGGCAGTGCCAGGGAATCCTTGCGAAGGGCTCAAGGGAAAGGCAGGCAAGGGCCAGGGGGGCTGTGCTGGAGACGAGCATGTGCAAAGTGCAGGCTGCCGGGGCAGCAGGAGAACATTCGTTGGGGGAGGGGGTTTCAATGTGGAGCGTGGGTGGTCTTGGTTCCCAGGAGAAGGCCGCCAGCGGGTCCCCCAGGACACAGGGAAGGGACAGCTGAAGCACTAAGCAGTCAGGGAGCCATGGTGGCGGGATTCTGGGGGTGGACCGGCCCTCCCAAGGGCAAGGGGGTGGTGGAGCAAGGCCCTGCCAGGGCACGGCTGAGCCAATGCTCCTGGGGTGAGCAGGGACACGGGGCAAGAGGCCCTTCAGCCACAGGCATCCCTGCGCAGAGATGCCACTGCATGTCCCCACTGAGGGGCCCAACTGGTCTCCAGCGGGGCAGTCCCGGCCATCTTGGTCTTGTCCACCTGCTTCGTGGGCCTGCATGGCCTGCCCCCCTAGTGGTTCAGAGGAGAATATTCACAGTGGTGCCCGGGGCCTGGCAGGCCAGGAGGGTCCCGGCATGGATGGGAGGACAGTGGAATGATGCTTTGGGGCAGGAGCGGGGCTGGAGTGCACGGAGGAGGCACAGATGAGATGTGGCGCGGAAGGTGATCCGAAGCGGAAGGTCCCTCGTGGAATGCTGCGGGCCTGGATGCCCACGAAGGCAGGGCCCTTCTCCAGGCTGGACGCCTGCTCCTCAATGGCTTTCGATTACGACAGGCTCATAGACCCCAGAGGAGACCCTGCAGGGGAGGGGAGGGGAGAAACAGGTCAGCTTATCCTCCTAGACGCTCTTCCGGGGCAGGCCCTTGTAAGCACCCCACGAGTTGGCACTGTAACTAACTGGCCCTGTTTCACAGAGGGGTAAACCGAAGCTCAGGGAAGTTGAGTCACCTGCCTAGGGCAACACAGATGGTAAGTATCAGAGTCTGTGGGATCTCAGAGCTGCTACGGGCCGCGTCTGAGCCCTTCCTGAGCACCAGTGGCTTACACTCAGGGGTGTGCTGCACCCATCCTCAGAGCAGCCCTGGCAGGGAAAGACTTCACTCCACCCCACTTGACAGATGAAGGCACCGAGGTGCAGAGGGATCATGAAGCTTACCAAGAAGACAGCAGAAGGTCAGGGAGCCTGGTTGGCTTTTTTTTTCCCCCACGGAAGCCAGGCCCACCCAGCCACAGGGTCATGGACATTCAGGGCTTGGGGTGCAGCTCTGCTAAGACCTTGCTCCTGATTAAATTGGTTTCTCCCATCCCCCGTATCCTCACTGTCATAGGGGGTTAGGGGGTGGTGTTTACAAACCTCCAAGGAGGCATCCTGTTTTCCTCTTGCCCACCTTACCCGGGACAGCCCAGGAAGCCACCAGGAAAGGCAGCTGTACTTTCAAGCCTCAGCCAGCAGGTGTCAGCATAGCAGCACCAGAGGGAAGGTGCCGGGCGCCTGGGCAGCTCAGCCACGTCCCCCCACACCCCGGAACCTAGATGTTAGATGTGCACTTTCCCATCCGGCCCACAGGAACAGGGGGGAAAGGCCTCAGGACGACCCTGCACATGGGAAGCTCCTCTGCTCATTCATTCAGTGAGCCAGTAAACATGCTACAAATAAATAAATGATCACAAGAAGGCCCTCTATAAACTGCAGACCTGAAGCCCAAGTTTGGTCCTACCACCCCCTCATATGTAAACATTAGGCAGGCACAGATCTGTGCTGCTCACTGTTGCATCCCCACGACCTAGCTCAGTGCTTGGTGCATAGCTGGTGCTCAATAAATATTTGTTCAATAAATAAAATGAGTCAGCAGCATCATTTTTAGGGGTTCTCAGATCCAGAAGGAAGGGAAGAGCAGAGGGCAAAATAGAGACGGATAAAGCCCCTGCTGTGTGCCAAGCCCTGTGCTAGGCACTTTCCAAGGCTATCCTTGCAACCCTCAGTCAGAACCAACCCTGCATGTTGTCCCAGGTTTCTAGGTGGAGACGGTATGGTCCACACCATTTGACGGATAAGGAAACTGAGGTTCAGAGAAGTGACTGGTCCAAGGTCACAACGTGGTGATAAGAACTGGCATTCAAAGCCAGGTCAGTGTCTGCAGAGACCTTGCTCTCACCCCTGTTCCCCATGGCCACCCTAGTGACCCAGCCCCAAACTGTCACCCTTACCTGTTGGCCAGCTGGATGCCACTCAGCGTGGTAGAGCCATCACGGCTCACAAACAGCCGGAGGTTGCTGTCTGTGGGGACACAGGGGAGGATGGAGGCTGAGTGGGGCAGGGGCAGCCAGGGGACCCCCGGAACAGCTGGCATCGTCCCCCGGTCCTCCCCGTGCGGGCAGCTCACCCTCAGTGTTGCTGCCGTCCGTAAAGTCTTGGCTTTGCATGATCTTCTCCACGATGTCATCTGCGTCGATCCGAGTGTCATCCACCCAGGTCGGGTGACTCTCCACGGAGTCCTTCTTCCGCCTGGGGTGGGGCAAAGCAGGGCAGAGTCACAGCAGTCCGGCCAGCGACAGGCACAAGGAGGACACCGGAGCACCTGCAGCACTGAGGCTGCTCTGAGTGCACGTGAGGATGTATTCCCAACTGTGTTCCTTCAGCCCTCACCTCGGCCCACGGGGCAGGTGCCATGACCTGGTTTTATGGATGCCGACCCCGGAGGCTCTGAGAGGTTACCTAACCTCGTAGCCTCCGAGAGGCTGCACGGCGTGTAGACCAGGGACCTAGGTACACCAAGGCACACACAACGGCACGTGCATGCCAGGCCCAGGCCATGCCTTGCATGTACGACCACTGGCTGAATCATATCACCATCCAACCCTCTGGGGTGGGGGACCCTGCTGTCCCCGTGTCACAGGTAAAGAAGCAGAGGTTCAGGGTGCCCCTGAGACGGGTCTGTTCTCCAGGAGCGCTGTGCTCACCGAAATGAACGGTCAGACAGATGCGGGGGCCGAGGCGGCCGCGGCGGCTTCTCGGGGGGCCGGTGCTCCCGCTCCCCGCCCTCGGGGCCCTCCACAGTCATGCTGAGGCCGCCCGAGGCGCTGCTGCTCGTCGACGTGTTGCGGCGGTGCGTCAAGTCCGAGAGGCTGGAGGAGCGCGAGTGTTCTGTGCTGTAGCCTGGTGGGCATTTGGGGAGGCTCGTTACAGGGGCCGGCCAGGGAGGTGGAGGGCCAGGGGCATGGAGCCAGGCGGGCACTCACCAGAGATCTTGGACTGCTGGCTGGCGTAGCTGGAGTTGCGGGAGTGACCGGAGTGGAATACCTCCTCGGGGCTGGACAGGTTCTGTTCGGCCTCCTCTGGCACCCCTGGAAGGCGGGGAGACAG
Organism: Prionailurus bengalensis; assembly: GCF_016509475.1. Classification (NCBI taxonomy): domain Eukaryota; kingdom Metazoa; phylum Chordata; class Mammalia; order Carnivora; family Felidae; genus Prionailurus; species Prionailurus bengalensis. Next base: position 86,661,184 of record NC_057359.1, read on the forward strand.
GCTTACCAGCGGTGCCGGCCCCTGCCATTCACCCACGTCCTCTCCCTGGGTCAGGGTGGGGGGTGGGGGGCGCACTGAGTGTTTCCCATTTAACAGACGGAAAAGCTGAGTTCTACCGCCGCCACAGTTCACCGCTGGAGCCCAGGTCTGTCCATTCCACAAACATCCGTGGGGACCTCCTCTGCACAGGGTTCTCTACCGGGGGCCGTAGACGGGAGATGGTGTCACAAGGCCAGTGGGAAGGGAGAATGTTGAATAATGACCCACAATTAACCACAACTGAGGTGCGTGTTACAGAACAGGGAGCAGTGTGTACGGGGGTCTGACCCAGTCTGGGATCAGGGAAGGCTCCTCTGAGGAGAGGGCCTTAATGGGAGGCCTTCAGGAGGCATGGGAGGGAACGAGCCACATAAAGCATCAGTGAAAGAACCTTCCACACAGAGGAACAGCAGAAGCAAAGGCCCCGAGGCTTTAATGAGCCTAGGTCAGTAGAGCCAGAGTGGAGGGAATAAGGGGAATGGGGAGTGGCTGACAGTCCTGTCACAAGCCACCCATAAGCCCAACTTCGGAAACAAAGTTGCCGGCACTCGCCAGCAGGGGGCACAAGGGGCCCAGGCGGGATCCACTCAGGGCTCCACGAGTGCCTGCCCACCAGTTCTGGTCACAGGAAGGAAGGACTCATCTCGTCCATCTCCTCCTCAGAGAACAGCACACCAGGCCACAGGCTGGACCCCAGTCCTGCCTGTGTCCCCACCCAAAGCCACGGGGCTTCTCAAAACAGGTGCTCTGCAGATGGGGTGGGGGTTGCAGGAGGAGATGGGTAGAAAACCAGTTAAGAGGCGCGTGGGGGCTCAAATCCCTGCCCTGCCTGGGAGAGGCACCTCTTCTACTTGGTGCAACAGGCACCGTCTACACTGGGGTGGCCTGGTCCAGAAGCTGGAGAGAGCGATGGCGCAGGGAAGCCCTTGATCTTGTGAGCAGTTTCCAGCCCGAGGCGGGCTTTCAGTTCTAGGGCTTACCTGACTGAGTCTACAGGAAAAATGGGAGCGGAAGAAAGCTGGCCCTTGAGGTCAGGGCCCTCTCTGCTCCCAGCCGCCCTGGGGGTAGAATCACTCAGCAAACACCCGCTGAGCTGCTGGAGGCCCAGCACCCTCTCTCATTGCTCTCATGGTGCAAATGAGGGCGGCAGGTGCTGCCCTGCTCACTGATCGGCTTAGTCTGCCTCCCAGCTCCGGGCTCACCCCCAGGGACGGGGTCCTTGCACAAGGCTGGTACTCAGGGGCCCCGCTTCACCATGCACAGCACTAGACACGGGGTGGCAGGGGAGGCTGGAGCCTCCTCTCCCGTAGCCCTTCCTTATCCTAATGGCCAGGCTGTCTCCTCTGGGGATTCAGGCATCTGCACTTTTTATGGCGTTAGTAATAACGGTAATTTAATAGAAAGCCAGTGCTGGGAAATATATAGAGTACCTACTGTGTGTCAGGCAAGGCTAATCTCCAAAGCAACCCAGGATGTAGTTACTATGGCTGATCCCATTAGTCAGGGGAGGATGCTGAGACTGGAGAGGCAAAATGGCCAGTCCTGGTCAGGCAGCAAGCGGGAGAGAAGCGCTCACGGCACATCCCTCTGCCAGGAACATTGCCCCGCACCCCACACCTCGGATTCGGCTCAAATGCCACCTCTTCAGGGAGGCTTCCATGATTGTTCCCAGGCAGATGCTTCCAGTGCCCGTCACAGCTCTTGTCACACCTGAAGGTGACATGGACTTATTTACCGCCGGACTGACTTCTGTCTCTCCTGAAAGACGGGGCCTCGAGGTCAGGACACTGCTGCGATCCTGGGGCCCAGCACAGCGCCCGGCATGCAGGAGGGGCTGAGACTTCGGCCCACTGGAAGCATGGACCGGTGTAAACGCCATCCCAACACCTCTGTCTTCTCAGCAAGCGTCCCCCTTGGGACCTGGGGAGACTGAGCTGAGCCTTGGGCCACAGGGAGGAGCAGGGCAGGTGGAGAGTGGCACCTGAGCTGAGGATGGTGGGCCTCGCCTTGGGGGGCCGGGATCCCGTCAGGGAGTTGGTGCCACCGCCGCCGCTGCCGGTCCCACCGCCCTTGCGCGTCAGCTGCAGGGAGGAGTCCTGGCCCGGGACGGAGATGGACTTGGCGGTGGACGGCGGCCTGGGGAGGAAAGATGGCTGTGACTGGGGTGCCCCATGGTCGGGGTCAGACAAAGACAGGGGAGCCCAAGAGCCCCGAGGTGGGAAGAGTCCCTGTGTGGCCCCCCACAGCCTGTGCCCACGCTCACGTCTTAAAGCAGGGGTCTCCGGAGAGCAGGAGCATTCCGATGGTGACCTGCACAGAGGGAGAGATCAGCCACACCACGGCCACCCCCCGGCCCAGGGGCCTCCCTGCGGTCCACCTGCTCTGGCTTCAGATGGGCTGGCCTCTGATCCCGTCTCTGCCCCTCGCTGGCCCCGGCGAAGCCACCGAACCGCACCGAGCCCCCGTTTCCGTGGGTGGAGGACAGAAGCGCTCCTGACACCCGTCTCCTGAGACAGTGGAGAGGACTCGGGGAGATGAGGCTTGGCATGCTTTGGCGCCAGGCACACAGTGAGGGCAAGCAGAAAAAGTTAGCTACTGTGACTTTAACACTGTGACGAGGAGGGGGCTACAGTCCCTCTCCAGCCTCAGGGCCTGCTCATGGCCTCAGTGTGGGCAAGGGTATGCGAGCTCCACACGGCAGGCAGGCAGGCAGGCAGGCATGAGGGAGGCTCACGAAGCCCACCTGGTAGGGAGAGGGTTCACCAGGCACAACATGGTGGGTGGGAGTGGGAGATGGGGTGCCCACAGAGCCCAACACGGAGGGCGGGGGCTTGGTGAAAGCGTGTTGAGTAAAGGAAAGCAAGAAGCCATCAGAAGTTCGACATCATGCACCTGGGCAGAGATCAATGGACCAAACAAGGCAAGGCTGGGTCCCCAAGTCTGGGCTGAGATAGAGCGACGGGAAGAAGGAGATGGGGTAAGAAATGGGTGCTCGTAAGCCAGTGCCAACACTGACAAAAATGGAGATCGTTGGGCTGAGACTTTTTTGTTGTTTTAAGTAAGCTCTACACCCAATGTGGGGCTCGAATTCATGACCCAGAGATCAAGTGTCACATGCTCTAAGACTGAGCCAGCCAGGCACCCCCTGAGACTGTTTTTCTTTTCTTTTTTTTTTTTTAATGAATTATTTCATCTGGCTGTGATAGTGCCTACAAAGTAGGTGATGACCCCAGGCTGTAGGAGAGGGAAGCAGGACCCAGACCCAGACTCAAGGGAAGTAAGGGCCCAAAGCCGTGCAGACAGGACGTGAGACAGCTGGCTTTGCAGCCACCTGCAACCCACCCCCCCTTAGGCCCCCTGGTTTGCCTAAGGGTGCACAGGGCCAGTGGGGTGAGACTGAAAGGTCCCGGCTCCCATCACAACTAGCCTGGACCTTTTTGGGTACTTCTGGGTGTCTCTGCAAAGGGCCTAGGGGCTGCAGCACCCCAGGCCACCACCTCTGCCTGGCTCTGCTTTAAGCACAACATGTTCCCGCTGGGTCAGCTGGCAGAGGTGTGGTTAGGGCAAGACTGTTTTCTCAATCGGGTGGAAGGGTGTGGGGACGAGGAAGAGAGGTGTGCTGGCCGTGGCAGATGCCCAGATAGCTCTGTCCTGAGAGGCCAGAGAGCCAGCTGCCTGGAGGGAGGGAGCTGCCCCGGCCGCCGGAAACCTGCCCGTGGCTGGGCTCTCGGAGGAAATCCCTCGGTCTGCCCGGCTCAAGGGATGGCAGGTTCTTCCACACTGACCCTCCACTGCGAGCTCAGGCAGTCTGGTGTCACATGGGGCAACGGTTGGGAGCCGGACCGTGGAGTCAAACAGCTGGGGGCCAAGCATCAGTTCTGCCTGTGACCCCAGGCAAATGATCTGACCTCTGTGCCCTGACCCCCTCCTATGCAAAACTGGGACCAAACCACACACCACACCCAATGGGGCTGTTGTCAGGTGTCATGAGATGCGAAGTGGCAAACACCTGGGGATGCGCATCTCACCAAAAGTGCTCATCAAACCCTTAACGAGACTGCTGGGGTCCCCCCCCACCGACCCCCCCAATTAAAGATGGGGAAACTGAGGCCAGTGGCAGAGCCAGGTTTCTGAGGGTGGTTTCCTGACCCTGGGACCACATCTTCCTAGTGTCTAGGCTAGGAATCCGTATTTTTCACAACCCCCCAGAGGATGGGGGCAGGTCTGCCGGGCTCCTTTAGTAAAAGGGGCAGAAGAGGTGGTGGGGGACCCTGGTACCTTGAGGATGGAGTTGTCCTGACGGGTGTTCTTCGTGTCATATCCCTCCAGCAGGCAGCAGCGCACTGTGGAGCCTGAGCCTGCGAATTCGGCCAGGTTCAAGTCGGCGAAGCCCAGCTGGGAGGGACAGAGGAGAGTGTGGGAAGCTGCAGGGGGTGTGGGCGCACAGCGGGCAGCACAAGGGTTAACTTGTCAAGGTTGTGGGGGGCAGGCAGATCCCTCGGGCCCGCCCCACAGCCCAGACTGAGTGTTGCATAATGGCACCCAAGGACAGAGGCTGGTCTGGGGCTCACATCCCTGAGCCGCACAAAGCGCCCTTTGTGCCACATCCCAGCGTGCACTAGGGCAGCGCCTGAGATGAAAGGACATTGTTGTCTGTGACACAGAGGCATTGTTCCCTGGGAAACAAGGCTGTGCTGTGGGAGCCGCCAGGCCAGCACGCAGGGGGGAGGAAAGGCCCGTGGGAACTTGGTATGGCGTGGGGGGGGGGGGGGAGGTGGGAGGGCAGGAGTCCCTCATGGAGGTTGGAGTGGGGGGCTGGTGGGAACACCTGGCTGTTCTGGGACGCAGAGAGAGGCACCAGAGACACAGAGGGAGGTGGGAGAACGTTTGAGAACAAAGTGTAGGAGTTAAGAAAGCCTCCGATAGAAGCCAGGTCTCCAGACCTGTGGGCAGGAAACTGAGTTAAGGCAGGGGGTGCTGGGATTAGGGACTTGGGGGGCAACCAAAGCAACAAGTGGCATTTACTGACCACCTGCTGCATGCAAGTCTCCACGGCAGAGTTTAGGGGCACACATGCTAGAATTAGAGGTTTAGGGGGTTCACATCCTAGCCCTGCCATCAAGTCACAGGGACCCCCATTCGGCAGAGAAGGAAACTAAAGTTCTGGATAAGTGACTTCCCCAGGGCCCCACACCGCCTAACCCGCAGAGCCAGGCCCAAGACCAGACCCTCCCAGCACCAAGTCCAGCCGCCCCTCTGGGCCCCGACTTCCTTCCCTGGAGAACGGGAGCAGGGCCTGGCGAGGGCGTTTGACTACAGGACAGAGGGGAAGGGCCTGCAGGTCTGACACGCGCCAGGCACCTGCTAAGCGTCTGCCAGTAGTTCCTTCTGGGCAGCTGTCCCTGCCCATGTGAATTAGTGGCAGGAGAAATTTCCACTCTGGTGGCACCTTCCACAGCCCAGTTCTAGCCACCCTGCCCAGGGCAGAGTGCACAGCCCAGAATGCTGAGCTTCCTGAGCTCTGGTCAGTGGGAAGGGACACGCCTTCCACGCAGGGCGAGGTGAGGCAAAGGCATTTCCCCTCCGGACTGAGCCCATCCCCTGCTACCAGGCCGCCTCCCAGGGGCCACAGAGGGTGGGCTGTGAGTCCCCACCACGAAGGGGGTCGAGGGCAGAGCAGGCTTATTCAAAGCCAGAGGTGACCCTTCCGGAGCCACCTTGTCTCACTTTTCCCAGGGGGTGCCATGCAAATGGCAACAGCACAGATGTGCGACAGCGGGGGCTGGCGGAGTACCCGGCACCCAGCCGTACAAGGGGATGCTGCCTCCGTTAGATGGCAGAAGGAATTTGTGAGGACGTGAAAACATGCCCACGGTGCACCAGCAAGCGGAAACCACGCTGTCGAATCTGTTGAGGACAAGTCCCTTTTGTGTATTTAAAGATCTCACTGTCTGCGTGCACATAGGTACACGTACGGGGAGCTCATTCTCTACTCCTCTGACCCACACGCGCATATGTTTTACTCGCTGCTCTGTGTATTTCCTAACTTTCTTTTCCTTAAACGGTCTGGAGAGACCTTAACGAACCCAAGGATGGGATCTGGGGAGGAAGCCTACAGGGGAAGGGGGTGGCAACTTCCCTTTTCACTCCGAACTTCTGTGCCATTTGTGTTGTGACAAGCACATGGGACCTTTATATTAAGGGCAAAGACAATCTATAAAGACATCTCCAAAAAACAATACATCTCATGCAGAGCTGAGTGTCTCCTGTTTGGGGCAGAGAAGGGACTGGAAGTTCTTCTGGGAGCTTCTCTCATGCCTGTCCCACCCCACTATCCCTTCACAGCCCCACTCACCTTGGAATAAGCCTTCCCGCCTTTCAGCTCCTGCACAGAGAGACAGAGACACAAGCAGCAGTGTAACTGGGGAATCCAAGTGATCTCGGGCATCTCCCCAGGTGCCTCCCACCCCACACCAAATCTGACTGCTGGGGGGGAAGACAAGCCAAGGGGCAGAGCATCTCTCAAGGGGACAGGTCAGGGGATGGGCCTAAAGCCGCTGGACCAGCGGCCTCACACCCGCCGCCTTGGCCTTGGGCCCGCAGCCCCCCGCCCCAGCCCGGAGCCCAGCCTCACCTTGCGCACCGACACGCGGAAGATGCAGGGGTCCAGCAGGCCGGTGGCCGGGTTGGCGCTCATCTTACACACGAAGGTGAACCTCTTCCGCCACCGCACGCAGTTTTCCCGCACCTCCTCCCTGCAGGGCAGACAGACAGGTGAGCACAAGCAGGCAGGTCAGCACAGGTATCAGGGAGACAGGGCTGGCCTTTAGGGAGTAGAGGGAGGAGGGGAGCTCTGGCTTTTTACTTTGTATCAGAGAGTGACTGTGTTTTCCTAACAAGAACATGCTTGTGGAAGTGTTGCAAAAACAAAAATAGTAAGTGATAAAAAGTGAAAAAACACAAGGTAGGGGTGAGGTCAGGCTGGAGGCAGCTACTCCTTGTCCCTGCTCCCAGCACTGCCCCCTCCCCTTGTCCTGTGGCTCCTTCCTCTGCCATTACCTCCCACTGGCCCCTGACCATTCTGTTCGGCCGACCCTCACAACAGTCTTCCCCAGCAGACGAAAAGCGACGTAAGCTGCCCAGTGTCGCCCAAACAGGAAACAGTTGGCCTTCGGAGACCATTTCTTTGCCACTAACAACAACAATGATAGTAATAATAGCCATGTCTAGCGCTCGGATCGCACTTCACACGTGCTGGGCAGCTCTCACGGCACTTTAGTGGGGCTGCTCCCAGGGTCAGAGACCCACGATCACGCCCGCCCTTCCAGCAGCTGTCTGGGACGGCTACTACCCTTAGCCCAATCCCACATGCACAGACGCCAGAGCTCAGGGGGCTAGCATGCTGGCCTGAGGCCCACCGCAGGCACAGCAGAACAGGGCCTTGACCTTGAGCAGTGGGCCCCAGGGGCTGCATGCGTCACTCTCACCATACCGGCCTGAGACACCACCTTGGGGTCCTCGGCTTCCCTGACACTAACTGGGGGTCTGGCCTTCCGGCCCGCACTCCTGCTGCACCTGGGAAGTATCGCCACACCGAAAACCGCAACACACCCTTAATAGGGAAATGCTTCGTGCCCTGGGAGCCAGAGCAATGCCAGGAGCTCCCCCAGCCTCTCCCAGCTGCTCGGCAGGACCTGGGGTGGCACTGATGAGTCTGCATCCCTGCACAGCTCCCCGGCCCCCCGCAGCCTGCCTGGCAGAGCCCGTGCTCAGGAAGGGGTGGCCACGGAAGGGAAGGGACGGCATGAGAGACATTATCTCCTGCTTCATCATCCCATCTAACAGGAACAGCCACGTGGACAGATGAGGAAGTGACCGCCCTACACCCCGGGGGACCCGAGGATCACAGGTTAATTGTCAGACTGGGGCCTGAGGTTGGAGGGTCAGCGCAAGCAGAGCATCATCGGAACGGGGGCGTGTTTGCTTCTCGCACGACCTCAGACAGTAGGCTCTATGCCACCCCCTTCTACCGCTGAGGGCACTGGGACCCCAAGAGACTGCCCCAGATCACATCCCCAGTGACTGACAGTGCAGGATTTGAACCCAGGACTGTCTGACTGCAGTCAAAGCATTTGGCCATCACCTTGGTTCACAGGCCCCAGAGCCGGGGAAGGCCTGGCAGGTGGAACCCACCAGGGTTCTGGGGCCAGCAGTGCCCTGCAATGTACCTGAGACCCCACCAGTGTCTCTGACTGACAAGTATGAGTCAGGCACTGAGCCTGTGGTGGACTTTATTCACAGACCGACAGTGACAGTTACCCCGGTGATGACTCAGTGTCACCAGGAGGGGGTGGAGGGAAGGGTGAGTCAGGGTAGATGACTGACTTGCAGGGGGGTGACATTCAAGCTCAGGCAGGAATGAAGAGAGGGGAGTAGCCAGTGGGGGAGACAGTTCCAGGCAGAGGAAACAGCATGAGTGAGGAACAAATAGACTTTGGTTTCCTCGGCTATGAAAACCCCTGCGCCAAGCCTCTCTGAGGAGCCCCCTCCGGACTCTACAAGGCTTCTCCTACATCCTGTCGGGGCCGTGACGAGGGACGACAGGACTTGGGTCAGGCAGACCTGGGGTCGCGGCCCTCAGATCACTGAGTGACTCAGCGAGAGCTCGACCTCTCCACCCTCATGGGCAAAACAGGCACCCCACCCGCTGACTTGTGGGCACCAGGAGGCATCAGTAGGTCCCTCAGAGGCCCCAGCCTGGGGAGGTCCGTGAGACGTGTCTTGTGTGATGAAGACGCTGGGGGTCCAGAGGGACTGTCCCCAACGTGCTCTGACCTTGTTAGGAAGGGGAGCTCCAGCGACTCCCTGCAGCCCCAGTACTGGCACAAACAGAAAAGGTTGGGGCTAGAGACGAGGGGGAGGGAGAAGAGTGCCCAACCCCCAGCAGACGTGGCAGGGACCTTCAAGAAGCGGGTGCCACAGGGGGAGCAGGGGCCCTGGGCTGGGGAGCAGCCCCTGCCGCAACCATGCTGGTTCCACCCACTCATTCAAATATGTGCCAGTCCCTGTCGCTGGGACCACCGCAGTGACCAGCTTACATTGTGGTGGGACAAAAACGAGGTCAAGCAAACTAGAAAAAGAAATGGTAGTGGGCGGAAAGAACTAGAATTACCTTTATTGGCAGATAATTTGAGCTTGTATGTAGAAAATCACAAAGTGGGGCGCCTGGGTGGCGCAGTCGGTTAAGCGTCCGACTTCAGCCAGGTCACGATCTCGCGGTCCGCGAGTTCGAGCCCCGCGTCGGGCTCTGGGCTGCCGGCTCAGAGCCTGGAGCCTGTTTCCGATTCTGTGTCTCCCTCTCTCTCTGCCCCTCCCCCGTTCATGCTCTGTCTCTCTCTGTCCCAAAAATAAATAAACGTTGAAAAGAAAAAATTAAAAAAAGTAAAAAAAAGAAAATCACAAAGAATCCACTAAAAACTATCAGAATACAAGAGTTTAGCAAGGTTTCAGGATACAAGATCAGTAAACAAAAATCCATTATTTCTATATACTAGCGAACATCCACAATGAAATGAAGGAAATAATTCCATTTACAGAAAAGCCAAAAAGAACACAATAAATAGAATCAAATTTAACGAAAGAAGTACAAAATGTATTCTCTGAAAACTACCAAACGTTATTGAAAGAAATTCAAGAAGATCTAAATAAATGGAAACACATCCTACAGTCATGTTTCAAAAGATCTAATCTTGGTGTGACAATACTAGCAAATCGATCTAAAAATTTAACACAATCTCAGCTGGCTTCTTTGTAGAAATTTGACACATTGGCCCTAAACCTTCGAAATTTAAGGAACCAGGATAGTCAAAGCATCTAGAAAAAGTAGAACAGAGCACAATCAAAGGATCCAATGTCTTTGGCTGCAAAACTTCTACAAAGCCACCATAATCAAGAAAAGATGGTTCTGGCCTGAGGATGGACACATAGATCATCGGAATGGAATTAAGAGCTCAGAAATAAACCTTCACGTTTATGGCCAATTGGTTTTCAGCAAGGGTGCCTGTTAGTAGGGGAAGAGGGTAGTCTTTAACAAAAGTTGCCGGGACAAGGAGATATTCCTGTGCGAGTGAATGATGTAGGACTCGTGTCTCACACCACATACAGTAACTAACTCAATATGAATCAAAGATCTAAATTTAAGAGCTCAAACCCTTAACCACCTGGGTGGTTCCAGGTGGTTAAGCATCTGACTGACGGGCTCAGGTCATGATTTCATCGTTTGTGAGTTTGAGTCCTGCATCGTGCTCGGTACTGACAGTGTGGAGCCTGCCTGGGATTCTCTCTCCTTCTCTCTGCCCCTCCCCAGCTTGTGTACCCGCTCTCTCTCTCTCAAAATAAATAAATAAAAACTTTTTTTTAAATGCCCAAATTATGAAATTCTTCAAAAAAATATAGGATAAATCTTTGTGATCTGGAATTAGGCAAGGGTTTCTCAGATAGGACACCAGGCAACAAAAGATAGAAATGCTGGATTTCAGGGGCACCTGGGTAGCTCAGTCGGTTAAGCATCCGACTTCAGCTCAGGGCGTGATCTCGTGGTTCGTGAGTTCAAGCCCCGTGTCAGGCTCTGTGCTGACAGCTCAGAACCTGCAGCCTGCTTCAGATTCTGTGTCTCCCTATCTCTCTGCCCCTCCCTTGCTGACACACACTCTCTCTCTCAAAAAAAAAATAAATAAATAAAAATTAAAAAAAGAAACAGCTTTCTCAATATTGAAGACACATTTAAAAAAATGTGTAGACACATAAAAAAAAGAAATACTGGATTTCATCAAAATTAGCCTTTTTTGTGACTCAAAGGGCACCATGAAGAAAGTGAGACAGTGGCTCAGTCAGTTAAGCATCTGACTTCAGCTCAGGTCATGATCTTGTGGTTCATGGGTTCAAGCCCTGTGTCAGGCTCTGTGCTGACAGCTCAGAGCCTGGAGCCTTGCTTTGGATTCTGTGTCTCCCTCTCTCTCTGCCCCGCCCCCACTTGCATGCGCATACTCTCTGTCAAAAATAAACAAACGTCAGGGGTGTCTGGGTGGCTATCAGTTAAGCGTCCAACTTTGGCTCAGGTCATGATCTCACAGTTCATGAGTTTGAGCCCTGCGTTGGGCTCCGTGCTGACAGCTCAGAGCCTGAAACCTGCTTTGGATTCTGTCTCTCTGCCTCTCTCTGCCCCTCCCCTGCTCTCTCTCCCTCTCTCAAAAATAAACATTAAAAAAAATTAAAAATAAATCAATAGTGAGAAGGCAACCCACAGATGAAGGCAACTATCTGCAGACCAGATACATCACAAGGGAATTGTCGCCAACCAATAGGTAAAGGGCACTTACAACTTAACAGTGAAAAACAACCCAATTTAAAAATGGGCAGATGATCTGAACACACATTTCTCCAAAGAAGATACGCAAATGGCCAACAAGCACATGAGCAGCTGCTCACCATCATTCGCCATCAGGGACACACAAATCAAAACTATAACGAGTTACCACTTCATACGCACTGGGAAGGCTATAATCAAGACCGATAATAACAAGTGATGGCGAGGGGGTGGAGACACTGGAACCCTCCTACACAGCTGGTGGGAATGTAAACCGGTGCACCCCCTTTGGAAAACAATCTGGCAGGTCCTCAAAACATTCAACTCAGAGTTACCTTATGACTCAGCAATGCTACTCCTAGGTGTATATCCAACAGAAATGAAACACATGTCCACAAAAAACAGATTGTGCATGAATGTATACAGCGATATTCGTAACAGCTCAAAAGCGAAAGCTACCCAAATATCCATCGACCAGTGAATGAATCCATAAAACGTGGTCTATCCATTCAGTGGAATTATTGCTCAGCAATCAGAAGAAATTCAGCACTTAATACCTGTTACCCCGTGGCTCAACCTTGTGATATGCTAAATGAAAGAAGCCAGTCACAAAGAACTGCATGTTGTGTGATCCCACTTACATGAGACGTCCAGAATGGGCAAATCGCTAAGAGATAGAAAGACTGGTTGGTGATTGCCAGGGGCTAGGGGATTCGGGAGAAAATAGCAGGGGACTGCCAATGGGTATGACGTTTCCGTTTGGGGGTGATGAAAATGTTCTAAAATTGACTGTGCTGATGGCTGCACAACACTGTCAAGAGACTAAAAGCCACTGAAATGTGTGCTTTAAACAGGTGAAAAACCAAAAAACACGGTAGGTCGGATAAAGAGAGAAAACTGGAGAAAACAGAGGGGGTGTGGTCGGTGAGGGAGCAGGGGGTTAGGTGTCATGAGGGGCCTCAAGGGCCCGGGTGAGGTCTTTGAATCTTATTCTGACGGTGCCTCTGTCTTGCCACGACGGCTTTAGGCACAGGCAGAGAGCAACCCTGGAGTAGGTGGGTGGAAGGGTGGAAAGCAGCCAGAGGCCCAAGCCTGAAATGGGAAGCCGGGGGCCGGCCATGGCTTCCACGTGGACCCTCAGATCTCCACTCGCCCCCCCCTCCACTCAACTCAGCCCAGGCGATGGAAGCAGCTGCTGGAGACCTGAGGAGAACGCTCACAGTGTCGGGCATGTTGAAACACCCCAAGGAATTAGGATTAGTGTCTGGGAACAAAAGCCGATATCGGATGGTAGGCTCTCTCCCTGCCCCTTTGTGAGTCTGCCCTGGGAACGAGCGGCCAGGAAGCCTGAGGCCCTCTCCGGGTTCCTGTGGGCCTGCCAGGCCGAACCAGAGAAAGCCACGTGGTGCCCTCCCAGGCTCAGGTAACAGGCGCCTTCCTCTCCCTCCGCAGGAAGATGGGCCAGGACAGGGCTCACCGGAATCAGTGCTGGGCCACCCCCTTGTTTCCACAGGGCTCTAAATACACACTATTAAATGCCACCACTCCCACGGGAGAGACTCACACCTCCGCCCTGGCCCACCCCAGGAGGGCACAGGGAGGGTAAAATAAACACCCAGCAGCGGCCATTTCCTGAGGGCCTGCCATGTGCTACCTGGAGCCCTTCGACACTAAAAGTTGCGTGCTGTCGTGGCCACTCCTCGCTGAGTGAGGCTCAGAAAGGTTGAGTCACCCACCCATAGTCGCAGAGCTGTGAGGAGCACGTCTGTGTCCAGAGCCCACGTCACAGAGCCAGAGATGGCCCAGCCAGGACTCGGCCCTACGGCCACCTCTGGAGAGAGGGACTCAGGCACCCCTAGTCGGGTGGAAGGGAGTCACAGGTTCAGGAGAGGGATGATGGAGGGAGATGAACACAGGCTCAGGGGCAGGGGAGGGCTGTTCATAAAAAAGGCAGGCATGAGGATGTCAAGCAAGTCAGTTGCCATGAGCCCCAGGGGGGAACTGGCTAGGCTTGTGGAAGTCTCAGGGACTTGATTCGCTCATAAACCTTTTATTAAGCACTTGGTAGCTGCCAGGTAGAGCTGAAGGCCCTGGGGATACGAACATCGAACGCAACAGAAATTCCTGCCCTCCAGGGACTTACAGTCTGGCAGTGGGTAGTAGGAGACAGACAAAATGGGACAGACACATATCAGATGGTGGCCTAAGTGCTGTGGAGGAAAAAGGGGACCAGGTGGGGAAGCAGGCAGTGCCCAGGCGGAGAGAGCGTGAGAGAAAGGTGACCAGGGAAGGTGACATCTGAGCAAAGAGCTGAAGGAGGTGAGAGTGACCCAGGCACTGGGGACAAGCCGTCCGGGCAGGAGGAAGAGCTTAAGGGCAGAGACCCTGAGGTGAGGGCGTGCCTGACATGTTTAAGAGACTTTTTAAAAATGCTTATTTATTTATTTTGAGAGAGAGAGAGAGAGAGGGAGAGAGCACGAGCAGGGGAGGGGCAGAGAGAGAGAGAGGGTGAGAGAATCCCAAGCAGGCTCTGTACTGTCAGCGCAGAGCCCGATGTGGGGCTCGAACTCACGAACCGTGAGCTCGTGACCTGAGCCGAAATCAAGAGTTGGAGCCACCCCGGTGCCCCTTGACATGTTTAACAAAGCCAAGGAGGCCAGTGTGGCTGGAGCAGAGTAAGCAAGGGGGCCGGTGGGGGCGAAACGGGAGAGGGGGTCACGGCCCCAAGCTTCCAAGCCGTGGAGAGGTGCCGTCGATCATGGACGTCCACGTGTGCACAGGTGGGTAGGGAAGGACAAAGAGACGACATGAGGGGAAGGGCAACTGTGTCCTTTTCTTTCCGAACTGGAACTATCAAGGTGGCTTTTTTTTTTAAAGCACAACTAGGGGGAAATGAACTCGTCTGGGAGTCCTCAGCATTGCAGTGACGTCTGAGGCCACAAAGCCACCGTGGCGAACGAGCCCCGGCAATAGCAGAGGCCCCACGCGAGACCCCTGATGGGTGGCTAGCACCCTGACAGGTGAGTGCCACGTGACACTGCTATGACCTCGATGGACTGTGGGCCCCGGGGACAGGGACCGGGCCTGGCTAGGCACCCTTGGCCTCCGCGTACACGGGCAGTGACAGGAGGCACAGTGAGCGCCTGTCTCGGGAAGATGGGGAGTGTGAAAGAATTAAAACCAACAAACATCTAGGGAGAAAAGTCATAAATAAGATGTTCGTTAAGAAACCAGGACTGGGGCGCCAACTCTTGATTTCCGCTCAGGTCGTGATCTCAAGGCTGCAAGCGCCGCCTCGGACTCTATGCTGACAGTGCGGGGTCTGCTTGGGATGGTCTCTCTCCACCCCCCCCCCAAAATAAATAAATAAACTTAAAAGAAAATAAAAACCATACAGGGCTGTGCGTCCCCTCTGCTTGTCCTGCTGACGTGGCTCAGGATAGGTGGGAAAATGGAACTAAAAAGACGATGAAGCCTAGAGAGGAGGCTATCCAGAAGCCTGGACTCCGGGCTTCCGGGCAAGGGGCTCATTCTCATTCATCTGTGTGCTGGCATGAGGGGACAGGTCGAGGGAAGGAGAGAGCTCACAGCAGGTCTGGCTGGGGTGGGATGAGGGACCAAGACCGTTTTCTTCATTTCTGTCCAAGAATCGTTTCTATAATCGAAATGTAAACCGAGAAATGCGAAAAGGGCGTGAGATCAGAAGGGGTGGTCAAAAGCAAACTCATCTCCCTGATTCAAGGTCTGGGCCCACACTCGCCCTCCTTCAGGACCGGGCGCCCCTCACCCCCCAAGCCTAGGGTTTCAGGCCTGAGTACCCAGAGCCATGCTGCCAGGGATAGGTAATTACAGAGACTGGGTTTTCAGGGGAGTTTTGTTTTTAGCTTTAAGATATACAATTAGACGTCCAAATCCCAGGAGGCAGGGTGAGCCCTCCACCCACCGCAGCCCACTGTGGCCATCCCAGTGGCAGAATTCTGTTATTTCTGGGTTGTCCTGAAATAGGACAGAGCACCACACCAGGCTGCTGTCATCAGGCCAGCAGAACTCCCTTGGAGCCCCCCTGGCCCCAAATCCCAGGGCCTCTATTACGTATCCACAAAGACTTACTGTGGGTGCTGGCTTGGCACGAGGCCCCGGGTGGGTGTGGGGACACTACGGGAGCAGTCCTCCTGAGGGAGTCCCCAGTTGAGTGGGGGAGACAGACACTACACAAGTGACCGATAACTGCCACCAGCCTCCGAGAGTGCAGACAGGGGCCTGACCCGGTCTGGGGCAGTGACACCAGAGCTGGGACCTCAAGGTGAGGTTGGCCAGGTGAAGATTAGATGAGACGTCCTAGGTCATGGGAACGGCCCAGGAAGACCCAGAGGGAAAGGGGTGGCTTCCAGGAAGAGATAGGATAAGGCCAGGGAGGGGCGGGATCAGGTTGGTGAGTGACCCCAGGAGGTCTGTCTCAGGGAGCCCGGGCTTCTTCATCTGCAGAAGGGTGACACTGCCCACCGCCTGAGGCTGTCACAGGGTGACTCTGCGGTGCCGCGTCCAGCTCCTTCCTCCTGATCAGCTGGACGGGGAACACAGAGAATTCTGTCAACACGGTGCGGGTGGCTGCGTTTTCCTGGTATCTGCCTTGCCGTGTGTCAGAGACCAAGGCAGCTGGCCACCACTGGGGCCTCACGCAGATGATGATGGCATTTCATCTGTCACCACTATCTCCCCAGAGCCCAGGACAGAGCTGAGCAGAGTGCGACTCTCACTCTAGACCACATTCCCCCGCACCCCTCCAGGCTCATCTTTAATTTAATCAATAGTAAAATCAGATCCTGTTCACTGAGCTTGTTGTACAGGAAGAGTGTTTCTTTTTTTTTTTTTTAATTTTTTAAAAATGTTTTTATTTATTTTTGAGACAGAGAGAGACAGAGGATGAGCAGGGGAGGGGCAGAGAGAGAGGAAGACACAGAATCTGAAGCAGGCTCTGGGTTCTGAGCTGTCGGCACAGAGCCCGACGCGGGGCTCGAACCACGAACTGTGAGATCATGAGCTGAGCCGAAGTCAGACGCTCAACCGACTGAGTCACCCAGGCGCCCCTACAGGAGAGTGTTTCATATACGTGACCAACCGAATTTTACCACAATCCCATGAGGCGTGTGCCATTATCATTGCCAATTTACAGATGAAGAGACTGAGGTCCAGAGAAGGGCAGGATAGGTCCCAACTCACAGAACAACAGGGTGGGATGCTAGTCTGAGGCGGCCGACATCACGGCACAGGTTCACTTCTTCCCCGTGTCCGTTCCCCTCAAAAGCAGGAAGTGGACCTGGGAGGCGGGAAGTGCTTCTTCCCGGGCCCCAGCCACTTGAAGGCTGTGAGGAGTGGCGGGCCAGGTTGAAGTGAGCCCCCATCCTCGGCCCCTCAGAGAAGTTCGGGGCTCCCAGCAGGAGACACCTCAGAGGCCAGGCTCCACGGTTCCCCAAAGTCGGCTCACTGCCGCGTCCCCGGCACCCGGCCCAGACCAGCATCACGACCCAGGAAGCGCAGCAAGATCCCAGAGCCTTAGCAGCCCCGGCGTCCCCGTCACTCAGGGGACGAGGGATCGGTGCGGTGGGAGCCACCTCCTGGCCACAGGCTGTCCATGGCCCCCAGGGTCCTTGCAGATGGGAACCGGTTAGGCCCTTCGGTGCCTCCCCCTGGAGCTGGAGCAAGGATGCGGCACGGCCAGCAGCCACCAGAGGAGCAGAGAGTCGGGAGAAGGGAACCCGGGGTATCAGTGGGGCGGCCCATGGAACAGCCTCCGGTGTGACCCCACGCCCAGCCTCAGCACCTCACCCTCCCAGCCGCCTGCCCTCGTCTGCACCTCCGGCTCGTGACCACCGCCGCCCGCCAGCACGGAACCCCAGTCTGGCAGGGAGTGGCTCAGTCGTGGCCACAGGCAAGGCCCCGTAGGACAGGGCTTCTCGGACTTGAGTGAACGCCGCAAACTCCTTGGCTCGTCACGCGGATTCCCAGGCCCTGCCAGAGCTACAGGCTGCAGGGTGTCTGGACCTCAGCACCACTGCCATCCCGAGATGGAAATTCTGGGTTGTGGGGGCGGGGGTGGGGGGTGGGGTCTCCTGTGCATCGTCGGTATTCAGCAGCACCCTGCCGGGAGTACAACGCCAGCTGGGACCACCAAAACTGTCTTCAGACATCGCCAGCTGTCTCCCCGGGGACAAAGTCACCCCGTGAAGAACCACTGCTACAGGCCTCGGGCCGAACTTTTGGAACACGCCCTCCTGTGATTCCGATGCAGGAGCTGGGCCGCCACCTAAGAGAGGGCACATCCGCAAGGACTGAGTGGGACCCCAGGGACCCCCTCAGCCCCAGCTGTGCTCCTGGGTTCCTGAGAACGCTGGCCCCTGGATTCTTCCCATCTAGCCCCTACAATGACAGGTAAGCAGAGCGAGGCTGCGCCCCCTAAGTCCCTCCCAGCTGGTCCAGCAGCCCCGGGGAAGGGGGTGCTGTCACGGTGCCCAGCCTGCTCCTCCTCAGCCACACCCACTCCATCATCTCCAGCCCTTGGCTGGGTTCCTGGAGGAACGAGCGGTCGCAGTGATGCAACCCAGGTTCCCGGCTGATGAAACCCAGCCCAGGCCGGGAGAGGCGAGAGTCTAATAAGGAAACAATTTAAATCCACAACATCTGCCTGCGCTTCCCCGAAGAGAAGAGAGCACAGCCGCCCGGGGAGGGGCCCACCCCAGGGAGCAGCCAAGGCGTCCATCCAGGGGCTGTGAGGCGCTCGAGCTCCCATCCCAGCAACGTGGCCAACGTGGCAGCCCAGCGGCATCGGGCTCCTGCCAGGAATTCAGGGCCGCGTGCAGGGAAGCAGCTTGCTGTGGCTCTGACACTGCCAGTGACAGGGTGAGGCGGCAGCCAGTTCCTAGAAGCCAGTCACTCTGTGCTGACACCGGAGTGCTGGGCGGGGGCGGGGGCGGGGGCGGGGGCGGGCGGGTGGAGGGAGGGGGCCCCGGCAGCCCCGAGACCTCTTCTCGGCTCCCCTGCCAATAGGAGTCCTGCTGCTGGCCCAGGAGCAAAGGCTGGCATCAGCAAGTGACCCATGGAAGTACAGAATGGACAGCCCCCTGGGGGCTTCAGAAACTCCACATCGGGAAAGGGGTAGGGGGTCAGCCAAACCACTCAGGCTTAGTGGGGAAGCATAGGGTTAGGAGTAGGATTCTGGAGTCACATGCACCTGAGTTTGAATCCTGCCATTCATCAGCCCCACAACCCCGAGCTGGATCAAAACCCCAAAAGCGGGCAGGTGCCAGCTTCCCCATTTTGCAGACACAGGCACATAGCCTCTCTGCCCCAGCCTTCTGCACCCAGTCAGGCCATGTAGGTGGCCTCCCCACCACGCAGGCGAGGGCCTATGGACGCTCTTCTCAACTGACAACGGGGGGCCATTCCCTCTTGTTCTTAGAGCCCAAGAGGAGAGCGGGCCATTGAAGGGGTCCAAAGTAGACTGCTAGCTTTGACCAAGTGCTGATCCAATCCCACGCACCCCACTACCCAGTGTGACCCAGCCTGGCTCCTGTTTCCTAGGTATCCAGGCACACGTGCCAGGTGCTACTCAAGCATTAACTCTCTGCAGGCACGACCGCCACCTACTTCACAAATGAGCAAACTCTCAAGAAGTCCTCTGCTCACACAGGAGGTGCTTATCTGGCCCACCAAGCCTGACCTCACGAGCCCACCCCCAGAGGGCACTCACGTGGAATGGGGGATGTGGCTGCAACCGTCGGAAGCAGGAAGCCAGGCTCCTAACTTCCTAACTGAGCCTCCCCTTGCCCACCCCAGGACCATATATCTGGGTATTTCCCCAGGCCTTGAACCCGGCAGGTGGCCCAGGCTGCTCTTGGCTGACTCACATCTGGGTGGCGTTTGAATCATCCAAGGAAGACAAACAGGGGGGAGGGAATCCCATCCCCAGAGTCCTGTTCCTTGAATGGCTGGACGTAAGTGAGTCACGGGTGTGTCCCTGTCCTCTGAGCCCCTATCCAACCCCGCTAGGCCTTCCAGGTAAGCACCCTTCCCCCAACTACTGGAGCTGGACAAATCACTTCCTCTTCTGGGTCTGGGTCTTAGGTGAAAACAAAACAAGGCTCCTGTGTCTCAGAGCATGGGACTCCTGGACGCAGGGCCTTTGTCTCACTCACTGCTGCTTCTGAGTCCTGGGATGACACCTGGCACATAGTAGGTACTCAGTAAGTATCCAATGACTAAATCAGTGACCTTCACAGCCCTGCTCTCAACAAGGGCTGCCATGGGCCTTCGTGCAATGCTCTTTCCGTCTCCAGGAAGAGAGCCTCCCAGCTGTGGCTGGGCCATGTCCTCTGGCTCTCCACAGAGTCCAAGGCGTCGAGAGTTATCGCTACCTCTGGATCTGTCCCCAGCTGTTCCCACTGCCCCGCACATGGCTCCCTGGTCTCCTGAAGTGACCGAGGAATACTCAGAGACCACTCAGACTCAGAGTCATGTCTCCTCACAGACTCAGACCTGTTTTACCAGCCATCTTCAGCATTTCTCCGAGATTCCAACCACAGGACAGAAAGCTCAGGGTCAGGTGGGACCATGAGGCCATCACTCACCATTCTCTACCTCCTCCTTGACACCTGATTCTCCTACAGACTCATGCTCTGACCCTGGGCCAATCACTGCCTCTGTCATTCACTTATGCCATATACATTAACTGAGCATTAACTACACTGAGCTGGGCCTGAGGGGGACGCTGAAGATACCCCCCGAATAAGCCTGGGCATCAGTCTTGTCTGCATCCAAACCGGGCATGGCCATTCTTACTCATGTCCATGTGATTCCTCTTCAACTCAAAATCTTCAGAAGGGGCTGGAGCCTTCTCTTGGCATTCACAGAGAGTACCCAGTCAGTCAAAGGGCCATTCCCAAAAAATGGGGCAGGGCCAGAGCAGGAGGGAGAAGCCAATGCCTCCCCTCCCCCTCGGTGCTCAGTACTTCCCTGAGCATGGTTGCGACTAATGGTCTCCCCCGGCTCATGGGCCCCCAGGTCAGGGGCCATGGCTGTCTTGGCCACTGCTGGGCCCAGTGCCCAGTGCAGGGTCAGGGCAGTAGCCTGGCTCGAATCACAAATGTTTGCTGACTGGGTGAAAAACAGGAAGAGAGAAGAGAAACAGTTAAAAGGAGAAATGGAGGAACGTGGATTTTTCCTTTCTGTCCCACCCGTGGATCCCCTCCAATAACTGCCCGGGATTAATACCAATCACTGCCAGCCTTCGCTGAGCACGTACTCTGTGCCAGGGGCTATGCTGGGTACACAACAGGTGTTAATCTACTTAATCCCACACCAAATAGCTTATCACCCCATTTCACAGATGAGGAAAGCAAGGCTTAGCGAGATCCCGTGGTCTGGCAGCCTCAAGAGCCACTCCTCCCTCCGAACTGCCAAGCCCTGCGGTCCAGAAGCCCCTGCTGGGGTTTGCGAGCAGCAGAAGGAAAATCTGCAGCCGGAGAAGACCGCTGGCAGCTGCCAAGATGAGTTATGGCCTCGTAAACAGGAGCGATGCTTATCAGGTCAGGACGGTTCAGACCGCCCTTCCAGCAAGACTGAGGACCTCCTCCAGGCTTCCAGGCACCCAAGAAGGAGCTTCAGTTTTGTCTAGAGGCGCCCAGCACTCCCGAAGGCGTGGGAGGTCTCACGGCTGTTGCTGATACACATGTGTGCACACACATCCTCAGTGTTCAGCTCCCAGAGTCTCAGCACAGCCCTGTAACCAGCCCCCAAGGAAGAGGACAGGCCTCAGAAGTCCCTCCCAGGCATGACAGCCACCCGGCAAAGATAACCTCATCCTGACCTGTATCAGGTGGGTTTTGAATCAGATTGTTTTTGAACTTTATATAAACAACATCACACAACGTGCTCCTGTCTGCTTCCTTCCCTCAATGTCGTTTGTGATGCCCGTCCTGGTTGTGAGGGGCAGCGGTGGAGGCTCGAGCCTTGTTTTTGAACCATTCCATGATGACCGAGGTGGGAAGCTGCCCTCTCAGCTGAAAGCCACCTCCCCTTCTGCAAACTGGAGCCCCAGGCGGTCAACACCATGGCTGCCCCTGGTCCTAAGCGATCTGACTCCTCCACCGGCTTCCTGCCTGGGAAAGGTCCAACCCCCTCCTCCCATGGCCTCCTGCCACTCCAAGCCCCCAGGCCACTGGCTCCTCCCTGCTCAGCACTCTCGCCCTCGCCCTCCCTCCACCCCAGGGTGCTCTTCTCCCCACCACCTGCCCACTCCTCACTGGGACCAAACCCAGCATCGCTTCCTGTGTGTGGCGGGGGAGGGCTGTGATTGTAGGACTTTACCCCCAGGAGCCACCACGGGCCCTACACACAGAAGGTGTTCAGGAAATTATCCCTGAGGGACTGAGGGCCGCAGGTGTGCTGCCCCCGCGTGTCTGCTTGCAGAGAGGAAGCAATGGGAGAAGATGCCGGGCCTGCGAATAGGACCCAGACTTCTGCCTTCCTTCCCAGAGCCCTCCCGAGCCCTGGGCTATATGCACCTTCTCCCCTCTCAGCAAGTTTCGTCTGTGTTTGGCTGCCAGGTACGTGGCCCTGTGCTGAACAGGTAGCCCCCCGCCCCCGTATGAGCACCCCCACACCATGGAGGAAGAAACCAAGGCTGAGAGGACAAGGCCTCCGGCCACAGTCACAGAGCCAGCGAGCAGCTGCCAAGGTCCAACAGCAGAGCCCGGGGCGGGCCCCAACCCCCTCGTCCTCCGCATCCCACCAGGAGCATCCCCACCTCCCACAACCCATCAGTGCCCCCAGCTGCCTCTCCATCACACCCTCTGAGCCCATGGTGGTGCCCAGCTGCCCGCTATGCGGGTGAGGGCTGCTCCTGACACGGACTGATACCTCTGGCCCCGGGGTGGGGAGGGGCTGGACCCAAGCAGCTGGCAGTGGCCGGCACACGATCTGGCACACGATCCGGCACCATCAGTGCCCACGCTGGTTTGGTGCCAAGAGAGAAAAGTCCCAGCGCCGTGCCAGCAACGACCAACAGCAGCAAGTCCCAGGACTAAGATGCAGTGGAGGCCACTCCTGCCCAGTCCGGAGAAGAAGCGAAGAGACAGGGACACAGCCTATAGTGTCCCAAGATAAGGGCCCATGGTGGGTGTACAGGACAAAAGAATCCAGGGGGGGCTTCCCAGAGGAGGTGGCTCTTGGGCTGAGCAGGAGTTTAGCTGAGTGAAGCAGTGGGGGAAGGGAGCCTGAGGTCAAAGTAACTGCAGAAACAAATAGCTAGAAGAGTGAGGTCCGGTGGGAGCCAGGGGAGCGCCAGGGGCCTCCCACCCACTGAGGGGCCCCTGGCTTCCTCGCCCGCTCCCGTCTCCAGAGTCTGACACCGGGGACCTCCACCTCGAGTGGGGGGGGGCTATCTTCAGCCTGTCAGAGTGGGTTCCAAAGCTGGCTGTGGAGAGGGTCCCTTCCCGCAGGCAGGAGCCCACCCCACCCCAGCCCAGGCCCTCCTGGGGAGAGTGCCCCAGCTCTCTCTGGCTCAGAGCCAAGCACCCCAAGGTTCTAACCAATGGGGGCAAAAAAGCACGGAGACCCACCGGGGCGCCTGGGTGGCTCAGTCGGTTAAGTGTCCCGTCTTGATCTCGGCTCAGGTCATGATCTCGCAGTGCTTCTGGGTTCGAGCTGCACATTAGGCTTGGTGCCGACAGCGAGAAGCCTGCTTGGGATTCTCTCTCTGCCCCTCCCCTGCCCTCTCTCTCTCTCTCTCTCTTAAAAAATAAATAAACTAAAAAAAAAGAAAAGGCACGGTCACGGAGACCCACCGGAGACCCTGTGCTCCAGCATGCTAGCACGCCCCTTAGACACTAAACGTGCTCCTCGCCCACTCCCCCACTTCTGGAAGGCAGAGAGCCCCCTGGGGAAAGTGCGCTCTCTCCACAGCACTCCGGTCAGTCCTGGCCCACAAACAGGTGCCAGCTGCCACAGGACCAGTGGGCAAAGGGGGTGGGAACTGAGGTGTGCACCCAGCCCAACGCTGTGACCCAGTCCAGGGACGGGAGGATGGACTGCAGCGTGCACTGTGCTTCTAGCATGTGCCAGAAGCCAAGCTGGACGCTTGACAGGCATTATCTCACTGCGTCCTCCCAAGAACACTGCGAGGCAGGCACAACCAGCCCCACTTGGTAGGGTCTAAAGGACTAAGTCCCTTGCCCAAGGTCACACAGGCAGCAAGAGGCAAGACAGGAATGTCCTTCCCAGTCCTACAGCAGGGGCAAGGCACCAGCCTGACCGAACACGCAAAGTCCTCCATCAGAGCTGCTTCCTCCCGACCGCTGAACCAAGTTGGCTGAGGGGGCTGCTGGCTGGCCACTCTCAGTTGACATCTGGGTAGGGACGGGGGGATGGCGACTCCAAGCCTGCACGTGGGCGCCTTTCCAAGCCCAAGGTGCCAAAAATGGTTCAGAGCGGAGACCACAGGTTTGCAACCACAGCCCTAAGCAGACACCATTGCCAGGCACAGACTGGGCAGTTTAAGGACTCACCAAGGCCACCAACGGCATGGTGTGACCTCACGGAGAGCCAGAAGGCCCAGGAGATGACAGACATCGGGTCACAGGGCACATCTGAAGCCCTGGGAGCTGGTCTGGTGCCTCTACAACTAGAAGCACTGGCCAGGCAAGATGGATAATGAAGAGAGACGCCCCCGCTGCCCCCACCTCATGTTAAGTTACAGGTCACTTTCTAAGCAAATCCGATGTCTGTCGCCTGCTCAAACCTTGCCATGGCTGTCTGTCAGGATGAAGATAAACGCATACTGGCTGCCATGGTGTTGTACTGCCCATCCCCGGCAACAGGCAAGCGACCGCACGGTCGCCCCATGGCAGTCACCAGACTCCATACGCTGAGTCCTCAGGCTCCTGAGGCACGTGAGCAGACAAGCCAGTGGCCATCACAAGGCTCAGTAAAGGCTTCCCAAATGCAAGTCAGGACTTCCAGGTACCAAACAAGCCGAGTTCAAGGGCACTCAGGGCCCTCAGACACACGATGTCATCGCTGCTAAGAACCCCTGGCCAGAGTGGCTACCAGGACAGAGCCTGAAGTGAGGAACAGGCTTCAGGGAATAGCCTTGGCTCCGGAGACTCAGATCGCCTCAGGTCAGGGCTCTGCCACTGCCAGGCTGGGAGACAGGCGGCAGGGCTGCCAGGGTAGCACCTGGCAAAGGTGTGGCCAGCTGGCAGCAAAGGCCAGGTCCAAGGAGCAGACACCAAGGCCAGGCACAGGCTGGACAGGTTTAGGCTTCACCAGGGGCACCAGCAGCACAGTCTGACCCAGCGGCTGGCCTGGTGCCACAGCCCGGCTGCCTGGGGTGGCCTTTATGGCTCGCCAGCAGGACCTCTCTCCGCAAGTGTCTGCCTCCTCATGCCCCCCAGCCCACACAAGGAAGGCCTTCTGCAGAGGCCCCGGGGACCAGGCAGGACCTAGTAAAGTGAGGGAGACAGACTATGGCAGAAGTCCAAGGGTGTACAGTGGGGTCAGGAGCCTAGAGCAGGCAGCCCGTGGAGAAGGCAGTCGCAAAGCCCCTTGGGCCAAATGCTGCCACGTGGCACTGTTGCCAGATACCCAACTTAAAAGAAACCGAAAGTCTGGATTTTTACTCTGTCAAAAACTATCAGAGCACAGTATGGGGCAGCCAAACCCCAGCGATATTTGGCCACTGTGCACCCTCTGAACTTCCACCTTCTAGCAGCCACTAAGCAATAGTGGTGCCAGTCACTTCAGGACCAGGAAACCCACCTGCCCACTCTGCCTGCCAACCTTCTCTCCAGTCTGCCCACTCTTCTCTCTCTCTCCCTGCCACCACGCAGCTGGGCCAGCAAAACCCGCTCAGCCAATTCCAACTGGCCCTTACAGGGTGCTGGTCAGGCCCCCTTGTGTCTTCTCCACTCAGCAGCCAAGAGCCATCATCCTAATGGGCAAACCAGGCCGCACTGCTCCCCTGCCCCTCGGCTGGGCCCTCAAGGCCAGGAGCAGTCAGGCCCGGCAACTCCTCCTCCTCATTTGCACCAGCCCCCCAACCCTTCGGCTAAGGAGGTGCTCTCCTCCTGAGAGGACTTGCTATAAGGTAAATCAGCGCCTCCCTCTCCCTCCCTCCCCTGGCACCGCCAGCACGTGCATGGGCCGGGCCACAGGACCCGTGCCAACCGGGCACAGAGCCCTCTCGGGATGTTTGGGATTCTTCTTGCCTGAAGGATAGATTGGCTCAAGGCTGGAAGCCTGCACCCTGCCCTGGAGAGACCACGGCCCAGCCTGCTGCCTCCCAACTCACCAGACTTGGCTGGGACCTCGGCATCCCTCCCAGGACCCCGGGAAAGCCTTCCAGATGCCATTTGGATGCATCTGCCTGGAAGGCCTCCAGGCAGGGACCTTGGCAAATGCCTACTCTGCCCCAGTGCCAGCCCATGCCTGGCCCCAAATCCACAGCAGCGATTTTAGCTTCACCCCCACCTGTGGCCCTAGGGCCCCTTTTCCTCAGATGTCACAGGACCTAGCTTGGTGCCTAGAAAGTATCCAAATCTGGACTTTCCCAATCTGGACCCAGCCCAATAAAAAGAACCTTCTTCAAAAGTCTGAGGATATCACATGGGCTGTAGCTGCTTCCAGCCCTCTGCTACCAAGGCAAGGCAGGACTTCGGAGCTGGGCCTGCCCGATTTAAATCACAGCCCTGCCACTCCCTAGCTGAGTGACACGGGCCCATCACTTCAGGTGTCCTGACCCCAGTTTCCTCATCAGCTCATGGAGCGGTTCCAGGGCTCAACCGATCACACATCCAAGGTGCTCGGCAGGTCCCTGGCACACGGTAAGTACACATCAAAGGCAGTTTAAACCCTAATGATAAAAAGGTTATCTTCCCAACTGCATTACCAGATGGGTGACTGGCACGTGACTTCACCTCTCCGGCCTTGGTGCCCCTCCGGGTGACCAAGAGGATTAGCGGACATACCGCTTGCAGAACACTGAGCATGGCACCGGGCACGTAGCGCCGGTCCTCGGAATATGGTAGCCGTGAGCGTCACTGTTCGTAAGGAGGCCTCAGAAGGCTGAGGCTGGGGAACAGCGCGACATACCACCTGTTCTACCTGCTCAAATTGGGTCAGGCTGGAGCTGTGTACCCGGCTGTTGCCATGGTACCCAACATAAGGAAACACTCCGGCTAGGAAGGCGGGTGCTGCAGGGGTGGGGCCTCAGGCCTGCCTCACTCACACAACCCCCATGCCGCCACCAGCAGTCTCTGGGCCATCCCAGGGGTCCCTGGGGTTGGGAAGCGTATGGTGTTGGATCTGGGCCCAGGATCTGAGCAGGTCTCATCACCTCTGACCCTATTCGAACTCCAAAACAATGGGGCCTTGGCCATCTGGAAGGGTGGGCTGTGAGGCGGGGCTCCCAGACTGCAGAACAGGATGGGTGGGATGGGAGTGGAGGTGAAAGGAGCCCAGGAACCCCTATCTCCTGGGCAGAAGCCAAAGCAGCTCTAAAGCAGCCTCAGGTCCCAACATCACTGTCTGCTCTCTTCAGCCACACCTGCCCAGCAGCAGACAGGTACCCAGAGCTCACCAAGCGTCCAGCCTTGGGGGCTCAACGTCAGCTCCTCCCTCCACAACCCTCTCAGGTTTCATCCAGGATGAGGGCTGGGAAAAGCTGTTTGGGCTCGGCTGGGTTCAGGGAATCCATGGCTCCTTGCCAGGTGGGAAGAAGGGGAGGCAGAGGGTGAAATCCACACGCTGTGGGCCAAAACCTAGAACTTTCTAGAGCTTCCTAGATGAGGAGGCAGCTTTATGGCAATGGAAAGGCTGACGGGCCAGGTAGGGTGACGGTGGCCCCAGTGCCTGGGAGGAGACCTCAGTCTGGGGCTGAATACCGGTTCCTCAACGGGATCCAATACCCTGCTCACATATAGACCCTCTGCTGACTCCAGCTGGTCCCTCCAAGACACAGGACTGCTGGGGCCTGGGGCCTGGACCCCTCCCTCTGCCATAAGTAACTACAACTGCTGCAACAGGCACAGACATTACCCATGATCCTCACAACTCTAGGGACAGGTGTGACTTCTCCCACTTCACAGACAAGGCAACAAAGGCTCAAAGGTAGAAGAGGGTAGTGGTTAAAAGCACACCCCAACTCTGAATCTGGGCTCTGCTGTATTTGCTCAGGCAAATCACTCCTTCCCTGGGCCTCAGTTTTCGCCTCTGTAAAATGGGGATAAAAATCCTACAACAGCCCCTCCCCACCTGGACCCGGCTCCATGGCGTAGTCAAGGAATTAAGGAAGAAGTGCTAATAAAACAGGCAGCACTACACCAACGAATGCTGGTTCTTGGAATCCAAGAGGTTAGGTAAATCGCCCAAGGTCGCCCGGCCGTGAGTGGCCGACCCCAGGCCCTAGCTCTGAGCACAACCCCATCCCCGAAACCTTGTGCTGCTATGTGGGTGGCCACGGGATCACAGGCTTCCCAGGCAGCGGAGGACCGCCACCAGCCCCCACAGCAAAGGGCAGCCTTCTCTGAATTCCTCAGATAAGCAATTCCTGGCAGACTGGGGAGCCTCCGGGCCTAAGCGGGCCCAAGTGCAGAGAAAAGGCACCCCACCCTGTCCACACCGGAGATTCCTAAATCTGGGTTAGGCTGTATGCCCACCCACCCCCTACCCCACGCCCCGCACCCGTCCTCCCAGATCACCAGATTCATCCAACAGGTCTCCAAATAGGCCAAGTTGACAACTACCTCCTGTGAGGTCCCTGGAAAGCCCTTACTTCCTCTTTCTGGGCCTCAGTTTCTCCATTGCAGAACCACGAAGCAGCTCCAGCCAACTGGGCCCACAAGGAGGTCTGAGGAGCAAAGGGACAGACCAGAGAAGGGAACCAGCATGTCCTAGGCACATGTCCCAGGCCCTGGTACTGCATTCTATCTACTGAAACTTCTCCACAACTCTTACAGAGACCTGCACTGGGCCCAGAAAGTGACAGATCCAGGACTCAAACCCCCATCTGTCAGACTCAGAGACACTCTCCCCACCACAGGCCCAAACTATGTAATCCCAGGTGGGCCCATTCAGTGGGGGCAGCTTGGGAACTCAGTCACCCTCAGCAATGAGCTGGACAGCTGGACCTGCAGGATGGGGAAGAACACAAGACCAAACTGGATTGGGCCTCTTTCTGAGAGAGTGGCAGCCTCCTTAACAAGGGCATTTGCAATGCAAAACAACCCAGCCCCAGCCAAAAGAGGACAGTCACTCAGAGAGGGCTGGGCAGGCCCAAACCTAGCCACCTCCCTCCATCCAGACCAGGAGTGCCTGGGAACCTGTGGCTGGCCCAGTCTCTAAATCATATGACAGCCCAAGCGGCCAGCTGGGTGCAAGGTGGCCTGGAATACTCCTGATTGCCTCAGCCCTTCCAGGCACAAACCCTGGTGGGCTCTTTGTGCAAGTCTGAGGAATGGGCCGGCATGCAGGGCCCCAAGACGGGCTGAAAGAATGAACCCCCACCTAACCAGCTGGTCACCTGCAGACGGGTGCCCGGCACCCTGCCAGCTTCTCAGGCCCAGACCTCCCAGATCACTCAGCCCTGCCTTGTGCAAACCTGCCCCAGACACACATAATCCCCAGAACTCCCTGGGCCCACAAGGGCGCTTCCACGTGCCAAGTGACTAGATCTGGCTCATCATCCCCCTCCCCTGCAGGCGCGACTGCCCCAGCTCCTACCTTGACGACAAGCTGACAAAATCCCCGCCATCCAGCAGCCGGACTTTGCAGAAGAGGACTCCGTTCACGAAGGGGACCGCAGTCAGCTCCTCCAGGGTGAAAGTGGTTTGAAATTTGAATTTCTTCTTCTTCATCAAGAAAGCCATGAGCGAGTTCCCTGAGTCTGAAGCCCCGAAGGCCAAAAAAGGGGGGAAGCCAGAAATCCCCAGGATTCCTTTCCCTACACCACACCCCCTCCTCAAAACATCAGAGCCGGATCCCGCCCAGATGGTGGCGAAGGCGGCCGAGCGGGCGGAGATCTGAGTCCGGAGGGCCCAGGTCTGAGCGACCAGTCCAGTTCGCGGGCCGGCTGGCTTCACCGTCGGGGAGCCGGGGCTCGGAGGGGCTCAGAGTGGCCGGGGGCTTCACCGGCATGTAAACAGCGGGGCATGGCCCAGGAGGCAGGGGTAAGGGTGGCAGGCGGCGAGAGACCGGCCGCGCTGGAGGGCAGCATCCCGCACCGCGGTCCCCGGGGAGCTCTCAGCCGCGCTACCGGGCGCGGCTGGCGGACCGGGGAGGCCGAGGGCGGCGGGCGGCCCCGCCCCCGCCCCGCTGGCGGCCGGGGGAGGCGCCCTCGCCGCGCACACGCCCCCGCACCTGGGAGCGGGGCGGCCCTAGCAGGTGAGTCCGGGGCTGCTGAGGGCACCCCCAGGGGGCGACCGGGAGCGCTGGGGGCCTCTCCGGGAGGCGCGACGGGGACACTCCCGGCCGGGAACGGCCGGCCGCGGCCCCCTCCGGGCGGGCACCAGGCCCGGGCAGCCGGGGCGCCGCCTCCTCTTCGGTCCTGGGTCCCGCGCCGCGGGCCCCGGCGGAGCTGAGGCGCCTTTCCGGCCGGCCGGTGGCACCCGCCTCGCTCGCCAACTCTGCCCAGCACCCCGCGAGCAGCAGCGCCGCCGCCTGCGCTCCGGACGCGGCAGCCCCGGCCCGACGCTGTGCGGCGCCACTCGGAGAATGCTGAGGCCCAGCGCGGCCGCCCGCGGAGCCGCCGCCGAGCGCGGGAGGGGCGGGGCACCGGCGGCCCAGGCTGCCCGCGATTGGGCGACCCCGCGGGGCGGGCGCGGAGCGCGATTGGGGGACGGCAGCGTGGGGCGGGACTTGCGGGAGGCAGAGGCGGCCCAAGACGCTTGGATTGGTGCGCCGCGCGGCTGGACCCGCCTCCTCGGACTAGGCCGGGAGAAGGGAAGGGGAGAGGGCCCCCGAGAAGGCGGTGGGAGGTCGCGGGGCGGGAAGCCCAGGCTGGTCCGGTGAGGAGGAGGGCGCGAGCGGAAGAAAAGAAGAAACAATGAAAAGAAACTATACGAACACTATGGCTGTAATGGCCCTCCAGCGTCCCCCCTCCCCCCCCAGACTTGAACTCGTTAGACACTAAATCGAGCCCAGAGGTAGTGAATCCATTTTTCAGAAAAAACACCCAGAGAGGTGGCCAGGACTAGACCAAGCAGGTTCTTCGCCTGGGAATCTAGTTCCGAACACTGAGAAGGAAGTGTCTGCAAAGGCTTAGCCGAAGGAATGACTTGGGGCAGTTCATCACGCAACCCGTGCTAGACCCAGCTTCTCCCCCAACCTGCTTTCCAAGCCTTTTGTTGTCGGCTAGCTTCTTAGATAGTTATGGCTGGTCTCTCTGACTACATTAACTCCCCTGGATGCAGAGACCGCTTCTAGAGCCTCGGACCTCCCAGGCTCTGAACACATTGTCGTTCATTCATTCAGCCCCGAAATGTTAAGGGGCAATCTGCTCCCAGCTGTGTGAGTGGTGGCCCTCTCCTCCGAGCCTCTCTAAGCCAAGGATCAGGTGAAGAAGCAGCCTGGGACACAGGCAGCAACAAATCTGGTAGATGAGAACTGTGATAGTGGATGTACAGGGGCCTGGAGGAGCTGCGTGGATGCAGGGACGAGGGCGAAACCATGAGGCTTCTCACACAAAGTTATCCAAGCCAAAGCGGGATGCGTGCCCCGAGTTAGGCAGGGCCCATGCAGAGGGAGCCTCTAGAGGCCAGGAAAACAGAGAGTGAGGTGCCCACAGAAGCCCTGACTACTTCATCTGGCTGCATTGAGATCTGGGGGAGGCAGAGGGCAAGAGATACAGCTGGAAGGCCTGTGGTGGCTGGATCTTGCAGAGTCTTGTAGGCCAGAGTAAGGAGGGGAGCCACTCACACATTTTGAACAGGAGAGTGACCCAGACTTGGTTTTTGTTGTAAGAAGCTTGCTCTCACGGTAGGTAGTGTGGAGGAGAGCATATGGGAAACAGGGGCGAGGAGGCTTGTGGTGATCCAGGCAAGAAATGATGAAGGCAGAACCTCAGAGCTGAGAGAAAACGGGAGGATGGGTTTGAGAGGCATTTGGAGACAGAAACGGAATGGACTTGGGGCTGAGCTGGGTCCAGACATGTAACTGAGGGCTCAAATTTCTGATTTCTTTCTGCTTCCCAGCCATAAAATGGGTAGCAACCCGTGCTTCTCTCCAGTTTGTCCCATCATTTAGAAAACAATTCAGCCAGGTAGGTGAAAAATTATGATTGCAGCTCTCACTGCTCTCACATATCCCCATTTATCGCCAGGGTAGTTGAGGCCTGGGAAGTTTAGATCATTTGCCTACAGTCTTGACCCTGGAGCACAGGCGCTAGAGGGCCAAGCCGTGCTGCCCACACTGTGGGGTGTGTCCCCCTTGCTGATCCTAGCTGGGTCTGCTCCACAGGGGAAGACCCTGTGCCTACCTGACCCCAGGAGGGGATTTCAGAGGAGAGGACCAGCCAAGGAGTTCTCAAGGCCTGGCTGGCTCCTCAGCTGTGACCATGAGTAACCTCAGACTGCTCTAACAGGAAGCAGGGTGGGCCTGGCTGCCAGACTTAGCTCGGATGGGGTATTTCTCTCTCTGTAGCCTCAGGGCTCGGAGCCCAGGAAGTTTCCCTTTCCTCATTTCCCAGATGGTGCCTGAGGAAGGGAGAGAGCCTGGTGCCAGTTCAGGATGCTCCATTTAGGGTGAGAGAAACTCGTTCTAGAATCCTGGCTCTGCTGCACAGTGGCAGTATAGCCTTAGTTTGGGACACTGAGGTTTGGGGACTCCAAAGAGAGAGCGGGTTCAGTATGATATGGCTAGAACTACTTGCTCGGAAGCCATCAGGGCAGGGTTCGAAACCTGGCTTACATAACACTGACCACCTGCGTCGCACAAACTTTGGTTGGAGTTTTGCATGGAAGAAAGGAATCTTGAGGGATACAGCCTAAACTTTTTTTCTTTTTAAATCTCTGAGCCATAGTTTTTCACCTGTAAAAGGGGAATAAGAATACCAACCTAGGATGCCTGACTGGCTGAGTCGGTAGACTCAAACATTTTTAAAAAAAAAAAAAAAAAAAAAAAAAAAAAGAATATCAACCTTTTCAGAAAGTTGTGAGGACTTCAAATGGGCTACACCTGCAAATGGCTTAGGCCCGAAGAGACGTGGAGATCTGAGCGAGGGGTCAGAAGGGGGCCCAGGCCAGCACTTCTACAGTTCTCCGGCACCCCCCAAATTCCCAAGCATAACCTGTCCTACCTACTCGAGGCCCTGAGCCGACATATAAGGAAAGCAGTAACTAACAAGATAATTCAGACAAGTGGTCTGGGGAGGGAAATCCAGGGAAATGTGAGAGAGGATGATTGGATCGGGGTTCCTGGCCTGTGGGAGGTATTATCTCAGCCCAGACCTTTATAATAAGGAGGGCCCAAGTGCAGGAAACTCCAGGGGCAGAGACAGGGACTGGTGTGTTTGGGGGGCTGTGTGTGACTGCAGGGGAATAGAGGGAGGCATGGGGTCAGAACCTGCTGACATGGGCTCTGTGAGCCTGGAAGGAGTTCAGATTTTATTCTAAGCCCAAAGGGCCGTCACTGGAGGATGCTAGAAGGTTAATGACAAGATCCAAAATGCCTCTTTCAAAGTTCTTTCTGGCTACGTGGAGAATGGGCTGATTGCCGGCAGGCAAGAACAGGAACAGGCAGATAGGGGAGGAAGCTATTATGGCCACACAGGAGACTGGTAGCTCAGACCAGGGTGGAGCCAGCGTGCTGTGAGGAGAAAGGGGACACATTGCAGAGGAAGCGCTCAGCATTTCCTGAGCAACAGTAATAGTTACTCAAATAGAACTTCTTGAATATTCCCAGGGTTTTGAACTTGACTGAATGCCACAGGGTTCTTTTTTTTTTTTTAATGTTTATTTATTAATTTTGGTGGGGAGAAGGGGCAGAGAGAGAGGGAGAGACTTCTAAGCAGGCTCGGTGCAGTCAGCACAGAGCCCCCACGCAGGGCTCGAACTCATGAATCATGAAATCATGACCTGAGCCCAAATCAAGCGTTGGATAGGGGCACCTGGGTGGCTCAGTCGGTTAAGCATCCGACCTTGGCTCAGGTCATGATCACGAACTGTGAGTTCAAGCCCCACATCAGGCTCTGTGCTGACAGCTCAGAACCTGGAGCCTGCTTCAGATTCTGTGTCTCCCTCTCTCTCTGTCCCTTCCCCACTCATGCTCTGTCTCTCTCTCTCTCTCTCTCAAAAATAAATAAACATTACCAAAAAAAAAAAAAAAGCTCATACCAAATCAAGCGTTGGACGCATAACCAACCGAGCCACCCAGGTGCCCCTCCACCGGGTTCTTGAAGTCAGGATGTGAGTGAGCATAAGCACTGGAATAGGTATGAGGAAGGAATAGGGGGAACAGAGGAATTTTGTGGGACCACAGCCTCTGGAACAGAATCACGGCTGCAGAAAGTGGGAGACCTTAGAGAATCCTTACCCTTGTCTGGCCTTGGACAGTCTCCTGTGATACTGTTTACTTCTGTCTCCCCCCCTATTCCAGCATGAGCTTCACAGGGTCAGACACCTCATCCATGGTGTCTGTATGTCAATTTCAGGGCCTGCCACATGGTAGATATTCCATAAATGACTGTCAAAGCAATGGATGCCCAGATGCATTCACGATGTACGTGTGCATATATGTGCATATGCATGGATGATGGGTAAATGGATAGAAGGGTGGATGGATGATTAACCAAATCACCTCCTACTCTAAAACTCCTCAGTGTTGCCAATAACTACCAAAATTCAATGTGCACAATACCTTGGAAAGTATGTTCCCAGGGGTGCCTGGGTGGCTCAGTTGGAAGAGCATGCAGCTCTTGATCTCAGGGTCGTGAGTTCAAGCCCCACGTCGGGGGTAGAGATTACTGAAATACATTTAAAAAAAAACCTTTTTAAAATTCTATAAAGAAAGTAAGTTACCCAATAGCAGTACTCACTCATGCATGCAGAGATACATATGCAAGACTGTTCCTGCACCCTTGTATGTTACACAAAAATATTGAAGCAACCCTGATGTCTGGCAACAGGAAGAAGGAAGCCTTGAGGGCAAGAACTGTGTTTTGTTCTCTGCTGCATCCTCGGCACCCAGAATGGTGCCTGGTACACGACAGAGCTCAATCGATATTTGTCATATGAAGGGGAGTGTCATCGATGGGATGTTACGCAGCTGCGGCAAGGATGTGGGAGATGTGTGTGTGTGGCCGAGATGGAAAACGTCTACCCTGCCGTGGCAAAGCAAGTCACAGAATAGTATGTGAAGGGCGAGCCTATTTTTGTCAAGAAGCACGGGTATATTTATGTGTGCATAGAGAAGAATCTGGAAGGATACACCCTAAACTGCTACCAGAAGCTTCCACCTAGGGAGAGAGTTTACAGGGAAATTTTTACCCTACTTTAATGAATTGGGGACGGGGTATCGTTTGTGTTTTATAATATGATGAATTCATTTGGTAATTTAATAACAGATAAGGATATTGCAAGCAAAAATAAATAATATCCGTGCTTCCCCATCACCCTCTGGATAAAATCAAAGGTTCTTAGCCTGGCATTCAAGACCCTCTTGAGGGTGAGCCTCTCACTACCTGCCTCCCCCAGGCCCCTGTAGCCCCACCCAAAGGTTCTGGCCTTGTCCTCTGCCCACCTGGTGACACCTACCGGGCACAAAGCTTCAGCTCAAGCATCTTCTCCCACCCCATGCCCCCACGTCAGACACCACACTCACTCCCTGATCTGTGCCCCCCAAGTTACCAACCATCTGTATGCAGAGAAAATAAGACCTCGCCGTCTGTTTGCTGTCACAATAAGTGGCGCATATTTGGCAACTCATCGGAAGGTGGGGGGAGAGGGAGGGAGGAAAGAAGAGAGGAAACAAGGAAAGAAAGGGAAAGAAAGGGGGAAAGAGGAAACTGAGGCAGGGTGGAGACTGTCACTTGCCCAAATCACCCTCAGGGCAGCTACCCAGCTGGTCTGCTCTCTGTCACCTGACACCCAGCACAGAGCGCCACGCCAGGCCGCCTTCCCAACCTTGCTTGCCAAGGGCGGCCGGTGCTGATTCACCGGTGACTGGGCTCCAATTATTTGCAGAACTGGAATGGCGGCTGAGCCACCACAGCAGCTGACCAAGCGTGTATTGATTGGTGCTGGGCCCCTTGCTAATATCTGAGCCAGTCACACAAGAAGATAAAGGGCGCCAAAGAACTCGCCCACGGGGATCCGTCCTGCTTAAACCTCCCACAGTCAAGTCCACAAGTATCCCCGTCGACCCGCTGACTCTGCCCTTTCCAACCTAAGCCTGACCATCACTCATGGAGCGTAGTCATGGTTCAGAACACAAGATCTGGAGTCAGACGGCCTTGGGTTCCAGCCTAGGGATTACTGATTCAAAGAGTATTTACATACTTAGTGTTGAAAAAATGTGGCCACACTGCCTTCCAAAAAGGTTGGACCCATTTATACTGCCACCAAGAGTATAAGATAGCACCCATTCCCACATTTTCTCCACCTTTACCAGTCTGTTTGACGAAGACAATAAAAATAAAAAAGCTATAGTACTGTACATTTCTTTCACTAGAATCTTTTTCAATTTTCTTTCTTTTTTTTTTTTTTTTTCTGTAAATTGCCTGGCTTCTCCTCGTCTATTTTTTCCAATTGAAGTAGTCATCTTTTTTTGTTGTTGTTATTTATTTGCAGTAGCTTATTACATATTATGGATATCAACCTCTGTTATATTTCAACATTAAAGTATTACTTCTACTTAAGCAATTGTCTTAGGACTTTGTGGGATCTTTTTGCCTCACAGAAGCCCCTTACAAAGCTCCAGCTAAGAGATAGGAGTCAATGGAGACAGCTGGGTTGGGAGTCAGGAGCCGAGATTTTGAGTTCCACCCCGATCACTGACTCACTGTGTAACTTTGAACCAGTCCCTGATCTATCTTTGTCTGTTAAATAAAAGCATTGAATTAAATGGTCTCCGAGGACCTGTCCACCTTCACAGTCTAGACTAGCAGTATTGATAGAACTTCCTGCAGTGATGGAAATGTTCTATATCTGAACTATCCAATATGGTGACCACTAGCCACATGTGGCTATAGAGCATAAAACGTGGCTAGTGTGGTGCCTGGGTGGTTCGGTCGGTTGGGCCCCCGACTGCGGCTCAGGTCACGATCTCTCCATTCATGAGTTCGAGCCCCACCTTGGGCTCTGTGCTGACATCCTGGAGCCTGCTTTGGATTCTGTGTCTCCCTCTCTCTCTGCCCCTCCCCTGCTCCTGCTCTGTCTCTCTCTCTTTCTCTCTCTCAAAAAATAAACATTGAAAAATAAAATGTGGTTAGTGGGACTGAGGAACTGAATTTTATTTTATTATTTTTATGTTACTTTATCTTTTTTTAGGAACTGAATTTTAAGCTCCATTTAATTTCAATTTAAAATTTAAATAGCTACAGGGGGCTAATGACGACCATATTGGACAGTGCAGGTCTAGATGGCCTGGATCCCCCTAACTTCTGAGCGAACTGCAGTAACTTATAACTAAGGCAGGGATAGGGAGTCCCTGTGTGACTTGGGGCAGGTCGCTCCACCTCTCTGAACCTCAGCTTCCCCATCTTGTCCAGTGGGGTCCACAGCAGTCCCTGCCTCCTGGGGCTGTTGGGGAGATTCGATCATCGAGTGTGTAAAGGCCGAGGCCCAATGCCTGACCCGACACTGCAGAATCAGGCCGGATTCCGAGGCTAAAACATGACAGTGTGTCTACCCCATTCCCATTGTGTCCAGAGACCTGCGGGTGGCTTTCCCCAGAGCCACCCACCTTCCCCTGTGGCTTTGAGGGCAGCCTTACTTTCTTAAACCCTGGCTTTGGCTCCAGCATGCCTTAAGCCCAGGACTCCAAATCACTAACCCAACAAAGTGCAAAGTCCAAATCCTGGGCTCTGAATGCTGGCCCCGCCCTTCCTTCTAGTACTATCTTAGCACAAGCTGCAGATCAGCCCAGCAGCCTCCCCAGCCTTGCCGTCTGTCTGCGTCCGAGGTCTCCAGCCTGCCAAGGTCTGCCAAGCACTTCATTCCTCCATTTTCATTCACAGGTGTTTATCACACCATCTGCCCTGGGACTGGGGCTGCGGTGGGGGACACGCAGGTGTGGCCCTAGCGATGAGAGCTGTGGTACACCCGGGGGTCAAGGGGAGTTCGGGAAGGGGTGAGAACGCCGAGTGGGCCTGACCTGGTGTGTGTGGCCAGGGAAGGCTTTCCTGAGAAAGCAGCACAAAGGCAAACCCTGACGAATGGGTGGAAGTCAGCCAGGAGACAGGAGTTGGTAGAAAGTCTCAACTGTGAAAATGCAGGAACCTCGAATCCATGAGAGGTGAGGGCAAGGCTAGAAAAGTAGGCAGGCCCCTTCCCACAAGGGAGGGTCTTGCAGGCTGTGATAATGATGTGCTTTATCCTAAAGGTAATGGGGAGCCATGGAAGGTGTTAGAGAGAGGATGGTGTGATTATCCCAGGCCAGTTCCCTGCATGACCTTTGCCTCCCTGTAAGATTCAGGAATGTATTCCCTGTAACTTTCCTTTCTCTGCCTGTCACCTGGGTCTCAAGATATTCCATGAGCACACAGTTCCCAGGACCTTCCTTCTGCCTAAAGTGACCTGGGTTCAAATGCCAGCCCCGCCACTCCCTGGCCCTATTGCTTCAAGCGAGTTATTGCCCTCTTTCACCTTCAGTGTCCTCAACCCATAAAAATGGAGATAATGACACCTTTGCACAGTTACATAAATAGGAGGTAAAAGTGTATGGCACAGAGTCCCTTAGGAAATGGAGTCCAGTTGAATTCCTTCTAGACAAAGTCAAACTAAAGCCTTGGAGGGGGCTTGAGGGGGCATCCGAAAGAGCAGACAAAGTCCTACTTCTGGGAAGTGTCCCTGTGACCCTGCTGGGCCTGAGCAGGTGGAGGGGTTGGCTGAGGCCTTGTTTGGGCAGCCTGTGTGCAAGACGAGCTCAAATGAGACCCCCACCCCACCCCACTGCCGAGCTAGACTTCTGGACCTTCTCAGACCCCCACCCAGTGGGCCAGGAGTTGGCAGGTGAACACAGAGCTTACATAACTGGTCAGGAGTCCGACACCTCTGGCCCAGTGATCAGGGCCATGTTTACCCAGAAGAGGTGTTTCTAGGTTACCACCCTGTCCTCTTAGGCACACGCACAGCCCCTTAGCCCTTGCTGAGCTCTGCTTATTTTCTGAATTCTTAGTCACAGTCCCCGATGTACTGTCAGCAACAGCTCTTACTTTTAAATGTGAAAATCATCAGTGGTGCCATTTAATGGCGAG
Source organism: Prionailurus bengalensis (assembly GCF_016509475.1). Classification (NCBI taxonomy): domain Eukaryota; kingdom Metazoa; phylum Chordata; class Mammalia; order Carnivora; family Felidae; genus Prionailurus; species Prionailurus bengalensis. The sequence continues at coordinate 86,700,048 of NC_057359.1, forward strand.
GCATTGGGGGAGCAGTGGGGGACAAGGGCTACAGCAGGCACCGGCAAGCACACCAGGGTATGAGCCCTAGACTCCTCCCCCTTCGCTCAATGACCTGGAGTCAATCCCTTGGAGGCTCTTAGCCTCAGTTTTAACAGCTGTAAAATGGTTTCAGTGGTCATACTTACCTCATGAAATTCTTTGGAGGATTCAACGAGGGCGTAAGGCATACAAAGGACTTTGCAAATTACCTGGCAGCCAGGAAGGGCTCATCGAGTGTCAGCCTACGAACTCGAACTCGAACTCGCACAGTATTTTGTAACCTGTCCTTTCTACTCAACTCATTAGGAACCTCTCCCCATCAACAGGAGGGAATTAACACTTGAGATTTCTGGGCACATCCCGAACTCCTGACTGCCTAGGATCACAGGGCTGTAAACTGGGAATCCCAAATGTTAATCTCCTATTTGGCCTTGGGGTCCCACCCTCTCAGACCTGTGTCCCCACCTCCCACTTGTGAAACAATGGGGGAAGAGGGTGGAGACGGGTGTTCGCTAAAAGCCCTGCTCTCTGATTCTGCATTTCAGAACTATAGACCCCAGAGCCTGCACCTCACCTCTCCTTCCTTCCTTCAGCAAACATCGCCCAGGGTTCAAATTCCAACGCTGCCACTTCTTGGCTGTGTGATCTTGGAAAGTTATGAAATCTCTCTGAGCCTCAGCTTCCTGATCTCTAAAATGAGAATATATTACCCATTTCCCAGGGGTGTTATGAGTAGAGAATGATATTTGTAAAGTGCTTATAATAGTTCTTGTTTGACTAGAACAAAAACTGTGCCAGGCACTGAGGTAAGCACTGGGACATAGGTGTGGACAACAGACAAGAGTTTTTACCTCAGTGAGGATTTTTTTTTTTGGGGGGGGGGGCGGGTGGCTAGAAATCAACACCGATGATGAGCCCCAAGGCAGGTTTGACCATTCTCCAACAAGGGGGCTTTCAAAAGGGCCTTGATAGGGGTGTCTGGCTGACTCAGTTGGTAGAGCATGCGACTTTTCATCTCAGGGTCATGAGTTCAAGCCCCATAAACCTTTCTTTAAAAATAGATCGGGGCGCTTGGGTAGCTCAGTTGGTTAAATATCCGACTTCGGCTCAGGTCATGATCTCACAGGTCATGGGTCTGAGCCCCGCATCAGGCTCTGTGCTGACAGCTCAGAGCCTGGAGCCCGCTTCAGATTCTGTGTCTCCCTCTCTCTCTGTGCCCCTCCCCTGCTTGCTCTCTGCCTCTCAAAAATAAATGTTAAAAAAAAAAAAGATAGATAGATAGATAGATAGATAGATAGATAGAGTGGGTGCCTGGGTGGCTCAGTTGGTTAAGTGTCTGACTCTTGGTTTCAGCTCAGGTCATGATCTCCAGTTTTCGTGAATTCGAGCCCTGCATCGGTCTCCATGCTGACAGCACTGAGCCTGCTTGGGATTCTCTCTCCCTTCCTCTCTGCCCCTCCCCCACTCACGCTGTCTCTGTCTCTCTCAAAATAAATGAATAAACTTAAAAAAAAATAGAAATAGATATACAGATAGAAAGGCCTTGATGCTGGTACTTCTCCCTCTAAACAGCAGCTTCCTTTTTTTTAACGTTTTATTTTTTTATTTTTGAGAGAGAGAATGCAAGTAGGGGAGGGGCAGAGAGAGAGAGACAGAGAATCTAAAGCAGGCTCTGTGCCGAGAGCAGACAGTTAGATGCGGGGCTTGAACTCAAGAACCCTGAGATCATGACCTGAGCCAAAGTCAGTTGCTTAATCAACGGAGCCACCCAGGTGCCCCTCTAAACAACAGCTTCTGTGTGTTTATTGACCTCACTCTGGGGGCCCCTGCCCTGGGCTAAGCACTGTGTTCCTAAGATCTCCTCAAATGCCAACAGCCTGCAGCAGGTGGTTCCATCATTGCTATAGACAGAATGTGTCCCCCCCAAATTCATATATTGATATCCTAACCTCCAAGGTGATGATATTAGGGAGTAGGGTCTTTCAGAGGTGGTTAGGTCATGAGGGCATAACCTTCATGAATGGGAACGGTGCCCTAATGAAGGGGACCCCAGGAGTTCCCTCCCACCTTGAACCACGTGAGGACGAACGGCTGTCTGCGAACCGGAGAGCAGGCTCTTGCCAAACAGCAAATCTATCGGCGCCTTGACCTTGGACTTGCAGCCTCCAGAACTGTGAGAAATAAATTTCTGTTTATAAACCATCCTGTCTGGGGTAATAGCAGCCCAAGCAGACTAACATAATCATATTCCCATTTCACAGAAGAGTTTATGTCTATCCTCTCCCCACCCCCACCGGTCCCAGGGTAGCACATGGGGGAGGGGGACAGTGAGTAAGTGCTGAATATCAGAAGGAGGGAACAAATGAACAAGAGGAAAGACTGACAGCACCCTTCCATGGGGTCAGATGTCAAGGGTTCTTTGGTCCTGGAGGGCAGGTAGCGCAATCCTACATGCTTGTGGCCGCCACCCTGGGCTCAGTGGAGACATTCCCAGACTTTGAGTTGCCCATGTCCTGACCTCCTCTTCCATCACCAAGCTGACATTTCACTGAACGCTTACCGTGTGCACCAGGCACTGATCTGAGGTTTTCTTCATGTGAACTCTTTTAATCCTCCCAAGATCCCATAAGGTATGTCCCATTTCACAGGTGGGAAAGCTGAGGCACAGAGTGATGACATCACACCCAGGGTCACCCTGGTGGTAAATGACGGAGCTGACTTCAAATCCAGGCAGTCTGGGTCCCATGCCTGAGCTCCTACTCACCAAGCTACGGAGACCTTCTTTCCTTTTCATCACTGCTTTTCTGACTTCAAACATAGCACGTGTCCTGCGATGAGAAGAAACTAGAAATCAACGGCAGAAGGAAAACTGGAAAATTCACAAGAATGTGGAAATGAACAAGCACGCTCTTAAGCAACCAGTGAGTCAAGGAAGAAATCGCAGGGGAAATTAGCAAATGTCTTGAGAACAAGAACACAACATACACAAAATCTCTGGGATGCAGCACACACAGGGCTAAGAGGGAAGTTTATAGCAATAAATGCTTACGTGAAGAAAGAAAGATCTGAAAGCAAAAGTAACACATGCTCATCATTTAAAAACTCAAGCATTGCACAACTTATGCCATAGAAAGCAAAAGTTTAACAAACGAAAGTCCCCAGTATGCCCGTCCCCAGAGATAACCTGTGTTTAACAGTGTAGTATAGATGCTTCAGATCATTTTTTTCAAAGCTTGTAGTAATACTTTCTTTAAAACACAAAAACAGGGGCACCTGGGTGGCTCAGTCGGTTAAGCATCTGGCTTTTTGGCTCAAGTCGTGATCTCACGGTTTGTGGGTTCAAGCCCCGCGTCGGGCTCTGTGCTGACAGCCTGGAGCCTGCTATGGATTCTGTGTCTCCCTCTCTCTCTGCCCCTCCCCTGCTCATACTCTCTCTCTCTCTCAAAAATAAATAAACATTAAAAAATAAAATAAAATAAAAAACAAAAACGGAATAACACAATACACACTGTTTTGTCACTTGTATGGTTTTTTGTTTTGTTTCGCTTTGTTTTACCTAACAGTGACTCTTAGAGGCTGCTCCTTGCTGGAACATTCTCTTGAGGGGCTGCAGTTGTCTGGCATGAGGACATCCGCACTAGACTTAGCTAATTCCATTGGGATATGTCTGGGGGTGTTTGCAGTTTTTAACTATTTGAAGCCACTTTGCAGTGAACACCCTTGTCAATGCCCCCTGTGTGCTGGTGGGAGGGTCTTGGGGAACAATTTCCAGAACTAGAACTTCTGGGTCAAAGGTCAAGGATATTTTTAATGTTCCCTCCTGGAAGGCAAAACCAGCTTCGCCCAGAGAGTAGGAAAGAGTCGTTTCCCCCACCCACACAGTCCTTACCGTCTGTCATCTCTGCCTTGCTGGCCAGCAGGAGCCCCAATTGTTGTCTTGCCTTGCTAAGCCTAACCCCGTTGTGATGACAGCCCCGTCGCTGCCATTAGGGTCCAGAAATTGACCGTTCTTGTCAAGAATATCCATCAGATGGCCGAGATTGGAGCACTTCTCAAAAACCCCGGAGTTTGCTTTTTAACACACTTAGGAAGGCCAGCAGTGTCCAAAATAGGCCTTTGGAGAATGGCCAGGGCTGCTGTGCACAAACTGCCAGAGCCCCACTTTCGAGGTGAGTGGTGCCTGGGCTGGCCTCTGATAAGCATCTCCACACATGGGCAGCTGGGCTGGCTGAATTCCCTCCAGAATCCAGCTAGTGGTTTTTTTTCCCTGAATCATCATGACTCCCACAACCCGAGCACTGAAGAGAGATCAGCGTCCTTCCGGGCCACTCGGTAGCAAACATTTACCCTGAAAATATGCATGGGTTTGTCCCTCCTGCCACCTCACAGAGCTGCAGACATTCAGCTGTGATTGCCAGCGGGGAGGTGGGGCAGAGTCACAGAGAGAGTGGCCAGTCACTGGAGGCCAGGGCAGGGTCCCTATCCTGCCCTGTAACCTTTGCCTGAGACACCCTTCCACAAAGTGCTTACCTAATGTGGGCACACTGCACATGCCGTTCCTTCTCACCTGGACCCCTTCCTGCTACACAATCTGCCCTCGCCGCTTTGCCTGCCCACTCCTTGTCACTCCGTAGACCTCAACATTGGTGTCACTTCTGCAGGGAAGCCCTCTCTGAGCCCTCCAGGCAAGGACAGTCCTTTTCTAGATACTCTTAGAGTTCCAAGTTTCATAGCACTTAAAACAACAGTGACCACTCACTCATTATGTGGGTCATTGCTATTTATGTCTCTCCCCGAGGCAGCGAGGCTCACGGAGTAGGGTTTGTGGCTTGTTCTGTATCCCAGTGCCTGGAACAGTGTCAGGTACGTGCCAGTGCGTAGGGAGCAGTGATTACTGGCGTGACGTCAGAGCCAAGCTGCCCAGGTTGGAATCTTGCCTCTGCGAACTAGGGCAAGTGATTGAACCTCTTTGTGCCTTACTTTTCCAATCTGTGGAATGGGGATAATAGTATCGACCTCTTGGAGTGGTTAGGAGGGTTACACGAGTGGATATAAGTGAGGTGCTTGGAATGGGTGCCTGGTCTGTAGAACGTGCTAGATCAGTGCTAATGTTAGCATTAAACACTAGTGGTTAGACAGGGTTCTCCAGGGTTCTCTTTGTAGCAAGCACTACCCAGCAACCTCCTGCATGAACATGGCTTAGCATGGCACAAGCATGCCTTTTATTGTGCCTTTCGTTGTGGTAGTTGTGTCAGTGTTGCAGCCATATGACTGTAGCTCTGGTGACAGTGATAAAAAGCCCCCTCGGAATCACCACCGTGAGCCTGCTTCCTCTGCTCGCTCTGTGTGTCTCTCTCGGTCCCTGCTACTCCTGACAAAGCCTGACCTTCCTCCGCATAACCTAGTTTAGATTCCTCAAAGGACTTTTGCCACGACCTTGTTGGGGCAGAGCTTTGCTGCCCTGGGGCCGGGGTCTGAGCAGCTGTCACCAGGGACGGCGCTACGGTAGAGACCTGCGTGGGGGAACCATTCCACGGGAGGGGGCTTGAACCAGGCTGGTTTTCTAGTGCTTGGGCCCCTGAGGACAGCTGCACCGTAGGGAGGCACCGTACTGTCCGGGGACTGCACCACGAAGTCAGGCTTTCTCTGCTTGCAGAACATCGCACACAGCCTTCAGACAGCGGCCCACACCTGCCTGCCCCTCCTCCGAGAAGCCCTTGAAAAGCCCTTGAAAACCCCTTGGAAAGCGGCTTAGTATACGGGCCCCACCCCATTGGCTAATTGGGTGCCACGTGACCCGAGACGGGCCAATCAGGTTCCAGCTTGGCAAATTCGTTCAGAACCAGACTTCGTTGGCATGAGAACTACCTGCCCAGGCACAGCCACGTGCCCAGAGAAGCAGGGAATGGAACAGGTGGCTCTTGGCACGAAGAACTCAGGAGTGTCCTGCTGGTTTTTCAGGTCTCCGTTCCGGTCCCTGGTCAGCGGAGCTGCGCCGCTTCCCCTCTCTCCATGCACTAAATTCCTTATCCCCTTGCAGCCAAGCCAGGGTGGGCGCTGGTTCCCTCACCCGCCCCAGCTTGCATGTCTCGGCAACGCTGGCCCTGCCCCTGCGGAGGAAACCCTTCGGCCCCTTCCGCGGGTGATTTACTGGTCTAGCCCAGGCTGACCCCCAGGCCTTCCGGGAAGCATCTGCAGGGCCGCTCTCGTCACTGCCCTGGGGGCCGCCGGCCGGCCGTGCGTGGGGACCAGCTCACAGGAAGCGCTGGAGTCTGGGTCAACTCATGCCTCCGCTCCGGCTGGAGAGGACCGGGCAGGGGGAGGAGCGAGGCTCTGCTTAGGGCACTTGTTCGGCTTTCCTTTGGGAAAATGGAAATTGTTTTATTTATATAAATATAAAAAAAATTTCTAATGTTTATTTTTGAGAGAGAGAAAGGGAGAGACAGAGTGTGAGTGGGGGAGGGGCAGAGAGAGAGAGACACAGAATCCGAAGCAGGCTCCAGGCTCTGAGCTGACAGCTCAGAACTACACCGGGCTCGAACTCAGGGACTGCAAGATCGTGATCTGAGCTGAAGTCAGTGGCTTAACCCACTGGGCCACCCAGGTGCCCCTATTTATTATAAATATAAATTAAAATGTGTGGTTTTACGCAAACGCAGAAGAGTTTAAAGACAAAAGGCCACTTCACTTCCGATCCATCACCCAGAAAATGTACACACACAGAGGCTTTTTCCCCCCTGAAAAGGAAATCAGACTGTATGTACAGTTGGAAACGGTTTTTTTTTTAGAGGGAATATTTTCTAAAATATGGATTTATTGAGGTATGATTGACATGCAATAAACTGTACATATTTCACGTGTGTGGGTTTTGGGAGGCCTGGGTGGCCCAGTCGGTTAAGTGTCTGGACTTGGGCTCAGGTCATCATCTCGTGGTTGGTGAGTTCCAGCCCCCAGTAGGGCTCTGCCCTGACAGTTCAGAGCCTGCTTCAGATTCTCTGTTTCCCTCTGTCTCTGCCCCAGCCCTGTGTGGACTCTCTCTCTTAAAAACAGACATTTAAAAAATAAAGTGTTTGAGTTTCAATGTGTACACCCATGAGCCCATCACCACATTCACAACATCGAGTTTATCTATCATCCCCAAAAGTTTCTTTAAACTTTTTGCAATCCCTCCTGTCACCGCCTCCCCCAAATGCACACATTCTAGGAACCACTGATCCTTTTTTGTCCTATAGATTAGTTTGTATTTCCTAGAATTTCATATAAATGGAGTCATGCACTCTGGTTTTGGTTTTGGTTTTGTGGGTCTGGCTCCTTTTATTTAACATCATTACTTTGGGATTCGTCCATGTTGTGTTGATTGAGAGTTCCTTTTTTTTTTTTTATTGGTAAATAGTATTACGTTGTGCGGATATACCGGTTTATTTATCCATTCACCAGGTGATGGGCCTTCGGGTTGTTTCCAGGTTGGGGCTGATAGACGTAAAGCTGCTGTAAACGTTTATATATCAGTTTTTGTGTGGACCTGAGCTCTTACTTCTCTTGACGCGAGATGGTGACCTGAGCCGAAGTCAGATGCTTAACTGACTGAGCCACCCAGGTGCCCCTCAACACAAATTTTTTTACCTTACAGTTCTGGAGGTTAGAAGTCTGAATCAGGTCTCACTCGGCTAGAGTCAAGGTGTCCACAGTGCTATGTTCCTTCTGGAGGCCCTAGGAGAGAATCCATTTCCTTATTTTTTCCAGCTTCTAGAAGCTTCCTGCACTCCTTGCTTCATGGCCCCTTCCTCCATCTTCAAAGCCAACGACACAGTCCTTCCCACGCTGCCATCTCTGTTCTACCTTTAGTCTCTTTCCCATTGAGGAACCCTTGTGATTACATTGAGCCCCCCTAGATAATCCTGGATAATCTCCCTATTTTAAGGTCAGTTGATTAGCAATCTTAATTCCATCAGCTACCTTAATCCCCTTTGCCATGTGACCTAACATATTCACAATAATCCCCCGATGTGGCTGTGGACACCTTTATTCTGACAACCACGCTTCTCTTCCCTCCCTCACCAGGTCCTGCCCCTCCTCCCAGGCAGCTGCCCTTCAGGTAGGAACCCAGGAGGAAGTATGTGCTGCCTACATTTCCGGAGAGGAAACAAAAGCTCCTCATAACACACCTTTGTGGAATGTTTTTGAATTTGTAAAGGGCTTTCACATGCTTGGGGGTTACTATCGTTTATTCTACTCCACATCTGAGAAAACTGTGGTTAAGAAAGGTCAAGTGACTGTCCCGAGATCACAGGTCAGGAGTGAATATTGCTGGGCTCACATCCAGGCTTGACTCCACCTCTTCCCCTCCTTCCCAGATCCTCCCAGAACAGCCGCCCCTCCCCGGGAACCATCATAATGATTTGCCAAGGGCACGCCAAGGGAGTCCTGTGGCCAATCTGCCCTTATTTCTGGCTTCTGGCCAGAAGTCATGGGGTCATACTTGAAAGACTTCCCCAAACCCTGCAAGTCATTGCTCTGGAGGCTTCTGCTGGAATTAGAAGCAGGGACTGTTTCCTCCATGCTGCCAGTGGGGCTGTAATGGGTGCAGGTTTCCAGGGCAGCTATTTGTCAATGTGTTTCAAAAGCCCTAAAAGGGTGCATTCCTTTTCCCCGTCAATACCACGTGATGGAAATAGACAAGTAGGCAGAATGCGCATACGTGGTTGTATACCGCGGTATTAGGTGGAACAGCCAAATATCAAAGCCAACCAAGATGTTCACCAATAGGGTCTTTTTTTTTTTTTAATTTTTTTTTCAACGTTTATTTATTTTTGGGACAGAGAGAGACAGAGCATGAACGGGGGAGGGGCAGAGAGAGAGGGAGACACAGAATCGGAAACAGGCTCCAGGCTCTGAGCCATCAGCCCAGAGCCCGACACGGGGCTCGAACTCACGGACCGCGAGATCGTGACCTGGCTGAAGTCGGACGCTTAACCGACTGCGCCACCCAGGCGCCCCAATAGGGTCTTGATGAAATAAAAAGATGGATCCAATGTAGTACTACCCAGTCATTAAGAATAATGTAAACTGGGGCACCTGGGTGGCTCAGTCAGTTGGGCTTCTGACTTCGGCTCAGGTCATGATCTCCCAGTTCATGAGTTCGAGCCCTGCATCGGGCTCTCTGCTGTCACCTCGGAGCCCACTTCCAGATCCTGTCTCCCTCTCTCTCTGCCCCTCCCCTGCACTTTCTCTCTCTCTCAAATAAAATAAATAAACATTAAAAGAAAAGAATAATGTAAATCTCCATTTAGTGACATACAAGGACAGCCTCAAATAAGCACAAGAAATATGTTCCGCTCCATAGTCACCAGGGATGCACAAAATAAAGCTATCATGAGATGCCACTACATACCTATTAGAAGAGCTGAAATTAAAGAGATTGACCATGCCAAATATTGGCAAAGATGTAGAGTCATTGGAAATCCCTATATACTGCTTGTAGGACCATAAAGTGGTATAATGATTTTAAACAACAGTTTGGTAGTTTCTTAAAATGTTAAACATACTGGGGCGCCTGGGTGGCTCGGTCAGTTAAACATCCGACTGCAGCTCAGGTCATGATCTCATGGTTCGTGGGTTTGAGGGAGTCAGTGTCTCCCTCTCTCTCTCTGCCCCTCCCCTGCTCTCTCTCTCTCTCTCTAAAATAAACATTAAAAAAAATTGTGTTGTTTTAAGCTACTAAGTGTGTAGTAAGTTGTTACAGCAGCCAGAGGAAATGAATCCAGGAGGACAGGTGGGCTCCATGGGGAGCAGAATGACTAGAGAAGGGATTGGAGTGCCCCCACTCCCCGAATTCGTGGGGGGAATGGCACCAGCACGTGGGTAGTGGTAGGCTTCCTTGTGGCCTCTGGGGAATATCGAACAATACTTTTTGCGTTGGTGTGGGTTAATGGCAGGAGACAGAGAGAGGTAACCCTGAACAGGGGCCCTTGAAGGCCAGGCTGTGGGTATTCTGGAGGCAGTGTGGAGCCATTGAGGGTTTCAAGCAGGGCAAGCAGATGGTGAGAGCTTGCTTTTAGCAGTAGGGATGGGGTGAAAGAGAACTAGGCTTGAAGTCAGAGAGCTGGGTTCAAATTCCAGCATTGCCTCCCTAGGTGACCTTGGGGCAAGTTACTAATGATCTCTAGATGTGGATACCATTTCCTAAAAACACTGGGGCTAATTCTGGAGTCTTTCCCAGTCAAGGAACACAGCTGGTCCAGACTAGTCAGGGCCTCTTGGGATCAAAGGGAATTCTCTGGCCAGAGGGTAGAGAAAGTTTAAAATCATCATCATCATCATCATCACCACATAATAATAATAAAGCAATGTGCATTGAGCATTAACCACAGGTTAAGAGCTTTGCATAATGAATCCCATTTAATAGTCTTACCATCCTGTCAATGACTCCCCAGTGCTCTTAGGTTAAAAGTCACCACTGTGACCCACAAGGCCCTGCATGTGTGGTCCTGCTGACCCCCGGGGCCTCATCAGGAATCTCTTTCCTTCGCTGTGCCCTCAGTTTCTTTCTGTCCCTGAAAGGAATGGGACAGGCCCCTTGTACCTCAGGGCCTTTGTACAAGCCACTCCGCCCACCAGGAATCCAGCTTCCCTGGTCTCTACCCACTTGGCCCCTACATCCTCCCATCTCAAGATGGTGTTCTAATTGCCTCACCCGTGTACACAGGTCCCTGTGTACTTGCACTTGATTTCAGAAGACACAGCCCCATATACAAGTACATAAAAATACATACCTGTGTAGCTACCTGTGCCTCCCCCTGCATCATGGGGGCCACGAGGCCAGAATGATAAATGTTTGCAGAAGGCATGAACAAACAAACGACTAAATAAGTGTTGGTTTAAAGAATGAATGCATGAATGAGTAAAGGAATAATCACTTCCTGAAAGAATAAATAAATTAATTACCATTTGCTGAAGGAGTAAACAACGGAGCCCAAAAGGTCGGCATGGTTATCACCCGGAGCCAGAGAAGATCAAGAGTTGGGGTGCCTGGGTGGCCCAGCTGGTTAAGTGTCCGACCTCTGCTCAGGTCATGATCTCCTGCTTCGTGGGTTCGAGCCCCGTGTCGGGCTCTGTGCTGACAGCCCAGAGTCTGGAGCCTGCTTCGGATTCTGTGTCTCCCTTTCTCTCTGCCCCTTCCCCGCCCACTCTCTGTCTCTCTCTCTCTCAAAAAATAAACATTAAAAAAAAAAAAAAGAGCAGGACAAAACAGAAGAGACTCATAAATATGGAGAACAAACTGAGGGTTACTGGAGGGGTCGTGGGAGGCGGGATGGGCTAAATGGGTCAGGGGCACTAAGGAATCTACTCCTGAAATCATTGTTGCACTAGATGCTTACTAATTTGGATGTAAAGTTAAAAAATAATTAAAAATAGGGGCGCCTGGGTGGCGCAGTCGGTTGAGCGTCCGACTTCAGCCAGGTCACGATCTCGCGGTCCGTGAGTTCGAGCCCCGCGTCGGGCTCTGGGCTGATGGCTCAGAGCCTGGAGCCTGTTTCCGATTCTGTGTCTCCCTCTCTCTCTGCCCCTCCCCCGTTCATGCTCTGTCTCTCTCTGTCCCCCCAAAAAATAAATAAACGTTGAAAAAAAAATTTTTTTTTAAATAATTAAAAATAAATTTAAATAACTAAATTAAAAAAAAAAAAAAAGAGAGAGAGAGAGAAGATCAAGGGTTTATCCAAAGTCAAAAGGTGAACCTGGAAGGCTCCTCTCTTTGCAGGAGGCGGGGCTGGGCCGGGGGCCCACTGGAGACAAAGAGTCACTGGGAGTAGGGGTCAAGGCTGGAGGAACTTGGGCCTATCCATGAGGCAGGTCTGCTGGGGAAGCGCCTTCAAGGGCAGCGCTGAAAGAGGATGTGCTGAGCACAGCTGCCTCGACAGAAGAGGAAGGAACTGGTGGGAGGAGGGGGGTGCGGGGGTGCGGGCTGGGGCCCCAGACTCTGCTCCCTGCAGCCGTAGCGACCATTTTGGAGGGTGACTTTAGCAACATCTGTGAAAACTTTTAATTAAAAAGATTTTTTTTTAAGTTTATTTATCCTGAGACAGAGAGAGAAAGAGACGGGCGGGGCGGGGGGTGCAGACAGAGGGAGAGAGAGAATCCCAAGCAGTCTCTGTGCCGTTGGCGTGGAGCCTGAGGTGGAGCTTGAACCCACGAACCGTGAGATCACGATCTGAGCCGAAACCAAGAGCTGGACACTTAACCAACTGAGCCACCCAGGTATCCCAGCAATATCTGTGAAAACTTTAAATTGTTTTTAATGTTTTATTTTATTTTTGAGAGAGAAAGACAGAATGTGAGCAGGGGAGGGGCAGAGAGAGGGAGACAGAATCTGAAGCAGGCTCCAGGCTCTGAGCTGTCAGCACAGAGCCGCACGCGGGGCTGGAACTCACGAACCGTGAGATCACGACCTGAGCCAAAGCTGGACGCTCAACCGACTGAGCCACCCTGAAACTTTTAAAATGCATACCTGTTGACCCAGCAATTCCACTTCTGGGAATTTATCTTAAAAGCACGCTAATGTCAGTTACCAACGATATTCACACAAGGAGGTAGCACTATTTGTCAGGGCAAAGAACGTCCATCCATAGGAGAAGGGAAAGAAAATGATGCTTCATTGACCCCATGGAAAATTACGCAGGCATTAGAAAGAACAAGCTCATCCACATGAACTGACATAGGAGGACGTTCATGATAGATGTATGTATTGTTAAGATTCTTTTATTTATTTAGTTAGTTAGTTTTTTTAATGTTTATGTATTTTTGAGAGAGAGAGAGAGGCAGAGCATGAGCAGGGGAGGGGCAGAGAGAGGGAGACACAGAACAAGAAGCAGGCTCCAGGCTCTGAGCCCTCAGCACAGAGCCCGACGCAGGGCTCGAACTCACGGACTGCGAGATCATGACCTGAGCCGAAGCCGGACGCTCAACTGACTGAGCCACCCTGGCGTCCATGTACTGTTAAGATTCTTTTAAAGTTGCAGAACCATCTATTATCAATTGCTGAGTAACAAACCGTCCAGAAACTGGCCATTCTTCAGTTCCACAAGGGGTCAGCAGGATTCACTCATATGGTTGTGCTCAGCTGGCCGTGTGGCTGGGCTGGAGCTTCCAAGATGGCCTCCCACCTACCAGGGCCTGCCCTGGGTGCCCTTGATCCTTCTGCAATCTACTCTGAGCTTCTGTACAGCGGCTGGATCCCGGGGGTATTTCAAGAGGCCAAGCTTCCAAGTGCAAGGGCTTACCAAGCCCCAGCTTTCATCATGCTTGCTCATGTCCCCTTGTCTAAGGCAAGTCACATGGTCATGTCCAAAGTCGGTGTGAGAGGGGCCCACATCCGGGGCATGGATGCTGGGAGACAAGATGCGGTGGGGGCCACCCCAGTAACAACCTAGCACAATACATGTAGTTAGGTAATATTTTATTAAGAGACTGTGCATATCTGGAGCACCTGGGAGGCTCAGCCGGTTAAGCGTCGACTTCAGCTCCGGGCATGATCTCACGGGGTTGGTGAGTTCGAGCCCCGCGTCAGGCTCTGTGCTGACAGCTCAGAGCCTGGAGCCTGCTCCGGATTCTGTGTCTCATTCTCTCCCTGCCCATCCCCCGCTTGTGCTCTGTCTCTGAAAAATAAATAAAATAAATGTAAAAAAAAAAAAAAAAAGAAACTGCACACCTTTACTAAAATATCATCTCACGTGTATGTTGGATAATACACACATGCATGTTTATATGTTTGTATATGCATTGATGCGAATCTGAAAGACCGTTCAAGAAACTGCTGATGGTGCTTAACTTTCAGGAGTAGAAATGGGCTGGGGTGCCTGGTGGCTCAGTCAGTCAACCATCCGACTCTTGGTTTCAGCTAATGTCATGATCTCACAATTCATGAGTCCAAGCCTTGCATCAGGCTCTGTGCTGACAGCACGGAACCTGCTCGGGATTCTCTCTCTCTCTCTCTCTCCCTCTCTCTCTGACCCTCCTGCACTCTCCTTCTCTCAAAATAAATAAATAAACTTAAAAAAATAAAAATTAATAGAAATAGAAATGGGCTGACAAAGGGGGACCTTTTGGCTTTTACTTTATACTTTTCTTTAGGGCTTAAATATTTTCAAAGTGAGATGTCCTTTTTTTGCAATAAAAATGTTTGTGAATGGGCCATGAAGACCTTTGCACATCATCAGGAATTTGCACCAGGATTCTGGCTAGTGTAGCGTTCATTCACCTGATGCTGGGCACTTAGGCTGCTTCCCACTGTTCTCCCTTTCCAGGCCGTGTTCTGATGAACATCTTCTGAGCCAGCTTTCTCACAAGTCCTAAATTATCTCAGGGCAAGTTCTGAGAAAAGGAACAGCCGAGTTGAAGGTTAGGAACGTTTTAAGGGTGTGACACCTTCTGCCAGGTTGTCCTGCTGACCGGCAGACGGTCTCTACCACCAGGCTCCAGGGGCACACTGTGGGCCCATGTGGTGCTCACCCTCATAAGATCCCAGTGCCCATTTAACAGGTGAGAGGACTGAGACCCCAAAACAGGAAGCAACTTGACGCAGCCCAGGAGCACTGGCTCGGCTGGTCGGGGGGGGGGGGTCCCTGCTTTCCAGCCTCCTCAGGACAGTGAGTGATCTGGGCCCTGCTCACCTGCCTGCCCACCCCTCCCTTGCCACTTCCTGCCCTCACCCTCTGACTTCCACCTGGATTAGCCTGTTTTCAGTTCCCCGAAGGAAGAGAAGGCTGCCTAGTCTCTGAGCCTTTGTACACGCTGTCCCCTCTGCCTAGAACACCCCCTCACCGCCACCCCCCAACACACACGCACTTCCTCCGGGAAGCCTTCCCTGATCACCTGAGGGGAAGTTCAGTAACATGGTCGTATGTGCTCTGCCGGAGTTTCCACTCATTCGTGCCTGCTTTGCGTTCATTTATTCACCAAATGGTTATAGAACCCTTGTCTGTGCCAGGCGCCAGACTAGACGGCAGGGTTACCAGAGCCAACAGACCCGCCCTGCCCTGCCCAGCTCACATCTCAGTCTGGGCTGGGGGAGGAGAGGGAACTGGGGAGAGGGCAGACCATGTGAACAGGGCTGGGCTGGGCATGGGCCATATGCAGGCCAATGTTCCTCCAGCTAGAATAACATAAACGCCCATCTGAGAGGGGAAAATCTCTCAGAGCTCCAGAGGTGACACAGGCTATTTCAATTACTCTGTTTCCTAAATATGTGTGAACTTGATAACCATACAAGCTCACATTTACTGAGCCCCTGCTTTGTGCACCTGACATGTATTCACTCACTGGATCCTTACCTCCACCTATGAGGTACGGACTACTATTGTTCCCATTTTACAGGACGGCAAACTGAGGCTCAGCGAGGTGAGTTGTTTGCCCGCGGTCACCCAGCTCGGAAACGGCCGAGCTGGGATTTAGACACACACACACACACACACACACACACACACACGGCCGGGCTCCTGAGTCCTGTTATTCTTGGCCACTACACCGCACAGCTACAAATTAGGCACAAACCAATCTACAAGAATAACGTTCGCTCTGCTGCACACACCGCACGTGATGTTGTTGTTGACAGGCGAGGATGTTTTGTGGGAATGAGGTCGCCCCCAACGGTGCTGAGTTCAGCCCCTGTGTTCCCCAGGGGGCCTTGGCCTGCCTACCACTTTTCTCTTTCCAAACCACAAGGAAATCATCACCTTTTGTCCTTCACTGGGCATAACAGCACCTTTTTTTTTTTTTTTTTTTTACTTTTACTTTACTTTTTGGAACAGATAATACTTGCACATTGTTCCAAAATTTTAATTAATTAATTAATTTAGAGAGCGCACATGCATGCACCGTGTGCATGGGGGAGGGGCAGAGAGAGAGAGAGAGAGAGAGACAGAGAGAGAGACAGAGAATCTTAAGCAGGCTCCCTGCCAGCACAGAACCTGAGGTGGGGCTCAATCCCATGACTGTGAGATCATGACCTGAGCAAAATCAAGAGTCAGTCACTTAACTGACTCAGCCACCCAGGTGCCCCTGTTCCAATTTTTTTTTTTTTTGTAATTAGATAGATAGATATTAGCTAAATAGATGATAGGCAGAGATATAGGTACATTTCCTACCCTTCTTCCCTAGAAGTCAGCGTTAGGAGTTTCTAGGAGTCAGAGCGTATATCGTGTTTTCTCTCATTAAAAAGAGGAAAGTCTCACGCCACATCCGTGGCTCTGCTCCCTGCTATTTGCACTTAACAGAGGATCTTGGAGATCACTTCATAAGGACAGGGAAAGGGCTTCCCCTTTCCTGTTCACAGTTGCACTGTGTCCCTGCCCGTCTGCTGCCAATGCACGTGAGCGTTGCTCCTGACCTTCGCAATTAACAGTGTTGGCATTAGTCACTGCAGGAAACAGCCTTGAAAATGGCCCCCAGTGATGCCCAACTCCTGGTATTCGTGCCTCGGTGTAATCCCCTCCCCCTGAGAGCGGGCTGAGTCCAGGGATCAGCTTTTGGTGTTGTTGTTTATGTTATGTTACGTTGTTGTGATGTTGTTATTTTATTTTTGAGAGAGCAAGGGAGGGGCGGGGGGGGGTGTGGACAGAGGATCCAAAGCAGGCTCTGTGCTGACAGCAGCGAGCCCTATGTGGGGCTCGAACTCACGAACCGTGAGATCACAACCTGAGCTGAAGTCGGATGCTCAACCCACTGAGCCACCCAGGTCCCTCCTTCAGGGATCAGCTTTTGATGAATGGACCCAGCGAAAGTCACGGGATGCCTGAGAGGGCTTAGAAGCAGTGACACCCTACCAGCAACAACCACTAAAACCCAGGACCCAGATCTTGGTTTCTAAATACTACTCTCCAATAACAGTAATCAGGGCTCCTTCAAAAAATGACCGAATCTAAGGTTAAGACAGGGAAAATATGAGCCTGGAGCATGTGGTAGTGCCAGAAAGCAAGGAAATGCTCAAAAAAAAAAAAAAAACAAAAGGACAGGGGCAGGTTAAAGGGACACAGGAGCTACCATGAAAGAGTTGCCAATGGTCAAAGCTTGAACAATTTAAGCCACAAAATGTGTAAGACAGTACTGCATTATAACTCAAAGCATATAATAAACATGCATAAGTTCATACTGATTTAAGTAAATGACTGAAGAAACACGTAAATGGGAGAGAAGGGACAAATCCTCTTTAGAGAAGAATTCCAAATAATTTAAGATACTTCTCCCAGGAGGTGGACTTTAATTCTGCACCCCTTTGAGTGTACCCCTAAATTCATAACCCCAACATAATCATGAGAAAAACAGAGACAAACCCAAGTTGAGGGACATTCTACAAGGTACTTGGCCAGTGCTCCTCAAAACCCAAAGTCACGAATAGCAAGCAAAGACTGAGAAACTGTCAAACACAGAAAAAATCAAGGGAACGTGACAGAATGCTGTCTTGTATCCTCAGTTGGATCCTGGAAATGAGAAATGAGTGAAATATGAATACATGTTAGAATCTAGTCAATAACTACATACCAGGGGCGCGTTGGTGGCTTAGTCGGTTGAGCATCTGACTTTAGCTCAGGTCATGATCTTGTGGTTCGTGGGTTCGAGCCCTGCATCGGGCTCGCTGCTGTTAGCCCAGAGCCTGCCTTGTATCCTCTGCCCCCACTCTGCCCCTCCCACACTCACACTCTCTCCCTCTCTCTCTCGAAAATAAAACTTAAATAATAATAATAACGTACCAGAGTTGGTTTCTCTTGACAAATGTTTCATGGTGAATTAAGATGATAACGTTAGGGAAAACTGGGTGGTGTGTGTGGGGGGGGTCATCAGAAACTCTCTGTATTCTCTTTGCAATTTTTCTGGAAATCGTAACATTCCAAAATTTTTATTTTTATTTTTTATTTTTATTCATTTTTAATTTTTTTAATGTTTTTATTTATTTTTGAGACAGAGAGAGACAGAGCGTGAACAGGGGAGGGGCAGAGAGAGAGGGAGACACGGAATCCAAAGCAGGCTCCGGGCTCTGAGCTGTCAGCACAGAGCCTGACGCAGAGTTCGAACCCACGGACTGTGAGATCATGACCTGAGCTGAAGTTGGATGCTTAACCGACTGAGCCACCCAGGTGCCCCTATTTTTTATTTTTTTTATTTTTATTTTTTAATATATATTCTTTTTGAGAGAGAGAGAGAGAGAGAGAGAGAGAAAGCACGAGGGGGAGAGGGGCAGAGAGAGAGGGAGACGCAGAATCCAAAACGGGCTCCAGGCTCCGAGCTGTGAACACAGAGCCCGATGCTGGGCTCAAACTCATGAACCGAGAGATCATGATCTGAGCTGAAGTCAGATGCCTAATAGACTGAGGCATCCAGGCGCCACCCCCCCCCAAACATTTTTTTTTTAAGTTTATTAAGGAAAAAGTGATGGGATATCACTTCTGAGATAAGCTTACAAAAAGACGCTGTCCTCCATATTGCTCTCCCTTTGGCTTTCTTACTTGCTGGCTCTGATGAACCCCCCTGCCATGTGGTGAGCTGCCCTATGGCAAGGGCCACGTGGTGATGGACTGAGGGAGGCCTCTGGCCAACAGCCATCCAGGAACTGAATGCTGCCGACAATCAGGTGAGTGAGCTAAGAAGCAAGTCCTTCCCCATTTGAGCCTTCGGATGGGTCCTCAGCCCCTGCCAGAACCTCGACTGCAGTTTGGTGAGAGACTCTGAGCTGGGGATTCCTAACCCACAGAAACCATGGGATGATAAATGTTTGTTGTTTTTCTGGTTGCTGAGTTTTGGGGGTCAATATGTTAGACAGCAATAGATAACTAATACAGTTGCCTTCTCTTCTCTATTTATTTTTTCACTGGCCTGGGGTCCTTGACATAGTCCTACTTGGCTCGGACACAAGCAGAAATACTAACACAGACCACGCTCCATGTGGTCAAGTATGGAGGCTGGCGATTTTACTAGAATATTGAAATAGTTAAAACTTAACATTCCTCAAGACCACATTTTGGAAAGTATCACTGGCTTTTTCAATCCTCCAAGGTCTTACTGTTCTTCCAGTAGAATCAAAACTCCTTACTGTGGCTTGCAAGGCCCTCAGGGTGTCCCCACTCACTCTCTGAGTTCACTCTCCACGTTCCCCTTCCCCTTGTTTTGCAGACCCCTGATCACACCAGACCCCCTGTCCTTGCCCATGCCTGCCTCGGGGCATTTGCACATGCCAGTTCTCTGCGTGTTATGTCTTTCCCCACATCGTCTCATTTTGCTGCTGACTCCATATCATTCAGGCCTCAGTTCAAATGTCATCAACTGGGAGACACTGACCCTGATTGCCTACGTAGAGGAAGGATTAGAAACACTGGCTTTGGGTGTGCCTGATTAGCTCAGTCAGTAGAACATGGGACTCCCGATCTCAGGGTCATGAGTTCAAGCTCCACATTGGGTGTAGAGCTTACTTTAAAAAAAGAGGGGTGCCTGGTGGCTCAGTTGGTTGAGTGTCCAACTTCGGCTCAGGTCATGATCTCACGGTTCATGGGTTCACGTCCTGCATCGGGCTCTGTGCTGACAGCTCAGAGCCTGGAGCCTGCTTCTGATTCTGCGTCTCCCTCTCTGCCCCTCCCCACTCCCTCACTCACACTCTGTCTCTCTCTTAGGAAAAGAAAAAAGAAAAAAGAAACACTAGTCTCGGAGTCAGGCAGACCCGCCTACGCTCTCTTCCCAGCCTTACCCCGTAGAAGCTGTGTGACCTTGGGTAAATGATGTCACCTCTCTGAGCCTCAGTTTGCCCATCTGGGGGCTCCTCAGAGTGTAGCTTGAGGGTCGGTCCCACACACTTCCGTGGGACAGGCCCTCAGCACAGTGTTTGGTGTAGGGCGGGGCACGGGGAACACCCGTCATCATACTTCTTGACCTTGGCAGTGCTGGCTTGCAGATTCGCACGGATGCACACAGCAGTTTGCAAACAATTCCTGGGGCTCCATGACCCTGGGTTCATCCTCAAACAGCTCCACCCTAGGTGATGGGCCCTGCCCTTGGGAGGGGGAGACGGGAGGGGCACCAGGTCGAAGGTTGTGTTCCTGACTGATGGACCACACTGGACAGGCTGAGCCACCCTCAGCAGAGTTAACACTTCCAGAATGTGCTGTATCAGCACTTCCTTCCTCTGGGTGGCCAGCAGCATCTGGAGAAGGAGGAGGCCTTGCCTTAAGATTCCTGTGGCTAAGGCTCTCAGATAGGGGGCGTGCCCGGCGGGCTCAGTCAGTGGAGCGTGTGACTCTCGATCTTGGGGTTGGGAGTTGAAGCCCCACGGTGGGTGTAGTGATTAAAAATAAAACCTTGGGGGAAAAGAAGGTTCTCAGATAGAAGAACACAATGAAAGTGGACAGTCAGCCTGGGTGGTGGGCAAGGGGTAGATGACCCTGAGGTCATCAAGTAGGAGCCGTGGCCAGAGGGTGATTGAGTTTTGGCCAAATGGAACGTGGGCAGATGTGACTGAGCATCATTTCAGATCTGTCGCACAAAAAATCTTCTACTTCATCCTCTACCTACCCTCTCACTTCCCCCTTCTGCCAGCCGGATGTCTATCTATGCCCAGGGCCACCTAGGAAGCCACATGTGAAAACAGCAAAGTCCCCATCAGCCAGAAACCTGGAGAGCTCCATGGAGGAAAGTCCTTCCCACCCTTCCCTCCCAGCTGATGATTGAACTTTACAGGACTAAGAAATTCGGGGCCCCTGGGTGGCTTAGTTGGTTAAGCATCAGGCTCAGGTCACGATATTACGGTTTTATGAGTTCAAGCCCCATGTTGGGCTCTGCGTTGGCAGCATGGAGCCTTCTTGGGATTCTCTCTCTCCCTCTCTCTCTCTGCCCCTACCCCACTTGCGTGGTCTCTCTCTCTCTCTCTCTAAATAAACTTAAAAAAAAAAAAAAGACCACAAAATTAATTCCTCATCTGTTACAACACTGAGATTGCATGGGTTATTGGTTGTTTAAGTTGATTTATGTTTTTCTACCAGGCTCTTCCTAGGCAAATCTTTTAAAAGCTGTATTTTTCCACTGGTTTACCAAATTAAGACATCATAAAACGTTCAAACCTCACAGAAATGAATGAAGTCCCTCAGTGCGCCCTCCCTGCTCTTCAAGGAGAAACAACTACTATTAATAGTTTAGATATTCTCCCAGATTTTTTTTTTTTTGCTGTGCCATAACAGCATATTTTTATACAAAAAGCATCCATTGATATATATTGTTCTGCAAGATCTCCTTAGCAGCGTACCTTGGATATCTTTCCATGTTTGGGTGCAGGGATCTATCTCATTCTTTTCCACATTGGTCTGGCATGCTGTAACACATGAATAAATATATTTTATGGGGCCCTGTATTAGTTATTTACCGCCGTATAACAAATTCTCCCAAAAGTCAGCAGCTTAGAACAACAAACATTTATTATGGGAGAGATATTGAGGGTCAGGAACTGGCAGTCACTCAACTGGGTCGTTCTGGCTCCGGGTCTCTGGGGTTGCAGAAAGTTCTTGGCTGAGGCTGCTGTCTTCTTTCCTCTCCCTCCTCCTCTCCCTCCTCCTCTCCCTCCTCCTCCTCCTCCTCAAGTTTATTTATTTTGAGAGAGAGAAAGAGAGAAAGAGAAAGCAAGAGAAAGTGGGGGAGGGGCAAAGAGAGAGAGGGAGAGAGAGAACCCCAAGAAGACTCCATGCTGTCAGCCCAGAGCTGGACGTGGGGTTCAATCTCACAAACTGTGAGATTGTGACCTGAGCCGAAATCAAGAGTCAGATGCTCAACCGTCTGAGCCACCCAGGCTCCTGGAGGCTGCTGTCTTCTGAAGGGGCTGGAGGATCGGCTTCCAGGCTCCCTCCTTTGACTGTTCCTTGCTGCCTATAGTTGGAGACTTGAGTCCCGTGGGTCTCTCGCCACAGGCTGAGTGTCCCCATGACGTGATGGCTGCTCCCCCAGAGTAAGCAGAAAACCCAAGATAGAAGTGGCAGTCTTTCATAACCTGGTCATTTGTGATGGTTCCACATTGTCACGAGGTGACATTCCACAATGGCAGGCCACTCTGCCACTGGTCTCTCAGCCCAACTCTGGTACATGTGGGAGGGGCTTCCCAAGGCCGAGAATCCCAGGCATCGAGAACACTGGGCTATCTGGGGTCTGCCGCCGTAGGTGCATACAGGAGAACGAGGCGACTTCCACTTCTCTCCATTGCAAATTCTGCGGCAGTGAACATCCTTGCTCACGTGTCTTGGAATCGTGTGGAAGGGAGGTCTTCTGCCAGATGATCTCCCCTGGACTATCTACGTGCATCACTCACTGACTTCTCCCCACACTGCAGTGACGCATGCGCAGTCTTTGAGCCCGCTCTGCCCATGAAGAATCACGCGGCTCAGTCCCATGAAGATTCTTGGCCCCCTCGGGAACAGAGGAGCCTTGGTATGAACTTTCTAGATGGACTTTTCTGATGGGAGAAGAGGGTCAGTGAAACTGAGTGGTGAAAATGACGGTGAGCTACAGTAAGGTCAGTCTCATCCGGAATCTGCCTTAGGTAAATGAAAGGTAGGTCAGGGCCACAGCCCCCATCACACAGCCGGGGAAAACTGAGGTGCAGAGTGGCAGGGCTTGCCTCCAGCTGCACAGCTAGTCCGTAGCAGAACCAGGGGCACATCCATGTCCTCGATTCCCAAGACTGTCCTCCCAGACCCCCACCAGGCATAACGCCAGGCACGGAACACATCTCGGCTAATCTCCAAAAACGCCCTGTGGAGTCAGGTTCGTCCTTCCTCCCGTTTGACAGAAAAGGAAAGTGAGGCTCTGAGACATGAGGTGTGGAAACTGGAAACGCTGCAAAAGCCACAGGCAGGCCACGGCCAAGTGCAAGTCGGGGACGGGGGAGAGAGGAAGGAACGAGGAGGCAGGGCTTTACGTGAGAGATTAGCTCCTGATGCCCCACTATCAAAAATTCGTATCTTTGAGGCAGAGCCAGAAAACAGGATGTGGGTTTGTCTTTACGGGGCTGGTGCCCCACGTAGACACGTACCGTCAGATAGATGTAAACGGCACCTGGCTGTGTGACTGCAAATGCAGGGCTTGACCTCTCTGGGCCTCCGTTAGGGGGGGCTGGTGAGACGGTCAGTAAACGGAGAGGCAAAGCCCACAGACGACTTGGCTGGCTTTATCCCCGTCCCCATTGTTATCAGAGCCAGCAACCCTGTGCCCCAGCCACCCCAAAGATACCGTCGCATTAAAAGAGTGAGCTCCCTTGGGGCGCCTGGGTGGCTCAGTCGGTTAAGCGTCCGACTTCAGCCAGGTCACGATCTCGCGGTCCGGGAGTTCGAGCCCCGCGTCGGGCTCTGGGCTGATGGCTCAGAGCCTGGAGCCTGCTTCGGATTCTGTGTCTCCCTCTCTCTCTGCCCCTCCCCTGTTCATGCTCTGTCTCTCTCTGTCCCAAAAATAAATAAACGTTAAAAAAAAAAAAAAAAAAAACAACTTAAAAAAAAAAAAAAAAAAAGAGTGAGCTTCCCGGGCAAGTACAGCTTCCAGACAAGCCCCTGGTCTCTCCTCACAGTTTCCCTCCACACTGGTGACCTCAGGCTCCTCCTGGTGGGGGTTGTCCCGTCCTGGGGCCAGTCTTGCCCAGCTGCTGATCCAGGTGTTCACAGCTATGTTCACAGGCCACAGGGTTGCTGAGCCCCCCACCTCCCAGGCCTCTGCTTGGCCCCCTAAGTGTTGCCCGCATTTAGGAGCTCTTGGTGGTGTCCTGAGCATTGTGGTGACAGAAAGGGAGGGAGGGGCCAGGGTCAAGAGAAGGACACTGGATTGGGGCTCAAAGGCTCAGGTCGAGGCCCAACTCAGCCTTACTGTTGCTGTGTGATTTTGAGAAATCCCTGTCACTCTCTGGACCATTCAGCCAGAGGGACCACAGATAGAGCTCTTTCGAGCTAATCAAAACAGAGGCGACGTACTCAGGAGTCAGACGGCCCCTCGGTTTTGACTTGTGTCTATCGCCTACCGGCTGGGTAACATTAAGGAAGTCACTTAACCTCTCTGAGCCCCAATTTCCTCTTCTCAAAAACTTGAACCGTAAGCCAGGGTTGTTGAGAATACTAAGTAAAAGCAGGAAGCACAGTGCTTGACCCACACTAGGAGCTCACTAAACAGTAGCTGTTCCGATTGGTTCACTTTTAAAAATAATTCTTTATAAAAAGAATGCCAGGAGCGCCGGGGTGGCTCCGTCGGTTAAGTGTCCGACTCTTGATTTCAGCTCAGGTCATGATTTCAGGGTTCATGAGATCGAGCCCCGCATCAGGCTCTGCGCTGACTGTGCTGAACCTGCTTGGGATTCTCTCTCCCTCTCTCTCTGCCCCTCCACTGCTTGCATATGCTCTCTCTCTCTCTCTCTCTCTCTCAAAAATAAATAAACTTAAAAAAAAAAAAGCAACAACCCACGCACACCAGTCTGGCTTAGTTGATAGAGCATGCGACTCTTGATTTGGGGGTCGTGAGTTTGAGCCCCACGTTGGGTGTAGAGTTTACCTAAAAATAAACAAACGAGTAAGATAAAACGAACGCCATACTTCAGTGAATCTAAGACATCACCAATTGTAACATGCACCCTTATGTATGCACCATCAAGAAACGAAAAACACTGCCAATTACAGCTGTCAGGTGCACCATTGATTTTAAGAAGACAGATCTTCATTTTAAAGACGTTAAAATGTTGGGGCGCCTGGGTGGCTCAGTCGGTGGAGCGTCCGACTTCAGCTCAGGTCACGATCTCACG
Organism: Prionailurus bengalensis; assembly: GCF_016509475.1. NCBI lineage: Eukaryota > Metazoa > Chordata > Mammalia > Carnivora > Felidae > Prionailurus > Prionailurus bengalensis. The sequence goes on from NC_057359.1 coordinate 86,724,859, forward strand.
GACCGTGAGTTCGAGCCCTGCGTCGGGCTCTGGGCTGATGGCTCGGAGCCTGGAGCCTGCTTCCAGTTCTGTGTCTCCCTCTCTCTCTGCCCCTCCCCCGTTCATGCTCTGTCTCTGTCTCAAAAATAAATAAGCGTTAAAAAAAAAATAAAATAAAATAAAGACGTTAAAATGTAAATAAATGGGCATCTCGGACTCGGTGAAACACAGCGTGTGCACAGAAAGCAAAATCAGCGCATGCTGAAGGGGAATAACAAGACACGGCGGTTTCCTGTCTGCCCTTCCCTGTCCCCCCGCCCCATCTCCCCAAATGCAACCGCTGTTGCTGGTTTTTTCTAGCACTTACACCTCTCTTCTTTCCAAGTAATAAGCACTTACGGCTATCTTTTGATACATTCATTTTAGCCATCATCTACTCTCTATCCTGTCTCCCTGTCTCCCCTATACTACCTGCCTACTACCTGTTAGGACAAAGGACTTTGCGCTCCTGCATCACCCCCATTTCCACACACCCCTCCCCCATCATCCACTGTGGAAGCAGTGTTGCAGTTTGGGGTTAAACCACTCATCACGCTTCAGATCTATGCACTTTTTTACACAACTCACTGGATAGATTTAGTTTTGGCCTGTTGTGAATAATGCTGCCATGAACACTCCGGAACAAGCATTTGGGCAGACATATGTTTTCATTCCTTTCAGGTCAATACCCAAGAGTGGGTTGCCTGGGTGTGCAGGAAGGGTAGATTTCATTTTATAAGAACTGCAAGATTGTTTTCTAAAGTGGTGTTCCCAATTTTACTTTTTTTGTTGTGTTTTTTTTTTTAAGAGAGAGAGAGTGCGAGTCGGGGAGAGGGCAGCAGGAGAAGAGAGAGAATCTTAAGCAGCCTCCGCCGCTCAGCACAGAGCCTGACGCGGGGCTCGACCCCATGACTCTGGGATCATGACCTGAGCCGAAATCAAGAGTGAGCTCAACGAACTGAGCCCCCCGCCCCCTGCCCTGTTCGCATTTCCACCAGCAGGATGTGAGAGACCCAGTTGATCCACACCCACCAACACTTGGAATTATCTGTCTTTTTAAGTGTAGCCAACCCAGTGGGCAGGTGGAGGCTCTCGATGCGGTTTTAATTTGCACTTCCCTTATGACTAACAATGTTAAACGTCTTCGTATGGGCTTATTGGCCATTTGTACATCTTCTTTTGTGAAGTAACTGTTCAGATATTTTGCCCATTTTTAGGTTGCGCTGTTTGTCTTATTATTGAGTTGTAGGCATTGTTTGTATACTCTGGATACAAGTCCTCTGTCAGAGATGCGTATCGTAAGTATTTTTCTCCCAGTCTGTGTCTTGCCTGCTCATTCTCTTAACGACGACTTTTGACGAGCCAGAGTTTTACATTTTGGTAGATTCTACTTTATCAAGTTTTCACAGTTTGTGCTGTCTGTGGCTTTTCCGAGAAATCAATGGCTTTAAAAAAAAAATCTCTTTACTTAAGTGGCCTTAGTAGGGAGACAAATTTAGGCATGTATGATTGATCCATCATCGTGCCAAAGAACAGGTCTTAGCTTCTTTCTTTGGTGGGAAGTTCACTCCTGTCTTGCCTTTTGTGTCCCCTTCCATCACAGGACGTCAGATGGTCACGGTTGAAGGAGCAAGCAGACCCAGCTTTCACTCCTGGCTCCCACCACTCACAGTTCTGTAGTCTTGGGAAAGTCATTGAATCTCTTCCCCCAATCCAGGGAGAAGGGAAGCTTTCTGACCTGAGCGGGAGGTGGCAAGGTCAAGTAGGGAGAGGGCTGTCCCAGGGCTTTGGCAGGTAAGCCAGTGGCAGCCGGTGGATGTCTTTGAGCCACTGCAGGCCTTTACTGTCAGGGGTCAGGTCTGGCAGGCTCTCACACCCTCACTGCATGGGAGGGAGACTGAGGCCAGAAAGGAAAGGGGAACCAAAATCACACAGCGTGTGCAGACAAGGCAGGGCTCCCCATTTCTGTTCCTAAGCTCTCTCCACACCCCGAGCTGCCTCTGGGCTAGATGGGCTGGTAGAATTGGCTATGTCCTCTCCCTGGGGTGGCAAGAGAGCCTACTCCTTGCCTGAACAGGACACTCCTGAGGCCTTCCTTCAGCCTAGAACTCTCTGGGCTATACCCAGAGCTGCGCCTGATTGCGGTTCTCTAGCGCCACCTACAGGACAGATGGATAACGACACACCGCCCGGCTTCTCCGACCCCAGATTCCTCAAACTTCGGACTCGGAAGGCGCCTGGGAACCGAGCGCCCCCTGTGGCCACCCAGGGCTCTGCGCCCTCCTCCGGTCTCTGCTGGAATTGCCCCACAGTCCCGTCAAGGTAGGAGCTTGCAGTATTGAATCAAATCTAAGACGGCCTCAGTTGAAAGACGCAGCATTTGTTTTTGTGCCACTAAAAAGGAAAAAAGCACTACCAAGTAAAATATGACACAGCACTCATCACTTAGAAATGTCATTTCGATTTACTGAAGGTGCTCTTTTAGAGTTGTTTTTTTTTATATCACTATTGCGCATGCCTATGATCAAAATAATTTAGTGAAGATATTCCTGAAACTTCTGCACATGTAGCGTCTAACTTTTCTGCTTCACTTTTTCCTTCAGGGTCACTGAGGTCTGTGTCGTTCCAGACAACACTGTCCTGTGTCATTAAGAGCGTGGGTGACACAGATTTTCTTCCGAGCATGTCATTCTTGTCTCGAGATGTCCTTCCAAGCTACAGTTTTGTTCCATAGGCATTGACAAATATGTCATGGGTGCTACTGTTAACTGCACTTGTGAAATACGTTCTGATTTCAGAGATGTTTATTTTATTTTGAAGTTGTAATGCTTATTTTTGAGAGAGAGACAGAGCACGAGCGGGGGAGGTTGCAGAGAGAGAGGGAGACACAGAATCCCAAGCAGGCTCCAGGCTCTGAGCTGTCAGCACCGAGCCCGACGCGGGGCTCGAACCCATGAACCATGAGATCATGACCTGAGCCGAGGTCGGATGCTCAACCGACCGAGCCACCCAGGCGCCCCTCAGAGATGTTTAAATGCGGAGGGACACGCATCTTAGAAGGCATGAAGAATGGTGTCAGCACGAGTTCAACAAAATTACTGGGGTGCCTGTAATTTTGTCAGGCCTGTGCAAGGGGCCCAAACAAGACTGTCCCATTTTTGTTCTCAGGGAGCTCACAATGCCCCTGGGAGACAGACATCAGACAAATAATCACGCAGAGATAACTACTTACTGGCCACAGTTGTGCTATGAGAAGGAGAAGCAGTAGGCGTGACTGAGTCTGGGGTCGGGGAGGGCTTCCCCGAGGAAGTGGCATCTGAGCTCTGATAAATGAACAGGACCTAGGTAGGGAGAGAGCCAAAGGCATGCAAGGCAGAGGCAACAGCATGTGTAAAGGCCCTGGGGTCAGGAGGCGGAGTTTAGGGGCTCCAGTGTGGCTGGAGTGTGATGAATGAGAGTGAGAGTAGCGGGTACTAGAGCTGAGAGGTGGGAAGGGACAGATCACGAGGGCCTTTTCCCAAAGCACAATGGGAAGCCATTGCAGGACTTTAAGTCGAGATGGAAACTGAGGTACAAAGGGGTTGAGCAACATGCCAAGTCACAGAAAGCACTGGAGACAGAAGTGGAATTCAGGTCTGGCTGGTTCTAGCACTCACGATTTCACTCCTTGCTGGAGGGGACAGAGGGGACTATCTCATCCACCTCCACGCTGTCCAGCTGAGGAGACTGTCGCCTAGGAAAGGGAACAGGCTGGCCCTAAGTGGCACAGTAGAACAGGGACTAATCTAGAACTCAGACCTCCAGGCCCCCAGCTCCCTTCTCGCACCCAGCTGGAGCAGTCCTGGCCCAGCCTTCGCCAAAGCCCCACCCCACCCCCCAATCCCGGGGACGCTATTGACGTGTGGAGGGCAAAGGGCTGTCGCTTCTTAGGCCCCGGGTAGCTGTGTCAGCCAGGTGTCCCTGTTTCCCAATTTGCACTAGTGGTTGGTTAAAACCTGAATCCTGGAGGCTTCCAAGGTCACGCCAGGCTCACAAGTGGACCCAGACTCTTGAGGTAATTGGGTGAGACCTGCACTGCACTTTCCTCTGGCCACCCTGCCAGGGAGGGTCAAATTCCAGTCCCACTGACCTCCCAGTCCCCCTGAGCCTTCCACCTAGGCTTGAAAGCAAAAGTGCTCTGAGCACATAGGGGCACAGTACCAAGAAATGGGGCCAACCGGCCAGGCATGTCTGCAGCCCCACTTGTCAGCACAATCCCCGGACTGAAGATCCTGGGACACACAACTTACTGTTTTTGTTTATTTGTTCCGGAAGAACATGTCTAGAACTGAACTTGCTGTGTCAAAGAAACCTGCAGTTAAAGATTTTTGATGATGGGGCGCCTGGGTGGCTTGGTCAGTTAAGCGTCCGACTTCGGCTCAGGTCATGATCTCACGGTCCGTGAGTTCGAGCCCCGCGTCGGGCTCTGTGCTGACAGCTCAGAGCCTGGAGCCTGTTTCAGATTCTGTGTCTCCCTCTCTCTCTGCCCCTCCCCTGCTCATGCTCTGTCTCTCTCTGTCTCAAAAATAAATAAACGTTGAAGATTTTTGATGAACTATCAGCAAACAGTCCTCCCAGGATTTTGCACCAATTACCACTCCTTGTAAAGGAGAATAAAGGGTGTTCCCCCATTGTCTGTCACCAGTAATGCCTGAGAGCTCTCTTTTCGTAATTTTTGCTACTTGGATAGTCCAGCCCCTCTCGTTAATGTTTGAATTTGCACTGTTTGTCATCGAGGAGGGGTTCTCAGACTTCATGTGTATCGAAGTAATCTACATACAGCCTTTGTCACAAAACCGAGAAGGCGTGCACACACTGGGGGAAAAATATTTGCAAAAGTAAGAGTTAGCAAAGGACTTGTATCTGATGTCTAAAGAACTCTAAATGCTTATTAATAAGAAGACTATTTAAATAGAATAGACACCCCATCAAGAAAATCTACAGACGGCAAGCAACCACACCATTCGTCTTAGAGAAATACAAATTCAAACCATAGCGAGGTGCCGCTTCACACCTACTAGAATGGTCAAAATTTAAACCCCACCAAACGTTGATAAGAATAGGGAGCCCCTGGAACTGTCGTACACAGTTGGTGGGAAAAGGTAAAACAATGCATTCACTTTGAAAAACAGTTTGGCAGCTTCTTAAAATATTAAACATACACCAACCGTAGGATCCAGCCATTCCACTCCTAGGTATTTCGGTTTAAAGTTTTTTAGTGTTTATTTATTTGTGTGTGTGAGAGAGAGACAGACAGAGCGCAAGCAGGGGGAGGGGCAGAGAGAGAGAGAGAGGGAGACAGAATCCAAAGCAGACTCCAGGCTCTGAGCTATCAGCACAGAGCCCGACGCGGGGCTGGAACCCACGTACCGTGAGATCACGACCTGAGCTGAAGTTGGACCTTAACCGACTGAGCCACCCAGGCGCCCCATTCCCCTCCTAGGTATTTATCCCAGGGAACAAAAGCATTTGTACCTACAGAGTTGTACAGAAGGGTTCACAGCAGTTTTATTTGTGATAGTTAAATATTGGAAACTCAAGTGTCCATTAGTATATGATTAGATAAATCAATTATAGCATATCCTCCTCCGCAATAAGAGTGAGCTATTGATAAACGCATCAACATGCACGTACCTCAAAATACTTAGGCTGAGTGAAAAAAGCCAGACAAAGGAAATGTACAGGCCGCATGATTTCATTTAGGTAAAACTTTGGAAAATGCACACTATCTATAGTGACAGAAAGCAGACCAGTGGTTGCTTGGGGAAGCAGTGGAAGGCAGCGGGGAAGAAGGGAGGATTATAAAGAGTTACCAAGAAACTTGGTGGTGATGGAGATTTTCATGGCAGTTCTCATTGTCTTAATTGTGGTGATGGTTTTACAGATATACATACATACTCATTAAATTGTTAAGGGCGCCTGGCTGGCTCAGCGGGAAGAGCATGCAACACTTGATCTTGGGGTCCTGAGTTTGAGCCCCAAGTTGGGTACATGTAGAGATTACTAAAAAAAAAATTAATTAAATTTTAAAAATTGTTAAACATATGGAGTTTACTGTATGCCAGTTATACCTAAAAAAACTGTAAAATAGAGAGAGATAATTGGGCCCTACCAGACCTACCCAATGATCACAGCGTGCACATGTGGGGTCCAGGAATCAGTATTTTAGACAGACTCCACGTCATTTCAATGCACACCAGAGCTCCAGAAGCACTGTTGCAGCAAAATGTCTCTGCCACCTATACCCCACGTTACCAAGACCTTATCTGAAGGAAGGAATCGTTTAAGGGGGGGCCTCTTCTGTGAGCACCTGCTACATATGGGGAGGGGGTGTCCTGAATCACAAAATGTTGGTCATTTTACAGATAAGGAAACCGAGATCTTCAGAAATAAACTGATTCTTAGGTAAGGGTCTCTTGGTTACAAATAACAGACATCACTCGAGTTAGTTACCCACTGCAAAAAGTGGAAGGGTCTGTAAAAACACAGGGGTCCCGCAGCCAGTGGCAAAGGGGGGGGGGGCTCGCGAGGCGGAAATGGGGATGAGGAACGTTATGGAACCTTGGTCACTTACGTCCTGCCTCTTCTCAGTTGTTCCCTCCTTCGCCTGCCTCTGCTGAGCTGCCTTTTCCACTTCTTGGTGTGGGTTGGGGAGAGAGGTTTAAACAGCCTCCAAGACTCAGTGGGTTCCTAAACCCCAGTTCCGTGTTTGGGGGAAAGCAAACTGATTGGCTCGGTTCGGACGGGTATCGTCTCTTCATCCAATCAGCTGTGGCCAGACGGGCGGGATCACCTGGTTCGGACCCGGAGGGAGGAGAGTGGAAAGGCAGAGCTGAGGTCGACCAGTGCTCTCAAACTTGAGCCTTAAGATCACCTAGGAGCTTGTAAAACATGCTCACCCGCCCCACTCGCAGCCGACACCCTGGGATCCGTTTCCGTTGGTCGGGACGGGGGCTCAGCGATGTGCCTTAACAGCTAAAGCGCAAACTCCTCGGGTTACAGCCTGAGAAACAGCTACTCTAGGCAGATACTCCGAAGGGATTTGGACCTGGAATCTGAATCGTGAACCCTCAGGGTGGGACCCTTAGGTCTCCCAGCTGCTAATGACAGACACCTGCTTAAAATGGAGGAAGCAAACCTGGAGATTTGCAGGTGCTGTGACTGGATCCTGGAGGGTAGATCATTGTTCCAGGAACTACCGGATTGAAGTCCCGAAACCCCAACTGGAATCTTGTTCCACCTTCTGCTGAGCCTTTCCCGGATTGGTTTCGTTAATAGGTGCACTTTCTCCTTGGGGTGACCTCCTGGGGGCAGACTCTCCTAGGTTCAGGTGGGTCACGTGCTCACCCTTAACCAATCACTGCGGACAGAGGGATGCATTGCTCTCCTGGACCAATTCTGGGCCACAGTCCTACCGCGGAAGCCCGTACTGGGATCCCTCCCTCATATTGCATGGAATCAAATGGAAGAGGGTTGCGTAGTCAGGACCAAACCAGAGTGCCGCAACCAAGAAGAACCCTGGGTGCTGAGCGGGCACTAAAAACAACCCGAAGAGATCATGGGTGTCTTTTGGCCCAACCTCCCATCTGGACAGGACCCGGTTGGAGGCCTGCCTGGAAAGGATTTCTGCCAGCCTCAGCCTCCGTGGTGGTCCCCTGCAATGGCCGGTCCCCATTTGTGCTTGGTTCTTGACAGGCAGGTGGCATGTGAACGTCATTACCACAAGTCAAGACTGACTCAGCTTCCAGCCAGGCAAAGAGCCCAACCCAGATCCTCCCAGTGAGTCAGGCCCAGCCTGGGCAAAGGAGGGGTGGCCCGGAGGGGGGTTCACCCTGGGCATCATTCCAGCTAGGATGGACAACCCTGTCATACGCATGGAGAGAAACAGGAATTTGGCACCCAGGCCTCCGGCTTACCAACCTCTGCCTACAGCTGCCTTCCTCTGGCCCTTCCCAAGGGATACAAGCTGGCCCCGAAGGGTGAAGTACAGAGCGCACAAGCTGATTTCTGTGGGCTGACTCTAGCCCACAGGTGTGTTTTGTTTGGCTTGCACAGAGTGTACAAATATTTAGTAGTCAGTATATGTTTAAACGGGGAGATTGCACATGAAAGCCCAGATTTCTGGCTGTTTTTGTAAAAAGGAAATATCTGGCAGGATGGGCCCACATTCCTGACTGTCAGACCTGCCTGAGGCCGAGTTCAGCCTCCATCCAGCCAACCCGATGCGGAAGCCGGCAGGGGACTTGTTAACTGAGCCAGAGGACTCTTATCTGAGTGGTTGTAGGCCTGAGTTTGTGACCCTGGGATTAGAATCCTTGGAGAACGTGCTGAGAGGGGTCCTTAGGTGAGCCCCTTCCTGCCTCTTGATGTCTTCCTATCTATTACCCGCCACGACCTAGGTCCTGCGTGGAGCCCTGGAGCTCCTCCCAGCCCGTGCACAGCCATCACATGATTCATCTGCTTCGTTTTCCTCACTTAATCTTCTCATTATCTCCCCCCCACCCCCCACCCCGCAGGCAGGGGTTGCACAGGAGGAGAAACCCCACAGCCAGGTGGTGTGATGGGATCTGCCCAAGGTCACAGCACTCAGGTGGGGTGTGTCCTCTCAGGGCAGAGCTCCTGATGCACCTGTCACAAGACCGGGGTCCAAGCCACAGCTCCAGAAGGCTGATTCACGCTCACATGCTCATGGGAGATTGACTCACAAAGAGGAGGCTGTGTAGCCAGGCACACCTGGGGTGGACTCCCAACTCTACCACTTACAAATTGCATGCCATCAGGTGAGTCTTGCTTTAGTCTCTTTATCCGTCAAATGCAAAACATCTCATGGGAAATGCTGCCACTGTTCAATTCACTTGACGCTTGCAATAAAAAGTCTGTCAAATACCTGCTGGTGAGCTGCCCCACGTGCTTGAAAAGTAGCTATGAAGAAGAGTGATGTTCTGACTCTTGGTTTCGGCTCAGGTCATGATCTCATGGATCGTGAGTTTGAGCCCCTCAATCAAGCTCTCTGCTGACGGTGTGAAGGGATTCTCTTTCTCTCCTTGGGATTCTCTTTCTCTCCTCTCTCTGCCCTCCCATGTCTCTCTCTATCTCTCTCACTCAAAATAAACAAATAAACTTAAAAAAAAAAAACTGATGCTGTTGCCATAGGGCAGTTGTTCTTAACTGGAGGGAGATTTTGCACAGGGTGGGGGGCAATTTAGCAATGTCTGGACACAGTTCTGACTGTCACCACCGGATGGGATGTGCTACTGGCATCTAGTGTGCACAGGTCAGGATCCCACTAAACAGCCTACAGCACATAGGCTGGCCCCCTATATTCCTTGGACTGAGGAATGATCCAGTCCAAGAAAACAACCATGCTGGGCACCTGGGTGGCTCAGTAGTGAAGCATCTGATTTCGGCTCAGGTCACGATCTCTTGGTTTGAGAGTTCGAGTCCCACTTCGGGTGAACTCGTGCCCCGCTTTGGGTAAACATGAGCCCTTCAAAGGGTGAGCATGAGCTCTGCTTCGGGTGAGCCCTGCTTCTCTCTCTCCCTTCTCTGCCCCTCGTGGGATTCTCTCCCTCTCTTCTCTCCATCACTTGCACCCTTCCTCTCTCTCAAAAATAAAAAATAAAACAACAACAAAAAACAACAAAACAAAAAAAACCATGTTGAGGTTGAGAAATCCTTCTACAGCAGGGCCCAGACATTTAAACATGCTATTGCATTACAATGCGATAAATAGGTGAGAAAGAAAGCACAGGGTGTGACTCAAGAAGACTCCCTGGAGGAAGTGACACCCAACCCGGATGTGAAGGATGAATAGAAATTAGGAAAGTGATGAGGAAGAAAGTTGTTCTGATTAAGAGGAATAGCAAAGGTAAAGGTCTGGAGGGTAGAAAGAGCCTGACATTTTTAAGGAAGTAAACTTTATTTTTCCTTCCGGTTTTATTGAGATACAATCAATGGACAAATGTGAGAAATAAGCCCGCTGACCCAATCAAAGGAGGGACGCGGAGACTCGGAGCACAGTGAAGCGAAGCTTTACTCAGCCTTCTCGCAAGAGCTGGTGTCTGAGGGACAGACACTCCAGGAGGCAACAGCAGACAATTTATCTCCTAGCATGAAGTCCCTCCCCTGGTTCCTCATTGGCTGAGTACTACAGAGGCAAGTCCCTCCCCTGGTTCCTCATTGGCTGAGTACTGCAGAGGTCACAGCCTTACCTGGGTGTCGTCTATGCCCGTGTAAGGCAAAAAGCAGTCCGACTGGAACAAATGTACATTCCTTGAGGTGACACAGGAAGAACTGAAGTCCTTTGGCGCACGCTTATTGCAAAGCCCATGAAACATAAGCCCCCAAAGTGGAAAGGGGAAGAACCAGGAAGTAAAGCATCTAAGGGTTTGGGATTCCATTGTGCAGCGGGGAGGGGTTCGTACATATTTCCAGTATGTTGTAATCCTATTGTTAACCAGACAGCACAGCTTTTCTTTGGTATTTCTAACAATGAACCGCTTACTTCTCACAATAAGGAAGTAAACTTTCACGGTGGCTGGAATGAAGTACAAGGCGGGAGGCAGCATCAGACCGTGAAAGGCCCCTGTAGGTCACATGCAGGAGCTTATACTTCAGCCTGAGAGTTAAGGGAAGTCCTTGAAAGAATAGAACAGGGAGTGGCCTGGTTTGGTTTGCTTCTGAAGACTCTGGAAGGGTGTGGAAGCAGGGAGGCTGCTGTGGGTAACCCAGGTGAGAGAGAGACAGGTGGATAGATTTGAGGGTTAGAAGCGGCCCTAACAACTGGAGGATGTGAGGGGCGAGGCCACGGGAGGAAACAAGGATGTCACCTGGGCTTCTAGCTCGGGCAGCTGGGGAGTAAGGGTGCCATTCTCAGAGCTGGGCTAAGCCAGGAACAAAGTGGACAAGGCTGCTGAAACCGAGTGGCTCCCAGCGAGGGGACTGTTGGAAAACAAGAGAGTCCATGTGGACTAGAGTTAGGGAGAATGGTGTGGGGAGCCATGGGGGTGCACAGCAGTGGGGGAGCCTACCCAGGAAGTGATATCCAGGCTGAGCCCCAAGGGCCACCCAGGAGTTGGCCAAGGGAGAGGTGGGGCATAGAAGGTTGATGGCCCAGAGTTGACAGAGAACCAACACATTCCAGCCATGCCAACTTCAGCTCATCTTCTATTTATTTATTTATTTATTCATTCATTCAGACAGACAGAGGTGGGGGGGAGAGGCAGAGAGAGAAGGGGACAGAGGATGCAAAGCGGGCTCTGGGCTGACAGCAGAGAGCCGGATACGGGGCTCAAACCCCGAGCCGTGAGATATGACCTTAACTGAAGTCGGGTGCCTAACCGACTGAGCCACCCAGGCTCCCCTCATCTTCTCTAATTAAAAGAGTGGGTTTGTCTCTGCCTGTTCCTCTCCGTAAGCACCTTGCCACTCTCTCCAGCCCTGACCAATTGTCTGGAATTTCCCCAGGGGTCAGGAAGTCTTTTTCAGGGAGATCTCCAAGCAGGTCTGCACAGATGGGCCCCTTTCTAATGTGCAAAGACTTCCACAGTAGAAGGAGCCAAAGTACACCCTCCCCCCCACCCCCGCCCCACCGCACTGCCACCTGCCAAGGGTTTTTGCTTCTAATCTCTTGGCTCAAAGCTACAGGAAATTGAAAATAGGTTCAATAGGGTCTCTTTCAAAATCTGGGGAGCTCCCTTCCCTCCTGACGGGTAGAATGCTGGAATGTGGAGGAGAGGCTGTCTTTCATGGGTCAGGAGTCCTGACCCCCATTTATAATAAAAGCAGCAAGTTAGCTTGATTCCAGAGATGGCCTCCATCCGTTCCTCCCCTCCCTGTCTGCGAGAGCCGCAGCTCCATCAAGAGGCGGAGTCTCTTCCTTCATCCCCTTGAATCGGGGCTACCAGGTGACTGCATGACCAAGAGAAAAAGTGAAGTGTTGCTGTGCCAGATGGAAATCTAATCTTTCAGAGGACAGGCAGCTTCCGGTTCTCGTTTTGGGAACCCCAGCCACCATGCTGTGAGGGAGCCCAAGCAGCTACGTGGAGAAGCCCATGGAGAGGATGGAGTTCCCAGCCCACGTCCATCATCAACTTGTGAGACATGTGCGTGAGCCCTCTTGGAAGTGGAGGGTGCCCCAGCAGACACTGAGAGAGACAAGCTGTTCCCTCTGAGCCCTGCTCATACTGCAAAATCACAAACAAATAAATGCTTGTTGTTTTATGCTCAAACCACTTTTGACAAAGCTCCCATTGTGATCTCAAGACTCACTAGCTACCCCTTTGGAGTATCAAGTCACTGCAATAATGATGACAGCAGCCAGTATTTATTGAGCACACGTCACATCCTAGGCACACGCTAAGTGTTACGTACCTGATCTCATGAGATGGGTTAAGCACTTACAGTGCTTAGGACAGTGTCTGCACATGGTAAGTGCTCAATAAACAGTAGCTATTTGGGGCACCTGGTGGCTCAGTCGGTTAAGTGTCCAACTCTTGATTTCGGTTCAGGTCATGATCTCACGGTGCTGACAGCGGGGAGCCTGCTTGGGATTCTGTGTCCCCCTCTCTCTCTGCCCTTCCCCCGCTTATGCTAGCTCTCTCAAAAATAAGTAAATAAAGAAATAAACTTAAAAATTTCAACAGAAAATAAATAGTAGCCATTTCCATTGAATAACACTGCATAATAGCCCCAGCACGTGGGGACTGTAATTCATCATCCCCGCTTTAGAACTGAGAAAACTGAGGTCCGGCAAAGTTAAGAGACACAGTGAGTAAATAGTGGAACCCAGCTCAAGCCCAAACCTGCCTGAGCCCAGGGGCTTTTTTCTGGCCCCTTGGTCCTGCTGAGCAAACTACAGTTCACAAAGGACACCTTTCTGAAAGATTGCCATCAAAATGGTTTAAAACGCAAAAGGTCTCCACCCCTTGAACCAGTAAGTTTCAGTGGGTTGGATGATCTCCCACATTTCAGGAAGGACTCCAAAACAGTCACCCCCAATGTAAGTGACAGTTCTCCAGTAGCAGCATCAAGGTGAGGTGGGTTTAATTCTGTTAAACCACCCTTTTCCCTCTTAATATGAACGTCCAAAGCCTGCAGAGAATTAGAGAGGTCACCGTGTTTCTCTTTCAAGTGCCAAGAACAATTTAGCACATCGTGCCTCCTAGGCCTCCTCATTTGACCTAGAGACTTCTCAAGGTTAGGCTCAAATGGTCTCTAGGTGATTTCACATCTGACTGGCAGCAAGATTAGCATGGTTAAGAACAAGAGTTAAGAGCATAGGCCACTCCAGAGAATCAGGTAGCTGTGTGATTTTAAGCAAATGGCTTAACCTCTCTGATCCTCAGTGTCCTCATCTGCGAACTGAGAACAGTATTATTACCTAATTCGTGGGGCTATTGCAAGGAGCCAATGAGGTAATGCCTGGACAGAGCAGGGGCTTGGTTAATTCTGTTTTTATTATTACTAACTACGGGAGAGAGTGATAACTACATCCAAGAAGGCTGGGCTCCCTCCAGAATTAAGGCCACTCTTAAGTGAGAATATGTGCTAGGCAGGACTTCTCAACTGTCAGCAGCAACTCCTGAGAACCACCCTCACTGAAGCGTGCTCCATGATTCCATGATCTGTGATTCCAGCTGAGATTAAGTCTTCTAGCAAAGTTCATCTGTAACCTTCAGGAAATACCAGAATCGCCCAGAGAGCTTGTTTACAAAGCAGATTCTTAGAGCTCTCCTTCCAGGAGTCTCTTTTAGGTTTTACGTGGGGTCGGGTTTGGGATATGTTTACCCAAGTAATTCTCATCCAGAGTCTGAAACATTGCCCTAAACCAAGGATAGGCAGACTTTTCCATAAAGGAGAGTAAATACTTTCGGCTTTGTGGGCCAGATGTCTCCGTCACAACTGCTCCGCTCTGCCCTTGTAGCACAAAACCTGCCACAGACATTAAGTAAATGAAGAGTTGTGGCTGTGTCCAATAAAACTTTATTTACAAAGACAGGTGGTGGGCCAGATATGACCTCTGGGCCATACTGTGCCAGCCCCTGCTCTCTGCCAGCCCATATCTCTTCCACCTATAACCAATAAAGACACGGATATGTGTAAAAAAAAAAGTGATACATTTTTTTTTTTTTAATTTAAAATTATGACCTGGAAAGAAGCAGTCAGTTTCAGTGATCCAGGATTCCTCCTTATACCCAATTGGAACAGATCCAATACTGGCTCAGGTTGCCAACCCCAGAGAAAAACCAAACCAAGTGGCAAGTCCTCAGGAAGTCTCCACAGCTTCCCCGCCAGGGCTGTCGGGCTCCATGGAGGGAGCGTGCCCGGGCTGCCAGGGGCTGCTGCTTTCCAGCCCGCGGGGCTTTCTTTCTGCCATTCACCCCCTCACCAGCCTGATTCCTCTCCATTGCTCTGTAGCCGACACTGCACCCGTGCTCCACGGGGGTGGGGGGGGGGGTGGGCGGACCTTACTGTACTGCGGTCACCTCCCGACCATCTCTGGGAGCATCTTCCGGTGATTGCAACCGCAGAGCAAGCAATTCCAAACGTACGTGCCCAGAAGCGCAGCACCTCCATGGTTTAGCTGAGATCCGGAGCCTCGAGTTGCAACCGTTGGTCACGCGTGGCCAAGGCACCGGCAGCAAAATGGCAATCCCGGGGAATGATCTGGGGAGATGCGAGCGTCTCGGTGATCGATGGCGATTCTGAAAATGAAAGAGACAAATGCCATCTGGGTAAACTCCCTACAGAAGGTGACAGAGCGTCAAGACGGAACAGGGAACACTACCTCCTTCCGCACTCCGAGGTCGGTCTGCTCTTCCCCGAGCACAGAAGTCAAAGGTCCCGCGTCTTAGGTCAGCTCTGGCTCTCCCATCTCAGACACTCGGGGCCAATCAGGCCTTCAGATTCGCCCAGCCAGGCAGTGGGAGTCCCGCAGGAACACGAGGCGCTGAACAATGGGACAGGGAGTCCGGGGCGTGATGCTGAGGAGGCTTTTTCCCACAATGAGTTTCGGAATCGTGGAGTCAGTAGAGACGAAAGGAGGAAGGGTGTGGCCAGAGCTGCCCCCCGCCCTTTCCCAGAAGGGGTCCGTGGTACAGAATAAAGACAACTGGCTTGAAGCAAGCCTTCTGGAAGAAGCCAACTGGTCACCTCAGATTCACTGCAGGGGCGGGTGGGGGGGAGGGGGGGAACAACACGATTCCACGCGGGGCTGTTTTCTCTCGAATTTACAGCACCTAAAGCCTGATGCCCGACCTGAGTCAAGAGCTGTCAGGACAAACCACTAAAGGGCTGCCCAGGGATGCAGTGGAGGACAAGACGGTGGCCAAGCTGTCCCCACCGCACCCAGCATCCCTGAGCCCAGCGGGCCCCATCCTGGGTGTAATGCAGAGGCAGCTCAGGGTATATACCAAGGGGGCCCCTGTCAGGCCCGGGCTGGGGTGGGGGGTGGGGAGAGCACAGATTGACTAGAATCCCCTGAGAACTGAGGCACAGTG
Organism: Prionailurus bengalensis; assembly: GCF_016509475.1. Lineage (NCBI taxonomy): Eukaryota > Metazoa > Chordata > Mammalia > Carnivora > Felidae > Prionailurus > Prionailurus bengalensis. The sequence goes on from NC_057359.1 coordinate 86,740,416, forward strand.
CAAAGGAGAAAAGGGTGGAGTTTCCTCTTCAGGCCTAGTCACTCTGCCTCCCTAGGGAGGAAGAAGGTATTGTGCCACTGCCAGCACCACTGACATCTTATTCCAAACGATGACACTGGGTTGGGTTGGGGGGGTGGGGGGAGGGGGGAGAATTTCAGCACAGACCCCGGCTGGGAGACGGCCCCCAGTGAGAACCTCCCTTACAGTTGTCCTAGACAGGGTCTGGGTCATGTCCCAAGCCCTGGCTCATGACAAGGTGTGGAGCCTCACCAGCGCCCACCGCCCACCTAACCAATCTTCAGGCTGTCAGCCAGGCAGCTCAAGTGGTGAGGGTAAGAGAGTGCGGGTCCCAGGAGCCCAACAAGTTCTTCTCGGTCTTCCTCACTCCAACGAAACTGCGGACCCCTAACAGTCTACCAAAGAGAGAGCTGTCCACGTGGCCAGTCACAGAACCCACGTACAAGACCACAGTGACGTCATCCAAACAGAGCAGAAGGCTGGCGCCACCCCGTCCTCATTGGATGATGCTGTCGGGCTGCCCGTTCTGGGCCACCTGTCCAGGGTCAGAGGCGGGAGTGGGGTTGGGCGTGTTGCTCTGCAGGTAGCGGCGGAAATCTTTGATCATGGGCCGGAGGACCTGGATGAGGACACTCAGCGCTGCCTGGGTGCCCTCCATGGCCTGGGCCTGGCGCTCCTGGGCGCAGGCCTGGACCTCCTGGGAGCGGCGGATCATCTGCAGTAGGTCGTTCTGCTGCTCCAGGTGCTGGGCGATCTCCTTCACGTGCAGATTGGTAACTCGCTGCTCCTGGATCAGCTTGGCGGAGTTGAGGGCGATGCGGCTCTTGAGCGCCTGGGGTTTGACCGAGGTATCAGCGTGCTGAGCCATCATCTCCACGGGGGCCTCGGCGGGCAGGGGTGGGGGCGCCTCAGCGGTACAGTACTCCACCACTCCCTCCTCCAGCGTATGATAGGTGGTCTCCGTGGGGACTGTGGGGGAAGAAAGAGCAAAGGCAGTGGCAGGTCACCTGCTGGAAAGAATGAAGCTGGCCACACAGGGCAGGGAGGAGGCCGTTAAGCCCTATTCTGGGGGAATTCAGGTCCTTTGGCTTTAGAGCTCTTCTTGCATAAATCTAGAATCTAAAGCGTTTAGAATCTACTTGGTAACCACAGGACCAGTCCCAGATCAGCAAAAGCAAAGATGCTGATTAACAATGCTGGTGCACAGAGCGCCTACTATGTGCCAGGCACCGTGCTAAGCCCTTTGCACGCGTTAGCTCGACGAATCCTCAGAATGACACAGAGAGGCAGGCACTGTCGTGTTCCGTTTTGGAGATGGGGAAACAGACTCAAAAACGTGGAGTACTCGCTCAAGGTTACACAGTTTATTCAACAGGCCCAGGAAGCAAGCCCAGGTCTCCCTAACACCGGAGTCCAACTTGCTCAGAACCACCGCACTGGGATGCCTCCAGCCGATAAAGGCAGGGCCACATGCTCTCCAGTGCCAGCACTCAGCAGCCATCTTGGGTGGGACTCTGCTTGAAGCGTTTGCAGCCACACTCGCCTTATCTCCCTCCTTCTTTTATGGCCAAGCAGTTGCTGAAGTGCCCAATAAATGCCTCCTGTCTCCTTGGCCAAGGGAATACCTAGAGGTCCTTCCTGTTCTAGAGGAGCAACTGCTTTAGACTAGTGTTCGATCCTCTTTCCCACCTTGCTATCCTTAGGAAATATGGCTGCAGGGGGGATGGCACTCACACATACACCCAATTCCCCAGAGCCCCACTGAGGCTCACTGACTGATACAGGCCAATAGCCCAGCACAAACAAGCAGTTCACGGTCACTGGTACAAACCTTTATCTGAACTGAAAAATCCAACCAAACCATCATCATTCATAGCTGAGAACCTTTGAAGGAATTCTGGGTGGGTTGTTTGGGCCTCCACGCCTGTGGGAAAGGTCAATTTCTCTATCCTTCAGTGCCAACATCAGCTCTGGGTCCCCACCCCGATCAGGAAGCCCCTTCCTTCTGAGTCCTTAGGTTCTCCTGACCGACACTACGGTTATTCATGTGTGTCTTATCTGTCCTACTAGAATATAGCTGGCCTATATTTTAAACACCTTGGGAATCCAAATCCCGGTGCCAAGCACAATGTGTGACATGGAGTAAGTGCTGGTGTTTGAGGAGTGAACGAACAGATTAACTCTAGGAACCATGAGGTTTCTGAGCAATGCCTGATGAACGTTTGCCGCACTGAAAACCCAGAACGTCTTTGTCCAGAATCGATGCCTTACTTGGGTATTATTATTCCCATCTATCTGTCCATTCGACAAATATGTCCTGACTGCCTACTATGTGCCAGGCCCTGTGATAAGTCCCATGGGGATACAGACATGGTCTCTGTCTTCAAGGACCACAGAGTTCAGTCAGTCATGGACACGAATGATGGCAAAACAGTTGAGAGCAATCCAGCCCATCAGAAGTCCAGACTGTGTGCTGAGGAAGTCCCAAAGAGAGTAAGATCACTTCTGTCTGCGGAGCTCTTGGAAGGCCGGGTGGTCTTCCAAGACTCCCATCTGACCTTTGACCCTTGGCAGCCAACCTTCCCCGGGCTGCCCCAGCTCTGGCTGGCCCTTCCCATTTATGCACGACGGACTGGGCGGGAGAGGTCACTCACTCTGTGTCAGGGTGACCGTGGCTGCGGCTGCAGTGGCTGTGGGTCCAAGGGCCACGGGGTGGATCTCTGTGGTACTGGGCAAGCTGATGATGGTAGCCTCGCCCAGCAGGTTGCAGATGCGCTGTTGCATGGGGGTGAGCAGGACGGGGGCTACAGCTGGGCCACCGCCGCCACTGCCACCACCTGTCCCAGGCCCACCGGCTCCATCCTCCTCAGTGGGCCCTGGGGCCTCGCCACCCTCCACCGCTGCCCGGACCTGGGCAACCTTGCGACGGACCTCGGTCTTGAGGTCAGACCACTTCTTCTTGACCTCAGGCAGCTCCCTGCGGCAGGTGGCCACCGCGTTGACCCTTCTTAAGATGCCGTGCCAGGCCGCACTCTTGGCAGCCAGAGGGACCCCGGCGTTGAAGTGGTTCACCAGCAGGTGCTTCTTCAGTTCCAGCTCCTCTACGATGATTTCCACCTCTCGCTCAGAGAAGTTCATCTTCCTCTTCTTGGCTGGGACGGCCATGGCCTCTCCCCACCCTCCCTTTTTAAAGAAATTATAATCCCCCCAGGCGCCCCAATTCCCCTTCTCTTCTTCCTCAACCTCGCCTCTCACCCACCCCCCTACAGGGGATAGGCCGGGCTTGCCCAAGGCCAAGCCCCAGGCCTTTGGTAACCCCCCTCGCTACGCAAAGTGCGTAGGGCCCAGCCCCGACCGGCCCGGCCGCTGCCAGCCAGCTGCGTAATGGCTTCCTGAATCTGCCTCTTCCGCCGGGGCGTGCGGAGATCCGCCCACTTCCCCTTTTCCCGCCTCCCAGACCTTCTCCCGGGGAACGTGCCCTCCTGGTTGGCCGCGGCTCAGGCATCACGTCGATCACTGGTTCTTGTGATCTGTCGCTCAGCTAAAGGACACGCCTATTTGCTGGAATTGGCCTGATCATTGGTCTGTCGCTACAGAGCGCTCCGCCCACCTGCCTTTATTCACTTCCATTGGAAAGTCGTTCTGTCCTTCAATCGTCAGTATTACGACTATTAAACGCCGTTAAATTCAGCTATTTTATTGGTGGTTTAGGGAGTTCGATTACCGAAACCCGGCCTCCTGAGGATACCTAGTGCTTTTGGCCTTGAGCCACTGGCCAATTAATTTTTAATTCTACTCACGGGGGCCAACTCTGCCTTGCAGCCTCAGCTCACAAGTGCTCTTCACACAAATCCTACTTCCCACCCGAGACTACGATATCTCCGTACACGACCGCTCCTCCCAGCCTTACGATTCCTCAGCCTAAACAGCGTTTCTCAATGGAAATTGGACACGGGGCCTTCCGCCTGCTAGTCACATAACTTCTGCCTATCACGGCCTGACTTCCTCTCTCTGGCCCAGTTCAGCCAATCCCCACCTCTTTCAATTTGAATCGGCCGCAGGCTGAGCAGGGATCGCCCCGCCTTCTCCATTGATCCGCGCAGTGCCCGCGGCGTGCGCGGTCCTCGGGGAGGCTCCGCCCCGCCCAGGGGGCCGTCGGGGCCTGTGACTGGCCCACGGCGCGCCTGGGGGCGTGGCCAACAAGGCGGCGCGCGGCGGGGCGGGGCTCCCGGAAGCGGCCCCTCCCGCCCCCTTGCCGGCTTCTTCCATCCCGCGCTCGCGGTCTGGGGACTCCAGCGTGTCTTCCGCGTTCTCCCCGCCGGCCAGCCGCCCCCGCCTCGCGCCCGGCGCCCCTGTCTCGCGCCCGATGGTGAGCAGTGTGTTGTGCCGCTGCGTGGCTTCCCCGCCGCCGGACGCCGCCACCGCCGCCTCGTCGTCCGCCTCGTCGCCGGCGTCCGTGGACCCGTGCGGCGGCGCCGTCTGCGGGGGCCCGGACCACCGGCTGCGCCTGTGGAGCCTGTTCCAGACCCTCGACGTCAACCGTGACGGCGGCCTGTGTGTCAACGACTTGGCCGTGGGACTGCGGCGCCTGGGACTGCACCGCACCGAGGGCGAGCTTCGGGTAGGCGGCGCGCACAGTCCGCGCGGTCTGGGAGGGGGCTTCTTCGCGCCGCAGCTCCGGGGGCTCGGGGTGACAGGTCTGGGCTGCTTGGTGACAGGCCTGAACAGCCCGGCTTCTTGAGCAGCCCCTGGGAGCGTGGCAGGTCTGGTGGCCCGCCTGTTGGGCTGGGTAGAACACCCAATTTGTGCCTTGGTGGGAGTGGAGCTGCTTCTTGACCTCTGTGGGCGCTTGGGCCAGGGGAAAAGGCTCTCCGTGGGCACAGGTGGGCACCGTCTGGGGCTGTCTAGTGGGCAATAGCCCTTTTTGCTTAGGCTTTCCCCAGAGTAGAAGGCCAAGTCTTGGGAGTCGCCTTTTGTCACCCACTGACTTTCCAAGCTAAGCTTGATGCTCTCCCCTACCCCCCATGGACTATTTCATCCATCCTCCAGCGGCACCCCTCCCTTCCCTTCTCGTTTCCATGCCAGCCGTGGGCCCTGATCTGGTTCCTCTCAGAAGCATGTGGGAGTTAGAAAAAATGGGAACTGGGGTTTGAGGCAGCTCTGTGAGGATGTGGGTGAAGACTGACAGTTCTCATTGTTTAGGCTCATCCCCATTGACGTGCTTATCCAGAAGATGGGATCGTGATCTAGAGTGAAAGAATCTGGGGGGAAAGTCTTCCTAAAAGTGAAAGTGTTGCAAACCTAGGATGTCCTTATTCCTGTTCTGGAGTGGGCTTTGGCCAAGGAGGATGGGGGGACAGAAGATGGATGGGGGGCCATAAAGAAAAGTGCTGTCCTTTCTTTGTAAGAACCTCAAGCAGAGGCTGTCCCTTCCCCTTCTGTCTCTCATGGTGTTTTCCCGGCCCGGCCTGACTTGGTAGTCTCAGGCACTCTTCCCAAGTGTTTGATTCAGTGTGGCTTAACCTGATTTCCAGCCTGGACTAGAACTTCCGAGTGCTTTACCTAGTAACCTGTTTCTCTTGTGAGTTTAGTTTGTTTGGACCATTTGCACGTAAAACAATTGGAGAATCTCTCATCGCCAAGTATGAAAAAAAGTCTGATAATACACCAGTGAATTAAATCCATTTGTTGGTTGGGTGGGTATCTGTAAGGTGTTTTTAACTCCTGCCCACAGTATATTGGATCAACATCTAAGGTATTTAACCCACTTAGGATCAGCCTAGGAAGACCAAAAGTAACACTGTGCAAGATAGAATCTTTGGGTAAGTCCAAGAGGCTTAGAGACCAGTTTAAGTTTTTTTTTCTTCTTCTGAGTTTTACACAAAATGGCATTGTGAGCTAGATATTTTCCCATATATATCTGATGAATAAGTCACTTGGAAAGACAGGATGGCTAAACTCAGAGGGTCTGGGCTCAGTGAAGTGTGAGCCTATGTGAACCTTTCTGCTTTCGTGAGCCTACCCACCTGACATATGTTGCCAGGCACATCGAGGGCATCTGGCTGCAGGAGTTACTCAATATTTTTATGCCATGCTTTGTGCCACAACTGTAATTCATGATACATCTGATATTGATGCTCATCTTTTTTTTTGGTAGTAAATTTGTAAGGGCATATAAGGAGAAAGTGACCGTTTTTTCTTTCAGGTGTTAAAAGAAAACTTTTTCAATTAACCAAAGGGAGCTTTGCCCCTTGGGGTCACATTGGCTCTAAAATCTTGGACTCTGACTTATCTCAGTTCTGTGACATGAAACAATTCCTTATTACTCTTTTGGTGTGTAGATTTAGTGTGAACTCTATTTCCACAACTCTTTCAGCTTGAGAGACACAGAATGAACCAATTTACATCCAAGTTACCGCTTACATCCAAGAGCCACTTACATCCAAGTTCATCCTGTGGCAAATGGTTGAAGTATTAGAGAACCTCCTTTTTTTGTAAATAAGTGGGCCACAGGAAGACATACTCCCTCGTGAACCCCCCCCCCCCCATACCACTTCCTGTCGAAATTCTATCAGTATTAGCTACATACAGAAAAGGCGGTGTTGCAGTTTTGCAGAGCTAGCAAAACCAAAAGAGAATTTGGGGGCCCTTCTGTCCGAAACGGGGCATTGGAAAACACCATATCAAATTTTGGTAGCTTCTTCACGTGACCCAGAGGGCCAGTCTGAGATGCAAGGGTTTGTGCAGGACTCCACTGTGAGTGCTTATCAGTGGGTGGTGGTGAACCCAGGCCGGGTGACTACACAAAGCCTCTTGCTGGCTTACAACAGGTCAAGCCAAGTTTCCTTTAGACACGGACCAGCCGTTTTTTGGCACCTGCCTTTATTTCAGAAGAAATTGGGACAGCTGAGGGAAAATAACTTAAAGTGGAAGTGGGCAGAGAAGCCCATGGCAGCCAGCCAGGGAAATCTTCTTTGTAAAGGGCGTGTGAGCCAGAAGCCCGTCCTAGGACAAAAGAGGGGCAGGGCTTGTTAAAGAAAGAAAAGAGATGACGACAACACTAGTGACTTTGGGAGATGAGGCTTCAGCTGGAGCTAATTATAGATTGCCTATTTCGGCAGTTGCATGTGACCAAACACCATCTTTGTTTTAAAACAAATTTGAAACCTCGGTTAGAGCTCAGGCAGCCAATTAGAGAACGCAGTCTGGGTGACGTGGAAACCGTTGTCCCTTCAGCTGAGGCTTGTGGGCCCTCTTAAGGGACTGGTGTTTCATGCAGGTGGGGATTCCAGAAGACCTGTTGAGTTTGCTCACTCAAAAGACTGGCATAGGCGCCATGGAGTTTGAGCTCCACAATGACGTGGTGAAGGAAGCAAGACCGTGTTTTCACCCCATTTTACAGAGCAAGGAACAGAGGTCCGAAAAGACCATTTGGCCACTGAGGAATTACGCCAGAGAAGCAACTGGAACTGTCTTCTGATTCCTGCTCCACTCCTCTCTAACTCTACCTGTTTCCGAGGGACACACGGAGAGTTCCGTCCCGGGCCCACAAAAGATGAGGAGAGATCCATTTAGAACCACATCTGTTATTCCCCAAATAGATTTCAAGATTATCCAGAGATTATCCTATCCAAAACTGAGAATCCACCCTGCCCTAATTCTCCCCTTGACCTGAGCGGCGTATAGTGAGGCAATATCTGTTGACTTGAAATCATTGAATAGAAGATTACCAATGTCAAGTTGGCATTGCTTAATCCCCAGAAGGTACTGTTGAACTCTATGCCTTTTACTTTATTCTCTTTCAAAGGTTTTATTTTTAAGTAATCTCTACACACAATGTGGGGCTTGAATTTATAGCCCCGAGTTCAAGAGTCACACGCTCTTCTCGCTGAGCCAGCCAGGCGCCCCGAACTCTATACCTTTTAAATGTTTGGCCTTTTGTGAGGAAGGTATTTACCTAGATAGCCAGACTTAGGTGAGATCATCTGCAGAAGAAAGAGCCTTATCATAGAAAGGGGATGGACAACATTTAAGATAATATAATATAATATAATATAATATAATATAATATAATATAATAGGATATAATGGCCCATTAGAAAAAGAAAAATGCTATTTGCAGATTGGATTGAATTCGTATATTAAACTGATTGTGTTTTATTGTTGCAAAATTGGTTCCTGGCTTGCAGTAATTATCAAGTCAACTAGAAGGTTTTTTGTTTTTTGTTTTTTTTTTTTAATTCATTACCATTTGGAAAGGTGGAATGAGGTACCCCATCCTAAGACCAAATGATAAAACAGGAATATACCAGAGTGGGCCTCATCTGGATCTGCAGCTAGATTCCTTTGATGTTCAAGGAGTCATTAATTGTTGGAGCCTCACAGAAACCACAGGGGACTGAGAGAAACAGTAACTTTGCTGGTATTCATTTCCAGTCCTGCTGAGTACAGCCTCAAGGTGAATCTGGTGAACCCAACTCTACTTATCCATTTGGACTAGTCTCATTAACCTAAATCTGGGCAGACTTTTCATTTTTAACCATTTCTTCTTATACTAATGTGAATCTGGCAGAATCAAAGAATTTAGTCTTGGGAGGGTCACTGGCCATCAGAGGCCAGCCTCCCCACCTAGTGTGGGGAGCTTTCCTCCTATGGCATCCTTCATAGACGGCCGCCCAGCTCATTCCATTGTGGACCTCGTCGGGGTCATTGTGAGTTCTTTCTTATGTCAGACAGTCTGCTCGCATCTGCAAATGCTACCCATTTGCCCCAAGCGATCCAAGGACTCTGTAAGTATCTGAAAACAGCTGTCTTATCTTTCTATAATCTCTGCTGCTGCTAAAGGCAGGTTTTATCATGCATTTCTTGATATGCTGTCTGTACCTTTCGGGGTCCCTCATCTGAGGCAGGATACCATGGGAGTACAGACTCCTCTCGGAAACATCGCACCAAGTCGAAGAAGCCAGTCACAGAGACCATGTATTATGTGATCCATTTATATGAAAGTCCAGAATAGGGAAAGCTATAAAGACAGAAAATAGACTAGTGGTTGCCTAGGCCTGGGAGGGGTAGGGAACGGAGAGATAAGAAGATGATAACTAAAGGTCTTGGGGGCTCTTTTTGAGGTGAGAAAATGTTCTACAGTTGACCATGGTGATGGTTGCACCTATCTGTGAATACACTAAAAACCACTGAATTGTATAAATGGGTGATTTGTATGGTGTGCAGATTTTATCTCAATAAAACTGTTTTCAAAAACTCAGTACAGGGGCTCCTGGCTGGCTCAGTTAGAAGAGCATGAAACTCTTGATCTTGGGGTTGGGAGTTCAAGCCCCACGTGGGGTGTAGAGATTAGTTACGTAAATAAATAAACTTAAAAACAACAACAACAAAAAGCCCAGCACAGGATTTGTGGTACAAAACCTGGGTGCAAAACTTGTTTCTGCTGCCTGCTAGCCGTGTGACCTTGAACACATCCCTCAACCTCTCCGCGCCTCAGTTTCCGTATCAGACACATGGCGGTATGAATACCTATTTCCTAAGGTTGTTGTGCGATTGAATTGAATTAGATAAAGTATATAAAGAGCCTAGCAGAGTGTCTGATACCTAGGTGTTCAACACAAAGTAACTTTCTCGTCCGCTGAGTCTTTGAAAATAAGATGCCCAGCGTTGGTTGTAGTCAGCTACAGTGTCTCCCAGATTGCCTAGGTGAAGAGCGGAACAGAAGGAAAGAGAATGTCTGGGGACATAGGTAATTAAGGTTGTATAGCACCCAGGTCTCCTTCCTCTCAGCTGAGAGGGCCTTCTGTTTTCGAGAAGGAATGTGGGTTGCTGGGTCTGGCAGACTTGAGGAAGATGGAAACAAAGAAACCCTGCTGGCAGGAAATCTCTTAAGAAGTTACTGAAATGGTAGACTCACTCTACAGCTAAGGAAGTCTTTTTAGCCCAGATGTTCCCCTGGATGGCACTGGGCCCTTATGGGCTCTCACAAGCCTTTTGCCCGCCTCGTGAGCCATGGATGGCCTTCTCTGACGTCTGAAGTTCACTTTGAAGTTGTGAAAATGGAAGCTCAAGTGGAGCTGACTTCAAACCTTTGGAGATAAGCTCGCCAACCTCGTTATTTTGCAAAAGCGGGACTGAGACTCAGAGGTCAGGCTGGCTTAAGGCAAAGGCAGTAGCAGAGTGCGGGATTTTGACTCCGCCTAATTTAGCTTAGCACGCGCTGCCTCCGTGGCTGTGGATACTTCACTAGACCTCAAGGCTTTGCAACTTTTATTTTCCCAGTCCATGACATTGACGCATCTGCCTATAACACCCGCTCAGCATTTTAGGACCCCTGATGGTGCCCAGGAAGGAGTGACTAAAATGATAGGTACACTCTTCCTAAGTATGAGATATAAAAGACTCAACACAATACCTTAAGGAAAAAAAAAAAAAAAAAAAAAGGAGAAATTTTTGTCTTAAAGGTGTACCTTCCAAGTTGGGGTGCCTGGATGGCTCAGTCGGGTAAGTGTCTAACTTCGGCTCAGGTCATGATCTCGCAGTCTGTGGGTTCAAGCCCTGGGTCGGGCTCTGTGCTGACAGCTCAGAGCCTGGAGCCTGCTTTGAATTCTGTGTCTCCCTCTCTCTCTCTGCCCCTCCCCTGTTCCCGCTCTGTCTCCCTCTCTCAGGACTGAATAACTTAAAAAAAAAAAAAGTTTCATAAAAAAAATAAAGTAAATAAATGAATACAAAGGTAGAGCTTAAGGAGATTCTTATCTGCTTTAAACTCTAGGCTAGGAAGCTTGAAAAGGAGGTGAGTCATGACTCATTTTCTAGGGCCAAAGGGGAAACTGGAGACGGTGGCTGTCCCTGTTCCTGCTGTTGCTTTGTGAAGCCTTCCACGTTGTTCCCAACAACCCCTGGCCTCATGCCTTCTTTCCTCCAGCCCTCCCTCCTCGGCTGGAGTCTGACGTGTGACTCTTCTTACCAAAACACAAAGAAAACCACCTATATTGTGTTGGAAAACTCTCAAAGGCCATTGAAATGCCTATGGTGAAAAGAGGCGGGCAGAGGATAGTTTAGAACGAGCACAAACTGAAATCTTGGCTGTGGGTGACAAAGTTGAGTAGTCCTGTTGGTTAAAGCCAGCCGGCTACAGCCCCCACCTTCATTAATCTGTTGGCCTTCCCCGCCCCCCCCCCGCCCCCCCCCCCCCCCCCCCCCCCCGCTTCTCCTTTTGGTTAATGCCTTTAGGCTGAGTCTGAATCCATGCGATGTTGGAACTGGAAAGGTTTTCAAGGTTTGTCCAGTTCGGTCTCCCCTCTTGCCAGCCCAGAGAGGCTAATACAACTTGTCCAGGGTCAACAGATGCACTAGAGGGGGGAAGGTAAGGTCCCTGGAGCACCCCTTAGTGACAATGCATTTATGGATGCAGTTAACTCCTTATTTCATTCATTCACATGGGAGATGCTATTACTTTTGCTAGAGTTTCTTTAACCAATATAAGAGGTAGCATCTAATAAATCTATAGCTAAAATATGCCTTTTCTGAATTGTTTCTTAAGAACTGGTTTGGTATAAACCAGTTAGGCTTACACAGAATTCCCAAGGCTGCCCTTCACACCTCAAGCAGTGTCTTTGCTGAAGGCAGCGGGTGGCTGGGTTTCACACCCCTGTCCTGGCTCTTCTCTGCCGTCCTCACTCGGTACAGAGCAAGCAGCTGGGGAGAGCTATTTTTGCACCGTTCATCCAATCTCAGTTTGAGTCTGTGATCCTGAAATCAGTTTTAAGAAACTGAAAACATTTAATGTTGCTTTAATAATAAATCCGCTGGTTTGCCTTTTTGAGTGGGAGAAGAGAAGGTGTGGATAAAGATAAAGTGGGTGCAGAAATTTGACTCAGCATGTGCCCATGGGTTTGGCTCCCACTGATCAAGTTTGGATTGGTTGAGCAATTTCTGATCATTTTGGGTGATTGGGTTTTCACTGGCTGGCCTCAGTACCGCATCCTGCCCCTCCCCCTTAACGCTTGCCGCAAGGAGAATCCTGCCCTTCTAAAAGCACACCCCAGAAATATTATGCCATGTTTCCACGTGATCTCTTGCTTCCATAGACCTTTAATTTACGGGTCACATCTCAAAATCCTATGCTTGAAAATCGGGTTAATCTTCTACGCCTCTAACTTTCTTTAAGAGAAGAGAAAAAGACATCTTCGTAGGCATTGACCTTGAACTTGGGGCCTCAGTGGGGACTGGCTGTTCACCAGGAGTAGACAGAAGCCCTCCCAGGAGTTTTCTCCAGAAGTGCACTTCGCTTTCCCACAGTCAAAGGAGTGTCCTTCGGGGACTTTTTTTTTTTTTTTTTTTCTCGCCAAAGCTAGCGTTTTGGGTTTTACTTCCTAAAATGGAAATAAACTGGGGGATTTCACCTTTGTCATCACTGCAGAACTGTCATCTTCAATGCCTTGGTTTCACGGATGCCAAAGGAGGCAAGTGCCTGGCTCCGCCTCGTCGTCTCCATATAACCCACTTGGCCAAGCCAGTCCTCATTTTCAAGGCAAATCGGTCTGGCTTTCTGTCAAATAAAATCTGGCTTCATTTTTCAGTTAAAAAAAAAGTGTTAATAGGCTTCCCTTTGGCAACAGCTGTTTTGAATGGTAAATAATGCTAAGATAGGTAGTAGGTAGTTAAATTGGTAGACACAGACATGGAACGTGGCTCTGGAGTCAGTCGTGGGAAATCCCTCTCTGCCTTGTTACAAGACTCCTCAGGAATCTCTAGCTGTTCTTCTGTGCCCTGCTCTAGGGGCCTTTTGCACCCTGGGCAGTTCCTTAGGATAATGTGGAATGGGCTCCCACGGGGGCGTCGATTCCATTGGAATCTGTTTTCTTTGAAAAGTATGGGAGAGGGGCGCCTGGGTGGCTCAGTCGGTTGAGCGTCCGACTTCGGCTCAGGTCATGATCTCACGGTCTGTGAGTTCGAGCCCCACGTCGGGCTCTGGGCTGATGGCTCAGAGCCTGGAGCCTGTTTCCGATTCTGTGTCTCCCTCTCTCTCTGTCCCTCCCCCGCTCATGCTCTGTCTCTCTCTGTCTCAAAAATAAATAAACATTAAAAAAAAAAAAAAAAATTTTAAAAAGTATGGGAGATCCTGTTTTTATCCAGCAAAATTGGTTTTCTGGATTCTTGGAAGAGTGGGTAACTTCTGCTGGTGATTAGCCCCCTCTTCACTAGGTTCTGTTGATGTGTATAAGCAATAATTATGGGAGGGTTATACTTGCTAGCCCGGTCTCTGGATATGGGTGAGCTCTCTTACCCAAGAAAGCTAAGTGTGGAAGAATTGTATTTTAGGAATTGCATGTAACCCAAAAGAAACTACTGGTCCACCAGGTACCCCTGGTTTCGGTGATGATGTGTGATATAAGGAGAGCAATGTACCACATTAACCCACAAGGAAACCAAAGATACAAGAGAAAGTGCTTTAAAATAAAAATACTGGCAAAGGATGCAATTGAACAAATTTTCATTGATCTGTCTTAGGTGCAGATTTTAAGATAAAGAAGGCGTTGTCTCTCCCTTGCCTGGTTTTTTGTTTTTTGTTTTTTGTTTTGGTGGTGGTTATTGATTTTAGAGAGAGACAGGGTGCAAGCAGGGGAGGGGCAGAGAGAGAGGGAGACACAGAATTCGAAGCAGGCTCTAGGCTGAGCTGTCAGCACAGAGCGCGACACGGGGCTCGAACTCCCTGGATTGTGAGATCATGACCTGAGCTGAAGTCAGATGCCCAATCGACTGAGCCACCCAGGTGCCCCTCCCTTGCCTAGTTTTATTATTTCCTTCTGCTTAGTCTGGGTTTATTTTGTTCTTTTCTGCTTTCTTGAGAGGGAAGTTGACGTCACTGATTTGAGGGCTTTCTTTTCTAGTATGGGCTTTCCCATCTAAGTACTGCTTTGGCAACATCCTACAGATTTTTATGTGTTCTGCTTTCACACCATTTGAAATACTTTCTCATTTCTTTTTTTTTTTAAGTTTTAAAAAATTTTTTATTTTGAGAGAGAGAATCCCAAGCAGGCTCTGCACTGTCAGCGCGGAGCCCAGCGCGGGGCTCAAATTCACAAACTGTGAGATCATGACCTGAATCAAAATCAAGAGTCAGACACCTAATCGACTGAGCCACCCAGGTGCCCCAATACTTTCTCATTTCTCTTTTGAGCTCTGCTTTGACGCATGGATTATTTAGAGTTGTGTTACGTTGTTTCCAAATATTTAGGTATTTTCCAGGTATCTTTCTGCCATTGATTTCTAATTTGATTCCACTATGGTCAAAAAACATATTTGGTACAAGCTGAACCCTTTTATTTTATTTCATTTTATTTTTTTCAACATTTATTTATTTTTGGGACAGAGAGAGACAGAGCATGAACGGGGGAGGGACAGAGAGAGAGGGAGACACAGAATCGGAAACAGGCTCCAGGCTCTGAGCCATCAGCCCAGAGCCCGACGCGGGGCTCGAACTCACGGACCGTGAGATCTTGACCTGGCTGAAGTCGGGCGCTTAACCGACTGTGCCACCCAGGCGCCCCGTGCTGAACCCTTTTAAATCTAGTGAGACTTGTTTTGTGAGCCAGAATCTGTTCTGTGGATACTTTGAAAGAATGTGTATTCCAGTCTTGATGGGTAGAGTGTTTTATAAATGCCAGTTAGGTCAAGGTGGTTCATAATGTTGCCCAACCAGGCCTTCTGTGCCCTTGCTGATTTTCTGTCTACTTGTTCTACCAGTTACTGAAAGAATGGTGTTAAGATCTCTGATTATGATGGTGCATTTGTCTCCTTTTCCTTACGCTTTTGTTGGTTTTGCTTCATGTATTTTGAGGCTCTACAATGTGATTCAGAAACATTTAGGCTTCTTATGTCCTCTTGATGCATTGACCCTTTTGTTATTATGAAATGCCCACCATAACATCCTTTGCTCTGAAATCTACTTTGTCTAATGTAATGTAGCCATTCCAGTTTTCTTTGGATTAATATGAACATGGTACAGTATATCTTTGTCCATTCTTTTATTCTTAACCTATTTTTATGTCTCTATATATATGTTTTTATTTTTTTAACGTTTATTTATTTTTGAGAGAGAAAGAGAGACAGAGCACGAGTGGGGGAGAGGCAGAGAGAGAGGGAGACAGAATGTGAAGCAGGCTCCAGGTTCCGAGCTGTCAGCACAGAGCCTGATAACGGGGTTCGAACTCATGAACTGTGAGATCATGACCTGGACCAAAGTCTGACGCTTAACTGACTGAGCCACCCAGGCGCCCCGTATCTCTATATTTAAAAAATGTTTCTTGTAGGCAACGTATAGCTAGATCTTGCTTTTTTAATCTCAACTGACCATCTCTACCTTTTAACTGGGATGTTTAAACCACTCGTATCTACTGTTGTTATTGATATGATTGGGTTTGAATCTACCACCTTTTTAAAAAAAATTTTTTTTTTTTACATTTATTTATTTTTGAGAGACAGAGTGAGACAAAGTGAGAGTGGGGGTGGGGAAGAGAGAGAGGGAGACACAGAATCCGAAGCAGGCTCCAGGCTCCGAGCTGTCAGCACAGAGCCCGATGCGGGGCTCGAACTCACCGACCGCGAGATCATGACCTGAGCCGAAGTCGGACGCTCAACCGACTGAGCCACCCACGTGCCCCTGAATCTACCACCTTTTTATTTGCTATTTGTTTTCTATGTGTGCCATCTACTCCTCTCTTTCTTTCTGCCTTCTTTTGGGTCAGTTGAGTATTATTTATGATTCCATTTGGTCTCTTTTGTTGCCTTACTAGCTGTAACTCTCTTTCTAATGGTAGCTTTAGGGATTATAATATACATACATTTTTAACCTACCACAGCCTAACTTAACTGATATTATATTAAATAGTTGAAGAGGGGCACCTGGGTGGTTCAGTAGGTTACCCACCGGACTTCAGCTCAGGTCATGATCTCACGGTTCGTGAGTTCGAGCCCCGCGTCAGGCTCTGTGCTGACAGCTCAGAGCCTGGAGCCTGCTTCGGATTCTGTGTCTCCCTCTCTCTCTGCCCCTCTGCCACTCCCATTCTGTCTGTCTGTCTGTCTCTCTCTCTCAGAAATAAATAAACGTGACAAAAAATTCTTTAAATACTTTAAGAATCTTTGGGGCCTGGGTGGCTCAGTCGGTTAAGCATCCAGTTCTTGATTTCAGCTCAGATCATGATCTCCCTGTCCGTGAGATGGAGCCCCACGCTGCGCTCAGTGCTAACAGCATGGAGCCTGCTTGGGATTCTCTCTCCCTCTCTCTCTGCCCCACCCCCGCTTGGGCCCGTGCTTCCTCTCTCTTTCTCTCTCGAAATAAATAAATGACCTTACAAGGGGTGGGGGGGAATCTTAGTATACAGCTGACCCTTGAACAACATGAATTTTTAAAAAATAAATACAGTACAGTACTGTAAATATATTTTCTCTTCCTTATGATTTTCTTAATACATTTGCTTTTGCTGGCTTTATTAACACTACAGTATATAATACGTATACAAAATACGTGTTAATCAACTGTTGATGTTACCGGTAAGGCTTTTGGTCAACAGTAGACTTACTGTGTTTTTAGGGAATCGAAAGTGGAGTTTTGAAAAATTTACTGTACTTATTTCGAGAGAGAGAGTATGGGAGGGGCAGAGAGAGAAGGGGAGGGAGAGAGAGAATCTCAAGCAGGCTCTCTGCACTGTCAGCACAGAGCCAGATGTGGGACTCGAACTCACAAACCATGAGATCAAGACCTGAGCCGAAATCAAGAGTCGGTTGCCTAACCGACTGAGCCACCCCGGTGCCCTAAAAGTGGATTTTTCTTTTAAGTTTATTTATTTATTTTGAGAGAGGGTGCGGAGGGTCAGAGAGAGAGAATCTGCAGGCTCCACACTGCCAGCACAGAACTGGACCCCAGACTTGAAATCATGAACTGCGAGATCATGACCTGAGCTGAAGTCGAATACTTAACCGACTGAGCCACCCAGGCACC
This sequence comes from Prionailurus bengalensis, assembly GCF_016509475.1. Classification (NCBI taxonomy): domain Eukaryota; kingdom Metazoa; phylum Chordata; class Mammalia; order Carnivora; family Felidae; genus Prionailurus; species Prionailurus bengalensis. The sequence goes on from NC_057359.1 coordinate 86,757,439, forward strand.
CCAAAAGTGGATCTTTAACTGCTCAGAGTTGGAGCCCCAACCTTCTGCATTGTTCAAGGGCCAACCATACTTTTATTTCTATTCTCCTAGCTTTTGGGCTGTTGTTCTCATATATTTTTACCTCTACATATGTCATCAGCCTGCGATACATTGTTTTGTTTTTGCTTTAAATTTATCTTTTACAGAGATTTAAATAATAAGAACAAAGTCCTTTATATTTACCTATACAATTACTATTTTGGTCTTCTTCATTCCTTTGCGTAAATCTAGATCTTCCTTCTACCTAAAGGACTCCTTTAATATTTCTTGTAACGCAAATCTGCTGGTGAGAAAATCTTTCAGCTTTCATAAGTCTGAAAAGTTTTTATTTTGCCTTCCTTTCAGTCGGTGTTTTTTTTGGGTTAACAGTTTCTGATGGGAAAGTCCCCAGATATTCTTATCTTTGTTCCTCTGTATGTATTGGATCTTTTTTTCTGTATCTGCTTTTAAGATATTCCTCTTTATCACTGGTTTTCAGAAATTTAATTTGGTGTGCCTGAATGTAGTTTGTTTGTTTGTTTTATATTTCTTATCCGTGGGGTTTGTTGAGTTTCTTCGATCTGTGGATTTGTAGTTTTCAATGAATTTGGGGAAAATGTAGCCATTATTTCTTTAAATGTTTTTTCTGTCCCTGCCTTCGTGAACTCCGGTTCATATTAACCTGTTAGCGGTTGTCCCACAGCTCGCTGCTACTCTGTTCATTTTTGGTTTTGCCTTTTGCCTCTCTTTCGTTTTGGAAAGTTTCGATTGCTGTGTCTTCAAGCTCATTTATTCTTTTATTTTGCATTGTCTAATCTGCTGCTAAAACCATCCAGTGTGTTTTTCTTTTTTCTTTTCTTTTTCCTTTTTTTAAAATGTTTATTTAATTTTGAGAGAGAGACAGAGCATGAGTAGGGGAGGGGCAGAGAGAGAGGGAGACACAGAATCCGAAGCAGGCTCCAGGCTCTGAGCTATTAGCACAGAGCCTGACGCCAGCCTTGAACTCACAGACCACAAGATCATGACCCCAGACGAAGCTGGACACGCAACCGACTGAGCCACCCAGCCCCTATGAGTATTCTTGTGTACTGGTTCTATCATGCATGTCATTTCTGAGTCACTTTCAACTGATTGATTTCAATCCTCCATATGGGTCATTTTTTCCTGTTTCTTTGCATTCCTGTTAATTTTTCATTGGATTTTATTTTACTAGGTGCTGGATAGTCTCATATTACTGTGAATATTTTTGAGCTTCATTCTGGGACTCCCTTCCCAAACCTCCCTATATTGTGAGGTTTTCTATTCTGTCCTGTGGGAACAGGATGCCTTTGGATGGTTCTTTTCCCACCCTCAGGCAGTGTCCTCACAGGCAGGCTGCATGACTCTAGGAGGGCCCTCAGCAGCTCCCCAGAGCTCACTGTCTGTGCAGTTCCTTCCTCCCCGGTCCTTGGTCCTGCTGTAGCTGCCCTGACCTTCCTGGCCCCCCAGCTGCTTGCCTTCAGCATGGGGAGATTGCTGGGCTCTACCTGGGTGCCTTCTCCCTGCATCACAGCCTGGTAACTCCAGCCATGAAGCTGGGGCAGGTTGTAGGGCTTGCCTCATTTGTGTGGATCTCTCAGGAGTCACTGTCTCGTTGCCTGTTGGCAGAAAGATGAATCAGTCCCTGTTAATTCCATCTGGGCTGGAAAGCCCTAGAGTTTTTGCTCAGTTCTGTGGGACGGAAGAGCCCATAAAATGAAACGCCAGTAATCTATTACATAAGCGATTTCTCTTGTGTTTGCACATGGGGGCCCAAAACACTGCTATGTCCAATTCGACAGACCCCTTGTGCCTAAAAACAGGATTCATCTTCATTAAAGGATTACTAATTTGTTGAGGGTTTGGGGCTCTGGACTGATTCTTCTTCAGTATTAAAACTATTAATTTCATGAACTCGCAATCACTTTCTGTCAATAAAATAGCTAGTGTGAGGGCGCCTGGCTGGCTTACGCAGTGGAGTGCACAACTCTTGATCTCGAGGTTGTGAGTTCGAGCCCCACAGTAGGTGTAGAGATTACTTAAAAATAATATCTTTTAAAAAATAAAATAGCATGTACTGTTTATACATGCTTTATAGATACATTTTTTAAATGTTTATTTACTTGTTTTGACAGAGGGAGAGCACGTGAGCAGGGGAGGGGCAGAGAGAAAGGAAGAGAGAGAATCCCAAGCAGGATATGCACTCAGCACAGAGCTGGATGCAGGGCTCAATCTCACGAACCTTGAGATCATAGCCTGGGCTGAAATCGAGTCAGACGCTTAACCGACTGAGCCACCCAGATGTCCCGAGAGCTAATTATCTAATTTCATGGTTAACAAATTCTGTGAAGTAATAATACAGTTCTTTTACCATCTCCATTTTGCACAGATATTAAAGCACAGAGAGCTAAGGTAGCTTGACCAACATTATTCACGTGACTAGTAAGGGGTGGCCTGGATTCACATGTAGGGTCTGGCTCCAAAGACTATACATCTAGTCAACACACAAAACTGCTTCAAAATAAGGTTGGTCTGTGTTTCCAGTGAGAAGGCAACTGATGCAGGCCCCTCAGCTTTCAGAGCAAGCTTGGCCATCTTGCTTTCGCTTCTCGTGTTTTCTTTTTAAACAATTGTAGTTACGTACATATGCATGCGTGTGTGGTCATAACATGCACATGATTCAGTTTCACAAGCTCTAAGGATATTTAGTGAAAATAAACCGCCTGCCTTTCTCCTCTCGAGCCCGCAAGTACCCCAGACCATACTTCAATTTTTTTTAATGTTTATTCGTTTTTGAGAGAACACGCATTTAATTTTTATTAATATTTATTAATATTTAAAAAGAGCACCCCTCTTTAATTTTTAATGTGTCTTTCCAGAGATAATTTGTCACATATACACACTGAGAAATCAATGGCAGCGTATTACCCCCTTTCTTCTGCACCTTGCTTTTCTCATTTAAAAAGATATGTTCAAGCCATTCCATAACAGTAGGTAGAAATGTCTTAATAACAGTTGGATAGGTGTGGGTGTGCCTGAATCTTATGTACCTGCTCCTCTTGTCAAGGACCTGGAAGTTGTTTCCAAACTTGCACTATTATAAACACAGCTGCAAAAAATATGTATATCCTCATATTTTATCCTTACATGTATATGTATCACACATATATCATATATGGGTATGTGATTTCCTGTAGGTGCAAATGTATCCACAGGATAAATCGCTAAAAGCGGAATTGTTTTAAATTTTTTTTTTAACGTTTATTTATTTTTGAGACAGAGAGACAGAGCATGAATGGGGGAGGGTCAAAGAGAGGGAGACACAGAATCCGAAACAGGCTCCAGGCTCTGCGCTGCCAGCACAGAGCCCGACGCGGCACTCGAACTCACAGACCGTGAGATCATGACCTGAGCCGAAGTCGGCCGCTCAACCGACTGAGCCACCCAGGCGCCCCTTAAAGCAGAATTGTTGTATCAAAGGATTTGTGCTTTTGACATGTTGGAAGCCATGACTAACTTCCTCGTGGGAGAGGTTGTACCGATTTACACGCTCACGGCAGCGTGTAAGGGTGCGTGTTTCCGTACACTGTCCCCAACACAGTTCATGAAAATTTTCTCACACTTGTGTTTTTAAAAGAATGGTTGTGAACACCATTATCAAAGCGTCGCTTTGCAGGGGTGGAGGGGGGGACTGATCACTGCTTATGTTGGCTAGTAAATTGAGAAACATTTAAACAAATGTAACTTCACTTTTATTCATGATCATCCACTCCCTCCAGTCTACAGACTTCATCTGTGCCTGGTTCTGGGTACTAGAGGGAGAAAGATGTGTGACTTGGCCCCCGTCCTTAAGCAGCTCGTGGTGTAGAGGAAGACATGGGAGAGTGAGTAGCCGGTATGGCGTGCGTTGTGCTCGGCAGTTAGAGAGAACGGGCTAATGGGGCAACGAAGAGCGTTGCTAGATGTGTCAGGAGGTGTTGCCAAGGTGTATTGATCGTGTTAACCTTGATGGTGAAAGTCATCCCGGAAACAAGCAGGCGGAGAGGAGGAAGTTGGGCTCCCGCGGGGGGGGGGGGGGGGGTGCAGCACCGGGAGGGTCCTGGGAGATGGGAGGCTCATCTGGCGGTTGCCATCAGCACCTCCCTGCAGAACTGCCGGCCGCATGCAGGGAATCGGCCGTCTGTGATTGGAGGGCCGTTGCTGGTTGGGATAATGAACTCGGTAGTGTCGGCAGAGGTGATTGGCCGCGCCCTGCTGCAGTGAGATTGCAGACGCAGACGGGGTGCTCGGGTCCGGGTCCTGGCTCGTGTGATGATCATTAGTTGAGCGAGGACTGCTGAATAATTGGGATCTCCGAGTTGCTTCTGCCTCCAGGAGAGATCTGTTGGGCTATTGCTTTTAGCTTTTTGAAAAAAGCCAAACATTCGATCACCATCCATCTGCAAGAGTGAGTTTTTATTGAAGTAGCTCCGTCTGCTTGCTCTCTCTCAACGCCAGCAGCTCGGCGGCAGGGCTCTTCCTAGAGGGAGCCCCTTCTCAGGCCAGGCAGGACAGCAGTGCTAGGAAATTTGAAAAAGCAGGAAACAGCCACTGCATGCCGAGCTTTCAGCCTCACAGCCCCCCCAGGCTAGTCTTCCGAGCAGCCGCGTAGCCAGAGATCTTTGGTATTGTGGTCACATCCCTGCTCACAAGTGGAACAGTCAACCGCCGGCGACACTGGGAGGAAGCCGTGATGTTGCAGATGCTGTGGCCTTTTCTGTCCAGCTTTCTCCCTAGGGCTGGGTGCCAAGGCTCCAGAGAGGGGAACGATAATGAAGTCAGAGGCACCCCAGCTCCAGCTCGGGGAGACCAGATGTCAAGCTTTTTGGGGAAACAGGACGGAAGGGCTGAGGCCACGGAAAAGAGACCCACCATTTTGCTGGTGGTCGGACCTGCAGAGCAATTTCCTAAGGTAATGGCAACCTCAAGAGGACCTCCTACTTTAGGGGCTGTTCTAGGATCGGTTCCCTGGAGAAAACTGGAGTGTGGGGAGGAAGAGAGGACTTAGAAATCAATCACTTTGGTATTGGGGCCTGGGGAGAAGTGTTAGACAATGAAGAAACCCAAGTCTCCAGTCTAGAATCTTCCTGTGGCCACGGTAAAAGCTTTATCACCCTATCATGACCGGCTCAGTGTGGCCATTTGGGGAAGGAAGGTTGAAGGCCATAGAGGATTTACCTTAGGATTTGTCATTTTGGTCCCAGAAAGCCGTTTGAAAGGAAGAGACAAACGATCACACAAACGATCACGCTATGTCTTGTGTCTTAGCTTGTCTGAACAATGCAGGGAGGACCTTTAAAGTTGAATCAGACTGCTTGGAGCTGGGGAGGGCAAGCCTGTCCTGCATCCCTAAGGTCAGACCTTTGGGTCTGTAAGGAAGGGAAGAGAAGGAGGAGTCAGGAGAGGCTGGAGTCCCAAGGTGCAGAGGCCGGTCCCCTCGCGGGTCTGCGGGTCTCCCAGGGCCATCTGTTCATCTGGTGCTGTGAGTGTGGGTCACCTCGCCTCATGTTCACAAGAGCCAAGGTAAGTTGTAGCACCCCCATTTCATGGATGAGGAAACGGAGATGCAGAAAGGCTGAATAATTTACCCAGGATTCAACAGTTCCAGAGGGGTAGAGGTGAGATTTCACCTCGAAATCTGTATGGAACTTTGCCTTGTACTTGGCCTCGCTTTCCCTGAAGAAAGCAGTTTTAACAGGACCAAGGTGCATTCTTGGGATTAGAATGGAAAGTGCGGCTTGCCTGGGATTTCTCCTGCCTGCGTTAGGAGCAGCCTTGCTGACCTCCTGAGTTGTGGTTGTTTTGAATCTGTTCTCCTTTCTCAGGATAAAAATCAACCAGAAGAGAGAAGGAGATTCTGCCCTGTGTCTGGCACATTGTAGATTCCCCCAAAATGTTGTTTGAATTGAACTGCTGTATCAGAGAATTAAATGTTGGGTTTTTCTCTGCCAAGTGGGAGGGACGACAGCTCCTGCTGGCATTTAGGTGCAAGCTTTGAGCAGAAGCCTCTGTAGGCCACGGGCTAGTCCTGGTGGGCAGGGGCCTCAGAATCCGTGTTCCGCCTGCGGCGTGCTTTGAGCCCCGTCTCTTTCTACCTTTCTGTCATCCTGGACGAGCTCAGAAATGGCAGTGGCGCTCTCCTTTGTGAGAACCTTTTTTGTTTTTTTAACGTTTATTTGTTTTTGAGAGAGACAGAGACAGAATGCCAGTGGGTTAGGGGCAGAGAGAGAGGGAGACACAGAATCCGAAGCAGGCTCCAGGCTCCGAGCTGTCAGCACAGAGCCCCATGCGGGGCTCGAACTCAGGAGCTGTGAGATCATGCCCTCAGCTGAAGTCAGACGCTCAACCGGCTGAGCCACCCAGGCGCCCCAAACCTTTTTTTTTTTTTTTTTTTTTTTAAATCGACAGACCTGCTTGCCTGATGGCCAAGGGATTAAGAGACTGGCTGGCTCCCTTTTAAATTCACCTACTTTGGACTTTAATAATTAACTGCTCCATTTCCCAAACTCATCCTGGCACCTATTGCCAGCCCTGCCCCTGGGTGGCCTCATGTCAGGACTTTCTGTTCTGAACAGCTTAATTCCTGGCCTGCCAGTGGGGCCAGGGGGTGGGGTCACGGGGCCCAGCCAGAGACCCACACCTTTCCCTTTCTCCAAGAGGGAGACAGATCAGCTGGCTGGGGGTGGGGGCAGCCCCAGGGGGGAGACAGAGCAGCCAGTTTGGTGTGAAGCAAGAAAGCAAGCACATCTGGGCAGTGTGGACTCTGGAGAAGCAGGTAAACTGAGAACTGGGAATAGCAGGAGCATTTCTGCAGATAAACGGACAGAATAGTGTTTCTGGAGCGTGTGTCCTTGGCCAGTGCAGCGACTCCTGAAGGTGGGGTTTGGGGCTCGCGATGCTTGGCCGATGGGACCTCAGCTTCTCAGTTTCCACTACTTTGTTGTGCTGTCACTTCCCCCTGTCTGCTAGGGAGTCAGGTTCCTGCAGGCTTTTCTTCTAGGAGCTGTTCCAGTTTGCCCCTTTATCTTTGTCTTAACAGTTAATCTGCAGTTGGAGAAGAAAGCCATTTAGTGCGGCCCGAGAGAGGCGCCCTCAGGGCCATTCAAGCTCGCAAATCCTGAGGGGCCGGCTCCTCAGAAGCTCAGAGAATTTTGCCCATTGTGTGTCTAATTGCCAAGTGCAGGCAGGTTTCATTGGAAACCCGGCTACGCCGGGCTGTCATGGCAACCTGATCGTCAAATGACACTCCCAGCCACAGCGGCAAATGAGGTTGGAGAACCTTACGGGTGGGTGGGGCTAGAGCAGGCTGGATGCTGGCGGGGCTCCTTTGCACATTAATATTTTTGGCCAGGTCTGAGTCATTGCAGAAGAGGGAGAGATACTGTGTGACCTAATGCTCCACTCCCAGAGGCACTCTACCTGCCCTGCTCTTCTCCGACTCACGGTATTCAGCGCTTACGGAAGCACCTGTTCTGGGGGCATGAACCAGAGCAGTAGAACAGGGACAGACAGCCTCTAGTGGCCTTGGCAGACTCCAGGAGAACAGGATGCTGGGGAGAGGAACTTCTACTTTACAGATGAAATGGAACCCGAGACTGCTAGATCCTAAGGGATCCAGAGTTGCTGTCATTGGCTTTGCATGCCGCTTGTTACAGGAACGGACATCAGAAGAGGCCCGCAAAAGTAGATCTGGGCCACAAAACTCAAATAAGTCCAAAGAGCAAAGAATGGTAGATGGCAGGACGGGGAGAGGGATGGCACGTGACGCCGTGAGCCGGTGTGACTCAGGAGGATCGGAACACGAGCCCTGCTTTCAGTCTTCCGTATTTGTATTTCCCTGGTATGCGTTCAGAAGCTTTCACACAGATCGGTTTTGGGTTTGCTTTTTTTTTTTTTTTTTTTTTTTAAAGCTAAGCCTGAGCCTGAACTCGCTCAGGTCACACACCTTTCCCACACACCTGCCACCTTCCAGTATGAAGCATTGCGTACTGTAATTCTCCATGTCAGGCGTACAGGCTTTCTTTGGAAACTGAGTTCTAAAATCTCTTCCTGGCAGCGTCAGGTTTGGGCGCTGTTTTCCGTGGATGTAACGAGAGCTGGGTCCTGGGTGAGGCCCAGCCCTACCGCCAACAGGCTCTGGGCCCCGGGCGAACCAGGGCGCCTCTCCAGGTCTGTTTGCTCATCTCAGAGATTAAGGGGGTGACCCCAGAGCCCCTCTGGGCCCCGCCGTCTGTAACCCCAGGGGTAGAGCACTTAACCTTGCATCCCAGGTGCTTCGAGATTGGCTCACTTGGGTGGGATTTCCAGTTTCTGTGCGACAGTGGAATTCTGCCTGACCTGTGGGACTCAAGAGGAGGGCTGGTCTAAATAAGTAAGCAAACACCCAATTCCAGTTTGTCTAATGAAAACATTCCGTTGGACTCCTTCACAGTTGCACAATAAAAATACGTTGGAACCCTTTTTTAAAATCAGCGTTGGAATAGAATTAACGTTAGCATTGGAAAATAACATTTTGATAAGCACATGCAGAGCTTTTCAGAGAACATTTCTTGACCCCCATGATACCATTGGGCTGTGGAGTAACAAGCTCTGTTATAACCAAGGAGATTTCGTCCTGTTGTTGTTTTTTCCCTAGAAAACAGTTGCTGTTATCTGGTAATGCTTTAATCAGTTTTTCCCTAAAATATAGAATATGGGTTTCCTTTTATTTGGTATTGTTTTTGAACATTTTCGCATGTTCTGTAAATACGTGATGAAACTCGATAGTACACAAAGAAAAATTCCGTAGTACAGTTATATTTACTTGTTAGAAAATGAACATCTCCCAAGTTGAACAACTTATTTTTTCAACCAAAATATTTGCCATACGAGGGGCGCTTGGGTGGCTCCGTTGGTTGAGCGTCCCACCTCTTGATCTTGGCTCAGCTCGTGATCCCGGGGTCATAGGGTTGAGCCCCTTGTCGGGCTCTGTGCTGAGCATAGAACCTGCTTAAGATTCTCTCTCTCTCCTTCTGCCCCTCTCCCCTGCTCGTGTGCCCTCTCAAAAAAAAAAAAAAAAAAAAAAGCCATATTGGAATGACTGCAGTCATCAAGAAATGAGATATTTCAACATATGTCTGTAACTTATTTTTATTTCAGAGGCGAACACGAATAAGTTAACAAAGGAAGATCAGCATTTCAAAATTTAGCTCCTGTATTTATAAATGTGAATCTCCTTTATTATTATTATTTTTTTAGTTTTTGTTTTTAAGTAATCTCTATACCCAACACGGCACTCAAACCCACAACCCTGAGATTAAGAGTCACATGCCCTACTAACTGAGCCGGCCAGGCACCCCTGTAAGTGTGAGCCTCCTTTAAAATAAAAATAATAATACACGACCTTGTTGAGGTGGATGAAATACCCCAACGACTGTGTTTGCAGACACTCAGAAAAACACACTTGCGGTCTTCATCACGAGTGATCATGCCATTTATATCAGCACCCTCCGTGACCAAGTCGAGGTGCAAAGGTTCAAAACAATAGTCTGCCTTCAGGGACCCCAGTAGCAGAGATAAGTTGTATGTGAAAATAGCCCAAACCAGAAATTCTAGATGGCGCAGTTCTAGAGGTAGCTGAGTGCCATGGATTTAGGTGGAGGCTGAACAGAAATCTTCTGGATAATCCAAGCTGCCTCTGGAGTCCTCATCAGATCCTCTCCGGTGTAGTCCAAGACCTGTCATTACAGACTCATCATCAGGTCTCTCTTAGAGGGGCTGAGATGTCATATAAGTTATTAAAATGTTTCATAATGCTACATGTAAGCATTAACATCTTATTTTTTCTTAAGCCTTATTTATTTAATCTCTACACCCATCGTGGGGCTCAAACTCATGACCCTGGGACCAAGAGTCACATGCTCTTCTGACTGAGCCAGCCAGGCACCCCATCTTATCTTAAAATTCTTTTTTCTAGTTCTTAACAAAAAGCTTTCTAGTGAGTTGATAAATTCCTTTTACTTTTGTGATTTCCAAATAATAACCATCCATTTTTATCCATCCTGGTAGTGAGATTTAGTCTATATTAGGAAATGGCGCACTATAGAAGGAACATCTCTGTGATGTGGTCTGCCTCCGCAGCACGAGTCTCTGACACTTCTCCTTGGGGAAGGGGATGATGTGGAGGTGGTAGGCCGGCCTCCAGAGGATGGACCGCCCTTAACTGATGACCCAAACCTGACTTTCCAGGACCTGAGATTTTCCCCTTATCCTCGCCTAAAAGGGATCTTCTGGAGCTGTGTGCCCAACAGAACTTTCTGTGGGATGGAAATGCTCAGTGAGTCCACGTGGCTGTGGAGTACTTGAAATGTGGTCACACAACTGAGGAACTGAATTTTTTTTAAATTTCATTTTAATTAATTTAAAAATTAAAACTTCCCTCTCGAATAGGACAGAGCTAGGCCAGAAAGCTAGGACTATCCGAACTTTGAAGTATTCTGAGGGTGGGCCCTGAAGGCCATCTGGAGTCTTCAGTGAGGGGCTGGCTGACCCCAGGTTGATGCTCCTGGGAAGTCCCTCAGCACAACGATCTTTAGCGGGGACCCCCTCTGCCCCCATCATGTCCGCTCCCCGGTGCTTGTAGGACCCCCAGGAGGAAGCCTGCAGGGGAATGGGTTGGTTCTGAGGTGCTCCCATTGCAGAGTGGCCTGGAAAAGGTCACTGGAGCCAGCTGGAAGGTGGCGCGACTAAGGCAGTCTGAGTCCAGGGCACAAGCCTGCCCAGGGGCAGCCCCCTTGCGGATGAGCGAGCCCGCGATGGGGCCGCTTCCAGGATGGCTGCGCACCCGGCTCTCGGGCAGCTCCTGCCAACTGCTATCCTCACAGCTGAACTAGACCCATTTCCAGTTAGCATCGACCCAGTCTGTACACCCGCTTCTTTTTCTGTCGGGAATGATTTACTAAAGGGGAGAAAACCATTGTATTGTGTGACGCGTTTGGGGACCTTGTGGAAAAACATGCTGAAGGCTGTTTGTTCATCTGGCGGGCTTGGCAGCGCAGGGTGAAGGTTCGCTGCGACCGACAGCTCTCGCGGCCCGCTGGCGAAGAGTTAAGTCGGGGCGCAGGTGACGTCAGTCCTGATCTTTACACGCCTCCGCTTGAGCAATCGCCGCCTCCTCGCGGGGGCCGGTGCTCATTGGCTGTGGGCAGGGCTTCCTGTGGGCAGGCTTTTCTCAATTAAGTAAAAGGGCAGGGCCTGAGCAGCCAATGACAGCTGCGCCCCGGCAGATCTGGTGCGTGTGTGCCCGGCCGGCAAGCATTCCCTGGCTCGCAGGCGGCGGCGGCGCGCCCGGCTCCCCGTCAGCATGCTCTGCCTGTGCCTCTACGTGCCGCTCATCGGGGAGACCCAGACCGAATTCCAGTACTTCGAGTCCAAGGGGCTTCCCGCCGAGCTGAAGTCCATCTTCAAACTCAGCGTCTTTATCCCCTCCCAGGAGTTCTCCACCTACCGCCAGTGGAAGCAGGTCTGTGCGGCCTTGCGGCCGGCGGAGTGAATGAATGCGCGAGTGGTGGTAGACAGTGCGCGTGCGCTAACTGCCCGGTCTCCCCGCCGCCGTGGGGGAAAGAATGTGTGAAATGTGCAAGTTCTTGCGGCTGCAGCCGGGAAAGGGCTATGTCACGTCACGGGAATGACTGGCTTTCATGTGACTTCCAAGGAAGGCCGGAATTACCGGGAAGATACTTGTGGGAGACGGAAAGGAATTCTCCTGCTGGGGGTGGAGGGGTGGGTGGGCAGTTCCGGAGAAGTACGGGGCGGGCGGGGATGGGGGCACAGCCCACATGCTGTGGGGCTGTTTCTCCGAGCTGGGGGAACGGAGGGACGGATAGGCAGAGAAGCTCCTGTTGGAGGCCCAGGAGTTGGAAGTCGTGTTACAGAGGTCGGAGCCGGGGGTGCTGTGCCCTGGGAAGGGGGAGAGTTCCCTTGGGAGCAGGGAGGCAGCAGAAATCGTTACATTTTAAAGACGGGGAGATGGCTGCTACGCGGCCTGTGGGGGTTGCTTGCCTCCTGAAGGGGCACCCTGACTTCTCTGTTAGATCTCATGCTGTCCCTTCAGTGCTCCTGATGGCAGTGGAGGTCGGATGGTGTGCCAAGGGGTGGTGATTAGCATATCCTAGGAAGGAGCCAGAAAGTAGGCCCAGTAGTTCTGAGGTAGAACCAGTGACTTTGAAGATATCTTGAAATCAGCTGCCATGAACACAACCTTGGGTTTTCTGTATCCCAAGGCACCCCCCCACACCAAGGCACACGGATTGCGTTGGTGGCAGAACAGCCCAGATGCCAAAGCCTCCTAGAGTCTATTTCCATTTGTCATAAATCTAGACTGATAACCCTATATGTAATTCGTACCATTCTTGGCTGAGAGCGCAAATGTCCGCAGGAAGTTAACTCCAGATAACAGATAAAATATGTACCAGCATCTGTCTCACATTCCAGCCACACCCCCAGAGTTGTTCTTTGGATCATGTTAGGTGACATGGTATCTGTCCGGGCCTCCTCCTAGCAACCCTTAGTGGCTGAGCGGTCGCAAAGAGCCATCAGCTAGTTCGGAGAGTAACCCTGATTGTAATCGTCGGAGGGCACCAGCTCGCCCAATGGTCCATCCACTTCCTAACCCGTTGGCCCAGAGACTTTTAAAGCCATATTGGTTTGTGAATGGTGAATGTGTTTCTCACTGAGAGAATTGGGCAACACGGGAAGATTATAACCATTTTCCTTAGGGGATTCTCGGTCTAGATTTTGGGGTGTTGCTGGGTTGCAGTGACTCATGTGTGTCCCCCACCTTCTTGAGATTAACTTTTAGGGCGGCAGCAGGATCTCTAGGGAGGTGGCTCTGCAGTCCAGGAGGCCCAGCTTGAATCCCGCCCACCACTTCCCTAACTGTGTGACCTTGGATAAATTACTTAACCTCCCTGAGCTTCTGTTTCCTTTTTTTGGAAAATGGGGGAAATGACAGTACCTGCCTCCTAGAGCTGCTTGAGAGGGTTCAGCAGGTTACTGGAAGTAAAGCATTTAGCAGGTCCTGTGGCACAGGCCAAGTGCTCACTCGTCTGGGGAGAATTTCCGGGTGCTGGGCATCCCAAACCAATGGCAGCTGCCGAGCAAGAGTCACCTCTAAGGGCAGGCACAGAGTGCTGTTAGGGAACGGGGTCTCTTCAAGCCTTGTTGGGTCAGTAAACTACTAAGAAGAGCTGGCCTGCCTTTTGGTACCTCGTTGAGGGAGCTGAGGTCAGTTATGTCACCTGGGATCAGAGGCCGGCGGTGCCATTAAGCCCAAGCCCCAGAGTAGTCCCCCTCTTGGCTCATACCAGGGTTCTCTGGCAGTGTTTCCGGCAAGCAGGCATTGGCAAGGACCAGCTCTGCCCCGTACCTTTACCGTGGTCACCCATTTGTTCTTGGGCCAGTGCCACTTGTAGCGATAAAGAGCAGGCTACAGCATTGCTGGGGGAATCTGGAGTGCCCAGGGCCGTCCCCACATTTGGGCAGAGAGCATGCAGGCTGAGGCCTGGTGCCAGGGACAGTGCTGCCGGGGAGCCACGCAGCTGACCCTGGGGTACAGCAAGTTAGTCTTCAGGACACTCGGGATGAGAAAGTGCCAAGCCCGCCACTGTTAGCCTCTTGCGGAAGGGCTTCTCCTGGGTGCACTTTTTCCCTCTTTGCTTGTGAGGGAAGCAGGATGCGCTCTTGCTTGGATTCTGGCCAGCCCCCAGGAGTCTGAATGGTGGCTCTGGGAGTAGAGCGAGGGAAGCATCTCAGGGCCTTGGGGCCACCTCTGTTCTGTTCGTGGGCTGGCACAGTTGTTTCCTGGGGACGAGGCACCGTGAGGGACAAGGGAGAGCTAGTGCTCGAGCTAATGGACCAAACCTTCCTTTTGTTTTGTAGAAAATCGTGCAAGCTGGAGATAAAGACCTCGACGGGCAACTCGACTTTGAAGAATTTGTCCATTATCTGCAAGATCATGAGAAGAAGCTGAGGCTGGTGTTCAAGAGTTTGGACAAGAAGAATGATGGTGAGCGTTGCCTCCAGAGCCAGTGGCTGCCCCGGGTCTCAGGCCTCTCGCGGGGCCCGGCCCCCGGCTGAAGCCTTTGTTGTTGTTGCAGGACGAATTGACGCTCAGGAGATCATGCAGTCCCTGCGGGACCTGGGAGTCAAGATCTCCGAACAGCAGGCAGAAAAAATTCTCAAGAGGTGAGCGCTTCGTCAGCCTCCGCGTTTGGTTTAACAAGCGTGTGACGAAAGAAAGGCGTTGTCCGACCAACTCTGTGGTGCCCTTCACTGTACTGACCCTGTTTCCCTGAACTTTGGCTTCTGGTGGTTTGACGCGAGCCCCAGGTAGCCTCTCCCCGAGAGCCGCTGCTCCCCGGGTTCCAGGCCAGGGTCACAAATCACTTGGAAGCGTGCCCGCTCACCGGTGGCCCGTGAAGACCAAAGACTAGTTGGGGGCCTTTCAAGTGGGTGAAAGGCGAGCACTGCCTGGCGGGGAAGGGGCTCGGGCAGCCTGTTTACGGTGGACTTCTTCCTGAGAAGGCCGACTTTTCTCCCCCCTGTCCTCAGACGTGCTGCCCCGAGACGGCTCACAGGGGAGCCTGGTCCTGGGGGGTTAGCGTAGTGACTCTGCCAGGAAGTCGTGCAGGTTTGCGTTAGGAGCGGCTTCCCGTCCTGCCTGCGCCTTTTCCAGATCCCCGGGGCCGGAAGGGGCTGGTCAGGGCCAGCTGCCTCTCGTACCGCTCCCCGGGCGTTTGTGCCGTGGCGTGTGTCTGCTTCACTAACGTCTGCTCCGAGCACTTATCTGTGTTTCTCCTCTCTCCTCTGCATCCTCCTTTGTCTGTCTGTCAGAATACGAACGGGCCACTTCTGGGGCCCTGTCACCTAGTAAGTATCCGTGTCACCCTGGTGACTGCCTCCCTCCTTGACCTCTGTGCCTGATCGGAACGGGGTTCTTGTGGGCCACGATAATTCCCGTTTTTGCGCAAAGTGGGGTGTGGAGCCACCTCGCCTCTTCACTGGGGCAGAGGCACCTCCTGTGGGTTCGTCAGTGGCCCCGCGCCTGCCCCTGGCTCGCCTGGAGGGGGGATGTGCAGCTGGCACGCGGGCCTGTTTACCGGGGGAAACCGACCGTGCGTGTGTCTTGCAGCATGGATAAAAACGGCACGATGACCATCGACTGGAACGAGTGGAGAGACTACCACCTCCTGCATCCCGTGGAAAACATCCCCGAGATCATCCTGTACTGGAAGCACTCCACGGTGAGTCCCTTGTCCCCCGAGGCGTTTTCCGCCTCTTCCGTTCAAGGGTCCCCTCGTGTGGCGTCAGCCCCCACCCCGGCGTGGGGGTGAGGGCGGGGTTTTTGGCTTGCCTCCTGCTCACGCCGCCGGCGGCCCCCCAGAGCCCTCCACGTGCACCCTCCGTTCCCACATACCGGCCAACGCAGCCGTTCCCCAGACATGGGTTCCCTCTGCCAGGGGTGCCCTCCTGCCCCACACACCGCCTGTTCTTCAGGGTCCACTCCAAACACCCCTTCCCCGATCCGGCTTATTCTCCCAAAGCCGGAGTGTGCCTTGGGCGGCGGGGGACACTGTGCAGAGAACAAATACAGAGCCATTAAGTTTCTCCCCCCCCCCCCCCCCCACTTTTTGTGTCCTTTCTCTCTATCAAAAGAAAACATCCCCACGGTTCTGTTCATAGTGTTCCTTCGCGCCTGTCAGCGCCGCTGTTCACAAAGACCCACACCTCCCTGGTCGTGGCCATGTTGGTGCCCCGCCTGCAAGCCCCTTCGCTTGGGGTTCACCTCCAATCTGTCTCCCACTGTGTCCAGGTCAGGGCCTCACCCTCAGGGCGCGCCTGGCTCTCAATGGGGGAAGTTAGGTGCCCTGCTCCAGGCGTCAGAGCAGAGCTGGTGCGGACTCGGCAGGATGCCGCCCAGGAGAGAGGCCATTACGTAGGCATCGCAAACCCTCTGATATTTGCTGAGGCCCTTGCACAATGTTCTGCCAGCGTGATCTGGTTACACATCGGGTTTCAGAAGAATTTTTACCCCTGACTTGACCCTTTCAGTACAGGCAGTCTGGTGATCCTCAGCTGAAATGCCTCTGTAAGCCATTCTTACAGGAGCCAGGGGCAGTATCTGAAAAGCCGTCCAAGTGGTTTTATAACTGCTTTCTTCCAGCTGCGCTCTCAGATTCTATCCCTGGGCCTCTGCACGGCTCCGACAGGGATCGGAGCTGTGCCACCTTCACATGGTGAAGGGGGAGGGGCACACCCGTCTCCGGCCCTGGGCCCTTGGCATTCTCACTCTCTGTGTGGCCCCTGGGGCTCGGCCCTTCTAGATGGTGGAACGTTACGGACCTAGCTGTCTGCCAGCAGCTTGGCCACGAGAGCCGGGAGCCTGCTTATTTTATCTTTGTTGGTCTTCCTCGCAGATCTTCGATGTGGGTGAGAATCTGACGGTCCCCGACGAATTCACAGTGGAGGAGAGGCAGACGGGGATGTGGTGGAGACACCTCGTGGCTGGAGGCGGGGCAGGGGCCGTGTCCAGAACTTGCACGGCACCCCTGGACAGACTCAAGGTGCTTATGCAGGTATGTGGGGAAGCGGGCCTCAGACTGCCTGGGTTCTATCCCCTGGTTCCTCAGTGGGTTGGTTTTCCCCTCCTTTGTATAACCCTGTTTGGCTTACAGTTTTCTAACCCATTAAATTAGATCGGAATTACTGCTCAGACAGGGCAGCATAAGATCCAGATCTAGGTGCCCTTTTGCACATAGTTTATCTCATTTTATCTGGGTCAAGCAAGCCAGGGGTCACGTTACAGGGCCGTGATGGGGGCAAGTGAGGCCACCAAGAACCGGGTGTGACAGGAACCTGTTTCCTTGGGTGCATCTTGCATAGACATCACACGGGGTCGGAGTAAGCGGACCCCCACCTGGCCCGGAGACCTTTACCTTGGCCGGGTGCCTGACTCCACGTCCACAGGGCAGAGATAAGCTAGGCCCGTGTCAGGGACAGGGTTGTGAAATCGACCTGCACGAGGACGCCCTGTTGGACTTCAGTGTCACCTGAATATGGCCAGTCACCTGCTTGTCCCCTTGCTTGTGTGCTGACGCTGAGCACTGCTCAGAAAAGGTGCCATCCTTTCCTCCCCCGCGCCCCCCTCCTTGCCCTCCTGAGCCTGCGTTGGTTTGAAGCCTGTTAAATGTGAACTCTCTTCTTGTGCCCAAGTGGGGAGGCGGAACGGTGTGGGGAGGAGAGCTTTAGGGGGTCCCCCATCCTCAGAGCCGTGGCGCTTCGGGCAAGTCAGTTTAGTGCCGGGACGTCCAGGTCCTCTAAAAAAAAAAACCAAGGGGCTCCAGCAAATTGCCTCATCGATTTGCGTTCCTTAACTGAACTCCCAGGAACGCGGTAGGGATGAAAAGCGGTGCGTGGGTGGAATGATCGTGCCGGGGATGTGCCTTAAAGCGATCCAACAGGTGGGGGTGGGGAGCGCACGCAGATGTAGAGTGGCCGTGGTTTCATGCTTGTTGAAGCTGATTATGGGCTCACGAAAGCCCATGATATCTCTGTGCATTTTTGCGTGTGTTTGAAATTTTGCGATAAGAAAAAGCTCAGTTTAAGAAACTTTTTTTTTTAATTGTTTTTTAAAGTTTATTTATTTATTTATTAAAAAAAATTTTTTTTTCAACGTTTATTTATTTTTGGGACAGAGAGAGACAGAGCATGAATGGGCGAGGGGCAGAGAGAGAGGGAGACACAGAAACGGAAACAGGCTCCAGGCTCTGAGCCATCAGCCCAGAGCCTGACGCGGGGCTCGAACTCCCGGACCGCGAGATCGTGACCTGGCTGAAGTCGGACGCTTAACTGCCTACGCCACCCAGGCGCCCCTAAAGTTTATTTATTTTTGACAGAGACAGAGTGCAAGCATGAGCTGGGGAGGGGCAGAGAGAGGGGGAGACACAGAATCCAAAGCAGGCTCCAGGCTCCAGGCTCCAAGCTGTCAGCACAGAGCCTGACGCGGGGCTTGAAATCACGAACCGTGAGATCATGACCTGAGCCGAAGTCGGACGCTTAACCGACTGCGCCACCCAGGCGCCCCCCCAAGAAACGTTTTAAGGTAGTCATCGTGAAGGTGTTTAGCACAATGTTGGCACACAGTGGGTGCACAGTGAGGAGCTGGGGTAGCCGTGTTTGATTGTCACGGTGTTGCGTTACCCTTCTGAAAACCGAGAAACAGAGAGCTGCCCGCTGACCTCGGTGTGTTGGCCTGTGATAGAGCCTCTTTGTCCATCAATGGCAGCCCTCTGGCCGCAGGGTTCTTTCTGACCGCTTGTCCTTCCTTCCTCAGGTCCACGCTTCCCGAAGCAACAACATGTGCATCGTGGGCGGGTTCACCCAGATGATTCGAGAAGGTGGGGCCAAATCCCTCTGGCGGGGCAACGGCATCAATGTCCTCAAAATTGCCCCTGAGTCGGCCATCAAATTCATGGCCTATGAACAGGTGAGGACCCAGCTTCCCTGGGCTGAGGTCCCTGCCCTGCTGATGCCCCGGAACTTGGAGCCAGTCACTGGGGACAGCAGGGCGGGGCAGGCGGCTGGGTCCGGCCCCCACCCTGCTGCCAGCTCCACTGTGGGTCAGTTCCTTCTATTTTGGGGCAGTGTCACAGGTGCCAGGGACACCGGGTCTTGGTTAAACTTGACTGGCTCTGGGAGGAACGGTGGGGCAGGGGCCAGTGCGCTGATCTCTGGGGTGTATCAGTCCGTTTGCTCTCTGTTCTAGATCAAGCGTCTTGTGGGGAGTGACCAGGAGACTCTGAGGATTCACGAGAGACTTGTGGCAGGGTCCTTGGCTGGGGCCATCGCGCAGAGTAGCATCTATCCAATGGAGGTGAGGGCCACGTTGGTCTGTGGTAGAGCCTCTTAGAACAAGCAGTGTGTGTGGGGTTGGGGGCGAGGAGGGGACCATGCTCACCCTCCCGTCGCTCCTTTTGGGTTCTCCAGGTTCTGAAGACCCGGATGGCCCTGCGCAAGACAGGCCAGTACTCGGGCATGCTGGACTGTGCCAGGAAGATCCTGGCCAGAGAAGGGATGGCCGCCTTCTACAAAGGCTATGTTCCCAACATGCTGGGGATCATCCCCTACGCTGGGATAGACCTAGCCGTCTACGAGGTGAGGAACCCCTAGTAGCCAGGACCCCCCCCCCCCCCATCTGTTGTCACACTTCCTGAAAGACACTGGGGATGACTGTAACAAGGAACACCAGTGTCTTCTCCCAGAGTCATCAAGTCATTGCAAGGGTCTCCTGTCACACTGCAGCCCCCAAGTCCTACGCCCTCAGGGATTCAATGGGCAGATTGTCAGAGCACAACTCTGTGGGGGTCCATTGTGCCCCTGGAAGACTTCAGACCCCAGGAGTCAGGCTCTCTGTGTAGGGAAGGGGCTGCTGCCCCTGCGTCATCCCTGCTCCCAGTCTTATCCAGGAGCCCCGAGTGAGGGCAGAAACGAAGGGCAGGCAGGCCAAGCGAATCGGGTTACAGTAGCCTCGAGGATCCCATGTGACAAGGAAGTGCCTCCTGTGTGGATCCAATAACTGTGTCGCCACCCCCAGCGCCCCTGTCTCTTGTGGCCTCACAAGGTCTCTGTGAGGCTCAGAGGCACTTGGGCTCATCCCTGCTCCCCTTTCCCCTTTCAGACGCTCAAGAACGCCTGGCTGCAGCGCTATGCGGTAAACAGCGCCGACCCTGGCGTATTTGTGCTCCTGGCCTGTGGCACCATGTCCAGCACCTGTGGTCAGCTGGCCAGCTACCCACTGGCCCTGGTCAGGACCCGGATGCAGGCCCAAGGTAATGCTGGTCCTGGGCCAGTGCCCAGGGGCCCATCTCCCAGGGCAGGTCAGGCTCTCGGGAGGAGCTGGCAAGCCTCTGATGGGTGCCTCTCTCGCTACAGCCTCCATCGAGGGCGCCCCGGAGGTGACCATGAGCAGCCTCTTCAGACAGATCCTGCGGACCGAGGGCGCCTTTGGCCTGTACCGGGGGCTGGCCCCCAACTTCATGAAGGTGATCCCAGCCGTGAGCATCAGCTACGTGGTTTACGAGAACCTGAAGATCACCCTGGGCGTGCAGTCGCGGTGATGGGACGGGGGTGCGACCCCGCCTCGCTCGGCAGACTCACGGATCCTGGGCCTGCAGCCCCGGGATGTTTAGCCATCTCATTCTGTGAATGTGCCAACACTAAGCTGACTGAAGCCAAGCTGTGAAAAGCCTGGGGTGCGCCCGCAAGGGAGTAGGGGAAGGCCTGGCAGGCTCACCGGCTGTGTCCCGCTGACCCTGGCCGACTGTCACGTCCGCTCCGGCGGGGGGGGGTAGCAGGACACAGGCACACGCACACAGGGACAGGACGCTTCCTGCGGTGCCTGCCGAGATAGCAGGGCTCAGAACCGGCTTGGTTCTTCCATCTTGCAGCCAGACCACCAGCCGCGGGCCTTGCCCCCTGGCCTGCTGGGCGCCTACCCCGCGCCCGCCTTCCTTCCTTCCTCGCTGCTGTGTTAATATGGTAGGAGGAGGGCTACCAGCCCCCTCCCCTTGTTACTGCTTGCTCCTCTCGCCTCAGTCCGTGGGGACCTCACACCTGGCTTCCTGGCCCACAGTGTCACCTCTGGCCAGGTTGTGCCGGGAAGAGGGAGGAGTCCGGCTTTTGTGCGCACCCTCATCTGAGCCCTGCTGTTGGCTTCTGAGCTCACCCACAGACGGGCACCCGGGTGTGCGTGTGCATGCAGGGGGCAAGGCCACGCCCCGCCATTGGCCGCCTGGCATCCTGGTGCATGGCTTCACGGAAGGCACGTGCTGGGTCCCGCAACGCAGAAAGCCTCTGCTCCTGCTGCCGGGGTGTCTTGGTGCTCTGAGCTGGCCCCAGACTCCGTCAGGACTGGCACCAACTCAGAACCAACCCCCGTCCCCTGCTCTGGAGTGAGAGCGGTGAGGCGTCATGTAGCTGCGGGAAGGGGAGCCGCTGCCGGGGGTCCGCGCGTCCTGGGGAGAGAAGGAAAAGGTTTTTAAAGGCCTTAATTATGTATCGTTGGGAAAAGGGTTTTGTTCAGAAGGGCACACTGGACAAATGTGCAAGTTCTGTGCTTCCAGAGGGAAGACAAAGGGGGTAGAAAGCCTGGCCGACTGCATTAAAGTCTGTTTCTGACGCCCCCTGGGGATTCGTGTCCAATCCCAATCGGGGCAAAGTGGGACCAGCCTCACATTCCACCGATGCAGGGCGTCACAGTGCTTGGAGCCTATTTATTTCATATTTATTTGAACAGAGTTCTGTCCTAACTATTTTTATAGATTTGTTTAATTAATAGCCTGTCATTTTCAAGTTCATTTTGTATTCATATTTATGTTCATGGTTGATTGTACCTTCCCAGCACCCTCCAGGTGGGGTGGGGAGAGGAAGGAGGGGCCGTGGGAGTGACCTTTCCCGCCGCTGGCCGCGCTGTCGTCAAGTCTGTCCAAAGAAATGCCTCGGAACTGGCGACGGAAGAAAGGTCAGGGCGGGAGGGCCCTGGTCATGGGGAGGTGGCTCCTGGCAGGTTGGAGCAGGGCTTGCACCCAGGAAGAGCCTTAGGATCTGAGGGTCTGACCGGGGGCAGGAAGAGTGGCAGAAATCTCCACTCCGTTGAGCGTGGAAGTCCAGATCATTTCTTGGGCTGGGAGGATCTCTTGTTTCAGCCTTTAGACTGACTAGGCGCTGAGGGGCCTATCACTGTGAGTTTGGGGTGGGGGCTCCAGGAGAGGGCGGCCAGCTCCCCGCCCCCGCCTGTGAAGTGGGCTCCCTCCCCCCCGCCCCCCCCCCCACTCCTGCTCAGCAATGCTGGTCAACTTGGCGACTTCACGGTCGCGCTTCTGTTCCACCAGAATGGCCTGGTGAGGACAATTCAAATAGGATGCAAAGATCAATGCAAAAATTACTGTTTTATCTAAATCTAGGGATAACTGGAATTTGTGAAAAAGCAAATTAAGACAGAATTGGAAGTTGTCCTTTAAAACAGCCTTCTAATAAAGTTGTTTCAAAGCTGATGATGGAGCCACGTGACTTTTTTCTGGTAGGGGCTGGGGGGGGGGCGTGGGGGGGCGTGGGGGGCAACTGCACGTCAGAGAAAGAATCCACCTTTCTCATCAGAGGAAATGAGAAAGCTACCCCCTCCGGGCTTCTCGGAGGCACTCCCTCTTTAAAATGGGATTGGGGGTGCTCTGCACAGGTCACCAGAGCCCCCTGAGCCTGATGTTTCTTCCTCAGGCCTCCTCTGAGTCTCTTGGGCAGAGCTGGTCACTCCCTGCCCCTGAAGCCCCTCCAGGTGCTGCAGTGCCATCATCCACTGCCCTGGGTGCCCCTCCCCAGCCTCACCGCTCATTCCCACCCAGCTGGCACACAGAGACGTTGTGGGGCCCTGCCTGATGTTCTCGATTTGCTTTCTGCCTGTCTCCCCGGGAGAGGGAGAGGCCCTCTGGGGCACGGAATGCGTTTGTAGCATTATCTCCGGCACTTAAGACCGTGCCTGGTACCATTTTCATTAAATAACAATCCACACTCTGTCCCTGATGGCCCCAGGTATGTCAGGGCAGCAGGGGACAGTATGAAGCAGCTCGGGGACTCCATCAGGGGGCTGTGGCATTCAGAGGCTGTAGGGAGGCACGGAAGTGTGCCCATTTTTGAAACTGGCATATACCACTTGTACTGGGTTGAATAGCATCCCCCCCAAATTCATGTCCCCTGGGAACCTCAGGATGTCACTTTATTTGGACATAGGACTTTTGCAGATGTAATCAAGTGGGTTACAGTGGGGGCGTCTGGGTGGCTCAGTCGTTAAGCATCCGACTTCGGCTCGGGTCATGATCTCACAGTTGGTGGGTTCGAGCCCCGTGTGGGGGATCTGTGCTGACAGCTCAGAGCCTGGAGTCTGCTTCGAATTCTGTGTCTCTCTCTCTCTCTGCCCCTCCCCTGCTCACACTCTGTCTCTCTCTCAAAAATAAACATTAAAAAATTTTTATTAAAGAACAAAACCTGGATTATGGTGAGCCCCAGGCCCAATGAGTAGTGTCCTTATAGAACAGGGGGATTTGGACAGACATGCCCAGAAAGAGGTAAAAGGCCATGTGACCACAGGGCACGCATCTACAAGCCAAGAAATGCCACGGATTGCAGGGGGCCACCCAAGGCAAAGAGAGTGGCAGGCAGTTTCTCCCTCAGACTGTCCAGAAGGACCCAACCCTGCCGACAGCTGGATCCCAAACTCTGGGCCTCCTGAACTATGAGAGAATGAATTTTTGTTGTTCGGGGTCATCCAAGTTTGTGGTGATTTGTTAGCAGCTGGGAAACTAATATGGCACCTGCTTCAGCTGTTCATTGCCAGGGTAACGGGTATAAACCATTTCCTGACCAGTAGGCCTTGGCAAGTGGGTCCCCTCACCCAGAACCTGCTCTCCCAACCAAATGTTCCCGAGTGCCGTAGGCAGAATTATGCCCCCTCCCAAAGAGGTCCCTGTCCTAATTCCCACAACCTGTGAATTAGGTTACATTGCACCGGGCAATCAAGGTTGCTAATCAGCTGACCTTAAAATAGACAGATTATCCTGGATTACCCAGGTGGGCCCCATGGAATCACACGGGTCCTTCAATGGGGGATCAGGGAGAGTCAGGGAGCCGGCACAGGAAGGACTTGGCCCAAGGTCGTTGTCAAGGCCACGAGTCAAGGAATGTGGGTGGCCCCTGGGAGTTGGAAGAGGCAAGGAATGGATTCGCCACCAAGAGTCTCCAGGAGGAACACGGCCCTGCTTGATTTTAGCCTAGTGAGACGCATTTCAGACTTCTGACCTCCAGAACTGCAAGGTAGTACTTTTATATTGGTTAAGTCACTATGTCTGTGCTAATTTGTTACAGCAGCAATAGGGAACAAATATAGAAAGCCTGTCTGACTTTTCATGGGTTGACAGCGGGACAGTGGAAATCCCTGCCCCAGTGTGGCCCAGGTTGGCCTTGGGAGAGTCACAGCACCTCTCTGAGCCTGTCTGTCCGTTAGATAAAAAGAATTAAGACTTGCCTGGAAGGGCTGTTAGAAAGCTGGAAAGGGACGGGGGGGGGGGGGGGGGGGGGAGGGGGGGGGGCGGGCCTGGCTGGCTCAGTCAATGGAGTGTGCGATTCTGGAGCTCAGGGTTGTGGGTTTGAGCCCCAGGCTGGGTGTAGAGATTACTTAAGAATCAAATCTTGGGCGCCTGGGTGGTTCAGTTGCTTCAGCATCTGACTTCGGCTCGGGTCATGATCTCACCGTCCGTGAGCTTGAGTCCCGCTTTCGGGTGAACACGAGCCCTGCTTCTGTCTCTCTCTCTCTCTCTCTCTCTCTCTGCCTCCCGTGGGATTCTCTCTCTCCACCCTTGCTCATTGGTGCCCTCTCTATCTAAAAAAAAAGAAAAGAAAAAAAAAGAAAGCAAATTGTTTAAAAAAATGTGAGACATCAATTATAAAAATAAAATTGGGATGAAATTTAACATTGTGTCAAATATACTCAAATTTTAAAAATACTCATTTAAAAAAATTTTTGAGAGTGGGTGTATGTGCACTAGCAGGGGGAGGGGCAGAGCAGGAGAGAGAATCTCAAGCAGGTTCTGGGCTCAGCTCAGAGCCTGATTCAGGCCTTGATCCCAATGACCCTGGGATCATGACCTGAGCCAAAATCAAGTCAGATGCTAAACTGACTGAGCCACCCAGGTGCCCCTCAATGATAATCGTTTTAAATATTTATTTATTTATTTACTTTTGAGAGAGAGAGCACAAGCAAGCAAGGGGCAGAGAGAGAATCCCAAGCAGGCTCCGCACTGTCAATGCAGAGCCCAATTTGAGGCTCAAACTCATGAACTGTGAGATTATGACCTGAGCTGAAACCAAGAGTTGGATGCTTAACCGACTGAGCCACTCAGGTGCCCCAATGATAATTCTTTTAAAAAGGAAGTTGAAATTAGGGGTGCCTGGGTGGCTCAGTCGGTTAAGCGTCCAACTTTGGCTCAGGTCATGATCTCACGGTTGTTGAGTTTGAACCCTGTGTCGGGCTCTGTGCTGACAGCTCGGAGCCTGGAGCCTGCTTCGGAGTCTGTGTCTCCTTTTCTCTCTCTCCCTCTCCCTCTCTCTCTTAAAAATAAACATAAAAAAAAATAATAATAACAAAAAGTTGAAATGAGATCAGGAAAAGACAAGACTGGTCCTTAAAAAACAGCTCCCTTTCCCCAGCCAAACACACAGTAAGTAACCCCCTCAACACTTGTCATTCTAGCCTCCAGTGTTGGGAGGCTCGTGCAGGCCTGGGGTCTCTGGCATCTGAAGAAACCCAACCTGGGGGTGGGGTGGGGGTTGCAATTTGTGCTGCAGGGCCTGGTGATTCCTCTACCCGTGTCCCTCCTGAAGCTAGATAGACCCTTCCATCTCTAATCCTGAGGGCACCAGCTGGAGCCCTGCACACACAGGACTTAGCCCTCAGTGGTTTTAGGAGGTGTTTCTGCCACCATGGCCCTATTCTACAGATGAGGAAACTAAGGCTGGAGGAAAAGTGACTTGCCCAAGGCCTCACTGTGAGTAGCTGACAGGGCCTCAAATGCACATCAGCTGACCCCTGGGCTCTGCTGAGGCTGCCCGCCAGGAGGCCCATGGGACAGGGACCATGCTGCGACCCACCCGTGGGGACTTTCACCCAGGAGCACTCTGTCTCGACTCCAGACAGGTGGCACCCGGTCCCTGGTTATTCTCCTGAGCCTGGAGGCCACAGAGAATCTGGAACTCGTTGGGCAAGCCTGTGCTTAAATCCTAGCACCTGGCAATATGATCTTGGGCAAATCTCATGCCTCCCTGAATCTCAGTTTCCTCACAAGCAAGATGGGCACAGAACCTTCCTGACGGCTTAGAGTGAGAAGGAACTTGTCCGGGTTCATACAAAGGGTAAGTATATGTTGAAGTGAGATTCAAACCAGCTCGTTCACTCTGAAGCCATGTTCTCAACCTTGGCTCCTGGCCGGGCCGCCCCCCATCCAGATCTCATTGGTCTGAGCAGGTTGGAATGTAGGGGAAGGCAGAGGGGAGCACCTGTGTGCTGGGCCCAGCTGCCCAGGTGTGAACCTTGGTCCCTGCCCTCCAGGGCTGATGAGGAGGAGGCCGGGGCAGACCAGCCAGGCCTGGTCACACTGGCTGGCCAGGGCTGGCTAGGAAGGGCCAGCAGGAGGGACACAATGGGCTAGGCCAGGTGAGAACGAAGAATGAGGAAATTGAGGCCGGGGGAGGGCCAGAGGCCTGTGGCAGTTCCCCCAGGGGGGCAAGACTGAGCTGGGCCTCCTGCTCGGAGCTTCCTGGAACCGAAGCTGGCTGGGGCGGCCACCCAGGAGCCATCTCTTTTGACCATTTGCCCATCAACGCGACCTGTTATCTCCCCACAGCAGATGTAGATACTGAAGACCGAGGGGGCTGGCTCCACCCCTCAGTGGCTCCGCCCCCTCCGCACCACACAGCCCAGCCCCACCTCTCAGTCCACAGAGTTGACGGGACAAGGGACTTGCCCGAGGTCACTAGGCTCCTCTCAGTAGCCGATTCTCTTCCCAGGCCACACTGGCTTCTATCCTATGTATTAGTGTCCTATAGCTGCTGTTACAAAGTGCCACAAGCGTGGTGTCTTATGACAGATTCATCTCATCTGTTCTCTAACGGTTCTAGACGCTTGGAAGTCCGATCTCTATTTCACTGGGCTGCAGTCAAGGTGCCCGCAGGGCTGCTTCCTTCTGGAGGCTCCCGAGGAGAGTCCGCCTCTTGGCTCCTTCGGGTTCTGGAGGCTTCAGCATCCCTTGGCTGGTCGAGCTTTCTCAAATGTCCCCCCGCCCCCGCTGGCCTCTGCTTCCTTCTCCTCTCTTCTGGAGTCACACCTCCCTCTTACAAGGACATTTGTGATCATGTTACGTTTAGGGCCGAATCCTGACACCCCATCCAGGAAAATCCCTTCATCTCAAAATCACTAATTTAATCACATCTACAAATTCCCCTGAGCACAACGAGGTAACAGCCACAGGTTCCTGGGACAAAGACGGGACACATTTGGGGGCCATTACTCAATCCACCACGCCACTCCCCCACTGCAAACCCTGTCCCCCGTTACACCCTTCTGCCCCTCAGCCCTCAAAATCCTTCCCGTTCGACTGGTGAAGTAAATTAGGGAACAGTCATCCCACGGAAGGTGGCTACCGTGGAGGACTACACAGCCATCAGACTTGTAGAGCAATTACTGATCCGGAATATGTTCACGATCTGAATTTTTATTTTAAAAAAGGGAAAAACTTGGGGCACCTGGGTGGCCCAGTCGGTTAAGCGTCCCACTTCACCTCAGGTCATGATCTCACAGTCAGTGAGTTCAAGCCCACGTCGGGCTCTGTGCTGACAGCTCAGAGCCTGCAGCCTGCTTTGGATTCTGTGTCTCCCTCTCTCTCGGCCCCCCCACCCCCCACCGCCACCCAGCCCAGTAGTGCTCTGTTTCTCTCTGGCTCTCAAAGATGAATAAACGTTAAAAACTGAAAAAAAAAAAAAAAAAAAAAAAAAAAAAAAAAAAGGAAAAACTTACCTAGAGAGAGAGGAGCAGTAAGGCACTGTGTTAAGATCACAGATTCTGGGGGCGCCTGGGTGGCTCAGTTGGTTAAGCATCTGACTGGCTCAGGTCATGATCTCACAGTTTGTGAGTCTGAGTTTCCCATTGGGTGTGCACAATCCCCACTTCAGGTGAGCCTCGCTTCTCTCTCCCTCTGCCCCTCATGGGATTCTCCCTCTCTCTCTGCCCCTTGCTCACTTGGGCCCTCTCTCTCTTAAAAAAAAAAAAAAAAAAAAAATCGCAGATTCGGGGGAGGCACTTGGGTGGCTCTGTCAGTGAAGTGTCCGACTAGGTTTCGGCTCAGGTCATGATCTCATAGTTCATGAGTTCAAGCCCCACATGCAGCTCTGCACTGGCAGTGAGGAGCCTGCTTGGGATGCTCTCTCCCTCTCCCTCTGCTCCTCCCCTGTTCACACTCGCTCTCTCCCCCTCAAAATAAATAAACTTTAAAAAAAAAAAAAAAAGGAGGGCATCTAGGTGGCTCAGTTGGTTAAGTGTCCAACTTCGGCTCAGGTCATGATCTCATGGTCCGTGGGTTTAAGCCCCCTGTCGGGCTCTGTGCTGACAGCTCGGAGCCTGGAGCCTGCTTCGGATTCTGTGTCTCCCTCTCTCTGTGCCCCTCCCTGGCTTACACTCTGTCTCTGTCTCTCTCTCTCAAAAAATAAATAAACATTAAAATACAGACAGACAGACATGCATACATATGTACCTAAAAAGATCACAGATTCTGGAGGCAGACCTGGGTTCAGATCCCACCTCTGCCACCCACTAGCTCTGTGTGACACTGGGCCAGTCACCTAACCTCTCTGATGGCTCAGTTTCCTCATTTGTAACGTGGGGTAGCAAAGCTTAAATGGGGTAAAGTATGTAAAGTGCTCAAAACAATCCTTGCCATAAAATAGGCCCCATTTAGCTGATATTTATTTATAAAATATAAATTTTATCTATACCTATCTGTGTGTGTGACACACACACACACACACACACATGCACTATATGTGGGCTACATAAAAAATAATCTAGAAGGCTGTACTCCAAAAAAATTTTGAGTGCTCATATCTCTAGGTTGGTGGGACCATGAATAATTGGTATCAACTTTTTGCTTATCTGAAAGTTCTATTTATGTACAATAAACATTCATCATTTGCATAATCAAAGTGAAATTTTAAATTTTAACAGTCTAACAAACAAAAACAGCAAACCGGAATCCTCCTGACTCTTGAAGCCCCAGCTGTGGCTTGTCCTCCCCAGAGACCTCCCTGACTCCCAGGGCAGAAGGATCTCGCTGTTCTCACGACTCTTCTTATTTCCTGGAGCTCTTGACCTAAAAGCCCGGTTGGGAACAGAGTGTTCTGACGCCAGCAGACCCCACCGGCTGCATAAAACGCCCATCACATGTCAACTGTGCACGCTGACTCTGTGTAGTGCTCCCATCTCCAACCTCATCAACCCCACGAAGGTTAACTGACCTCCCAGGGCTTGTCCAAGGTCACAGCAGGTAGTGACAAGGTTCCCACCTCAGGCCTTCTGCTGTCATCAAGGCCACAGGGCATCTGCCCTGATCTGAGCCTGACCAAAATGGGGCAGAGGTTCTTGGCTTGGGGCCCTTTCCTCCGAGAGGTGTGGCTTTTCCTGCCTGCCCATTTTTGGACCCTTACCTGCTCAACGCATTTTATAGATGAGCCAAGAGTCGCTGGATAACAAAGACCAGCCAGACAAGAGATGCTCTCTTGTCTGCTCTCTGAAGCTGCTCTCTGAAGCTGGTCACGAGGTGGCAGCATGCGGCCCTGTTTCGCATCCTCTACTGCCCTCTGGTGGTTATGAGAAAATATACCCAGGGGCTGGCCAAGGAGCATTTGGGAAAACTGAGGCAGGGTTGTCACCTGCGGTGGAGGATACTCAGGGGAAGAAGCACGCTCAGTTGGTGTCCCACGGTGGCCTTGGGTTGACTGGCCATTCTCCAGCCTCAGTCGCAGGGAACAGGTCTAGCTACTATCGTCCTTGGCCTTTTCATCAAGGTGACCAGTCAGTGGAGGAGGGTGTGGAGGGTGCCGGTGGGTGCCTTTCGGCCTGCAGCGGCCCCAGGGAAAAAGCCCCCAGCCAGGTCCCTGTCCCCAGCACACGGTTCTGCCACAACCATATCCTCCTCTGTGAAATGCAGAGACAGAAGAAAATATCTGAATCTGTGAAAACAGGGAGAAGGTAGGTGGTAGCTGGGGCCTGGCCTGTACCTGAGCCTCCTTAGCCAGACCAGGCCTCAAGTGGGGAAGCCTGCGCTGGGAGACACAATCCCTGGGCTGAGCAGGAAAGAAGGGGCAGGGAGCATAGGGTGGAGATGTGGGCGGTGAGACCCTCCCCTGGCCACGGCGTCACGGACAGCTGGGTGGCAGGAAAAGGCTGTCTGTGAAGAGATGGGAAGAGGGACAGGGCTGCAGGGAAGGCCCTCCCTGGGGGACCCACAGCCCTGCTGGCCTAGTTCCTATCCTGCCCGAGGGAAGACTGGGATCCGCAGGCCCGGGTCCCTGGAGCAAAGGCCTTTGAGGACTTAAGGCCTGACTGATTCAGAGGAACAGTATTCTGGACACAAGGGTGGCTCTTGGAGGTGGCCTCATGCCACAGACTGATGTGGCCTCCAGCCTTGGCTTCTCTCCTTCCTCCCACAGGAGAGGCACTTCCAGGAGACAGGAAGGGGAGCTGGCCTGGCCAGTGGGCTATGGCTTATCCATGCAGCGAGCACTCTGCAGCTGTGAAGAACAAGCCAGCGTCACATGCGCTGACAAGGACAGAAGCCTGTGACGGGAACGAGAACAAGCAGGTAGCAGAGCAGCTCTGCAGGAGAGACTGAGGCCACTGCTTCCAAACGTTAGGCTGTTTTGCCTCCAGAATGCTCCTCAGGCCTCTTATTTCAATGTCTGCCATCACAAGGCACATGAATTCTTTTTATGTTTTTTAAATGTTTATTTTTGAGAGAGAGAGAGAGAAACAGATTGCGAGTGGGGGAGGGGCAGAGAGAGAGAGACACACACACACACACAGAATCGGAAGCAGGTTCCAGGCTCTGAGCTGTCGGCACAGAGCCCGATGCGGGGCTCGAACTCACAAACAGTGAGATCATGACCTGAGCCGAAGCTGGACGCTCAACTGACTGAGCCACCCACGTGCCCCAAATTATTTTTATGTTTAAAAAAAAAAACTAATAAAGAAAATAAAATTTTAAAACTCTCCTGAGGGGGTCTGGGGGAAGGGGTTGCCCAGTTGCCCCGGCAGGGAGAGCCCAGGGAGTAGAGTTCTGCCCACTAGCCACCTGTCTGGCCTGGGGAGGCCACTGTGCTCTTCATTTGCTGAGACCAGGGGAATGGGGACCCCCGACCAGGGTGCTCTGCTCAGAAGGGGGCGCCACTCATTTACCCCCCCCCCCCCCCCGCCCCCAACGACCATTGCTCCTAGAGCTGGCTTCTCCCTCTAGACCCCTTGTTCCAGAGTCCCCTACCTGTGAAGTCGCAGGCCTGGGACTGAAGCCTGGGTGCCCACCTGCCTCAGAGGGCCCTGAAAGGGACAGTGTTCTTGGAACCTTCTCTCCTGATGTGTAGAGCAGGATGAGATCCGTCCAGCCCCTGCTCTGAGCCCGGTGTCCTTCTCCACACTTGACCTGCACCTCCCCATCAAACCCTCACCACCTCCCCTCGAGGTGGAGACTATCATTATGCTCACTCGACAGATGAGGACACTGAGGCTCAGGGAGGGGCGCCACAGCCCCAAGTCCCACGGTCAGCGAGGGGCAGAGCTGGACCCATGCCCTGGGACCCCTCAAGCCTCCCTGCTGCTTATCCTGTGGTGGCGTGCCAGGGTTTATGTGACACAAAGCCTGCTAAGTCCTTCACCCCAGGCCTGACACCTAGAAGGCACTGGACAGATAGCAGTTACCACCAGGGCTGGACACGGCCTCCTTCTGAAACCTCCCATGCAGCATTTCGCCACAGATCTCCACGACAGACGCAAACCTTTTCTTTATTGCCAACATGACACAGAGTCTCGGGGGCACTTGGGAAGGGCAGGAGCCAAGAGGAGCCAGGGATGAAATCCTCTGCGAACCGGACTATTCCCACTTCCCTCGTCCAGGACAGGAGCCCGACCCAATCCCCACCCACAAGGTGTGGACACAGCAGCCACTGAGAGCCCCCGAGAATGGCTGAAAGTAGGGAGGCCCAGGATGGGAGGCAGGGGTGGGCTGGCTCCTTGGGGCCAGCGTGCCCCTCAGGGGGACTACGAACAGAAATCAAACCTGGGTTTTGTCCCCCAGCGTCCCACGGCCTCAGCAGGTGTCCAATGCTAGAACGTTGGGGCTGGGGTGGGGGCAAGATGCAGAATGATCCTGTCCCCCAGCGCACCAGCATCACCAGGTGCTGACCCCATGGTCCTGGTCCTGGCAGCTGGTGTCTTCTGCTGTCTCGCACCCCTCCTGGGACACTCAGGTCACTGGGGGACCTCAGCAATGGCTTTCTCTACCCGCAGGTACCAGGGCTGGATGTGGGTGTGACGCATCAGGTCGTCAAAAGCCTCCAGGCCCTCCATCACGCGCAGCACACCGTATACTGCCTGGGGGTGGGTACAGAGGGGGTGTCCAGACCTGCCCTGTCCTCCACCAGTTGTGTGCCCTGGGGCCCGTCACCTCTCCTCTCTGAAAGTGCTCACTAAACAGCCAATTTTGCACTTGGGGCTTTGAGTGAAGTGTGTGGGATTTCTATAGGTTTTGTCTGCCCTTCACCCACACCCCACATCTGGGCAAGAACCCTCACCTCCAGAGATTCCTTTGGGAAAATGTGCTGAGGAGAGGGGACCCCCCCCCCCTCGCCCCCCAGCCCTAAGACCCGGACCTGGCAATCAACATATTCCACCTTGGCTTGAAGGACGGCTTCAAGGCTTGGCATTGAAGCCAGACCAACAAGACACCGTCCCGGGACTTTTGCTGGGTGCAAGCTTGGAGCGCTGGACCCAGGCCTGCCTCAAGCTAAAGCCAACCCCAAGGGGTTGAGATGAAACAGGAGAGGCTGAGACCTAATACCATTTGGGCCCCTTGATCAAGCTGGGCCTGAAGCCCACCCCTCCTCTGAGCCTGTCAGTTATGTAAATCAAGACAGTTCCTTGCAGGGAGCCAGGTGCCTCCGGAGTGGGAGAGCTGTTGAGATGGAGGTATTGCCTACATCCGGGCTTTCTCTGCCCAGACAGGCCCCTCAGGTCTGGGCACCCCTGCCACCACCACACTTACCAGATCAGCCAGATTTGGCTGCTGGCCCCCCATGAAGGGCCGGTCTTTGCCCACGGCTGCCACCCACTTGTTGGCAGCCTCATAGAGGTCCGCACGAACATCATCCTGGAGGTGGTGCCTGGGTGGGGAAGGGGGAAGTCCATCAGGGGAATTCCAAACCTCAGCCCAGGTTGCGACAGCAGCAAGGCTCGCGGTGGGGGGGGGGGGGGGGGGCAGGGCTGCTCCCCCGAGGGGCATCACCCCTGCAAAAATCAGTCATCATCTGTCCCAGACAGGGAGGCCGTGGGCAGAGGAGGAAAGAGACCCGACCACAGAGAAGGAAACAGAAGAAGGCAGAAGGCAGGCACCCAGCTCTGGACTCTGAGGCCAGTCCTGCTTCCCCTGGGGTGGTGGAGGCAACTGGAAGTTCTGAGTTCGAGTCCTGACTTGGTTTATAGTAGGGACTGAGAGACAGCAGGCCACACACACACACACACACACACACACACACCCCATCATCACCTGCTCTTAAGCCTCTTGCTGATGAGGTACATGGCAGCTGCACCCATGTACTTGGCCACGGCACCCTCCACTGTCCCGAACTTGCCCTCCCTGACAATGTAGTCGA
Source organism: Prionailurus bengalensis (assembly GCF_016509475.1). NCBI lineage: Eukaryota > Metazoa > Chordata > Mammalia > Carnivora > Felidae > Prionailurus > Prionailurus bengalensis. The sequence goes on from NC_057359.1 coordinate 86,791,063, forward strand.
AGGAGGCCAGGGCCTCAGCAGGAGTGCGGTACACGTTGGGGGAGATCAGGTGCACCAGCCAGTCATCTGCCCACTGCCGCCACTTCATCTCCTCCCTGTGGACAAAGTGGGGACAGAGGGCAGGCCAGGCGGGCTTTTAGGAAGCCTGGGGCCTGGGAGGCGCGGGAGCAGGTACGCTGTCTAGACCGCGCAGCGTGCGGATGGGAAGCTGAGGCCTGAGCAGGAGGTCCTTAAGGAGACTCAGCCCTGGCCGTGGCCCCAGCCCTCCTGGTCTCCCATAGTGCTCCCCCCTTACAGTGTCTCGCTCAGCCTGTCCCCTCTGGGAAGGCCCCGCCCTTGCCACCTCCTGGAACCTGCGCCGGCCTCACTTACGTCCTCGCCTCCTTCCCACCGTACATTCGCTGGGCCTCCTTCTCATCTAGCATGAGCCAATACTTGTTGCAGAATTCGGTCACCTCCTTGCCCTGGTCGTTCACGGCCTTCATGGGTGGATAGTAGGTGATGATGTCTTCCAGGGGCTGCCTTTGGGAGACGACATCCAGAGTCTCATCCCAAGTAGTTCTTCCTCCGCGGGGGCTGAGCCATGACCTCCTCAGGGTAAGTATCTACCCCAGCCTGACCCAGCTCCGGGATGGAACCGGCACCAACCCGCAAAACTTTCCACCCTCTCGTGGGTGCCACAGGAGGTCCTGCAGCAAGAGGGACTTGGGGCAAACACCAGAAGCACTTCCCTGGTGGAGGGAGACGTGCAGAGGAAAGGAAGGGGGTATCTCAGAGTAAAAAGCCCATGGCTCATTCTGGAAACCCGGGCAGCAGCCCTACCCTGCGCCCCTGTAGGAACCCAGGTGAGGCCTCCCTGGAGATGAAAGGGATGAAATGTGACCCCAGACTGGGCCTCTGAGGGGCTCCTTACCCCGACACCAGATAGGTCTTGAGAGCGCTGATGATGACCGAGGAATCGTTCAGTTGTTGCTGAAGAACGAGAGGTTGGTTTAAATTGGGGGCGTGGGTAGGGGTTGTCTGGCCACCAGCAGGGTCACCAGGGTCCTCTTAAAACAAACCCCCAGGCATTCGAGGAAACTGGTCGGGGGGAAGCTTGGCATTGTTTATATCCATTCCTGGGGGTTCGTCCCCCAAACTGATGTCCACGCTGAGCTTTCTCCTCCCCAAGGACCTAGTCCCCATCCTCAGGGAGGCCCATCTTGGGTAAGGGAGGCCCAAGTGTGACTGAAGGGAAGGAGGGTATGGGGAGGACCTAACATCTTGGACCTCCCTACTTGCCTGTCCGGCCTCCCAGACAGTGGGGGGCAAGGTGGACTCTAGAAGCTACAAGCCAGGAGCCAAGCACTGTGCCAACCATTTCCTACCACCCAAGAGTATCGTCCTCCTTTGATTAATGAACAAGCAAGCCCAGAGAGACTAAGTGGCCCTTAGTCACACAACCAGGGAGTGACAAAGCCCCACCCTGAGCCCACACCACCCTGATTTCAGAGCTCACTGTTGAGTTCTGTGATGCTCTGCCTCCTTTGGCCCAGCTGGTTCATAATCCTCAGCAAGGTCCAAAGACCCCACATTTTTCCAGAGCTGCACAGCAGGGCCTAACTCGGGGGTACTCCAGGGAAACCCAGGACATGGGGGGTCGCTCCCTGAGGCTCACCAAGCTCTCTCCTTCCTGGGCCAGCAGGATGGGCACCTTCCTGTAGGAGGAGAACTTGATCTCGGCCCTGCGCACGGGGTTCACTTCCACCACCTGGTAGGGCAGGGCGTGGAAGTCGAGGAAGGCGCGGACCTTGCTGCAGAAGGGACACGTTTTGTACTGGTACAGGGTCAGCTGCAGGCGGCTGGACAGGGAGAGCTGGGTGGGGAGCAGAGGGAGGAGGGGCTTCTGAAGCCTGGCGCCCAGGCCCCACCCCCAAGCAAGCTTTTCCCAAGGGAGTCTTCTCGGATGACTTCTAGGGAACATCAGGAGGAACGGGGATAGGTGGCAGAGAGAAAGGGAGGCACAGGGAGGTGGGGAGCAGGCTCGTGCAGTGGGCAGTCCAGCCTCAAGCGCCCATCCAGCGCCCCCCCCCCCCCAAGGTAGGAAGTATGGGGAGGAAGCATCTTCCGGTCTCTGTTCAACATTAGATACCTCTCCTCTCCCTCCTATCCCAAGGGGACATCAGACATTCCCAGGTGTGCCACCCGAGATGCAGAGCAATTGTTTCAACTTGGAGTGCCCACCGCCACTCCCTCAGCCCAAGGGACTCTGGGTGAGGGGGCGGAGCCCAGCACTTGTCAGAGTGGGGTCTAGCTCAGATCTCCAAGTGGGGAGGGTTGTAGCTGGGTTTCGGCCCTGGATCTGCATGTTCCGCAGCCCCCGGTGAGCTTTTGCCGCTGCATATTCATGTTGGAAAGCCACAGCGGCAGTCCACCTTCCTCACCATTCAGATGGGAAACTGCAGCTGGCCAATGGGGGTGGGCAGAGAGATACAGAGAAGGCCACTCCCCTCCCACCATCCTGCTCCCCTGGGTCCAGAAAAGGGGCATCTGTGGATGGATGGTGGGTGCCACAGCAGAGAAAGGCTGTGTTGGTGATGTGTATGGAGCACTGCGAGGGCAGCTGGGCCACCACTCGGCTATGGGACACCTCCCTGTCCCTCTCTGTCTCCGGGGGCCTAGAATCTAAGGGTCATCGGCTCCCTAAAAACACTAACACTAATAAATACACAGCTTTAGGATCTGAAGGCAGTGGAAGGGTTTAGGGAACGTTTATTACTTTCCAAATGACAAATGACAAAAAAAGCATGGAAAATAATAAACTCCGCAAGCTTTCTTTCCCTTTCTTGTGATCTCCAAAGCTTTCCGTTAAAAAGTCTAAGAACACGTTAGAAAACGACTTTAGGGCAAAGACAACAATTCTAGTTAGCAGGCATTAGTAGCGACCCCATTTCACGGATGAGGACGCTAAGGGCTCAGAGACTTAAAACCAAGTCAGTTGCCCAAGGTCACGAACGGACGGAGGAGGCGATACCTGACCCCGCCAGAAGTCCCGAAGTTCGTTGCTGCCCCCCAGCACCCCCACCCGCGGCTCGATCCGGCCCGGGCTTACCTGCGCGGCAGAGCGCTCTGCGCGGAGGTCCTGGGCGCGCAGGTGCCACCGCGCGGTGTGGTACAGCCCCAGGACGCCCCCCAGGGCCAGCGCCGCCGCCCCCAGCAGCCGCGGGCACCCCTTGCGGGCGGTAGCAGCGGGACCCGGGCCTCCTGCCGCTCCTGCGAAGCCGGCCCGGCTCTGCGCGGGGAGTGCCGACTGGAGGCGACCGCCCAGCCTCCAGGCCAGAGCGTGCGGGACCGGCCACAGCGCCCGCGCAACCTGGGCCATGTTCGCTCCGCCGGCGCCGCGGGCGGGCGCGCGAAACGAAGACCGCCGGGGCTCAGGCTCCCCTTAAAGGGACGGGTCTCCGTCGCGGGAGGGTTGCTAGGGGTGACAGTGACGCCGAGCGGGGAAGGACAACTCTGGAGGGAATGGGCTTGCGTCCCGGGCGCCCAGTTTCCACGCACCCATCAGAGCCGCTCAAACACACCCTGGGATGTATGGAAGTCGCTAAAGGCCCGGCTTCTGAACATGAGATATAACTGGTCTCGGTGGTGACCCCGAGCCGAATGCAGGAACTCGCCGTGTGGCCTTCGGATCCCAGGGTCTTCCGGAATGTGTGTTTATTAACTTCTACCTCATGCACCCAATCGAAAGATACTGAACCCTTCAGAGTGTCAGAAAAAGGGCCACAGCATTGGGTCCAGGAGGGCCGCGGAAACAGCCGAACCGGACTTGGTGCCCCAACTCTGGCTTTTTCTGCCCTCCCGCGCTGCTGCACGGTTTCTTCTGCGTCCCGAACCATAAATTCTTCCATACACGTAAGGGGCCTTAGAAACCACGTGTCTCGGATTTCGCCTTTGTGGAGGCGCCGGCTCACTGACTGACCCGTAGGTCCCCAGCGGCCGGAGGGGCTGAGTGGAGGCTGTCTCTGCCCCTCTGCGGGGCTCGCTCGCCATAGCTGAGGGTCCGGCCCCCCAGCACCTAGGCTTCTCGGCGGGCAGCCCCGGATGGCCCCGCCTGGCACCCGGGGGAGGGGCGGGGCTTGAAGAAGACGCTGCCATCCGAAAGGCGGGTCACGTTGTGGGCGGGGAGGGGCGGAGTCTGACGGCGGGGCGGGGACAGAGCTTGGCTCGCGGGAGAAAGCGCGAGAGCTGGGCTGCGGCGGGACAGAACGCTGGGCGTGAAGGGCGGAGTCTGGCGGGAGCAGGGCGGGGTTGGTGCTGCGCGGACATGGCGGTGTGGTGGCGTTCCTTCGCCTGATCTCGCTCTCCGCGCTCCGCGTTATGTCAGGCGCCCCCACTTTCCGCCCGCCACCGGCTGTCGGCTGCATGGTCGCCGCGGCACCGGAGCCCGCGATGTCGGGCCCCGACGGGGACCTGGGCGGGCCGGCGGAGGCGGGCGCGGAAGGCGGGGACGGCGGCTTCGGGGAAGCAGGTGACTCGGAGGGGCTGCTGACGCGACCGTCGCTTTCTCAGGGCTGCCTCCTTGGGAAGGGGAATCTGGGCCGCGCTGGGGGCATGGAAGGGACCGCAGAGCCCTCCCACCCCGGATTCATAATATGACCCAGAGTGCATTCGGTTTTCAAATGTCTAAGAGAAGAAGAAAATGATTCTCATTAACTCGCGGATGTTTTAATAGTAGAAGACAGGTATTCAAAACTAATGATTGGCCTTTCCCTTATTTTCCTTCTACTTTCTTTCCTTCCTTCTTTGCCTCTTGTTGTTCCACCTTTTAAATGAGGGGGGATTGTGACAGGAGGAGGTCATCCCCTATCATCTGGGTGGGCCCTACCTGTCATCACGAGTGTGCTCAGAAGAGAGGCGAGTGAGATTACACACACAGTGGAGAGAAGGTGATGGGAAGACAGGCAGAGGTTGGAGCAGTGGGGCGGCAAGCCAACAAAGGCCAGCAGCAACCAGAAGCTGGAAGAGGTGGGGAATAACCGCCTGGAACATCCAGAGGGAGTGCGACCTTGCCCACGCCTTGATTTGGCACAGTGAACTGTTTATTTTTCTTTTCTAAGACTATTTATTTTGAGAGGGGGAGAGAGCAACGAAGCGGCAAAGAGAGGGAATCCCAAGCAGGCTCTGCACCATCAGCGCGGAGCCCAATATAGGGCTCGAACTACTGAACTGTGAGCTCATGACCTGAGCCGAAACCAAGAGTCCACGTTTAACCTATTGAGCCACCCAGGCACCCCAGCACAGTGAACTTCTGATTTTCGATTCTGGCCTTTGGAATGTGTTAATTTAACCTAAAAAGTTCATGGTGATTTTTTGCAGTAATTTGATGATTGGGAAATAAGCATCCTCTCCAGAAGATCCTAAAAGTAGGAAATTCACTGTTTGGAGAGGGTGCTCTGGAGAGAAGGTCAAGGGTATGGCTAAACAGGAGACCAAAGGATGTGGGGGAAGAGGTGGCCCAAGATGGGTCTCCAGGGGCGTTGGAGGGAAGGTGGCCCAGGACAGGGAGATCCAGCGGCATGGGGAGGTGACTATCTCAGTCTCTAACAGAATACCACAGACTAGGTGGCTCATAAACAACAGAAATTTATTTCTCAAGGGCAGCATAGGGACTAGAGTCCATGATCTTGCATGGGGACAGATTGGTGACTGATATCGAATCACACTGTGTTGTACACATGAAACTAATGTAACATTGTGTGTCAGCTTTACTCAAATAAAAATTTAAATAAATAAATTTATTTATTTATTTATTTATTTATTTATTTATTTATTTATTTATTTATTTTTGAGAGCGAGAGAGTGTGAGTGAGCAAGGGGCAGAGGGAGAGGGAGAGAGAGTGCAGAGGGTGGAGCCCAGAGCGGGGCATGAGCTCACCCGATGCATGGGGCTCGAACTCACTCATGAACCGTGAGATCATGACCTGAGCTGAAGTTGGATGCTTAACCAACTGAGCCACCCAGGTGCCCCTCGAAAATGTTTTTGAAATTTATTTCTCACAGTTCTGGAGGCTGGGAAGGCATTGCCACAAGGCACTGGCAGATTCAGTGTCTGGTGAGGGCCGATTCCAGGGAGGCACCCAGACCTGTGCTCTGTACTCTGGCCTCTGCAGAGGATTCAGTGCATGTTCTCGGCATTTCTTCCACCCCCTGCACCAGCCTCCTGGCCCTTCACCCCACTCTCCACTGATCCCAAGTTAGCCCCTTCTTTTAAAGCTGGACGTGCTCTCCCTTGGGGGTGTGGCCTTGTCCTTACTGCCTGTCACAACCTTGCTCATGACCCCCTTCCCCAGAGGGAGAGGCTCAGCCACAGACCTGATAAACGAAGCACTGGGATGTCCACCGCAGACCCTGCCCAGGGCAGTGGCCTCTAGTCCCCACTGTGGTCTTCATAGGCCCTCTAGCCTGCATGGGAGTTCAGGTCCTGGAGTGAAAGGCAGGAGTATCCAGCTAGGAGGCGTGCTTGGGCCAGGTACCTAAGGCCCAGACTGACAAGGCCCAGACGTTGTATGGCAGGGCCCGCTCCCCACTGCCCTGTGGGCCCAAAGGACCTTTGCAGAGGGAGGAACCCAATGGGCATATTATGGGAGAGGTAGGGAGGGACTGCCTTTCAGAGCCTTTCCATAGGCACGGTCCCCAACCGTGGAAGGGGCAGGAGCCGGGAGATCCTTGAGGGCCCCTGGTGAGCCCTAGTATGACAGGTGAGGCGTGGGAGTTGGAAAACTCCTGAAAACTAGAAACTCAAGCCAAGGCTCTGGAGGAGCAGGCCTTCCCCCTCCCGTGTGTTTGGACCTGCAGTGAGCAAGGAGGGCTCACCGGTGGACACCAAGAGTTCCTGCTGCCGTGACTGGCCTCCAGGGGGCATCTCCTTTGGAGGCTCCTCCCAGGTGCGGTCCTGGGCTCTGAGAAGTCCAGTTGTCCCCTTCCCCCGGGGATGGCCTGCCCAGCCTTCAAGCAGGGGAGAGAGGACTGCTTGTGTCTCAAACATGGACTGGGCTGGACATTGCTCAGTCTTACAGAAACCAGTCCGAGGGGTTGGACGGGATTCCTGAGGTGCAGGAACTGCCAGAGAGCATTTTGCTGCTCCCCTGGGTGATTAGACAAGGGGTGGGGCCTGGGCATCTCTATGGGAAGACAGGCCACTGCAGTCCCTTGGAGCCTCTCCTCTTGGGTATGTGGAGTGGGGAGAACCACCTTCCAGAGACAGTGCGGAAGGTCTGGAGCAGCTGGAGTTCTCCTGGCTTCTTGCCACAGAGAAACCTAGGTGTGGATGCCTTTTAAGTTTCTGCTATACTGTAGAGACCCAGAGGTTGGGTTAGAAGGCCCAGTCCTGGCCTCTCCCAGGAGGGGCTTGGCCCCAAGGCTTCTGTGTAGCTTGTTATAGGTTCACACGGGTGAATAGTGTGGCCTTCAGGGTCCTGTCTACCCTGGAGCCCTTGGAGTTGGCCTGAGTCCACACCATGGTCCTCCGCCATCCCTCTGAGTGCTGAGTCTCAACTGACATGAGGCGGGTGTGCATGTTGAGCTGACCCTCCCCCCACAGCCCTGTTGGACTCTGAGGAGGGGAGGCAGAACTCTACCTTTATCCCCAGCCCAGCCTGCAGGACTCTTCCCTTCCTAAGGCTAAATGCAATGGGTACCCCCAGCTGGTCCCCACCCCTCCAGCTCCAACCAGCCCAGTACCCACATCTTGTTGGCTGGCATTGACCATAGCTTGGCTTGATCTCTGGCCCGGCCATGACCATGACTGTCCTTGGGCCCCCACAAAGTATGGTTGGGATACTACACACTGCTCAGCCTCAAATCCGTGGACAGGCCTCATCCCCTTCACTCTTCTCCCTTCCCTCGGCTCCTGGGCTGAGCCAGTGGAGGAGGACAGAGGCAGCTAGGTGAGGAAGGGGTGATAAGATGGCTATCACCAGGTGTCAGCTGAGGCCAGACCACACAAAGATGAGAACAGAGAGACAAGGCCAGTGGGCCCGAGATAGGCCTGGAGCCAACACAGAGAGAAGAATGGGTTTGATCAGAAACTCCGAGATGGCCTTGTGTAGAGACACCCTGTGTGTGTGTGTGTGTGTGTGTGCGTGGCCTCCGTTAAACAACAAAAATTCACCTGAGTAATTTGAAACATCAAATTGGTTTTATTGAATGATTCATGAGTCAGGCAGCATCCCATCTAGTAAATAGAGAGAGAGGAGCTTTGTTGAGCTGCAGAAAAGGAAAGCTTTTTTAAAGATAGAGAAGGAATAGAGAAAAGGAAATTATTACCAAAGAATCCATTGTTTTAGGCAAGGTTACCCTCCTATGGGAAACGGGAAGCGTCTATCAGTAAGTTTCATTGTGCTGACCAGGAAATTCCATTCCTACCAGTTAAAGGTTACATGGTGGGGGCAGGGGGACCGAAACTGCAGTGAGATTAGGTATTAGGTCTTAGCTCGCAGAGACGGGGCCCTTAACATAAGTGAATCCATTTTGGGCCTATGGTTTTCTTTTCAGCACCTCACAGAATTTGCAGGGCAGCTCTCTCTCTCTCTCTCTCTCTGTCTCTCTCTTTAAAATTTAAGTCCAAGTTAGTTAACGTATAGTGTAATAATATAGGAATAGAATTTAGTGATTTATCACTTACATATAATACCCAGCGCTCATCCCAACAAGGGCCTTCCTTAATGCCCAACACCCCGCCAGCAACCTTCAGTTTGTTTTCTGTATTTAAGAGTCTCTTATGGTTTGTCTGCAGCTGTCTTTACAGAGGGGAAAACTGGCAGCGGGTGGGCAGCACCTAGGAGAGTCAGGTTTCAAACGGGGGCCCATGAGCTGGGTCTTGTCCCTTCCTGCACCTGGCCCTGGTTTTCTCAGGCTGCAGACCGGGCCCTAACCCCTCCTTAGTTCATACCCTGGCAAGCAGAGGTGTGAATTAATACCAAAGGAGCATTGGCCATTCTACCTCATGACATTTCAAGTCTAGAATATTCTGTCCAGTGACTCCTTGGTGATCCAGAGCACTGCCTCTCCCCTAGTTAGGCGCCTGGGTGGCACAGTTGGTTAAGCGTCTGACTCTTGGTTTCGGCTCAGGTCATGATCTCATGGTCGTGAAATGGAGCTGCCCGTCGGGCTCTGTGCTGACTGTGTGGGGCCTGCTTGGGATTCCCTCTCTCTCTGTCCCTCCCCGGCTTGTGCTGTCTCTATCTCTCTTGAAATTACTAATTAAACTTAAAAAAAAAAAATTCTCTGGAGCTCTAGCCGTCTACATCTAGAAGTCATGCAAACTCAGAGATACCTTCTAAGGTCAAGGAGAGGAGCAGGGGTGGAGTTCACGGAACTGTAAGTGGAGATGACGGGGGTGGGGGTGGCCACTGGTGCCTTCGAGGGCACTTGGGCTTTGATGGCAACATCATACCCCAAAGCTTTGCTCATTCTCACCTCCTGCCTTCATCACCCTGACAGGCCTGAGGGGGCAGGGATCCCTTGGGGAACTTTCTGGCTTCAGGGAGGTGGAAGCCATCCCCTACTCACCACCTCAGTACCCCCGGAGTCCCTTCCCTCGGGGCGCACCACCCAAAGACCATGCTAGGGGAGCTGGTTCCTCCGTAGCAGGTGGAAGAGCCCCTGAGATCCCCGGGAGTGTCATCTGAGGCCAGTGAGCCCTCAGGACAGCCTCAGGTCAGGCATTCTCTCAATGCTGGCCCTCTTGGTGACGTCTAGGAGACACTGCCCAGGGTCTGAGACCCATCGCTCCCTCCATGGACAGCCAAGCCCCCATGAGGAAACTGTTTCCCTCCAGGACAAAGCTGGGATCAGCCATGGCGAGAACACTTCTGGGGGCCCAGGTATAAACCCCTGGGCTCCACAGCCAAAGACTATGGCCGGAGATGGCAGGTGACCCCTCAGTGACCTCTCAAGGATGAGGCTGAGTCCTAGCACTCACTGTGACCCAAGGTCCCCGGTGTCCAGAGCAGCAGGGAGAGCCCTCCTTGGGGCCCCAGCCCCTCACCCCTTTTCACGTAGTGAGGATGCACGTCCCCCATTGTCCTCCCACAGGATGGAACTGGGACTGTAGCCTCAGAGCTCTGCTCTGTCAAGCTGTCCCATTTCTGGCTGGCATGCCCAGCTTGGGGATTCTGTCCACTGGGCCCCCAGGAGGGACCAAGTCCCTTGGGAGCCAGGTGAGGTCTGGGTTCACCCTACCAATGAGGCATGGAGATGGGGAGGGGCTGACTCCAGATGGGAATGGTGGGACTTTGAACCTGACAGCCAAGAAACAATTCTTGAGACATCTTTGGTGCACAAAAGGTGATTTGATTAAAGCACAGAGACGAGATTCTAGGGCAGAAAGAGCTGCATGGGGTTGTGAAGAGAGACTGGTTAGATACCATGGGGTTGGGGAGATCAAGTCAAGAGAAGTTTCTAAAGGGATTTTCCTATGATCAAGAGACAGTAGGGAATTCCTGGAGAAATATTATACTCCATATTTGCCTCAAGAATTTGTCAATGAGCTACAGATCATAAAGAAATTATCTCCCATTTCCTTCTTGAAAAAATTTTTTTTTAATATTTATTTTTGAGAGAGAGAGAGAGAGAGAGAGAGAGATGGAGTGAGAGCAGGGGAGGAACAGAGAGAGAGAGGGAGACACAGAATCTGAAGCAGGCTCCAGGCTCCAAGCTGTCAGCACAGAGCCCGACACGGGGCTTGAACACATGAACCATGAGATCATGACCTGAGCTGATGTCGGAGGCTCAACCGACTGAGCCACCCAGGTGCCCCAGTCTCCCATTTCCTTCTTGCCTTTGTTCCCCGTATAACTATGGAGAGGAGGGTGATGTTCAGGGTCCAGGAAACTGAGTATAGGTTTCTGGAAATTAGGCCACTGATAAGATTCCCTTTTTCTCCTAATTTACCAGAACATAGGTAAACTGATGGAGGACTGTGATTTCTATCACATAACCATTTGATTTCTTTCCTTTCCTTTGTTCTTGGGCAGCCAGGAGTGCCTGAGGAATGTCACACAGATCCCACCTGGGATGAGAGGCATCCTATCATGTGCTTTGCCCTCGGCTTGCCTTATGCTCCCTCATCAGGAACACTCCCCAGCAGGCTTTTGGTTGTGGGGTCAGGGAAAGGGTGTCTCACTTTGTGTCAGGGCCTGGGGTGGGTCCCTGGGAGGGCCAGGAACTGGGCTCTATGAACAGCACAGGGTACACTCTGTCCGTCCCTACCAGGAATGTCCTCTTTCAGCTGCCTTCCCTTCCCTTCCCTTCCCTTCCCTTCCCTTCCCTTCCCTTCCCTTCCTTTCTCTTCTCTTCCTTTCCCTTTCAAGACCCACAAAGCAGCATGGTTCTGTTGATGTGAGCATTCTCTGCTTTGATCAGGTGCAGGAAGGGGACCCCACTGCACTTACGCCATCCTACACTTGGGCCAGAGCAGAGAGGCTCCTGGCAGTCAGAGATGACAGTTGGTCCAGATCGGAGACCCCTGACCACACGCAGTGCTAACCAGGGGGAAGAGAGTGTGGAGGGACTCACTGTCCCTGCCACAGATGTGGAGATATGGGGAAAGCCCCCTCCCTACCTCCCAGACCTTCCTGTCCCTCATCTTGCATAATACTGACCTGGGGAAAAGAGCAGAGAGCTTGCCAAAAGTTTAAGCATGATTTGCGGGCAATTGCCTCACCCTTCCTGGATTTGGCAAAGGATAAGTTGCTCCACCCTGGGGTAGCCGTTGCCCAGCAGGACCATAAAAGGGGCCCTCCGGAAGCCTCCTCACTCACCTCCTCTTTCAGCTGATATCCAGAGTGGTGCCAGCTTCCTTGGCCCTGAAGTCATGGCCCTAGGTCTCTTGTGGGTAGGCCTTGTCCTGCTGGGGGCCCTGCAGACCCAGGCCCAGGACTCCACCCCAAACCTGATCCCAGCCCCGCCTCTGCTCAGGGTCCCTCTGCAGCCTGACTTCCAGGATGAGCTGGTAAGAGGCCTGGGGAGTGGGGGGCAGCTGCAGGGAAGCTCCGGGAAGAGTGTGAACAGAGGGGAGGAGAGGCAGGATGGGCTCAGGCTTTAGCTCAGTCTACCCTCGGGTCCCCTGATGGAAGGCACACCCCATGCCCCAATCCACACCCAACCTTGCTGACAAGAGGGTCAGCTGAGCTGACTCCCCAGGTCCACACTCTCTTCCAAAATCCCTGCAGTCCTTGCAAGGTGGGAAAACCTTCAGGCCCTCTACATGATGAGGAAACTGAGGCTCAGGGAAGCCAGCTGGCCACTTGCCAAGGGGCACCTTCTCCCTGACACACTCAGGGCTCCCTCCTGGCCTAATGGCTCCTGCTGGCTTCATCAGCCCAGCCTGTGTGGCCAGTCTGGGTCCCAGCAGCCCAGCTAGAGGGGCTTCTGGTTCTGGGCCAGGCTGCCTAGAGGTGCCTGCAGGGATGGAGCAGGAGGGCCCCCTGGGACTGCTCCTTGCCCTGCCTATCATCAGCCCCCATTGTAGTTCCAGGGGAAATGGTACGTCGTAGGACTGGCAGGGAACGCATTTAATAAAGAAGAAAACAGCCAGTTCAAGATGTATGCCACCACCTACGAGCTGAATGAAGACAACAGCTACAATGTCACCTCCACCCTGCTCCGGTAAGAGCCACCACCTCCTATGGGAATATGGGGGGCCTAGAGGGCTGCCGTGGGGGTCCAGGAGTCAGACTGATGACATAGCCAAGGGGTGACCAAAGCTGAAAGATGATCATTCATCCTACCGCTGGGTACTGGGTCCCTGTATTTATTCCTTCTTTCATTCACTGGATCAACATTTCTCGGTCACTTCAGCATAGACAGAAGACAGTCCTGGGAATGGACACAGACCATCATCAGGAAACAAGACAAAGAGAGAATAGGTGTCCTAGAATGGGAGGAGGGTCACTGGATCCAGCCTGGGATCCACCTAGGGCTTTGTCAAGAGCTTCCAGGGAGGTGGTCTGTGGGATGGGCCTTGAGGAACCAACCTGCATCAGAAGGAGGCCTGGGACCTTCGTGGCAGGGCTGTTGGACTGAGTCAGAGAGAGCCACTTCAAGAAACAGCAAGCCATTGCATGGCTGCCCTGAGCAGCAGCTGATGAGCGGTATGGAGGGGGTGGTGACCACAGTGGCAGAGGCCTCAGGTACTGGTGAGGAGTGGGTGTGGCTGCAGCAGGGAGAGGAATGATGGTGTGCAGCCCAGGAGGCTGATCAGTCATAGGTGGGAGGTGACCAGAGCAGGGGCAGATTAGGACCTAGAGAGGGGAGGCAAGGCTTACCCAGCTCCTCTGGGTTTCTGGCTCTGGCACTTGGGGATGGGACTAGAGCATCGGTCATAGAAGGAGCAGAAGGGCAGGTGTGGGGAGATCAGCTCTGCGTTCCCAGGGGACCAGATGGGATGCAGCTGAGAGGTCAGGGTTGGCCCAACAGCTAAGGGAGTCTTTGGCATCCAGCAGACTGGAGCCTCTGTTGATTCCCCCAGGAGAGGTTATAGCGGGAAGCCACAAGATAGGCATAGGGGACAGGGGACCCCTGGGTGGCTCAGTCGGGTAAGCCTCTGACTTTGTCTCAGTTCATGATCTCACAGTTTTGAGTTTGAGCCCCGTGTAGGGCTCTGTGCTGACAGCTCACAGCCTGGAGCCTGCTTTGCATTCTGTGGCTCCCTCTTTCCCCCCTCCCCCACTCAGGCTCTCTCTCTCTCTCTCTCTCTCTCTGTCTCAAAAATTAATAACATTTAAAAAGTTTTAAAAAAAATAGGAGACAAATACCTTGGGTAAGGGGACAGTGTAGAGGAAAGTCCACCAAGGGAAACAGCCTCAAAGATGGAAGGACAGCAGGTGCAGAGGGAGAGTCTGAGCAGCTCAAGTGGCTCAGGGCAGAGTAGGCAGGGACAGGCAGGGATGGGCTCAGCGGGGAAGAGACAGGCCCATCTGAGGGGTGGCGTGTGGGCCTCCTGCTGTGGCAGGATGGGGTGTCACCCTCTTACCCACACGCCTCTTGTTCCACAGGAACCAGCGCTGTGACCACTGGATCAGAACTTTCCTCCCAAGTTTCCAGCCAGGCCAATTCAACCTGGACAACATTGAGCGTGAGTCCTGAGTGGAGTGGGTCTCTGGGGGCAAGGACCTCACTGCCCCTCCACACAGATGCCAAACAATGGAGACAGGGGAGGAAGCAATAGCTCCCTCTCCCTGGCCAGGGTGGGCTGATCCCTCACTATCCACCATGCAGGTTACCCTGGAATTCAGAGCTACACTGTCCGAGTGGTGGCCACAGACTACAACCAGGTTGCCACGGTGTTCTTCAAGAAAGTTTACAAAAACCGGGAGTTCTTCAAGATCACCCTCTATGGTGGGTCTTACCCCTTCTGGAACCTTGCTCTTGGTCATGCTGGGAGAAAAGAGGCCCACAACACCCAGCCCCCAAGGTCCCCTTCACTCTGAGCCCTGGGAGATGGGAGAGGGGTCTTTCCACAGACCCCTCAGGAGGGAGGGGTCTGAGGCATCATTCACGGGTTCCACAATATTCATGGAGCTTTCGCCAGCCACTCACCAGCCATCTTGGCCACAGGGAGGACCAAGGAGCTGACCCAGGAGCTGAAGGAAAACTTCATCACCTTCGCCAAATCCCTGGGCCTCACCGATGACCACATCATCTTCCCAATCCCCATCGGTAATCAGCAGCTGGGGAGAGAAGGGCACATGGGGACTGTCCAGGCCTGATGTTGCCTCACTAGGGAAGGGGGGAGAGGAGGGAGGCAGAGCCCTGCTGTGGTCACTGGAGCTCCAGGAGCCACTTTGGGTTCAAGAAGACCCTGTCACACCCAGGGTTCTGGTTCCCAAGTTTCCTCCTTCACAATAGCTCAGTCCTGCCCACATGAGAATTACACATCTGGGGCCAAGCTTCCCCAGTCTCCTTGCCTGGCCATTTCTCCCTCTTCCTCCTCCCTGCCTGACCTGTTTGTCCTGGGCCACCTCCTCCTTTGCCCTGGGGCTGGCTCACCACTGACTTGGCAGGTGCCCTTGTCCTCAGGCAGCCCAGTCTGGGCAGGTGCCTCCCCAAGGCTGAGGGTGTGTCAGAACTCAGCAGGTAAACAGGCAGAAGGCTTGGTGCCCAATCAAGACCACGGCTGGGCCTCATCTGCCTCCTTTGGAGAATGGGTGTCACCCAGGTCTGCTAGTCCTCAGGCCTCTCCCCGAGTCCCTGCCCCATCATCCAGCCCTCTGCTGTACCGTCTATGAAGGGAAGCCCCAGAACTTCTGTGGCTAGACCAGACTGAGGCCCAGGGTAGTCCAGGGGAAGTGCAGGGGCCCTGGAGGTCAGGGACCACCCCCCCACACCCTTGTCCATACTGACCCCTCTGTCCCCCACAGATCAGTGCATCGATGAGTGAGCAAGTGTGCGGTAAGTATGGCTGCAGAGGGGGCTGATGGGAGCCAGGGTGCAGCTGGGGGGTGGTCCCAGGTCTGCCTTTGTCCCACCTGCCCAGCACTGCTGCCCTCTCTATTCCCTTGACTCCCTCTCAGGTGCCCCCGGCTCTGTTTACTCCATTGATCTCCCTCCAATCTCTGTCCAGGGCACCACCTAGCTGTCCCCACCAGCCTGGACGCTACTGAAAGATGTGGAGACCCTTCTCACTGCACAGCTCACCATCTGCTCCCCAGGCTGTCTTGCTCATGGAACCCCTCCTTGTTTGCTAAATAAACATGTGTCGCCTAGTCTCTAGTCTGTGCTCTTTGACCTCTGGGCCCTCTGAGCATCACTCCCAAGAAATGTGGTTTCCAGAAAGGGATTGAGGCCACAGAAGCAGAGTCCAGCTCTGACTGAACCCTTCTAGCTCCCAACTCCAGGCCCAACCCCAGACCAGCAGGAGTTGTCACTTGCCCCTGCCTTGTAGCACACTGCCTGGGCACAACTCACACCCATTTTCAACCACCTGCAACAGGTCCAATGGCAGAGGCCCAGGCAGGGCCAGGCAGCTGGGGAGAGTTGGGGGGCCGAGGTGATCTCACCACCACTTAACCAGTGATGAAGGGTGATAGGGGTGGGGTGATGGAAGGGTCTGGAGCCAAGGGCCAAGAAAGAATTCTTGAAGATGTACTTGGGTCAAAAATGTGATTTTATTAAAGCACGGGGACAGGACCCACGGACACAAAGAGCTGGACTTGGGTTGTGAAGAGTGACTGGTTATGTTATGGCCTTGGAGGAGGTAAAGTCAAGGGAAGTTTTAAAAGAGATTTTCGATGCTAAAGAAGATTTACAGAATACTGGAGGCCTAGCTATTGTCAAGCTAAGGTATTTTTCCCTCTAGCAAACATCAACATTAAGACAGTAGGGAGTTCCTTGAGCAATGTTCTTCTCTGCCAGCCTCACGTATCTGTCAACGGGCTGCAGGGTATCAGGATATTTAATGTTACCTGACATTTCCTTCTTGCCTTTCTTCCCCATATTACTATGAGGGGTGATGTGGGGGCTCCAGGAAACCGAGTCTATAGGTTTCTGGAGATTAGGCTATTGATAAGATTGCCTTTTTCTTCTAATTTACTAAGATATTTATAAACTGATGGAGACTCATGTCCTGCATGACTGGGATCTCTATCAGTTAACCATTTGTTTTCTTTCCTTTCCTTTGATCTTGGGAAGCCAGCAGTGTCTGAGGCATGTCACACACATCTCACTTGGGGTGGGGGGAGGTGTAATGCTAGCTTGTACTTTGCCCTCAGCTTGCCTTATTCTTCCTCATCATATCACCCCTAAACAATTTTGACCCTTACATCTTTAAGGTTGTTGAAGGGGAAGGTCTCATCTTCTGTAGCTTCTTCCTGTTCAGTAGGGGAGTAGAGATGTCCCTACCTATGAGTCAATATTGATCAGTTGGGGAACATATAAGAAGTTACAGAAGGCAGAGACAGCTGGATCCAAAATGGACAATGAGTATGAACCTCCTTTAGTAGAAAGGATCATTTGTTGGCTTGAAGTTATTGTAGTGATGGAGTCTTGTCACCAGGCAGAGAGACAGGAGAGAAAACAGCCAAATGTAATTAGAATAACAAGAAAGAGCAGCCCGAATAAAAGTCTTTTGGTAACTGATGAAAATCCTTAAGTCCAGGAGTTTAACCAATCATGAAAGGAAAGCGAGGAATTGTTTAAAGCACCAATTTGAGTATTCAGGTCAGTTAGAATCCAGAAATATTTGTGTGGTAATCTAGCATGTATACTGATGATGTTTTGGGGTTTTTCTGTGTGGTGGTCTGGAGCCAATGGACAAGAAATATTCCTGGAAGACGTTTTGTGCAAAAAGGTGATTTTATTAAAGCGTGGGGACAGGACATAGGGGCAGGAAGAGATGCACTGGGGTTGTGATGGGTAACTGACTATATACCCTCAGGCAGAGAGGGGGTCAGGGATAGAGTAAGTCTCTAAGGTATTTTGGAAGCAAAGTTTCCAGGACCTTGAGGGGCTAGCTGTTGCTAGGGAAACACCATTATTACTGTTGAATTAAAACCTCAGTCGAGAGACCCTTCAGATGCATATTGTGGGATCATAAACTTGGAGTATGATTGCCAGCATATACCTTGGGGCAGTTGAGATAAAGGAAGTAGACTTACAGGATCCTGGAGGTTGGGATACTGTTAAGCTAAGGTTCTCTTTGCCCCTGGCAAAGTGTCATTAATGAGGCAGCTGAGATCCCAGAGGAAGGTTACTCTGCTGGTTTAAAGGACTTGCCAATAGGCTGTAGGCATTTCATTTGCCTTAGTTTCCTACATCACCATAGCAAGCATTTAAATGCCTTTCCTTTGTTCTTGAGTAGCCAGGAGTGTGTGAGAAATATGTCAGATATTCCACCTGGGGGAGGGGAGATATGCCAGCCTCATTTTGCTCCACGCTCCTTAATCATATCTCCTCTGAACAATTTTGACCCTTATATCTTTAAGATTGTTGAGGGAAGAAGGTGTCACCTTCTGTAACGTCTTCCTGATGAGTAGGGGCATACAGTTGTCCCCATCTATAGGTCAATATTGGCCCGTCAGGGAACAAAAAGGGAAATTAAGGTGAGGCAGGTGAATCCAAGGTGGATAACATGTATGAACATCCTTGAGTAGAAAGGATCATCTCTTGGCTTGAAGTTATTGTAGTTATGGAATCTGGCACCAGGCAGACAGACGTGGGAGAGAACAGTAAAACCAAGTACAATAACTAGCAAGATTAGCTCAAATGAAAAGTCCTTTGGGATCTAACCAAAATCCTTCGGTCCAAGAGTTTAACTCATCACTAAAGGAAAGAGAAGGGTTATTTAATACACCAGTGTGAGTGTCATGATAGTTAGAAATCCAGAAATATTTTTGAGGTACTCCGGAATGTATATACAGTGTTTTGTTGTTATGAGAGTTTAAGTTCCACCTTGTGCAACACTTAAAACATCTAATGCCACTCTGTTTTGTAGAAGTGTTTTATGCATTTGAGTTATTTTATTTTATTTTTAATTTTTCTTTTACATTTATTTATTTTTGAGAGACAGAGAGAGACAGAGCACAAGTGGGGAAGGGGCAGAGATAGAAGGAGACACACAATCCAAAGCAGGTTCCAGGCTGTCAGCACAGAGCATGATGCAGGGCTTGAACTCACAAACCATGAGATCATGACCTGAGACGAAGTCGGATGCTTAACCAACTGAGCCACCCAGGTGCCCCTTGAGTTATTTTAGTATTTAGTAATATAATGGTATTTTGAGAGTCATTTAATTCTTTAACTGTGTAACAGGTGATGTATAGCCATCATATTGACTCTGTTTTGTTTAGTAACCCATCAGGTAATTAAAAAGAGATACTTTTATAGAAAAAAGAAAAATACAGGTTAATTATTAGAGCAGATTAAAAGCCCAGTGTCTCCCAGTGCTGCCGGTGAGATATTTTAGACATTAGGCTTGAAGCATCCTCAGATGCTTCTGGGAACAGGCAGCAGGAATCACATTGGTCTTTTGGCTTGTATCTCAAATGTCTGTGGTGATCCTTTTGAATGGACCATTGTAAGAAGGAATTGTTGGTAGAAATTGGGAAAAGAGGATGAAAAAGAAAGGTACAACCATCCTAAGAGAAGCTGGAGGTCTTCCACAGGTTCACAGGAATAAGAAGGCATATTAGTTTGCTCGTTGAATTCCTGGGAAGGGGGCACAGGTTTTATTTTAGATATAGGAGCCCATGAAGTGTGCCCCTCTAACTTTATTGCAGTGGGAGTTTGTAATATGACCCAGTAGGGGCTCTTCCAGTTTGAAGTTAAACCCACTGTTGTATTAGACTTTCAATCCTTTAAATAAACCAGGTGTTTTGGGTTTATATGGTGTGGGTTTCTAGCAACCGTTAGATCAGGTTTAAGAAAGATATGTGTTGCATATTCATTTAGAGATTTTGGAATTGCACATACATTTGAACAGTTCCAGCATTTACCCAAGCAGTATCACCTAAAATTTACCATTATTTAACAGGGCTTCCACTTACCATACCAAATAAAAAGTCCTCATTGGTCAAAAAGACTTTTTTTGCAATTTAAATCCTGGGAAGTTTGTTAAACCTTACAAAGTATAGAGCACATCTGAAATGGGGTTGAGATCATTACAAATCTTAAAGCTTTAAATTATGTATTTAACCAAGATGGCATTAAGAGATTCCAAAGGCAAATATGTAGGGTTATATAGTTGTCAGCAAAACTTAACCTCCTTTAACAGTGAGAAATCTTAACTAAGTGATTAAAGACCTGATAAGGGCATAACGTAAAGCTGTGGTTTTCCCAGCAGACAAAAGAGAATACAATCCTTTGTATACATGCATACATATATATGTATATATTTTTTATTTGTATCAAGAGATAAACAATCCAAAAAACTTTGTTTTTTGAACAGAGAGAAAAGCAGAATTTCAACCTTATACCAGTGTACTGTAAAAAATCCATTCTGCAACATAGTCTGTCCTAATCACACATAAACTTCCTTTCCAAAGATTTCCCTTCATGAACCTTCTACGACTTTCCTTTGCATTCAAATTTTATCCCAAGCCATTTTTATCCAAACCAGTCTCATTTAGGACAAAATTACTTTCTTTTACCTGCAACAAAAAAATATA
Organism: Prionailurus bengalensis; assembly: GCF_016509475.1. Lineage (NCBI taxonomy): Eukaryota > Metazoa > Chordata > Mammalia > Carnivora > Felidae > Prionailurus > Prionailurus bengalensis. The sequence continues at coordinate 86,811,210 of NC_057359.1, forward strand.
TTTCCATTCCTTCTCTCTTTTTTACACATTCCTACTTTTTTACATATAGAGTTGCTTTCCTTATTTCCATCAGTCTTAATTACATTTAGCAGAATTTTGACTCTTAGCAACCTTGGTCTCCAGCTGAGACTAAGTAGTAACCATTTGTAAACTGTTATACCAGAATCCTTTAGATGGAAAATTCATGAATCAATTAAGCATAAACCATGTTTTCCAATAGACCCAAATGTTCTTAGTTTCTCTGCAATAAGAAGTCAAAAGCAGAAACCTATATTCAGCAATCAATGCTTTGGCACTCCATTCTATTTGGAAAAGACCTAGATATCCAGTGAATTCAATCCCATTTATTCAAGTGTCAGATTACCAAAGACATTGAAAGCTGTCTTAACAATTATCTGTGAAAACTTTGAGATAAACAAAATTAACCATTATTTTAAGTCATCTTGTTGCTAACAAATTGCAACAGAGACAACATGAGCTTATTTGGCCTTTAGGAAATCTTGGCAAAATAAAAGTTTCGTATTTGATGCCAATAACTCTAAATACATGTCTATCTTAGTTAAACTAACAAATTTAAATAATATTAAACACCGGATATGTTCCACCTGTGTTCACTTAAAGGACAGTTTGTTCCCCATTGTCACTTTTTTACCTAGGACAGCAGTGGGGGAATCTGAAGTGGGTGATCCAAGGGGGTGCTCATCCCTCCTTGACATCGAGGTGAGAGGATGGTAAAGAAGGCAGTTATGTAGGTCACACGGAAGGTGATGCAGAAACAGGAGGAGGGAGAAGGGAAGGCAGAAAAGGTGAAGTGCCAGAAGGCAGAGAAAGAAGATTCCCAGTTCTAAACCTTGTCAGCTGGGAAAGAGGAGATCCCATTATTATTATTATTATTATTTTTTGTCTTTTTGTTTGTTTGATTCCCACCAAAGTTGAAATAGGGAGTCTATGTCTTGCTAGAGAAGTTGGGGAATTTCCTTGAAACAAAGTGAGAAGGGCAGCTGCTTGGGAATATTCTTTAAAGTCCCCAACCTGAGGTAGACTAACCACAGTTGATTTCAATTATAGACGATAACTCAGTAAATGAATGAGGGAGAGGCCCCCACATCTATTAGGAGGAGGAACAGAGAAGCAGTCAGCATCCCCTTTGTCGTGGATGGCCTGTTTCCTCTAGCAACTGAATTCCATCAGGAGGAGGCCTGTTAGGACATCCACGATGTCAGGAGGGAGTTTACTAGCCGAACACTTTTGGGCAAATACATTCAATCTGGCCTTTGGCAAATACATTCAGGCCTTTCAATCCGGGTCCTGAGTTAGAGCTGTGAAGATCTGGACCTTGGGTACTTCCGTCCATTGACCTTGTTTCCTGCAGAAGAAATTTAGCTGCTAGATCCTACAAGACCACACAATGTTACAGGACATCAGCCCTTTCCTAAATTTTGCAATCCAAATTGCTTCTAGTGGGTTGAAAGACATCCCAAGGGAGAGTCCTTGGAGACTGAGGACAAGCTCCTGTCCTCCTAGAGACAGAAAAGTAGAGAAGATCCATTACCACAAAAAAAATGCCCCCCAAACTCCCATGTGGTGTCCTCTGCAGAGGATATATCAGAGGTTCCTGAGATGTCATAGTGACCCGAGGCATACCTTTAACCAAATCGCTATTGTCACCGACCAAATACTAAGGGCATCCGTAGGAGGGATGCTGGTACCCCCCTCCCCCGCTTTCCCGTTGTATCCTAGGCTACAAATAGGAGCCAGCAGATGGACCTACTTTGCCTTGCTGAGAAGGCTGAAGAAACCACCGTTTTTAACCCATGGAAAACACTGGAAAAGTTTTACAAGGGAGAATTGCCCAATTTTCTATTTAAGTAGTAGTTAGTAGAGGACATTGACCAAAAACAATGAAGACAGAAACTCATCATGTTCCATGTGACATTCCAACACATAGAGCCTTTACAGCCAACTTCCTAGGAAATGGTCCCCAGTTGGGTTTTAATTCAATCAGGTACTGTTTTCAACAGTAACGGGGGAGGTCCCATAGCCAGAAACAGCTAGACCAGGGATGTGGAAGGGCTCACGTTATACTAATGAGGAGGAAACCTCACATGCTAGTCACTTAGGTGGCTTTCCGTGCCCAAGGCAGACAATATATAATGACAGGAAGAAAGAGAGGGCCCAAGTTTCTGGGTATTTTTATTCTAGCCTGGGGACTCACTTCCAGCCAAAAGGCAGGCTTTCTTCTCCCCATAGAGTAGCCATGGGCTAGAGGAGTGCAGACTAAGCAATGGACAGGAAAGTGTTCCAATAACACCATACTCCTTGAAAAGCCCCAGAAATAAAAGTAAAGGAAGAAAGAGAAAGTACTCACCAGGTTTGCACAAATGCTCAGGGCCCAGATGAAAAGACTCAGGCCCCCACATAGGACACCAAAAGATGAGGTTTTTGAGTGAAGTGGTCAGGGGGTTCCAGGGCCGATGGCCAAGAAAAAATTCTTGAAGACGCGTTTGGTGCAAAAAAGAGTGGTTTTATTAAAGCACGTGGACAGGACCCATGGGCAGAAAGAGCTGCGCTCTGGCTGTGAAGAGTGACTGACTATATACTATGAAGTTGTGGGAAGTAAAGTGAAAAGGGAGGGAGGTGTCCAGAGGGACTTTGACATGCTTATGAGGACTCCTAAGGTACCTGAGGCCTTGCTATGGTCAAGCTAAGGTTGTTTTACCTCTAGTAAGGCATTAACATTAGGAATGGTAGGGATTCCTGGAGACATTGTTGTACTTGGTATTTGCCTCAAGGATTTGTCACTGGTCTGCAGGGTATCAGAAATTTAATTTTATCTGCCATTTCTTTCTTGCCTTTCTTCCCCACGTCACCATGGAGGGTAGGGTGTTAATAGGGGCTCCAGGAAAGTGAGTCAATAGGCTTCTGGAGATGAGACTATTGGTAAGATTGCCTTTTTCTTCTAATTTACTAAGATATTTGTAAACTGATGGAGACTCATGTCCTGCATGACTGGGATCTCTATCAGTTAACCATGTGTTTTCTTTCCTTTCCTTTGTTCTTGGGCAGCCAGAGGAATGTCACACATATCCCACAGGGGAGGGGGGGAGGTGTAGGGGGTTCTAGTTTTACATTGCCCTCACCTTGCCATATGCTCCCTCTTTACCCAGAGTCTCTTCTCTCAGGGCCCACCACCTAAAGGCCACGCTAGGGGAGCTGGTTCCCTTACAGCAGGTGGAAGAGCCAATGAGGTCTCCAGGAGTCTCATGTGAGGCCAGTGAACCCTCAGGTTAGCCTCAGATCAGGCATTCTGTCAGCCCTGGCCCTTGTGGTGACATTTGTAGACACTGCCCAGGGACTGGGCAGGGACTGGGATGGCCAAGCCCTCATGAGGAAATTATTTCCCTCCAGGACAAAGCTGGGATCAGCCATGGCAGGAACACTTCTGGGGTCCAGGCCTAAGGACCTGGGCTCCACAGCCCAAAACTATAACCAGAGATGGCAGATGGTATCAGTGATCTCTCAAGGATGAGGCTGAGTCCTAACACTCACTGTGACCCAAGGTTCCTGGTGTCCAGTGTGGCAGGGTAGAGAGCCCTCCTTGGGGCCCCAGCCCACCACCTCTTTTCACACAGTGCAGATGCATGTTCCCCACTGACCCCCACCAGGATGGAGCTGGGACTATAGGCTTAGAGCTCTGCTCTGTCAAGCTGTCTCATTTGCAGCTGGCATGCCAAGTTGGGGTTTCTCTCCACTGGGACCACAAGAGGGGCCAAGTCTCTTAGGGGCCAGCTGAGGTCTGGGTTCACCCTGCCAATGGGACATGGAAGAGGGGAGGGACTTACTCAAGATGGGAATTGTGGGGATTTGGAATGGTGGGGTCAGAGCTCACAGCCTAGAAAGAATTCTTCAGATGTCTTTGGTGCACAAAGGGTGATTTTGTTAAAGGACATGGACAGGACTCTTGGGCAGAAAGAGCTACGCTGGGGTTGTGAAGAGTCATTGGTTATATACCATGGGGTTGGGGGACATAAAGTCAAGAGGAAGTTCCTAAAGGGATTTTCATATGGTCAAGAACACTGGCACATTACTGGAGGCCTAGTTGTTGTCAAGCTAAGGTGGTTTTGTCCTCTAGCAAAGCATTAACATGCAGACACTAGGGAATACGTGGAGAAATGTTATACTCCATTTTTGCCTCATGTATTTGTCAATGGGCTGCAGGTCATAATGAAATTTAATGTCATGTGCCATTTCCTTCTTGCCTTTCTTCCTCATACCACTATGGAGGGAGGGTGATATTTGGGCTTTATAAGTTTATAAGTTTCTGGAGATTCAGCTATTGATAAGATATCCTTTTTCTCCTAATTTACTAGGACATGGAGAGAGTCACGTCCTGCAGGACTGTGATCTCTATCACTTAACCATTTGATTTCTTTCCTTTCCTTTGTTGTAGGGCAGTCAGGAGTACCTGAGGAATATCACACAGATCCCACCTGGGAGGAGGGGCATGCTATCATGTGCTTTGCCCTCGGCTTGCCTTATGCTCCCTCATCAGGAACACTCCCCAGTAGGCCTTTGGTGGGGGGGGAGGGGAAGGGTGTCTCACCCTGTGCCAGAGCCTGGGGTGGGTCCCTGGGAGGGCCAGGATTGGGCTTCATGAGCGGCACAGGGTACACTCTGTCCATCCCTACCAGGAATGTCCTCTTTCAGCTGCCTCTCCTTCCCTTCCCTTTGGAGAAACACGAAGCAAAATGGGCTCTGTTGATGCAAGGTATTCTCCACTTTCATCAGATACAGAAAAGGGATGCCACCCCAGTTACTCCACCCTGCACTTGGCCCCAGCTGAGAGGCTCCTGGAGGTCAGAGATGACAGCTGGTCCAGATCAGAGACCACTGTCCTCACACAGTGCTAACCAGGGAGAAGAGAGTGTGGAGGGACTCACTGTCCCCGCCAGAGATGTGGAGATATGGGGAATGCATCCTCCAGCCTCCTGGACCTTCCTGCCCCTCATCTTGCATAATCCTGACCTGGGGGAAGGGCAAAAACTTACCATGATCTTCAGCACGAGATACTAGCAATTGCCTCACCAATCCAGGATTTGGCAAAGGATAAGTCGCTCCACCCTGGGGTGAGCCATTGGACACAGAGACCATAAATAGCATCCCCCCAGAAGCCTCCTCATTCACCTCCTCTTTCAGCTGATATCTGAAGTGGTGCCAGCTTCCCTGGCCCTGAAGTCATGGCCTTAGGTCTCCTGTGGCTGGGCCTTGTCCTGCTGGGGGTCTTGCAGACCCAGGCCCAGGACTCCACCCCAAACCTGATCCCAGCCCCGCCTCTGCGCAGGGTCCCTCTGCAGCCTGACTTTCAGAATGTGGAGGTAAGGGTCCTGGAGGGGCAGGTGCAGGGAGGCCCTGATAAGAGTGTGAACAGAGGGGAGGAGAGGCAGGATGGGCTCAGGCTTTAGCTCAGTCTGTCCTCTGGTGCCCTGATGGAAGGCACACCCTGTGTCCCCATCCACACCAACCTTGCTGACAAGAGGGTCAGCTGAGCAGACTCCCCTGGTCCACACTCTTTTCCATATCTCTGAAGTTCTTACAAGGTGGGAACATCTTCAGGCCCTCTACATGATGAAGAAACTGAGGCTCAGGAATGCCAGCTGACCACTTGCCAAGGGTCACCTTCTCCCTGACACACTCAGTGCTCCTGCCTGGCCTGATGAGCTCCAGCTCCTGCCAGGTTCATCAGCCCAGCCTGTGTGGCCAGTCTGGGTGCCCGCAACCCAGTTAGAGGGGCTTCTGGTTCTGGGCTAGGCTGCCTAGAGGTGCCTGCAGGGATGGAGCAGGAGGGCCCCCTAGGGCTGCTCCTGGCTCTGCCTATCATCAGCCCCCATTGTAGTTCCAGGGGAAATGGTACATCTTAGGATTGGCAGGGAATGAATTTAATAAAGAAAAACACAGCCAGTTTAAGATTTACGCCACCACCTATGAGCTGAATGATGACAACAGCTACAATGTCACCTCTACCCTGGCCTGGTGAGTACCACCACCTTCGACGGGAACATGGGGGGCCTAGAGGGCTGCTGTGGGGTCCAAGAGGCAGACTGATGACATAGCCGAGGGGTGACCATAGCTGAAAGATGATCATTCATCCTACCGCTGGGTACTGGGTCCCTGTATTTATTCCTTCTTTCATTCACTGGATCAACATTTCTCGGTCACTTCAGCATAGACAGAAGACAGTCCTGGGAATGGACACAGACCGTCATCAGGAAACAAGACAAAGAGAGAATAGGTGTCCTAGAATGGGAGGAGGGTCACTGGATCCAGCCTGGGATCCACCTAGGGCTTTGTCAAGAGCTTCCAGGGAGGTGGTCTGTAGGCTGAGCCTTGGGGAACCAACCTGCATCAGAAGGAGGCCTGGGACCTTCGTGGCAGGGCTGTTGGACTGAGTCAGAGAGAGCCACTTCAAGAAACAGCAAGCCATTGCATGGCTGCCCTGAGCAGCAGCTGATGAGCGGTATGGAGGGGGCGGTGAACACAGTGGTGGGGGCCTCAGGTACTGGTGAGGAGTGGGTGTGGCTGCAGCAGGGAGAGGAATGATGGTGTGCAGCCCAGGAGGCTGATCAGTCATAGGTGGGAGATGACCAGAGTGGGGGCAGATTAGGACCTAGAGAGGGGAGGCAAGGCTTACCCAGGTCCTCTGGGTTTCTGGCTCTGGCACTTGGGGATGGGGCTAGAACATCTGTCATAGAAGGAGAAGAAGAAAGACAGATGTTGGGAGATTGATTCTATGATGCCAGGGGACCAGATGGGATGCAGCTGAGAGGTCAGGGTTGGCCCAACAGCTAAGGGAGTGTTGGCATCCAGCAGACTGGAGCCTCAGTGGTGATTTATCCCAGGAGACGTTACAGTGGGATCCCGCAAGATAAGAATAGGTGTGTGGCACTGTTGGCTGTCACCCTCTTACCTACCTATCTCTTCCTCCACAGGAACCAAACCTGTGACCACTGGCTCAGAATTTTCATGCCAACTTCGCGGCGAGGCCAATACAACCTGGGCAACATTGAGCGTGAGTCCTAAGTGGGGTGGGTCCTTGCGGGCATGGACCTCCCTGCCCCTTTACACAGACACCATCCTATGGAGGCAGGGGAAGAGTCAATAGCTCCCTCTGCACAGCCAGGGTAGGCTGAGATCTCACCATCCACCATGCAGGGTACACTGGAATCCAGAGGTATGTTTTACGAGTGGCGGCCACAGACTACATCCAGTTTGCCATGTTGTTCTTCAAGAAAATTTACAGAAACCAGGAGTACTTCAAGATCACCCTCTATGGTGGGTCTTACCTCCTCTGGGCCCCAGGTCTTGGTCATGCTGGGGGGAGAAGAGGCCCATTGCACCCAACCCAAGGTCCCCTTCACTCTGAGCCCTGGGAGATGGGAGAGGGGTCTTTCCACAGACCCCTCAGGAGGGAGGGGTCTGACGCATCGTTCACGGGTTCCACAATATTTATGGAGCTCCGGAAGGTGGGAGAGTGGTCATCCACAGAACCCCTCAGTAAGGAGGGGGTCTGACACCTCGTTCATGCTTTCAACAATATATATGGAGCTTCTGCTAGTGACTCACCAGCCATCTTGACCACAGGGAGGACCAAGGAGCTGACCCCTAAGCTGAAGGAAAACTTCATCAGCTTTGCCAAATCCCTGGGCCTCACAGATCACCACATCATCTTCCCTATCCGCATAGGTAATCACCAGCTGGGGAGAGGACAAATGCATATGGGGACTGTCCAGGCCTGATGTTGCCTCACTAGGGAAGGGGGGAGAGGAGGGATGCAGGTCCTTGCTGTAGTCACTGGAGCCCCAGGAGCCACTTTACATTAAGTAAGACCCTGCTGCAACCAGAGTCCTGGGACCCAAGTGTTCTTCCGTCACACTAGCTCGGGCCTGCCCACATGAGAATTGAAGGCATGGGGCCAAGTTTCCTCAGTCTCCTTGCCTGCCCACCTCCCCCTCCACCCACGTGTGTTTGTCCTGGGTCATCTCACCTTTGTCCTGGGGCTGACTTACCACTGACTTGGGAGGCACCCTTGTCTTCAGGCAGCCTGGCCTGGGCAGGTGCCTCCCCAAGGCTGAGGGTCTGTCAGGACTCAGCAGGTAAACAGGCAGAAGGCTTGGTGCCCAATCAGAACTGTGGCTGGACCTCACCTGCCTCCTTTGGAGAACAGGGGTCACCCAGGTCTGCTTGTCCTCAGGCCTCTCCCCGAGTCCCTGCCCCATCATCCAGCCATCTGCTGTACCAGCCCTGAGGGGAACCCCCAGAGCTTCTGTGGCTGAACCAGCCTGGGGCCCAGGGCAGCCCAGGGGCAGTGCAGGGGCCCTGGAGGTCAGGGATCCCACACACACACCCCTGTCCATACTAACCACTCATTCCCCCACAGATCAGTGCATGGATAAGTGAGCAAGCGTGCGGTAAGTATGGCTGCAGAGGGGGCTGATTGGAACCAGGATGCAGCTGGGAGGGGGTCCCAGGTCTGCCTTTGTCTCACCTGCCCAGCACTGCCATCCTCTTTATTCACTTGACTCCCTCTCAGGTGCCCTCTGTCTCTCTCCACACCATCCACCTCTCATCGACTTCTGCCCAGGGCACTGCCCTGCTGTACCTACAAGCCTGGACACCACTGAGAGAGCCAGGGGACCCTTCTCATTACACAAGCCACCAGCTGCTTCCAGGCTGCCCTGCTGATGGAACCACTCTTGCTTGCTAAATAAACACATGTCCTCTGGTCCCCATTCTGTGTTCCTTGACCTCTGGGCCCTCTGAGAGGGAAAAGAATAAAGGGCAGGCTCCTAATGGCATCACTCCCAGGAAGTGTTGTCCCCAGGAAGATAGGGGACCACAGAAGCAGAGTCCAGCTCTGACAGAATACCTCTAGCTCCCAACTCCAGGCCCAGCACCAGACCAGCAGCACCCTCACTTACGCCTGCCTCCTAGCACACTGATGGGGCACATCTCACACCCATGTTCAGCCACCCACAGTAGGTCCAATGGCAGAGGCCCAGCCAGGGTCAGGATGCTGGAGAGAGTTGGGGGGCCAAGGTGCTCTCACCCCCCACTTCACCAGTGATGATGTTTTGGTGTGATGGTGGGTTCCACAGCCAAAGGCCAAGAAAGAATTCTTGAAGACATCTTTGGTGCAAAAATGTGATTTAATTAAAGTATGGGACAGGATCCATGGACAGAAAGAGCTGACCTGGGGATGTGAAGAGTGACTGCTTATATACTCAAGTTGGAGGCAGTAAAGTCAAGGTAGTTTCCTAAGAGATTTTCATATGCTAAAGAAGATTTACAGAATACTGGAGGCCTAGCTATTGTCAAGCTAAGGTATTTTTCCCTCTAGCAAACATCAGCATTAAGACAGTAGGGAGTTTCTGGTGAAATGTTTTTCTCTGCCAGCCTCAAGTATTTGTCACTGGGCTGCTGTGTATCAGGAAATTTAATATTTCCTGCCATTTCCTTCTTGCCTTTTTTCCCCCATATTCCTATGGAGGAGTGATGTGGGGGCTCCGGGAAACTGAGTCCATAGCTTTCTGGAGATTAGACTATTGATAAGATTGCCTTTTTTCTTCTAATTTACTATGAAATTTGTAAACTGATGGAGACTCATGTCCTATATGACTGTGATCGCTATCAGTTAACCATTTGTTTTCTTTCCTTTCCTTTGTTCTTGGGCAGCCTGGAGTGCTTGAGGAATATCATACACATATATCTCACCTGGGGTTAGGGGAGGTGTAATGCCAGCTTGTACTTTGCCCTCAGCTTGCCTTATGCTCCCTCATCATATTCTCCATAAACAATTTCACCCTTACATCTTTAAGATTGTTGAAGGTGGAAGGACTCATCTCTGCAGCTTCTTTTTGCTCTTTAGGGGTGAAGAGATATCTTTACCCATGAGACAATATTGATCACTTGGGGAACACATAGAAGAGCTATAGAAGGCAGAGGCAGCTGGATCCAAGGTGGACAACGATTATGAACCTCCTTGAGTGGAAAGGATCATATGTTGACTTGAAGTTACTGTAGTGATGGAGTCTTGTCACCAGGCAGAGACATGGGAGAAAACAGCCAAATGTAATTAGAATAACAAGAAAGAGCAACCTGAATAAAAGTCCTTTGGTAATTGATGAAAATCCTTGGTTAAAAATCATGAAAGGAAAGGGAGGGATTATTTAAAGCACCAGTTTGAGTATTCCGGTCAGTTAGAAATCCAGAAATATTTGTGTGATAATCTAGAATGCATACTGATGAAGTTTTGCATTTGACGGGGTGGTCTGGAGCTGATGAACAAGAAAGTTTCTAGAAGACATCTTTGGAGAAAAAATGTGATTTTATTAAAGCACATGGACAGGACCCAGGGGCAGGAAGAGTTGCACTGGGGTTGTGATGGGTAACTGATTATATACCCTCATGTGGGGAGGGGGTCAGGGATAGAGCAAGCCTCTAAGGTATTTTGGAAGCAACGTTTCTGGGACCCTGAGGGGATAGCTGTTGCTAGTAAACACCACTTATTACTGTTGAATAAAACCTCAATCATGAGACCCTTCTGATGCATAACATGGGGTCTTAAGCTTGGAGTATGATTGCTAGCATATACATTGGGGCAGTTGAGATAAAGGAAGTAGACTTACAGGATCCTGGAGGTTGGGATACTGTTAAGCTAAGGTTCTCTTTGCCCCTGGCAAAGTGTCATTAATGAGGCAGCTGAGATCCCAGAGGGAGGCTACTCTGCTGGATTCAAGGACTTGCCAATAGGCGTAGGCAATAGGGGATTTCATTTTTCATTTGCCTTAGTTTCCTACATCACCATGGCAAACAATTAAATGCCTTTCCTTTGTTCTTGGGTAGCTCGGAGTGTATGAGAAATGTGTTACATATTCCACCTGGGGGAAGGGGCATATGCCAGCCTGTTTTGCCCTCTGCTTGCTCCACCCTCCCTCATCATATCCCCCCTGAACAATTTTGATCCTTAAATCTTTATGTTTGTTGAAGGAAGAAGGTCTCATCTTCTGTAGCTTCTTCCTGCTGAGTAGGGACATAGAGTTGTTGCTACCTATGGGTCAATATTGGTCCATCAGGGAACATAGGAGAGTTAAGGTGAGGCAGCTGAGTCCAAGGTGGACAACGTGTATGAACCACCTTGAGTGTTATGGAACCCAGACTGGAACTCTGGCGGAAAAACCAAGTGGCACTCGGAGATCTTGGTGGATCAGAGATTAATTTAACACCAGCAGACACAGAGGAGACGGTTTCTCCAAAGATCTGAGCCCCGAATGCCAGCAGGAAGGGTAATTTATAGTTATCATCCTCCATATTTGCGGGGGGCGGGGAGGGTTTTGAGCACAGTAAACAAAGGAAGAACCGGGAGGAGGGGTCTCTAAGCTAGAGACCAGAGTTTGTTTTCACTCCATCAGCCATCTTTGGCATACTTTATTCACTTCTCCAATATTCCCCCCTTGATGCCTTTAAAAAAAAAACTTTTAGTAGGCATCACCTTTCAGTTTTACAGGTTGGTACTCTTAGAAGGCTAAGATATGTGCAGTAGTTTGGCGAGCAACAGTGTTTTCAATAAAATGTACCACAGCATTCAGTATACAGGGGCCGATGGATACAAGTAAAATTATGGAGAGGAGGGGCCCCGCCAGGGCAGGAAGCCAGGATGCCCAATCCGTGAGATCCCATCCTTTCCATTGATTGATACTTTTCTGTTGTCTATGTTGAATTCTTTCCTTGAGTTCCTGAACCTTAGTTGTAACTATTCCTGACTGGTTTATGAAATAGCAACATTCTTCCCCCAGAAAGATGCAAGTCCCTCCTTTTTCTAAAGTGAGGAGGTCGAGGGCTTGCCTATTTTGGAGGGTCACTGCCGCCAGAGAGTTTATTTGGCTTTGTAAGGTTACCAGAGAATCTGCCACCCGTTCCATGTCTTCATTTATCTCTTGAGATAGTCTATGGTACAGTCCTACAGATGAACCCGTGCCCCCTATTCTGGTTCCTATTCCTGTCACAATTCCTGCACCTATCAGAATGGGTAGCAGGATTGCCCGTTTAGCCCGGAACTTGGGGCTAAAGGCTGTTAGGAGCTGATCTTCAGTGTACACGGATATCTCTGGGGTTAGGAAGAGGAAATAACATCTGAGTCCAGTTGGCCTTTAAGCATCGGTAGGCTGAATTAGAGGTCAAAGGGATAGGAGTGGCTAAGTAAGCCCTCCGGCTGAGCTGAGCGGCAAGCACATCCAGCAGGTTTGGGTGTGATTATCTATTTTATGGAGGAGTTATAGAGTAGTGTTGGCCCAATGCTGGAGTGGGGAATTGGTAAGCATCTGATTGAGGGCTGAAAGGTCAAACCTTGGTAGGCTGTCAGGGGAGTGGTCACCTTTATGGCTTATATTACCCTATCCTGGGTATCCTTTGTAACTTTTTGAAGGGCCCTGTCTGGCATCCCTCCCCCGTCTGAGATCCCTCATTGAGGAAGGTAAGTGTAGCAAGCTCACTTCCCTCTCTGGAGGCCCTTGTTGTGACATGGGTCCCTGACATTTTGGGTTATCTCTACGGTCCAATACTTAGTCCTTGGGGCACCGGGTGACTGACAGAGAGTGGGTGTTTTTCCCTTGTAGCAATCTTTGTGGAGGGAGGTGAAGGTACTGAACACCCTTGACCCCCTTATTGTTATATAACAATCCTGGGGGCAAAGCGGGTAAGCGGCAGTTGTGAGGGTGAGAGAGGTTATCATAATATACAGGCAATACTTAATAATCCTCCCATCCAGAGGAGGTATGTGAGACCTGGCATGGATCTTTTTTTAAAATTTTTTTAATGTTTATTTATTTTTGAGAGAGAGCTTGAGCAGGGGAGGGGCAGAGAGAGACAGAGACACAGAATCCAAAGCAGACTCCAGGCTCTGAGCTGTCAGCACAGAGCCTGTTGTGGGGCTCGAACTCATGAACCGTGAGATCATGACCTGAGCTGAAGCCAGCTACTTAACCAACTGAACCATCCAGGCGCCCCTGGCATGCATCTTTTGTCCCATGTCCAGCTTGTTAGTGCAGTCTCTATCAGCCCAACAGTAAGAAGTAAGATCAGGGCTATGACACCAGTAAGGGGCAAGGGCTCACAGAGTTGCTTCCAAACCCCTGGGCTTAGTCTGCATGTTGATTCCTTGAGCTTCTGCCGTGCGCAGGCCAGCCAGCTTCTGGGGTGTGGCTGGAGCAGGGCTGGAGATCTCAGGGGCCAGTGTCTTTTTGAGGGTCAGTTTAAGTGGGTTGACTGGATCTGGATCACTTCACCAGGTTGAGGGTTCCTCTGAGTTACCTTCTTAGCTCTGGAGTGACGGATCCATGGGGTGATACCTGAAACTGAATCCTCTATTTGGTCATACGTCAGTAAAGTCCACCTCCAAGTCTTCAAAAGGGGTGGGTTTCTGGTAACTGTCAGATCAGGTTTAGGGAAGATATGGTTTGCATATTTAGAGATCCATCTTGTCCAGTTGTTTAAATAATCATGCCCATGGGGTCTTATTATTATCCCCTAGAATAACAAGCACTGAAGATTGTCTACACACGAAATACAGTGACAATTTTCTGAAGTTTATGTCAAGTTGTCTAGTTTAGGCAAACAACAAACATTTAAAGGCAATCATAACTAGAATTTAACATCCATAATGGTACATTGTTGAAACATCGTTGTTTTCTCTAAAAATCCCCCCTTTCTAGAGATAGCCCAATTGGGATCAATTTATTTGTAGAACAAATCCAGTCTTAACAAATCTGGCCTAATTATTTACATAAGCTCAGCAAGAATAGCGATTGATCATGAGGATCTTTTAAAGTTTGCTTTGTTGGAACCTTTTATAAGGAATCTCTGGGTTGAACTTTTAGTAGCCTCTCCAGGCCAGAAGCCAAGCTAAATACTTGCCATCAGACAGGGCTGCAATACCTGTAGAATTGGGCGAATTCCTCTTCACAAGGTCCCCAAGATATCCTGAGGTTCCTGCACCTGCCAGGAAGTGACCTTCTTTACTCACTGGTGAGGCTGCTGGGAACTCTGTAAGTCAGTCACCAGGCCAACATTTCTAAGGGGCTTTATGGCTCCATGTTTTATAAAGCCAACCCTAATTCCTTAAAGCTGTCTGGTCATATCTGAGTCTATGAATGTCATCCTCAAATACGACATTCCAGTCAAAGCCTTGGTAAAATAACCAGTATTTCCAATGGTGACCTGTTACAAGATGAACAGATTCTTATTGAACTTATGCAAGCAATTGTAATTGCCATGAGAGAAAGAATACTCATTGAGAGTTTTGAATTTCAGGGGAGTTATGTAGAGAGAAAAGATAAATGCTTCAGTTTATAAATGCATATTTTATGACATTTTTGTATATCATAGATATCTTAAGAGAAAGTTTCCTTAATCTGGAAGACGAAACATTAGAGAACCAGAAATATTTTTAACAAGAATCACAAAACTATAATCTTCCTCAGTTCATTTAATCCCATGTTCCTAATTTTTGTTCAATTTGAATGCAGCTTTTGAGTTCTGGAAATTCTTACCCATTTTAGTATTAATCTTAAAGATGCTGAATACCCGTATTTATCCCCAAAGTCCTTTTTATAAATCTCCTTGAAGAAGAAACACGTTTTGTGAGAGAGTAAGAACAATTATAAATGACAAAATCTTAGAAATAGACATCATTCAAGATCTGATGAGAGTTCATTATGATGCAATTGACAAAGAAATTCAGTTATTTCTGTGACACATAACATCTCAAGTAATCAGAATATTAAGTGATGACCTTATATCAAAACATTAAAACTTTAGGAATTGCATATATTCGGGCAGTTACAGCATTTACCTGTGAATACAACCTAAGGTTTACCATTGTATGACAGTGCTTTTCCAAGTAACTTAGCATCCCAAATAAAAGGACCTAGTTGGTCAAGAAGACTTTATTTACCATTTAAATCCTGAGAAGTTTGTTAAAACCCCAGAAGTCATAAGTGCATCCTAAATAGGATTACAGATCGTTACAAATCTTACAATTTTATTTATTCAACCAAAGTGGCAATGAAATATCCCAAAGGTGAATGTATAGCATTATACACATGTTATTGAAACCTAGCTCCTTCAACATTGAGAAGTTTTAACTAAGTAATCAAAGACCTGATAGAGATGAGACCTAAAACTTTTATTTTCCTGGAGGATAAGCCTTTGTTTGCATTGTCTTACCAAGAGCAGATCAACAGTTCAAGAAAACTTGTCATTTGAGCTGAGAGAAAAGCAGAATTTCAACCTTATACCAGTGTACTTTTAAAATTTCATTCATCTTAACCTGCTACAACTTTCTTTTGCTTTCAAATTTTGACCCAAAGCCATTTTTTCCCCAAATAACCAGTCTCAGGACAAAATTACTTTCTTCTACTCTCAAGAAAAGTGTATTTTAATTCTTTATATCTTTCTTATATACCTCCTATTTTCCTATATACATGGTTGTTTTCTTTATTTTCATCAGTCTTAAGTACATTTACCAGAATTTTAACTCTTAGGAAACCTTAGTCTCCAATTGAGGACTTAGTAACCAATTGAGAGGTGTTTACATCAGAATTTTTAAAATTTTTTTACATTTATTTATTTTTGAGACACAGAGACAGAGCACAACTGGGGGAGGGGCAGAGAGAGAGGGAGACAGAATCTGAAACAGGGTCCAGGCTCTGAGCTGCCAGCACAGAGCCTGACGTGGGGCTCAAACTCACAAACCATGAGATCATGACCTGAGTCGAAGTTGGATGCCCAACCGACTGAGCCACCCAGGTGCTCCCAGAATTTTTTTTATATGGTAAATTCATGAACCAATTAAGTACAAAGCATGTTTTCCAATAGATCTGAAAAGCCTTAAATTTCTCAGCAATAAGAAGTTAAAAACACAAATCTGTGTTCAATCATCAAAGCTTTAGCATCCCATTCCATTTGGAAAGTTTCAGCTTACCAAGGACCTTGAAAGTTATCTTAACAATTGCCCATGAAAACTTAGAGACAGAAAAAATGAACTGTCATTAACAAATTGCAACAGAGATAACATGAACTTATTTGATCTTTGCTGATAACTTTAAAGACAGGTCCAATAAACTTAAATTAGTTTAAACATCGAATATGTTTCACCTGCGTCCACCTAAAAGTCAATCAACTTTTCCCCATTGTCAATTTTCATCTGGGGCACTAGTGGAGATATCTGAAATGGGTGGTGGGGGGGGGGCGGCGGGGTGGACTTTGCTCCTTGACTTGGAGGGTGGGAGGAGGAACCAATGGTGCCTGAGACACTGAGGATGGTATAGGACCATACCCAAGTTGGTGCAGAAACATGAGGGGGAGGGGAAGACAGAAGCAGCAACTGCTTGGGAATATTCCTTAAAGTCCCTGTCCCGAGGTAGACTAACCAGAGTTGGCTCCAATTATAGCTGTTAACCTGGGAAATGAGGGAGAATCCCTCACCTCTATTAAGCAGAGGAACAGGGAGAGAGAGTCAGTGTCCCCTTTTAGTCTGGTTCTATCTCGGCTAGACTATAAGGTCCCCTTCTTGAGGTTCCTCCTGATTTCGGCTGGGGTTTTGGGACTTTTCCCTGGTTGGGACACTTATTCTTTTTAACTCCTTTCCCCTTGAAGTAGGTCTATATTTATGGCTTTCTCGGCTTCCTGCTCTGATCCCTTGGAGAGCCTCTTGATAGCAGTGGATGTGGACCAGCATCTGGAGAGGGCCTGAATCTGGTGGCAGCAACACAGACAAGGGAGGAGTTTCAAGCTCAGGGAAAGGGAGAGGGAGCCTAATGAGTCATGAGGAGGCAGAACACTAGGGGAGTGGTGGGTTGCTTCTTTGCCTCCCTGGGTGAGTCTCCGGGTAAAGCAGCTAAAACCTTTGCCTGGCTCTCCTTGCTCCGTCCCAACCCCATGATGCTCCCTTGAGGCAGGGTCACAAAGACAGAGGGACAGGGGCACCCCCTCCAATGAGGAGACCAGCCAGATGCCTGCCTGGCCACGTCCTGAAGGAACCCAGGTGATGCTCAGCCCCACAGGTCACAGCCCTGCAACCCACGATCAGAAACCACTCTGATATTGCCACAGACCAAGTGCCATCCATCATGGAATTGCAGATGGGCTCACTCAGACTCCATGGGCCCCTAGGACCCCAAGGGCACCTGCCCGTGGAGCCACAGAATTGAACTCAGCAGGCAAGTTAGACCGAGTCGCACATTCACATACACACCAGATGTTATTACATTCCCTCCCATAGAATCCCTACTTGTGAGACTTCTGAAGTCTCAGGGAGTGATCAGGTCCCCCTTCCACCCTTGTGAGTGGGTCTGACTAGATTGGGCCCCAGCCTTACCGGTTCCGACGTTGGGTCCAGGTCCTCACCTGCCAAGTTTCCTGGAGTCTGGAGGGAACAGCAGAGCGGGGGCTGGCCTGACGCAACCAAGCAGGAGACTGCCAAACTTCAGGCAGGGCGCTCACTCTTCCTTGCAATCCCTCATTCCGTCACTGCCTCACCGTTCTCCCAAATCGGTGGCAACAATGGGCCAGCGTGGTTGGGTTTACTGGTCAGGGAACCAAATTTGTTATGGAACCAGGCTGGAATGCTGGCGGAAAAACCAACTAGCACTCAGAGATCTTGGTGGATCAGAGATTTATTTAACACCCATGGGCTCAGAGGAGAAGGTTTCCCCAAAGATCTGAGCCCCAAATGCGAGTGGGAAGGGTAATTTATATTTATCAGCCTCCATATTGGGGGGGGGGGGGTGTTCGTGTATGCAGCAAAGGAAGAAGAACCCAGAGGAGGGGTCTCTAAGCTAGAGACCAGAGTTTGTTTTAGCCCCATCAGCCATCTTTGGTGTACTTTATTCACTTCTCCCACAATAGAGTGACTTTCCTTATTTCCATCAGTCTTAATTATGTTTAGCAGAATTTTGACTCTTAGCAACCTTAGTGTCCAGCTGAGACTAAGTAGTAACCATTTGTAAACTGTTACACCAGAATCCTTTAGATGGAAAATTCATGAATCAATTAAGCATAAACCATGTTTTCCAATAGACCTAAATATTCCTACTTTCTCTGCAATAAGAAGTCAAAAGCACAAATCTATGTTCAGTAATCAATGCTTTAGCACTCCATTCTATTTGGAAAAGACCTAGATATCCAGTGAATTCAATCCCATTTATCCAAGTGTCAGATTACCAAAGACTATGAAAGCTGTCTTAACAATTATTCGTGAAAACTTTGAGATACACAAAATTAACTATTATTTTAAGTCATCTTGTTGCTAACAAATTGCAACAGAGACAACATGAGCTTATTTGATCTTTAGGAAACCTTGATAGAATAAAGTTTTAATTTGATGCTGGTAACTTTAAATACATATCTATCTTAGCTAAACCAACAAACTTAAATAAGCTTAAACGTCGAATACGTTCCACCTACGTTCACTTAAAAGACAATCGATTTGTTCCCCATTGTCATATTTTACCTGGGACAGCAGTGGGGGAATCTGAAGTGGGCGATCCAAGGGGGTGCTCATTGCTCCTTGACATGCGGGTGGAAGGGTGGTTTAGAAGCCAGTTACTTAGGTCACAAGGAAGGTGAGGCAGAAAAGGAGCAGGGGGAGGGGAAGGCAGAAGAGGCAAAATGCCAGAAGGCAGAGAAAGAGGATTCCTGGTTCTAACCCTTGTCATCTGGGAAAGAGGAGATGCCATGTTTGTTTGTTTTGTTTGTTTTGATTTCCACCAAAGTGGAAATAGGGAGTCTATGCCAGGCTAGAGAAGACAGGGAATTTCCCTGAAACAAAGGGAGCTTCAGCAGCTGCTGTAGAATATTCTTCAAGTCCCTGCCCCTAGATAGACTAACCACGGTTGGCTCCAATTATAGCCATTAACTAGGGAAATGAATGAGGGAGAGGCCCCCACATCTATTAGGAGTAGGAACAGAGAGAAAGAGTCAGCATCCCCTTTGTCAGGGATGGCCTGTATTTCCTCTAGCAACTGAGTTCCATCAGGAGGAGGCCTGTTAGGACATCCACTATGTTGGGAGGGAGCTTACTAGCCTCACACATTTGGGCAAATACATTCTGTAAAAAAATTTTTTAACATTTATTTATTATTAAGAGACACACACACACAGCATGAGCAGGGGAGGGGAAGAGAGAGGGGGAGACACAGAATCCGAAGCAGGCTCCAGGCTCTGAGCTGTCAGCACAGAGCCTGACGGGGGGCTTGAACTCACAAACTGTGAGATCATAACCTGAGCTGAAGTCAGTCGCCTAACTGAGCCACCCAGGCGCCTCAAGGTAAATACATTCTGCAACAGACCTTTTGGTCTGGGTCCTCACTTAGAACTGTGAGGGACTGGAACTAGGGTGCCTCCGTCCATTTACCCTGTTTTCTGCAGAAGAGATCTAACTTCTTCATCCTACTAAGGCCATGCAGTGTTACAGGAAATCAGTCCTTTGCTAAATTTTGCAATCCAAATTGTTTCCAGTGGGTTGAAAAGGCATCCCAAGGATGAGTCGTTGGCAACCAAGGAGAAGGTCCCATCCTCCTCCTAGAGAGAGAAAAGTATAGAAGGTCCATTACCACAAAAATCCACACACACCCCCCCCCCCCCCACAACTCCCAGGTAGCATCCCAGGCACAAGATATATCAGAGGTTCCTGAGGTGTCAAAGCGATCTGAGGCATACCTTGATTCGCTATGATCAGCTGCTAAGGACTTCTGTAGGAGGGATGCTAGTGTCCCCCTGTTTTCCCATTGCATCCTAGGCTACAAATAGGTGTGGGCAGATGGACCTAGTTTGCCTTTTGAGAAGGCTGAGGAAACCACCGTTTTTAACCCATGGAAAACACTGGAAAAGTTTTACAAGGGGGAATTGCCCAATTTTGTAATTTAAGTAGTAGTTAGCAGAGGTCATTGACTGAAAACAGTGAAGACAGAAACCCATGATGATCTAACCTACATTCCAACACATAACATCATTAGAGCTGACTTTGTAGGAAACATTCCCAGTTGGGTTTTAATTCAATCAGGACTTGTTTTGCCGGCACCCAGGGTAGGTCCCACAGCCAGAACTGGCTAGACCAGGGATGTGGAGGGGATCACATTAGACCGATGAGGAGGAAACCTCACACGGGAGTCTTAAGATTGGCAGCCATGCTAGTCACTTAGGTGGCTGTCCCGTGCCCAAAACAGACAATTATGTATAAGGATAGGAATAAAGAGAGGGCATCAAGTTTCTGGGTCATTTTGCCTTTCCTGACTGGACACTCACTTCCAGACAAAAGCCAGGCTTTCTCCTCCCCGTAGAGTAGCCATGGGCTAGAGGAGTATAACCTGAACAATAAACAGGAAAGTGTTCCAATAACACCATACTCCTTGAAAAGCCCCAGAAATAAGAGTAAAGGAACCAAGTTTGCACCGAAGCTCAGAGTCCAGATGAAAAGACTGACACTTCCATATTGGGACACAAATGATAAAGTTTTAGAGTGTGTGTGGGGGGGGGAGGGGGGGGGTTGTTCCACAGCTAATAGCCAAGAAAGAATTCCTGAAGATGTGTTTGGTGCAAAAAAAGTGATTTTATTAAAGCAAGGGGACAGGCCCCATGGGCAGAAAGAGCTGCACTCTGGTTGTGAAGACTGATTATGTACTATGAAGTTAGAGGGGGGTATAGTCAAAAGGAAGGGAGGCCTCCAGAAGGACTTTGATATGCTAAAGAGGACTCCTAATCACCTCAGGCCTTGCTATTGTCAAGCTAAGGTTGTTTCACCTCTAGTAAGGCATTTGTATTAGGAATGGTAGGGGTTCCTAGAGAAATGTTGTTCTAGTCCTAGCCTCAATTATTTGTCAATGGGTTGCAGCATATCAGGAAATTTAATTTACCTTATATTTACTTCTTGCCTTTCTTCCCTGCATCACCATGGGGGTAGGGGTGATAATAGGGCTCCAGGAAATTGAGTCTATAGACTTCTGGAGATCAGGCTATTGATAACATTGCCTTTTCTTTTAATCTACTAAGATATTTGTAAACTGATGGGAGACTCATGTCCTGCATGACTGGGATCTCTATCAGTCAACCATTTGTTGTGTGTGTGTGTGTGTGTGTGTGTGTGTGTGTTTTACCTTTTCTTTGTTCTTGGGCAGCCAGAGGAATGTCACACATATCCCACCTGGGGGGGGGGGGTGGAGTTCTAGCTTGTACATTGCCCTCAGTTTTCCTTATGTTCCCTCTTTACCCAGAGTCCCTTCTCTCAGGGCCCACCACCCAAAGGCCATGTTAGGCTAGCTTGTTCCCCTGCAGCAGATGGAAGAGCCATTGAGGTTCTGGGAGTCTCATCTGTGGCCAGTGAGCCCTCAGGACAGCTTCAGGTTAGGCATTCCACCAGCTCTGGCCAACTTGGTGACATCTAGGAGACACGGCCCAGGGGCTGGGACCCATCACTGCCTCCCATGGACAGCCAAGCCCCCATGAGGAAAGTGCCTCCCTCCTGGACAAAGCTGGGATCAGCCATGGCGGGAGCACTTCTGGGGGTCCAGTCTTAGCCTGGGCTCCACAGTCCAAGATAATGGCCAGAGATGGCAGGTGGTATCATTGATCTCTCAAGGATGAGGCTGAGTCCTAGCACTCACTGTGACCCAAAGTACCTGGTGTCCAGAGAGGCAGGGTAGAGAGCCCCCCTTGGGGCCCCAGCCCACCACCCCTTTTTACAAAGTGCAAATGCATGGCTCGCATTGTCCCCCAGCAGGATGGAACCGGGACTTTAGCCTCAGAGTTCTACTCTGTCAAGCTGTCTTATTTGTGGCTGGCATGCCTAGCTTGGGGTTTCTGTCCACTGGGCCCACAGGAGGGGCCAAGTCCCTTAGGGGCCAGCTGAAGTCTGGGTTCACCTTGCCAATGGGGCATGGATGAAATGGAGCAATGACTCAAGGTATGAATGATGTGGCTTTGGAATGGTGGGGATTCAGAGCTGACAGCCAAGAAAGAATTTTTGAGGTATCTTTGGTGCACAAAAAGTGATTTAAAAATTTTTTTAAATTTAACTTATTTTTAAAATTTACATCCAAGTTAGTTAGCATATAGTGTAACAATGATTTCAGGAGTAGATTCATTACTGCCCCTTACCCATTTAGCCCATCCCCGCCCCCACAACCCCTCCAGTAACCTTCTGTTTGTCCTCCATATTTAAGAGTCTCTCAAGTTTTTGTCCCCCTCCCTGTTTTTATATAATTCTTTCTTCCCTTCCCTATGTTTATCTGTTTTGTATCTTAAAGTCTTTATATAAGTGAAGTCATATGATATTTGTCTTTCTCTGACTAATTTTTGCTTAGCATAATACCCTCTAGTTCCATCCATGTAGTTGCAAATGGCAAGATTTCATTCTTTTTGAATTGCCGAGTAATACTCCATTGTGTGTATACACACACACACACACACACACACACACATATGTATATGTATATGCATACATATATACCACATCTTCTTTATCCATTCATCCATTGATGGACATTTGGGCTGTTTCCATACTTTAGCTATTGTTGATAGTGCTGCTATAAACATTGGGGTCCATGTGCTCCTTTGAAACAGCATCCCTGTATCCCTTGGATAAATACTTAGTAGTGCAATTGCTGGATCATAGGGTAGTTCTATTTTTAATTTTTTTGAGGAACCTCCATATTGTTTTCCAGAGTGGCTGCACCAGTTTGCATTCCCACCAGCAGTGCAGAAGAGATCTTCTTTCTCTGCATCCTCGCCAACATCTTTTGTTGCCTGAGTTGTTGATGTTTGCCATTCTGACAGGTGTGAGGTGGTATTTCATTGTGGTTTTGATTTGTATTTCCCTGATGATGAGTGATGTTGAGCATTTTTTCATGTGTCAGTTGGCCACCTGGATGTCTTGTTTGAAGAAGTGTCTATTCATCTCTTTTGCCCATTTCTTCACTGGATTATTTGTTTTTTGGGTGTTGAGTTTGATAAGTTCTTTATAGATTTTGGATACTAATCCTTTATCTGATAAGTAATTTGCAAATATCTTCTCGCATTCCATCGTTGCCTTTTAGTTTTGCTGATTGTTTCCTTTGCTGTGCAGAAGCTTTTATTTTGATGAGGTCCCAGTAGGTCATTTTTGCTTTTATTTCCCTTGCCTCTGGAGACATGTTGAGTAAGAAGTTGCTGTGGCCAAGGTCAAAGAGGTTTTTGCCTGATTTCTCCTCAAGGATTTTGATGGTTTCCTGTCTTACATTTAGGTCTTTCATCCATTTTGAGTTTATTTTGGGGTATGGTGTAAGGAAGTGATCCAGGTTCATTTTTCTGTATGTTGCTGTCCAGTTTTCCCAGCACCACTTGCTGAAGAGACTATCTTTATTCCATTGAATATTATTCTTTCCTGCTTTGTCAAAGATTAGTTGGCCATACGTTTGTGGGTACACTTCAGGGTTCTCTATTCTGTTCCATTGATCTGAGTGTCTGTTTTTGTGCCAGTACCATACTGTCTTGATGATTAGAGCTTTGTAATACAGCTTGCAGTCCAAAGGTGATTTTGTTAAAGCATGGGGACAGGACTCTTGGACAGAAAGAGCTGCTGCACTGGGGTTGTGAAGAGTGACTGGTTATATACCATGGGTTGGGGGAGATAAAGTTAAGAGGAAGTTTCTAAAGGGATTTTCATATTCTCAAGAAGACTTGCACATTACTGGAGGCCTAGATGTTGTCGAGCTAAGGTTGTTTTGCCCTCTAGCAAAGCATTAACATTAAGACAGTAAGGAATTCTTGGAGAAATGTTACACTCCATTTTTGCCTCATGTATTTGTCAATGGGCTGCAGGTCATAATGAAATTTAATGCCATGTGCCATTTCCTTTTTGCCTTTCTTCCCCATATCACTATGAGGGGGAGGTTGATACTGGGGCTCCAGGAAACTGAGTATAGGTTTCTGGAGATGAGGGAATTGATAAAATTCCATTTTTCTCCTAATTTACTAGAACAAGGGTAAATTAATGGGGACTCAAGTCCTGCAAACCTGTGATCTCTATCAGCTAACAATTTGTTTTCACTCCTTTCCTTTGTTCTTGGGCATCAAGGAGTGCCTGAAGAATGTCATACATATCCCACCTGGGGGAAGAGGCATGCTAACATGTGCTTTGCCCTCAGCTTGCCTTATGCTCCTTCATAAGGAACACTCCCCGGTAGGTCTTTGGTTGTGGGGTCAGGGAAAGGGTGTCTCACCTTGTGCCAAGGCCTAGGGTGGGTACCTGGGAAGGTCAGGATCTGGGCTCCATGAGTAACACAGGGTACACTCTGTCCTTCCCTACCAGGAATGTCCTCTTTCAGCTGAGTCCCCTTCCCTTCCTTTTGGAGACCCACAAAGCAGCATGGGTTCTGTTGGTGGGAGGCATTCTCTGTTTTCATTAGGTGCAATAAGGGGGCCCCACCGCACTTACCCCACCATGTACTTGGGCCAGAGCAGAGAAGCTCCTGGAGGTCAGAGATGACAGCTGGTCCAGATCACAGACCCCTGACCACACGCAGTGCTAACCAGGGGGAAGAGACTGTGGAGACAGTCACTGTCCCTGCCAGAGAT
The DNA here is from genome assembly GCF_016509475.1 of Prionailurus bengalensis. NCBI lineage: Eukaryota > Metazoa > Chordata > Mammalia > Carnivora > Felidae > Prionailurus > Prionailurus bengalensis. The sequence continues at coordinate 86,835,870 of NC_057359.1, forward strand.
GTGGAGATATGGGGAATGCATCCTCTAGCCTCATGGACCTTTCTGCCCCTCATCTTGCATAATCCTGACCTAGGGGAAGGGCAGAAAGCTTGCCATGATCTTCAGCATGAGATACTAGCAATTGCCTCACCCTTCCAGGATTTGGCAAAGGATATGTCGCTCCACCCTGGGGTGAGCCATTGGCCACAGAGACCATAAATAGCATCCCCCCAGAAGCCTCCTCACTCATCCCCTCTATCAGGGAATATCTGGAGTGGTGCCTGCTTCCTCAGCCCTGAAGTCATGGCCTTAGGTCTCCTGTGGCTGAGCCTTGCCCTGCTGGGGGTCTTGCAGACCCAGGCCCAGGACTCCACCCCAAACCTGATCCCAGCCCCGCCTCTGCACAGGGTCCCTCTGCAGCCTGACTTCCAAAATGAGCTGGTAAGGGGCCTGGAGGGGCAGGTGCAGGGAGGCCCTGAGAAGAGTGTGAACAGAGGGGAGGAGAGACAGGATGGGCTCAGACTTTAGCTCAGTCTGCCCTCTGGTGCCCTGATGGAAGACACACCTGAAACCTCCAACAACATGCAACCTTGCTGACAAGAGGGTTAGCTGAGTAGACAAACTCCCCTAGTCTACACTTTCTTCCATAACCCCTGTAGTCCTTGCAAGGTGGGAACACCTTCAGGCCCTCTACATAATGAGGAAACTGAGGCTCAGGGAAGCTAGCTGGCCACTTGCCAAGGGTCACCTTCTCCCTGACACACTCAGTGCTCCCGCCTGGCCTGATGGGCTAAAGCTCCACCAGGATCATCAGCCCAGCCTGTGTGGCCAGTCTGGGTCCCAGCAGCCCAGTTAGAGGGGCTTCTGGTTCTGGGCCAGGCTGCCTAGAGGTGCCTGCAGGGTTGGAGCAGGAGGGCCCCCTGTGTCTGCTCCTTGCCCTGCCTATCACCAGCCCCCATTGTAGTTCCAGGGGAAATGGTATATTGTAGGATTGGCAGGGAATGCATTTAATAAAGAAGAACACAGCCACTTGAAGATGTATGCCACCACCTACGAGCTGAACGAAGAGAACAGCTACAATGTCACCTCTATCCTGGCCTGGTGAGTGCCACCACCTCCTAAGGGATCATGGGGGACCTACAGGACTGCCCTTGGGGTCCAAGAAGCAGACTAATGTCTTAGCCAAGGGGTGACCAAAACTGAAAGATGATCATTCATCCTACCACTGGGTACTGGATCCTTGTGCTTATTCCTTCTTTCATTCACTAGATCAACATTTCTTGGTCACTTCAGCACAGACACAGTAGAGTACTGAGGATGGACAGAGACTCTCTACCAAAGAGAGCAGAGTGTCCTAGAATGGGAGGAGGGTCACTGAATCTAGCGTGGAATCCCACCTAGGACATTCTTAAGGGCTTCTAGGGAGGTGGTCTATGGAATGGGCCTTGAGGAACCAACCTGTGTCGGTAGAAGGCCTGGGACCTTCATGGCAGGGCTGCTGGGCTGAGTCAGAGAGAGCCACTTCTTCAAGAAACAGCAAGCCATTGCATGGCTGCCCTGAAAAGGAGCTGATGAGCAGTGGGGGGGGGGGGGTGGCCACAATGGCAGGGGACTCAGGTACTGGTGAGAAGTGGGTATGGCTGCAGCAGGGAGAGGATGATGGTGTGCAGCCCAGGAGGCTGATCAATCATAGGTGGAGATGACCAGAGTTTGGGGCAGATTAGGACCTAGAGAGGGAGGCAAGGCTTACCCAGCTCCTCTGGGTTTCTGGATTTGGCACTTGGGTATGGGGATAGAGCATCTGTCATTGAAGGATCCGAAGAGGGGCAGGTGTTGGGATATCGGCTCTGGAGTGCCAGGGGACCAGATGTTGGCCCAACAGCTAAGGGAGTCTTTGGCATCCAGCAGACTGGAGGCTTGGTGGTGATTCCCCCAAGAATGGTTATAGCAGGGTCCCAAAAGATAAGAATAGAGGACATGGGCACTTGGGTACCTCAGTTGGTTAAGCGTCCAACTTTGTCTCAGGTCATGATCTCATGGTTTGTCGGTGTGAGCCCCGTGTCGGGTTCTGTGCTGACAACTCAGAGCCTGGGGCCTGCTTTGGATTCTGTGTCTCCTTCTTTCTCTGCTCCTCCCCACCTCTTGCTCTGTCTCTCTCTTTCTCTCTCTCTCTCAAAAATTAATGAAAATGTTAAAATTAAAAAAATATATATATATGGAACAAATGCCTTGGTGTGAGGAAAAGTATGGAGCAAAGGCTGCCAAGGGGAAACAGCCCAGAAGAAGGAAGGACAGTAGGTGCTGGGAGGGAGAGTGTGGGCAGGTCAGAGTGGGCTCAGGGCAGAGTTGGCAGGGAGAGGCAGGGATGGGCTCAGTGGGGAAGAGCCAGGCCCATCTGAGGGGTGGGGAGTGAGGCTCCTGCTGTGGCACGGTGGGCTGTCACCCTCTTACCCACCCATCTCTTGCTTCCACAGGAACGAGACCTGTGACCACTGGCTCAGAATTTTCATCCCAAGTTCACAGCCAGGCGAATTCACCCTGGGCAACATTGAGCGTGAGTCCTGAGTGGATTGGGTCTCCAGGGTCACTGACCTTCCTGTCCCTCCACACAGATGCCAACCTGTGGAGGACGGGGTGGAAGAAATGGCTCCTTCTACCTGGCCAGGGCAGGCTAATTCCTTAGTGTCTGCCATGCAGGTTACATTGGAACTCAGAGCTACATTGTACGAGTGGTGGCCACAGACTACAACCAGGTTGCCACGGTGTTCTTCAAGACAGTTTACAAAAACCGGGAGTTCTTCAAGATCACCCTCTATGGTGGGTCTTACCCCCTGGGATCTGGCTCTTGTTTGTGTTGGGGAAGAAGAGGCCCACGACACCCAGCCCCCAAGGTTACCTACACTCCGAGCCCTGGGAGGTGGGAGAAGGGTCTGTGAAAAGAGAGGTGGGGAGGGGTCTGAGGCATCATTCATGGGTTCCACAATATTTATGGGGCTTTCGCCAGCCACTCACCAGCCATCTTGGTCACAGGGAGGACCAAGGAGCTGACCCATGAGCTGAAGGAAAACTTCATTAGCTTCGTCAAAGCCCTGGGCCTCACCGATGAGCACATCATCTTCCCTATCCACATTGGTAATCACCAGCTGGTGACAGGAGAAGGGTATATGGGTACTGCCCAGGCCTGATGTTACCTCACTAGAGAAGGGGAGAGAGAAGGGAAGCAGAGCCCTACTGTGGTCACTGGAGCTCCAGGAGCCACTTTGGGTTCAAGAAGACCCTGTCACACCCAGGGTTCTGGTTCCCAAGTTTCCTCCTTCACAATAGCTCAGTCCTGCCCACATGAGAATTACACATCTGGGGCCAAGCTTCCCCAGTCTCCTTGCCTGGCCATTTCTCCCTCTTCCTCCTCCCTGCCTGGCCTGTTTGTCCTGGGCCACCTCCTCCTTTGCCCTGGGGCTGGCTCACCACTGACTTGGCAGGTGCCCTTGTCCTCAGGCAGCCTGGCCTGGGCAGGTGCCTCCCCAAGGCTGAGGGTGTGTCAGGACTCAGCAGGTAAACAGGCAGAAGGCTTGGTGCCCAAGCAGGAACTTGGCTGAGCCTCACCTGCCTCCTTTGGAGAATGGGTATCACCCAGGTCTGCTTGTCCTCAGGCCTCTCCCTCAGTCCCCTTCCCTATCATCTAGTCCTCTGCTGTACCATCCCTGAAGGGAAGCCCCAGAGGTTCTGTGACTGGATCCAGGACAGCCCAGGGGCAGTGCAGGGGCCCTGGAGGCCAAGGATCCCACACACACACCCCTGCCCATGCTGACCACTTTGTCCTCCACAGATCAGTGCATCAATGAGTGAACAAAGGTGCGGTAAGTATGGCTGGAGAGGGGGCTGATGGTAGCCAGGGTGCATCTGGGAGGGGGTCCCAAGTCTCCCTTTGTCCCACCTGCCCAGCACCTCTTTATTCCCCTGACTCCCTCTCAGGTGCCCTCTGACTCTCTCCACCCCATCCCTCTCACCTCTGCTCAGGGCATTGTCCAGCTGTCCCCACCACTCTGGACACCAGTGAGAGATCCAGGGGATCATTCTCACTACACAGCCCACCAGCTCACTGCTTCCCAGACTGCCCTGTTAATGGAACCCGTCATTACTGTCTAAATAAACACATGTCCCCCGAACTCCAACCTGTGCTCCTTGACCTCTGGGCCCTCTGAGAGGGAAAAGAATCAAGGGCAGGCTCCTATTAGCATCACTCCCAGGTATTGTGTTCCCCAGCAAGGGATGGAGGCCACAGAAGCTGATTCCAGCTTTGACTGAACACTTCTAGCTCCCAAATCCGGGCCCAGACCCAGACCAGCAGGAGTCGTGACTTGCCCCTGCCTCCTAGCACACTGAAGGGGCACATCTCACACCCATGTTCAACCGCCTGCAGCAGGTCCAATGTCAGAGGTCCAGCCAGAACCAGGCAGATTGGAGAGGGTTGGGGGGTGGGTTGAGGTGCTGTCACCCTTCTGTCACCAGTGATAAAGTTTTGGAGTGATGGGGGGGCTCCCAAGCTAAGGGCCAATAAATATTTATTGAAGATATCTTTGGTGCAAAAATGTGATTTTATTAAAGCATGAGGACAGGGCCCATGGGTGGGAAAAGCTGCACTGGGGTTGTGATGGGTAATTGATTATATTTAGCCTCAAATTGGAGGAGGTCAGGGATAGAGTAGGTCTCTAATGTATTTTGGAAGCAAGGTTTCCAGGACTTTGAGGGGCTCGCTGTTGCTAGGGAAACACCACTTATTACAGTTGAATAAAACCTCAATCATGAAACTGTTCAGATGCATATCAGGGGCCATAAGTTTGGAGTATGATTGCCAGCATACACCTTGGGGTAGTTGAGAGAAGGAAGTAGACTTCCTTCCTGTAAGGATCTTGGAGGTTGGGATAATGTTGACTTTAGGTTCTCCTTGCCCCTAGCAAAGTGTCATCTTCAAAGCAGCTGAGATCCTAGAGGGAGGTCACTGCTGGTTTAAGGACTTGTCAATGGGCTGCAGGCAGTAAGGGGATTTAATTTTTCATTTGCCTTAGTTTCCTACATCACCATGGCAAGCAATTAAATGCCTTTCTTTTGTTCTTGGGTAGCCAGGAATGTGTGAGAAATATGTCACATATTCCACGGGGGGGGGGGGGGGGGTTGTCAGCCTGTTTTGTTCACAGTTGCCTCAGACTTCCTCATCATATCCCCCCTGATCAACTTTGACCCTTAAATCTTTAAGTTTGTTGAAGGAAGAAGGTCTCATCTTTCATAGCTTCTTCCTGCTGAGTAGGGGCATAGAGTTGTCCCTACCTATGGGTCATTATTGGTCCATAGGGAAACATAGGTCAGTCAAGGTGAGGCAGCTGAATCCAAGGTGGAAAACGTTGTATGAACTTGCTTGAGTAGAAACGATCATCTCTTGGCTTGAAGTTATTGTAGTGATGGAGTCTTGGCACCAGGCAGAGAGACTTGGGAGAAAACAGCAAAACGTAAGTAGAATAACTAGAAAGATCAGCTCAAATGAAAAGTCTTTGGTAGATAACAAAAATCTTCCAGTTCAAGAGTTTACCCAATCACTAAAGGAAAGAGAGGAATTGTTTAATGTGCCAATTTGAGTATTCTTGTCGTTAGAAATCCAGAAATATTTCTGTAATAGTGTGGAATGTATACATAGCATTTTGTACTTAATGAGAATATAACGTCCACCCTGTGTAGCACTTAAAACATCTATTGCCAGTCTGTTTTGTAGAAGTGTTTTATGCATTTTAGTTATTTTCATATTTAGTAAAATAATGGTATTTTGAGAGTCATTTAAGGCCTTAACCGTGTAACACGTGGTGTATAACCATCATATTGACTCTGTTTTGTTTAGTAACCCATCAGGTAGGTAATAAGAGGTACTTTTATAGAAACAAGACAAATACTGGTTAGTGATTACAGCAGATTACAAACCCAGTCTCTCCCAGTACTGCCAGTGAGCTTTTTTTTAGATTTTAGGCTTGAAGCATCCTCAGATGCTTTTGGGAACAGGCAGCAGGAATCAGATTGGTCTTTCTGGTTTTTAACTCAAATATCTGTGGTGATCCTTTTGAATGGCCTGTTGTAAGAAGGAACTGTTAGTAGAAATTGGGAAAGGAGGATGAAAAGGAAAGGTACAACTACCCTAAGAGAAGTCTGAAGTCTTCTACAGGTTCACAGGAATAAGAAGGCAGATTAGTTTACTCATTGAATTCCTGGGAAGGGGATACAGGTTTTATTTAGATATAGGAGCCCATGAAGTGTGCCCCTCTAATATACTGCAGCGGGAGTACATAATATGATCCAGTAGAAGCCCTTCCATTTTGGAGTTAAATCCCCTGTTATAGTAGGCTTTCCATCCTTTAAATAAACCAGGTGTTTTGGGTTTATATGGTGTGGGTTTCTAATAACTGTCAGATCAGGTTTAGGTAGGATATGTTTTGCATGTTCATTTAGAGATTTAGGAATTGCAAACACATTTGAACAGTTCCAGCATTTACCCAAGCAATACCACCTAAGGTGTATCATTATTTAACAGGACTTTCATTTAACATACCAAATAAAAAGACCTCCTTGGTCAAAAAGACTTTTTTTACAATTTAAATCCGGGGAAGTTTGTCAAACCTTCGAAAGTTATAGTGAACATCTGAAATAGAATTCAGTTCATTACAAATCTTAAAGCTTTAAATTATGTATTTAACCAAGATGGCAATATGAGATTCCAAAGGCAATATATAGGGTTATATACTTGTTAGCGAAACTTATCTCCTTTAACAGTGAGAAGTTTTTACTGAATGATCAATGACCTGATAAAGACAAACCTAAAGCTGTGGTTTTCCCAGGAGACAAAAGAGAAAACAAACCTTTGTATACTATTTTTTTATTTATTTTTTTAATCAAGAGCCGTACAATCCAAAGAAAACTGTGTTTTGAACAGAGAGAAAAGCAGAATTTCAACCTTATACTGGTGTACTTTTAAAAATCCATTCTGCAACATAGTCTGTCATAATCACACATAAAATTCCTTTCCAGGGTTGCCTGGGTGTCTCAGTCGGTTGAGTGTCCCACTTCGGCTCAGGTCATGATCTCACGGTCTGTGAGTTCGAGCCCTGCCTCAGGCTCTGTACTGACAGCTTGGAGCCTGGAGCCTGCTTCGGATTCTGTGTCTCCCTCTCTCTCTGCCCCTCCCCAGCTCATGCTCTGTCTCTTTCTCTGTCAAAAATAAATAAACATTAAAAAAAATTTTTTTAAATTCTTTTCCAAAGATTTCCCTTCATGAACCTTCTATGACTTTCCTTTGCATTCAAATTTTGTCCCAGGCCATTTTTCTCCAAACCAGTCTAATTTAAGACAAAATTACTTTCTTTTATCTGTAACAAAAATATATATTTCCATTCCTTCTCTCTTTTTTACACAGTCATACTTTCTTACATATAGAGTTGCTTTCCTTATTTCCATCAGTCTTAATTATGCTTAGCAGAATTTTGACTCTTAGCAACCTTAGTGTCCAGCTGAGACTAAGTAGTAACCATTTGTAAACCGTTACACCAGAATCCTTTTTTTTAAAAAATTTTTTTTCAACGTTTATTTATTTTGGGGACAGAGAGAGACAGAGCATGAACGGGGGAGGGGCAGAGAGAGAGGGAGACACAGAATAGGAAACAGGCTCCAGGCTCTGAGCCATCAGCCCAGAGCCCGATGCGGGGCTCAAACTCACGGACCGCGAGATCGTGACCTGGCTGAAGTCGGACGCTTAACCGACTGCGCCACCCAGGCGCCCCTACACCAGAATCCTTTAGATGGCAAATTCATGAATCAATTAAGCTTAAACCATGTTTTCCAATAGACCCAAATGTTCTTAGTTTCTCTGCAATAAGAAGTCAAAAGCAGAAACCTATATTCAGTAATCAATGCTTTAACACTCCATTCGTTCTATTTGGAAAAGACCTAGATATCCAGTGAATTCAATCCCATTTATCCAAGTGTCAGATTACCAAAGACTATGAAAGCTATCTTAATTATCTGTGAAAACTTTGAGATACATAAAATTATCCTTTAAGTCATCTTTTTCCTAACAAATTGCAACAGAGACAAGATGAGTTTGACCTTTAGGAAACCTTGGTAGAAAAAAATTTTCATATTTAATGCTGATAACTCTAAATACATGTCTATCTTAGTTACCCAACAAACTTAAATAAGCTTTAACACTGAATACGTTCCACCTGTGTTCACTTTAAGGACAGTTTGTTCCCCATTGTCACATTTTACCTGGGACACCAATGGGGGAATCTAAAGTGGGCGATCCAAGAGGGTGCTCATCGCTCTTTGATATCGTGGGTGGGAGGATGGTATAGAAGCCAGTTATGTAGGTCACACAGAGGGTGATGCAGAAACAGGAGGAGGGAGAAGGGAAGGCAGAAGAGGCGAAATGCCAGAGGCAGAGAGAGAGGATTTCTGGTTCTAAACTTTGTCAGCTGGGAAAGAGGAGACACCATGTTTGTTTGTTTGTTTGTTTGTTTTCCATCAAAGTGGAAATAGGGAGTCTATGTCAGGCTAGAGAAGACAAGGGATTTCCCTGAAACAAAGGGCGTTTGGGCAGCTGCTTGGGAATATTCTTTAAAGTACCTGTCTCAAGGTAGACTACCCACAGTTGGCTCCAATTATAGCCAATAACTCAGGAAATGAATGAGGGAGAGACTCCCACATCTATTAGGAGGAGGAACAGAGAGAAAGGGTCAGCATCCCCTTTGTCAGGGAGGGCCTTTGCTTCCACTAGCACCTGAGTTCCATCAGGAGGAGGCCTGTTAGGACATCCACTATGCCCGGAGGGAGTTTACTAGCCAAACATATTTGGGCAAGTGCATTCTGCAAGAGGCCTTTTGGTCCAGGTCCTGACTTAGATCTGTGAAGGCCTGGACCTGGGGTACCCCTGTGCATTGATTCTGTTTCCTGCAGAAGAGCTCTAGCTGCTAGATCCTACTAAGGCCATACACAGTTACATGACATCAGCCTTTTCCTAAATTTTGCAATCCAATTTGTTTCCAGTGGGTTAAAAAGACATCCCAAGGAGGAGTCCTTGGGGACTGAGAAGTTCCCATCCTCTTCCTAGAGAGAGAAAAGTAGAGAAGGGCCATTACCATGAAAATCCCGCCTAATCACCAGGTGGCAGCACCCGTGCAGGATACATCAGAGGTTTCTGAGGAGTCAATGTGACCGGAGGCCTACCTCGAAGCACATCTCGATGATCACCAACCAGCCTTTAAGGGCTTCTGTAGAAGGAATGTGGTGTCCCCCCCACTTTCCCATTTCATCCTAGCCTACAAATCGGTGCCAGCAGATGGACCTAGTTTGCCTTGCTGAGAAGCTGAAGACAACATCATTTTTAAATCATGGAAAATACTGGAAAAGTTTTACAAGATGGAATTGTCCAATTTTGTAATTTAAGTCCTAGTTAATAGAGGACATTGACAAAAAACTGTGAAGACTGAAACCCATTATGATCTACTCTACATGCCAACACATACAGTCTTTACAGCCAACTTCCTGGGAAATGGTTCCCAGTTCATCAGGGTACTGGTTTTGCAGGTTTCTAGGGGAGGTCCCACAGCCAGAAACTGGTGAGACCAGGGATGTGGATGGGATCACGCTAGACCAATGAAGAGGAAACCTCACACAGGAGTCTTAAGATTGGCAGCCATGTTAGTCACTTAGGTGGCTGTCCTGTGCCCAGGACAGACAACAATGTATAAGGACAGAAATAAAGAGAGGGCACAAGTTTCTGGATCTTTTTACCATTCCGGCCTGGGGATTCACTTTCAGCCAAAAGACAGGCTCTCTCCTCCCCAGAGAGTAGCCATGGGCTACAGGAGTACAGCCTGAGCAATAGACAGGAAAGTGTTCTAATAAGACCAGACTCCTTGAAAAAATCTGGACTCAGAGCTTCAGTGCAAACTTGGTGAGCACTTTCTCTTTGCTTCCTTCAGAGTAAAGGAAGCAAAGAGAAAGCGCTCACCAAGTTTGCACTGAAGCTCTGAGTCCAGATGAAAAGACCCACACCCCACATTGGAGGCCAAATGGTGAGGTTATTGAGTGGGGTGGGGAGGGTTCCAGAGCTGACAGCCAAGAAAGAATTCTTGAAGATGTCTTGGTGCAAAAAAAAAAAAAAAAAAAAAAAAAGATTTTATTAAAACATGAGGACAGGATCCATGGGCAGAAAAAGCTGCATTGAAGTTGGGAAGAGTGACTGTTTATATACTAGGAAGTTAGGGGAAGTAAAGTCAAAAGGGAAGGAGGCCTCCAGAAGGAGTCTGACGTGCTAAAGAGGACTCCTAATCTACCCTAGGACCTGCTATTGTCAAGCTTAGGTTGTTTTACCTTTAGTAAGGGATTTATATTTAGGAATGGTAGGGGGTCCTGGGAAAATGTACCCTGTATGTGCCTCAATTATTTGTCACTGGACTGCAGGGTATCAGGAAATTTAATCTTACCTGCCATTTCCTTCTTGCCTTTCTTCCCCACATCACCATGGTGGGGAGGGTGTTAATAGGGGCTCCAGGAACCTGAGTCTATAGGCTTCTGGAGGCTAGACTATTGATAAGATTGTCTTTTTCTTCTAATTTACTAAGATATTTGTAAACTGATGGAGACTCATGTCCTGCATGACTGGGATCTCTATCAGTTAACCATGTGTTTTCTTTCCTTTCCTTTGTTCTTGGGCAGCCAGAGGAATGTCACACATATCCCACCTGAGAGTGGGGGGTGGGGGGCTCTAGCTTGTATATTATGCTCCTATTCACCCAGAGTTCCTTCTCTCTGGACCAAACACCCAAAGCCCAGGCTAGGGGAGCTGGTTCCCCTGTAGCAGGTAGACATGCTAATGAGGTCTCTGGGAGTCTCATTTGAAGCCAGTCAGCCCTCAGGTCAGCCTCAGGTCAGGCATTCCATCAGCTCTGGCCCTGGTGGTGACATCTAGGAGACACTGCCTGGGGGCTGGGGCCCATCACTGCCTCCCATGGACATCCAAGCTCCCATGAGGAAACTGCTTCCCTCCCAGACAAAGCTGGGATCAGCCATGGCAGGAACATTTCTGGGGGCCCAGTCCTATCCCTGGGCTCCACAGTTCAAGACTATGGCCAGAGATGGCAGATGAAATCAGTGATCTCTCAAGGATGAGGCTGAGTCCTTGCACTCACTGTGACCCAAGGTTCCCGGTGTCCAGAGTAGCAGGGTAGATAGCCCCCTTTGGGGCGCCAGCCCCCCCACCCCACTTCACACAGTGCAGATGCATGTCCCCATTGTCCCCCACCAGGAAGGAACTAAGGGCCAAGTCCCTTAGGGGCCAACTGAGGTCTGGGTTCACCCTGCCAATGGGGCATGGAGGAGGGGAGGGGCTGATTCTTGATGGCAATGAGGGTGCTTTTGAATGGTGGGGGTTCAGAGATGACAGCCATGAAAGGATTCTTGGAACATCTTTTGTTCAAAAAAGGTGATTCTATTAAAGCACAGGGACAATAATAGTCTTGAGCATAAAGAGCTACACTGGGGCTTTGAAGAGTGACTGGTTATAATCCATGGGGTTGGGGGACATAAAGTCAAGAGGAAGTTTCTAAAGGGATTTTCATATGCTCAAGTAGACTCCCACATTACTGGAGGCCTAGATGTTGTCAAGCTAAGGTTGTTTAACCCTCTAGCAAAGCATTAACATTCAGACAGTAAGGAATTCCTGGAGAAATGTTATACTCTGTACGTGCCTCAAGTTTGTCAATGGACTGTAGGTTTTAATGAAATTCAATTCCATCTGCCATTTTCTTCTTGCCTTGGTTCCCCATATCACTATGGGAGGGAGGGTGATGTTGGGGCTCCAGGAAACTGAGTATAGGTTTCTGGCGATTAAGCTATTGATAAGATTCCCTTTTTCTCCTAACTTACTAGGACATAGGTAGACTGATGGAGAGTCATGACCTTCAGGACTGTAATCTCTCTCAGCTAACCATTTGTTTTCTTTCTTTTCCTTTGTTCTTGGGCAGCCAGGAGCGCCTGAGGATTGTCACACAGATCCCAACTAGGGGGAGGGGGATGCTAGCATGTGTTTTCCCCTCAGCTTACCTTATGTTCCCTCATCAGGAACATTCCCAGGTGAGCTGTTGGGAGGTGCAGGGAGCAGAAGCGTGTCTCACACTGTGCCAGGGCCTGGGGTGGGTCCCTGGGAGGGCCAGGATCTGGGCTCCATGAGCAGCACAGGGTACACTCTGTCCTTTGTGCCAGGAATGTCTTTTTCAGCTGCCTCCACTTCTGTTCCCCTTGGAGAACCAGAAAGCAACATTGGTTCCTTTGGTGTGAAGAATTCTCTGTTTTCACCAGGTGCAGGAAGGGGGTCCCACCACCCTTACCCCACCCTGCTCTTGAGCTCCAGTTGAGAGGCTCCTGACAGTCAGACAGCTGGTCCAGATCGAAGACCCCTGACCACTCACAGTGCTAACCAGAGGGAAGAGAGTGTGGAAGGAGTCACTGTCCCCTCCAGAGATGTGGAGATATGGGGAATGCACCCTCCCACCTCCTGGACCTTTCTGCCCCTCATCTTGCATAATTCTGACCTGAGGGAAAGGGCAGAGAGCTTGCCATGATCCTCAGCACGAGTTGCTGGCAATTGCCTCATCCTTCCAGGATTTGGCAAAGGATAAGTTGCTCCACCCTGGGGTGACCTATTGGCCACAGAGACCATAAATAGCATCCCCCCAGAAGCCTCCTCACTCATCCCTTCTTTCAGGGAAACTGAAAGTGGTGCCTGCCTTCTTGGCCCTGAAGTCATGGCCTTAGGTCTCCTGTGGTTGGGCCTTGTCCTGCTGGGAGCCCTGCAGACCAAGGCCCAGGACTCCACCCCAAACCTGATCCCAGCCCCGCCTCTGCTCTGGGTCCCTGTGGAGCCTGTCTTCCAGAAACAGCTGGTAAGTGACCTGAAGGGGCAGCTGCAGGGAGACCCCCGAGAAGAGTGTCAACAGAGGGGAGGAGAGGCAGGATGGGCTCAGGCTTTAGCTCAGTCTGCTCTCTCGGGTGCCCTAATGGAAGGCACACCCCATGCCCCCATCCACACCCAACCTTGCTGACAAGAGGGTCAGCTGAGCAGACTCCCCTGGTCCACACTCTCTTCCAAAACCTCCACAGTCAATGCCAGGTGGGAAGATCTTCAGGCCCTCTACATGATGAAGAAACAGGCTCAGGGATGCCAGTGGCCACTTGCCAAGTGTCACCTTCTCCCTGACACACTCAGGGCTCCTGCCTGGCCTGACGGGCTCCAGCTCCTGCCAGGCTCATCAGCCCAGCCTGTGTGGCCAGTCTGGGTCCCTGCAGTCCCATTAGAGGTACTTATGTTACAGGTCCAGACCGCCTAGAGGTGCCAGCAGGGATGGAGCAGGAGGGCCCCCTGTGGCTGCCTCTGGCTCTGCCTATCATCAGCCCCCACTGTAGTTCCAGGGGAAATGGTACGTCTTAGGATTGGCAGGGAACGAATTTGATAAAGAAAAAGACAGCCAGTTGAAGATGTATACCGACACCTTCAAGCTGAATGAAGACAACAGCTACAATGTCACCTCTGCCCTGGCCTGGTGAGAGCAACTACTGCCTAGAGGAGCATGGGGTGCTGAGAGGACTGCTGTGGAGGTACAATAGGCAGACTGATGTCATAGCCAAGGGGTGACCAAAGCTGAAAGATAATCATTCATCCTACCACTGGGTACTGGATCCCTGTATTTATTCCTTCTTTCATTCACTGGATCAACATTTCTCAGTCACTTCAGCACAGACACATGACAGTTCTTCAGATGGACACAGACTGTCATCAGGAAACAAGACAGAGAATAGGTGTCCTAGAATGGGAGGAGGGTCACTGGATCCAGCCTAGAATCCCACCTAGGGCTTTGTCAAGAGCTTCCAGGGAGATGGTCTGTGGGATGGGCCTTAGGAACCAACCTGCATCAGAAGGAGGCCTGGGACCTTCGTGGCAGGGCTGGTGGACTGAGTCAGAGAGAGCCACTTCAAGAAACAGCAAGCCATTGCATGGCTGCCCTGAGCAGGAGCTGATGAGCAGTATGGAGGGGGCGGTGAACACAGTGGTGGGGGCCTCAGGTACTGGTGAGGAGCGGGTGTGGCTGCAGCAGGAAGAGGAATGATGGTGTGCAGCCCAGGAGGCTGATCAGTCATAGGTGGGAGATGACCAGAGCAGGGGCAGATTAGAACCTAGAGAGGGGAAGCAAGGCTTACCCAGCTTCTCTGGGTTTCTGGCTCTGGCACCTGGGGATGGGGCTAGAGCATCCGTCATAGAAGGATCAGAAGAAAGACAGATGCTGGGAAATTGGCTCTGGGGTGACAGGGGACCAGATGGGATGCAGGTGAGAGGTCAGGTTTGGTCCAACAGCTAAGGGAGTCTTTGGCATCCAGCAGGCTGGAGCCTTGGTGGTGATTTCCCTAGGAGAGGTTACAGCAGGAAGCCACAACATAAGATAGGTGACAGGGTGCCTGGGTGGTCAGTTGGTTAAGCATCCGAGATTGACTCAGGTCATCATTTCATACTTTGTGGGTTCAAGCCCTGTGTCGGGCTCTGTGCTGACAGCTCAGAGCCTGGAGACTGCTTTGGATTCTGTGTCCTCCTCTCTCTCTGCTACCACCCACACCCCAGTTCATGCTCTGTCTCTCTATTTCTCAAAAATCAATGAACATCTAAAAAAAGTTTTTTTTAAAAAAAGAATAACTGACAAATGCTTCAGGTGGGAGAGAGAATATAGAGGGAAAGCCACCAAAGGGAATCAGCCCAGAAGAAGGAAGGACAGTAGGTGCACAGAGAGAGTCTGAGTAGGTCAGGTGTCTCAGGGCAGAGTTGGCAGGGACAGGCAGGGATGGGCTTAGCGGGAAAGAGCCAGACCCATCTGAGGGGTGGGATGCGGGTCTCCTGCTATGGCAGGGTGGGGTGTCACCCTCTTACCCACCCTTCTCTTGCTTCCACAGGGGCCAGCGCTGTGACCACTGGACCAAAATTTTCACCATAAATTTGCATCTAGACCAATACACCCTGGGCAACATTGAGCGTGAGTCCTCAGTGGGGTGGGTCTCCAGGAGCAAAGACCTCCCTGCCGCTCCACACAGATGCCATTCTGTGGAGTCCGGGTAGGAATCAATAGCTCCCTCTGCCTGGCCAGGGCACGCTGATCCTTCACCATCCACCATGCAGGTTACACTGGAATCCAGAGATACACTGCACAAGTGGTGACCACAGACTACAACCAGTTTGCCATACTGTACTTCAAGAAAGTTTATGACAACCAGGAGAACATCAAGGTCATCCTCTATGGTGGGTCTTACACCTGGTGGGACCCAGCTCTTGTTCATGCTGGGGGAGAAGAGGCCCATCGCATCCAGCCCTCAGGTCCCCTTCACTCTGAGCCCCAGGGAGGCGGGAGAGAGGTCTTTCCACAGAACCCCTCATGAGGAAGGGGTCTGAGTCATTGTTCACATGTTCGACAATCATTATGGAGCTTTCACCAGCCACTAACCAGCCATCTTGGCCACAGGGAGGACCAAGGAGCTGCCTCCTGTGAAAGCAATCTTCATCATCTTTGCCAAATTCCTGGGCCTCACCGATGACCACATCATCTTCCCTATCCCCAATGGTAATCACCAGCTGGGCAGAGGAGAAAGGCACATGGGGACTGTCCAGGCTGGATGTTGCCTCACTAGGGAAGGGGGGAGAGGAGGGATGAAGGCCCCTGCTGTAGTCACTGGAGCCCCAGGAGCCACTTCAGGTTCAGGAAGAACCTGCCACACCCAGAGTCCTGGTTCCCATGTGTTCTCCCTCACACTAGCTCAGACCTGCCCACATGAGTATTGCACATGTGGGACAAGTTTCCTCAGTCTCCTTGCCTGGCCACCTCCCCCTCCACCCAGTCCTGTTTGTCCTGGGCCAACTCCCCCTTTGCCTTGAGGCTGGTTCACCACTGACTTGGCAGGCACCCTTGTCCTCAGGCATCCTGGTCTGGGCAGGTGCTTCCCCAAGGCTGAGGGTGTGTCAGGACTCAGCAGGTAAACAGGCAGAAGGCTTGGTGCCCAAGCAGCAGTGTGGCTGGGCCTCACCTGCCTCCTTTGGAGAATGGGTGTCACCCAGGTCTGCTTGTCCTCAGGCCTCTCCTCCAGTCTCCTGACCCATCATCCAGTCCTCTGCTGTACCGTCTATGAAGGGAACCCCTAGAGCTTCTGTGGCTAGACAAGGCTGAGGCCCAGGGTAGCCCAGGGACAGTGCAGGGGCCCTGGAAGTCAGTGATCCCACACACACACCCCTATCCATGCTGACCACTTTGTCCCCCACAGATCAGTGCATCGATGAGTGAGCAAAGGTGCGGTAAGTATGGCTGGAGAGGGGGCTGATGGGAGCCAGGGTGCAGCTGGGAGGGGGTCCCAGATCTGCCTTTGTCCCACCTGCCCAGCACTGCTGCCCTCTCTATTCCCTTGACTCCCTCTCAGGTGCTCTGTGGCTCTCTCCACCCCATCTCTCATGCCGACCTCTGCCCAAGGTACTGCCCAAGTGTTCCTACCAGCCTGGACAGCCCTGAGAGAGCCAGGAGACCCTTCTCACAGCACAGCCCACCAACTGCTCCCCAGGCCGCCCAACTGACAGAACCCCTCCTTGGTTGCTAAATAAACACATGTCCCCTGGTCCCCATTCTGTTCTCCTTGACCTCTGGGCCTTCTGAGAGAAAAAAGAGCAAAGGGCAGGCTTCTATTAGCATCACTGCCAGGAGCTGTGATCCTCAGAAAGGGATTGAGGCCACAGAAGGCCAGAAGCCAGAAGACTGAATACTTCCAGCTCCCAACTCCAAGACCAGCTCCAGACCATCAGCAGCCCTCAGTTCCCCTTGCCTCCTAGCACACTGCTGGGGCACAACTCACACCCATGTTCAGCCACCAGCTGAATGGTCCAATGGCAGAGGCCCAGCCAAGGCCAGGCAGCTGGAGAGGGTTGGGGGGGCTGAGTTGGTGGCACCCCCACTTCACCAGAATTGAAGTTTTGGGGTGATTGGGGGTCTGGAGCCAAGGGTCAAGAAAGAATTCTTGAAGACATCTTTGGTGCAAAAATGTGTTTTAATTAAAGTATGGGACAGGATCCATGGACAGAAAGAGCTGCCCTGGGGATGTGAAGAGTGACTGCTTATATACTCAAGTTGGAGGCAGTAAAGTCAAGGTAGTTTCCTAAGAGATTTTCATATGCTAAAGAAGATTTACAGAATACTGGAGGCCTAGCTATTGTCAAGCTAAGGTATTTTTCCCTCTAGCAAACATCAACATTAAGACAGTAGGGAGTTCCTTGAGAAATGTTCTTCTCTGCCAGCCTCTAATATCTGTCAACGGGCTGCAGGGTATCAGGAAATTAACATTACCTGCCATTTCTTCCTGCCTTTCTTCCCCATATTACTATGAGGGGTGATGTGGGGGCTCCAGGAAACCGAGTCTATAGGTTTCTGGAGATTAGACTATTGATAAGATTGCCTTTTTCTTCTAATTTACTAAGATATTTGTAAACTGATGGAGACTTATATCCTCCATGACTGGGATCTCTATCAGTTAACCATTTGTTTTCTTTCCTTTCCTTTGTTTTTGGGCAGCCAGGAGTGTCTGAGGAATGTTACACATCTCACCTGAGGTGGGGGGAGGGGTAATGCTAGTTTGTACTTTGCCCACAGCTTGCCTTATTCTCCCTCATCATATCACCCCTTGTTGCATCCACACGACTCCTGAATCAGAATGCTATGGGCACCAGTGACAATCACAACAAAGTTTATTGCAATGAGAGGCAAGCCAACCGATCAGGACTGACACTCTTGACAAGAGTGCGGTCTCGAACAGCCAGGGTACAGAGTTTTTATAGCCAACCACATCATCTTATCATCACCTGGGAACAGAACAAAGGAATAGTTCCCAGATGGGGGTGGAAATAGTTCAGACACGCCCTTGCCCCAATCCAATCAAACACTAATCCAGTTGATTTTCCTTGAACTTTTGTTCCCTTGATTGATAGTATAAGGCTGTTATCTCTTAACCTATAGTGTTAAAACAAAGCTGTTATTTCTTAAGTCTACAAGTTAGCCCTACACTACAGTTTAACCCTTAGACCCTAAACAATTCTGACCCTTACATCTTTAAGGTTGTTGAAGGTGGAAAGTTTCATCTTCTGTAGTTATTTCTTGCTCAGTAGGGGCGTAGAGATGTCCCTACCTATGAGTCAATATTGATCAGTTGCTAAACATACAGAAGAGTTACAGAAGGCAGAGCCTGCTGGATCCAAAGTGGACAACAAGTATGAACCTCCTTAAGTAGAAAGGATCATCTTTTGGCTTGAAGTTATTGTAGTGATGGAGTCTTGTCACCATGTGGAGAGACATGGTAGAAAACAGCAAAATGTAATTCGAATAACAAGAAAGAATTGCCCAAATAAAAGTCCTTTGGGGTGTTGGTGGGGTGGTAAGGAGCTGACAGCCAGGAAAGAATTCTTGAAAACATCTTTGGTGCAAAAAGGTGATTTTATTAAAGCACAGGGTCAGGACCCAGGGACAGGAAGAGCTGCACTGGGGTTGTGATGGGTAACTGATTATATACCCTCAGGTGGGGAGGGGATCAGGGATAAAGTAAGTCTCTAAGGTATTTTGAAAGCAAGGTTTCCATGACCTTGAGTGACCAGCTGTTTCTAGAGCAACACCATTATTACTGTTGAATAAAACCTCAATCATGAGACCCTTCAGATGCATATCGTGGCGGGGGGGGGGGGGCATAAACTTGGAGTATGATTGCTAGCATATACTTGGGGCAGTTGAGATAAAGGAAGTAGACTTACAGGATCCTGGAGGTTGGGATAATGTTAAGCTAAGGTTCTCTTTGCCCCAGGCAAACTGTCATTAATGAGGCAGCTGAGATCCCAGAGGGAAGTTACTCTACTGGTTTCAAGGACTTGCCAATAGGCTGTAGGCTGTAAGAGGATTTAATTTTTCATTTGTCTTGGTTTCCTACATCACCATGGCAAGCATTTAAATGCCTTTCCTTTGTTCTTGGGTAGCCAGGAGTGTGTGAGAAATATGTCACATATTCCACCTGGGGGAGGGGGGGGGGATGCCAGCCTGTTTTGCCCCCATTTTGCTCCACGCTCCTCAATCATATCTCCTCTGAACAATTTTGACCCTTATATATTTAAGGTTGTTGAAGGAAAAGGTCTCATCTTCTTTAACTTCTTCCTGCTGAGTAAGGGCATAGAATTGCCTACCTATGGGTCAATACTGGTTCATCAGGGAACATAGGGCAGTTAAGGTGATGCAGCTGAATCCAAGGTGGACAATGTGTATGAACCACCACGATCATCTCTTGGCTTGAAATTATTGTAGTGATGGAGTCTTGGCACCAGGCAGAGAGACATGAGAGAAAATAGCAAAACATAAGTAGAATAACTAGAAAGATTAGCTCAAATGAAAAGTCCTTTGGTAGCTAACAAAAATCTTCCAGCCTAAGAGTTTAACCACTCACTAAGGAAAGAGAGGGATTGTTTAAAGTGCCAATTTGAGTATTCATGTCAGTAAGAAATCCAGAATAATTTTTGGCTGTAATCTGGAATGTATACACAGCGTTTTGTTCTTATGAGAGTATAAGTTCCACTTTGTGCAGCACTTAAAACATCTAATGCCATTCTGTTTTGTATAAGTGTTTTATGCATTTGAGTTATTTTGTTATGGAATGTGGTCTGGATCACCCAGCAGAAGAACCAAGCAGCACTTGGAGATCTTGGAAGGCCGGAGGTTTATTTCACACCGGTGTACCCAGAGGAGATAACTCTTCAGAGGTCTGAGTCCAGAGCATAAGCAGAGGGGACAATTTATAGTCTGTTACTTCTGCATTCTGCATTAGTTGTAATTTGGTGTGCACAGCAAACTGAGTGGGAAGAAAAACCCAGAAGGGGAGTCTTCAGTTGGGGACTAGAATTCACCTATCAGCCCTGTTGGCCATCTTATAACAGATTTTTCCCTATCATCCCCCCCCCCCTTTGATGCCCCTTTAAACAGATGTAGGCTGCATTAAAGGGCATCATCTTCATTTATTAATAGCTTGTCCTTTTCCTTAGTTCCCTGACTTTGGTTGTGACTATGTCTGACTGGTCTCTGAGGAAGATACAGGTGCCCCCTTTCTCAGCAGTGAGATCTAGTGCTTGTCTGTTCTGGAGGGCAACCCCTGCCAGGGAACTTATTTGGCTCCCTATGGACACTAGGGAGTTGGCCACTCGTTAGTCCCACAGATGAGCCTATGTCTCCTATGCGACTCCCTATCCCCATGGCTATCCCTGCCCCTAGGAGGACGGGTAGTAACATCACTCGTTTAGCCTGGGCCTTAGAGCTGAAGGTTAACCTAAGCACCAACTTTTATCCTCAGAATTATTTAATCTCTTTTTCCTGACGCTTGAGGCACATACATCAGAGCAAACACTTCCCAAAATGGCATTAGGAACCTCCCTACTGGCAGGCAAACCAGCAGACTGAAAGAGGTTACACCATATTTAAGCTTTTAAGCCCCCCAGATTCTTCCACTGAAGGTGCCCTGCTCTTACAAATGGGGCCCAGATTAGAGGCAATCAATACCAACAAAACATCCTATCCATAAGAGGAAGGTGAGTGCAAACAGGAACCTCTCACTGTTTCCCCAGCTTTCTGGGGCAACCTCTGCCAATCCGATGGCAAAGAGTAAAGACAGTGTATTTATTTTATTGGACCAGTGATTCCTCAAGCTTCTGCCATGCATAAAGCAGCCAGCTTCCAGGATGTGGCTGGAGCAGGGCTGAAGATCAGACTTGGGTCAGTCTTCCAAGTCTGGGCTCCTCAGGATTGGCCCTCTTGACTCTGGAGTGATACCTGTGACCTTGAGGGCAGTAGGGGTGGTCGGGATAATGGTATGAGGCCCAGTCCACTGTGGTTTGAGAGGGTCTTTTTTCCAGTCTTTGACCTAGACCAAGTCTCCTGGTGAGAAGGGGTGTACAGGAGATCCTAAAGAGATTGGGGCCCTCTCTATGGTATATCATTGTAACTCATTTAGGGTGGCCCCTAAAGCTTGAAGTTGTTCTCTTATTCCCTTCCTGGGAGGCTCCCTAGACATGGAGGGGGCCTCCCATATATTAGTTCAAAAGGGGAGAAACCTTGGGTTCCTGGTGTGTAATGGGCATGCAGGAGGGCCAGGGGCAACAGGTCCGGCCATGGGAGGTTCTGTTTCTTGACAGAACTTGGCTAAGGTTCCCTTAAGGGTGCAATTCATCTGCTCTACTTTTCCTGAGCTTTGAGGCCAGTAAGCAGTCCACCACGAATGCATGCCCATTATTGCTGTAGGTTGTGGCTGGTAAGCCTAACTGGGGGACAACTTCTTCTTTGAACTCCTGGTGGGGGTCACAGCATGGATAAGGGAGGGAGCTATGTCTACCTTCTTATTAGCTGTTATATTGGCTGCTTTGTCTGCTAGACGATTTCCTTGTGCTGTAGGGTCATCTCCCTTCTGGTATCCTTTGCAGTGTAGAACTGCAACTTTTTTGGAAGCCAGAAGTCCTCGAAGAGCTTTAATATTTCCTCCTCATTTTTGATGGTCTTCTCCACCATGGTGAGGAGGTCCCTCTCTTTGTAGATTGCCCCATGTATGTGTACAGTAGCAAAGGTGTACTGAGAGTCAGTTGACTCGCTTGTCCTTACTAATGGTGAGGGCTCAGGTTAAGGCATGACACTGCATACCCCGCCTTTTGTTTGTTTGTTTGTTTGTTTGTTTTTGTTTTGTTTTGTTTTCAATATATGAAATTTATTGTCAAATTGGTTTCCATACAACACCCAGTGCTCATCCCAAAAGGTGCCCTCCTCAATACCCATCACCCACCCTTCCCTCCCTCCCACCCCCCATCAACCCTCAGTTTGTTCTCAGTTTTTAAGAGTCTCTTATGCTTTGGCTCTCTCCCACTCTAACCTCTTTTTTTTTTTTTCCCCTTCCCCTCCCCCATGGGTTTCTGTTAAGTTTCTCAGGATCCACATAAGAGTGAAAACATATGGTATCTGTCTTTCTCTGTATGGCTTATTTCACTTAGCATCACACTCTCCAGTTCCATCCACGTTGCTACAAAGGGCCATATTTCATTCTTTCTCATTGCCATGTAGTACTCCATTGTGTATATAAACCACAATTTCTTTTTTTTAATTTTTTTAACGTTTTTATTTATTTTTGAGACAGAGAGAGACAGAGCATGAATGGGGGGAGGGGCAGAGAGAGAGAGGGAAACACAGAATCTGAAACAGGCTCCAGGCTCTGAGCTGTCAGCACAGAGCCCGACGCGGGGCTCGAACTCACGGACCGCGAGATCATGACCTGAGCCGAAGTCGGAGGCTTAACCGACCAAGCCACCCAGGCGCCCCTAAACCACAATTTCTTTATCCATTCATCAATTGATGGACATTTAGGTTCTTTCCATAATTTGGCTATTGAGAGTGCTGTTATAAACATTGGCATGCCCCGCCTTTTGAATGCCCTCTGTGATGAAACTGCTATCATCACTGAACAAGGTGAGGTCTGGGTTTTGGTCATACAGATCTGCCTGGTCGTGCAGATCTGGGCAGCTTGTGAATACTTTATCCGTCACCTCAGAACAGTCATGATCTGGTTTCCCTTCCTCAGAAGGTAGGAAAGTTGCAGGGTTCAGTGTCTGCACTATTTTAAGAGTGACCCATGGATTCTCACAGAGGAGCCCCTGGTATTGTTCTAGCCAAAAGTCGGAGAGGCATGAGAGACATGACAGCATGAGGAAACTTGACATTTAGTTCTTGTCCCAGGGTGAGTTTATCTGCCTCTTTAATGAGCAGAACTGTGGCCACTAGTGCCCTAAAACATAGTGGCCATTCTGCTGCCACTGGGTCCAGCCTCTTCTGGCCATTGCCAAGGTCCAACGGTCTGTGTGAGAACCCCAAGGGTGACCTTTTCCTTCTCATGCACAAAGAGATTAAAAGGCTTTTTTATATTCGGCAGGCCAAGGGCTGGTGCCTGCCCCAAGGTGGCCTTTATCTCTAGGAATGCAGCTTTGGCCTCCTTTGTCCAGACAGGTGGTTCTCAATCCAGTCCTACCAAGAGATTATAGAGGGGTCTTGCTATTGCTGAGAATCTGGGAATCCAGATTTGGCAGAATTCTGCAGCCCCAAGGAATTCTCATAGCCCTTTCTTAGTTTGGGGCTGAGGTAGGGAGGTGATGACCTTCTTTCTCTCTGGCCCTGGTGCTCTTTTTCCTTGGGTTGGACTTGCTGTTGGCAGATCTGTGCCTTGTTTTTATGAGACCTGATACCCTGAGTCTGACAGGAGTTGGAGGAGGGCCCTTGTTCCCGCTGTACAATTTTCTTGGGTATAGCTGACAAGGAAGAAGTCATCTATATACTGGAGAAGGTGCAGCATGTGACCTCCCTTGGAAAGCTGGCAAAATCTCTGGCCAGTGCCTCCCAAAAGAGGGTAGGCAAATTTTTAAACCCCTGTGGGAGGTGTGTCCAAGTCAGTTGCATCTGATGCCCTGGGTCTGGTTCAGTCCATTTGAAGACAAACAAATGTTGGCCCTGGGGGGCCAAGCAGAGGCAGAAGGCATCCTTTAAGTCTAGACAAGTAAACCATCTGGTAGAGCCTGGGATATGGCTGAGGAGGGTTCGGGACCACCTGGTGCAAGGAGCTTGAATTGGTCGGTACCCTCCTACTGGCTTCTTGACTGGAAAGAGCAGAGTGTTCCAGGGTGGTTGACATTCAACCAGAATGGCTGCTTCTTTGAGTCTGGTCAGGTGTTCTTGGATGCCTGCCCTTGTCTCTTGTGAGAGGGGGTATTGCCGCTGTCTCTATTGGTGAGCCCCTGGGATTAACTCTACAATGACGGGGGCCCCTTGTGGGTGAGTCCAGGGAGGGAGGTTGTCCTCGGCCCATACAGTGGGGAAGGCAGTCCTGAATTTGGGTGGGCCACTTGGTTGGCCCTGGGTGCAGAATAGCCTCCACTTGGATCCAATCAGAGGTTGGTGCATCCTGTTGGCTCAAAGGTTACTTGGGCCCCCAGCTTTGAGAGTATATCCTGGCTGAGGAGAGGGATAGGGCACTCAGGTAGGTAAAGAAACTCATGTTGTACCGTGTGGCCCCTGAGTTCACATAAAAATCATAGTTTGATCCCCTACTTTTATTTTGACCATGGGCTCATAGAGGCCAAGAAGAACCCTGGTCCCCCTCAATCTGAATCTATTCCCGCTAGGCCTATGAGGTCTTTTTTGCAGGGTTCTTATGCATGTTGGCTGGGTTTCTGGGACTTTCCCCGATTGGGACATTTATTCTTTTAATGTCCTTTCTCCTTGCAGTAGGCGCACTTATCCCTTGCTAAGGAGGTTTTGGGCCTCCTCCCTTTTGGTGGCTGGACCTTCCTTCCCATCCTTTTGTGGTGGCTCTCTTGTGCCTCAGGGTCAAACTGGGTGTAAGCCTTGCATAGCATCTCATAGTAATCCCTGGGGGATTCTCCTTGCTGCTGAGCATATTAGTGGGCTTCTTTGTCCCTGCTTGGATCCTCCGGAGGAGAGCCTCTGGTACTGGTGGCTGTGGACTGGCATCTGGAGACTGCCTGCACCTGGCTGAGGGCACAATCTGGCCGATGGTCTGGGGGAGAGAGGATCTTCCAAGTCCAGAGGTGGTGGGGAGACTGAAGGTGACAGAGTATCAGGAACTGGGGGATTGATATCGTGAGGGCAAGATTGGTTCTTCCTCTGGATCACTGGCAAGAATTTGTGGAGGTCAGGACTTCTGTTGACCTTCCTTGAGCCACTTTGTCAAAGTGACTAAGACCCTAGCCTGTCCCTGTTTGTTGCAGGTAAATTTCACCCAAGGGGGTAGGGTTTGGGTAATCTCTAACCAGGAATCGATATACAGGAACTGATCAGGATAACCTGGGTCTCTGGTGACAACATGCCAGATGCAGAGGACCGTTGGGACACCTAAGGTTCCCTCTGAGGACCATCCTACACCAAAAGTTGGCCATTCTAACTCACATAGATTCCTGAACTTGCCGGGGGGTATCTTAATTCCATAGTCTCCTGAAAACCCCTTCTTTGCTCTGTTCTGACCCCATAATGTTCCTGTGAGACAGAGTCACAAAGACAGACAGAAGGGTAGGAGTGCCCCCTCTAATGAGGAGACCAGTCAGATGCCCATCTGGCTATGTCCCAAAGGAACTTAGGTAATGCTTAGCCGTAGCAGTCTCAGCTTTGTGACTTTCAATCGGAAACTATTCTGATACCACCATAATCTGTGTGCCATTCACCACGGAGTCGCAGATGGGCCCATTCAGACTCCGTGGGCTTTTGGGGACCTTAAGGGTGCCCACCTGTGGAGCCACAGTATTGAACTCAGCAGGCAAGCCAGACCAAGTCACACATTCACACTCACATAGACACCAGAGGTTATTACATTCCCTCCCACAGAATTTCTACCTGTGAGACCTCTGAGGTCTCTGGGGATTGATCAGGTCTCTCTTCCACCCCTGTGGGTGGGTCGGACTGAATTCTTACCTGTGAGACCACTGAAGTCTCTGGGGAGTGATCAGGTCCCCCTTCCACCCTTATGGGTGGGCCAGACTAAATTTGGGCTCCTTACCTGTAAGACCTCTGAGGTCTCCAGGGAATGACCAGGTCCCTCTTCCACCCCTATGGGTGGGCTGGACTGAATTGGGGCTCCCTACCACAATTCCTACCTGTGAGACCACTGAGGTCTCTGGGGCATGATCAGGTCCCCCTTCTACCACTATAGGTGGGCCAGACTGAATTGGGTCCCAGGCCTTACCGGTATCTGATATCAGGTCCAGGTCCTTATCTGCCAAGTCTCCTCGCATCTGGCAAATGGTGGAGCGGGGCCAGCTTGAGGGGACTGAGTGGGAGACTGCAGAAGATCAGGCAGGGCACGCCTTCTCCGTTGCGATTCCTCATTCTGTCACCACCTTGCTATTTTCCCAAACCAGTGGCAACAATGGGCCAGTGCAGTTGGGTTTCCTGGTCAGGGAACCAAATGTTATGGAAAGTGGCCTGGATCACCCAGCAGAAGAACCAAGTGGCCCTCAGAGATCTTGGAAGGCAGGAGGTTTATTTCACACCAGTGGGCTCAGAGGAGATAACTCTCCAGAGGTCTGAGTCCAGAGCATAAGCAGAGGGGACAATTTATAGTCTGTTCCTTCCGCATTCTGCATTAGTAGTAATTTGGTGAATGCAGCAAGCTGGGTGGGAAGAAAAACTCAGAAGGGGAGTCTTCCATCGGGATTGGAATTCCCCTATGAGTCATGTAGGCCATCTTATAACAGATTTTTCCTTATCAATTTTAGTATTTAGTTATATAATATTAAGAGTTATTTAAGGCCTTAACTGTGTAACAAGTGGTATATAGCCATCATATAGATTCTGTTTTGTTTAGTAAGCAATCAGGTAATTAAAAAGAGGTACTTTTATAGAAAAAAGAAAAATACAGGCTGATGCTTACAGCAGATTACAAACCCAGTGTGTTTCAGTGCTGACAGTGAGATTTTTTAGATGTTAGACTTGAAGCATCCTTGGATGCTTATGGGAACAGGCAGCAGGAATCAGAATGGTCTTTCTGGTTTGTAACTCAAATGTCTGTGGTGATCCTTTTGAATGGCCCATTGTAAGAAGAAATTGTTAGTAGAAACTGGGAAAGGAAGATGAAAAAGAAAGGTACAACCATCCTCAGAGAAATATGAGGTCTTCCACAGGTTGACAGGAATAAGAAGGCACATTCATTTGCTTGTTAATTCCTGTGAAGGGGGTACAGGTTTTATTTTAAATATAGGAGCCCATGAAGTGTTCCCTTCCAACTTTATCACAGTGGGAGTATATAATATGACCCAGTAGGGGCTCTTCAAGTTTGAAGTTAAACCCACTGTTGTATTAGACTTTCAATCTTTTAAATAAACTAGGTCTTTTGGGTTTATATGGGGTGGGTTTCTAGTAACTGTCAGATCAGGTGTAGGGAGGATATGGTTGGCATATTTAGAGATTTAGGAATTAACCTGGCCTCCAGTGAATAGTAAAGCACTATAGTCTTTATACAGTTATTGGGGGAATCCATCCCATTTTCCAGTTATTTAAATAATCATATGCCCATGGGGACTTATTATTATCTCCACTGAATAACAAGCACAGAAGATTTTCTATACATGAAATATTGTGACAATTTTTCTGAAGTTTACCTCAAGTTGTGTAGTTTAGGCAAACAGCAAACATTTAAAGACAATCAGAACTAGAATTCAACATCCAGAAATCTGCATTATGGAAATATAGTTTTTCCTCTCTAAAACCTTCATTTCCAGAAAGAGCCAAATCAAGACTAATTCTTTTACAAAACAAGTCCAGTTTTAAGAAACTTTGCCTAATGATTTACATAACCTCAGCAAGAATAGTGATTGATCCTAAGGATCTTTTAAAGTTCGCTTTGCTGAAACCTTTTATAAGGAATCTCCAGATTGAACTGGAGACTGAACTGATTGGCCTCTCCAGGCCAGAAGCCAAGTCAAGTACTTCCATCAGACAGGCCTGCAATACTTGTAGATTGGGCAATTCCTCTCCACAAGGTCCCCAAGATATCCTGAAGTCCCTGCACCTGCCCAGAAGTGACACTCTTTACTCATCTGGTAAGTCTGATCGGAACTCTGTAAGCAAGGCATCAGGCCAACATTCCCAAGGGGCTTTATGTGCTCCATGTTTCATAAAGTCAACCTTAGTTCTGTAAAGCCATATAGTCATATCAGGGTCTATGCATTTCTCTCAAATAGGACGTTCCAGTCAAAACCTTGGTAAAATGAACAGTATTCTCAATTCTCAATGGTGTCTTTTACAAGGAGGACAGATTCTCACTGAACTTAGGCAGGTAAGTATGATGGCTGTGGAAGTATACTTAATGAGACATTTGAATTTCAGAGGGTTCAGGTAGAGAGAAAAGTTAAATGTTTCAATTTATTTATAGAGGAATATTTTATCACATTTCTGTACATTATACATATCTTAAGAGAAGGTTTCCTTAATCTGGAAGAGCAAACATTAGAGATCCAGCAATGTTTTCAACAAGGGTCACAAAAACTATAACCTTTCTCAGTTCATTTAGTCCCATATTACTAATTATTGTTCAGTTCAAGTGTAGCTTTTTAGTTCTGGACATTCTTACCTATTGTAGTTTTAGGATTTTAAAGCTGTCAAATACCTGAATTTGTCCTAAAAGTCCTTTTAATAAATCTCCTGGAAGAGGAAACATGTTTTGTAAGAGAATAAGTACAATAATTATACGTGACAAAACTCAAAAATGGACATGGTTAACAATCTGATGAGAGTTCGTTATGATGCAATTGACAAGGATATTTGGTTATTTCTGTGATACATAACACTTTAATAATCAGAATGTCACGTGACAACCTTATTACAAAAACGTATTAAAACTTTGGGAATTCGAACCTCAAGCTGTATTACAAGCTGTAATCATCAAGACAGTATGGTACTGGCACAAAAACAGACACTCAGATCAATGGGACAGAATAGAAAACTCAGAAATGGACCCACAAACGTATGGCCAACTAATCTTTGACAAAGCAGGAAAGAATATCCAAAGGAATAAAGACAGTCTCTTCAGCAAGTGGCGCTGGGAAAACTGGACAGTGACATGCAGAAAAATGAACCTGGACCACTTTCTTACACCATACCCCAAAATAAAATCAAAATGAATGAAAGACCTAAATGTAAGACAGGCAGCCATCAAAATCCTTGAGGAGAAAGCAGGCAAAAACCTCTTTGACCTTGGCCACGGCAACTTCTTACTCAACACGTCTCCGAGGCAGAGGAAACAAAAGCAAAATTAACTATTGGGACCTCATCAAAATAAAAGCTTCTGCACAGCAAAGGAAACAATCAGCAAAACTAAAAGGCAACGATGGAATGCGAGAAGATATTTGCAAATTACTTATCAGATAAAGGATTAGTATCCAAAATCTATAAAGAACTTATCAAACTCAACACCCAAAAAACAAATAATCCAGTGAAGAAATGGGCAAAAGACATGAATAGACACTTCTTCGAAGAAGACATCCAGGTGGCCAACTGACACATGAAAAAATGCTCCACATCACTCATCATCAGGGAAATACAAATCAAAACCACAATGAGATACCACCTCACACCTGTCAGAATGGCTAACATTAACAACTCAGGCAACAACAGATGTTGGCGAGGATGCGGAGAAAGAGGATCTCTTCTGCACTGCTGGTGGAAATGCAAACTGGCGCAGCCACTCTGGAAAACAGTATGGAGGTTCCTCAAAAAAATAAAAAATAGAACTATCCTACAACCCAGCAATTGCACTACGAGGTATTTATCCAAGGGACACAGGTATGCTGTTTCGAAGGAGCACACGTACCCCAATGTTTACAGCAGCACTATCAACTATAGCCAAAGTATGGAAAGAGCCCAAATGTCCATCAATGGATGAATGGATAAAGAAGATGTGGTATATAGATACAATGGAGTAATACTTGGCAATCAAAAAGAATGAAATCTTGCCATTTACAACTAGGTGGCTGGAACTAGAGGGTATTATGCTAAGAGAAACTGGTCAGAGAAAGACAAATATATGATTTCATTAATATGAGGATTTTAAGATACAAAACAGATGAACATAAGGGAAGGGAAGCAAAAATAATATAAAAACAGCAAGGGGGACAAAACATAAGAGACTCTTAAATATGGAGAAAAAACAGAAGGTTACTGGAGGGGTTGTGGGAGGGGGGATGGGCAAAATGGGTAAGGGGCATTAGGAATCTACTCCTGAAATCATTGTTGCACTATATGATAACTAACTTGAATGTAAATTTTTAAAAAGTAATTTAAAAAAAAACTTTAGGAATTGCACATATCTTTGAACAGTTACAACATTCACCCAAGCAATGTCACCTAAGGTGTACCACTATTTAACAGGGCTTTTCACTTAATATACCAAATAAAAAGTCCTCCTTGGTCAAAGGGACTTTCTGTACAATTTAAATGCTGGGAATTTTGTTAAATCTTAGAAAGTTATAGAGCACATCTGAAATGGGATTCAGATCATTACAAATCTTAAAGCTTTAAATTATTTATTTAACTAAGATGGTAATAAGAGATTCCAAAGGCAAATATGAAGGGTTATGTAGTTGTTACAAAACTTTGCTCCTTTAACAGTTAGAAGTTTTAACTAAGCGATCAATGACCTGATAAAGACAAAACCTGAAACTGTGGTTTTCCGGGCAGACAAAAGAGAATACAATCCTTTGTATATTATTATTATTATTTATCAAGAGCCGAACAATCCAAAAAAACTTTGTCTTTTGAACAGAGAGAAAAGCAGAATTTCAACATTATAACAGTGTACCTTTGAAAATCCATTCATTGCAACTTAGTCTCTCATAACTACACATAAAATTCCTTTCCACAGATTTCCCTTCATGAACGTTCTACAGCTTACCTTTGCACTCAAATTTTGTCCCAGGCCATTTTTCTCCAAACCAGTCTCATTTAGGACAAAATTACTTTCTTTTACTTGCAACAAAAAATATATTTCCATTCCTTTTCTCTTTTTTACACATTCATACTTTTTTAC
This sequence comes from Prionailurus bengalensis, assembly GCF_016509475.1. Lineage (NCBI taxonomy): Eukaryota > Metazoa > Chordata > Mammalia > Carnivora > Felidae > Prionailurus > Prionailurus bengalensis. The sequence goes on from NC_057359.1 coordinate 86,866,599, forward strand.
ATATAGAGTTGCTTTCCTTATTTCCATCAGTCTTTTTATGTTTAGCAGAATTTTGACTTTTAGAAACCTTAGTCTCCAGCTGAGACTAAGTAGGACCCAATTCTAAACTGTTACACCAGAATCCTTTAGATGGCAAATTCATGAATCAATTAAGCACAAAGCATGTTTTCCAAAAGACCCAAATATTCCTAGTTTCTCTGCAATAAGAAGTCAAAAGCACAAATCTATGTTCAGTAATCAATGCTTTAGCACTCCATTCTATTTGGAAAAGACCTAGATATCCAGCGAATTCAATCCCATTTATTCAAGTGTCAGATTACCAAAGACATTGAAATCTCTCTTAACAATTATCTATGAAAACTTTGAGATACACAAAATTACCCTTTAAGTCATCATTTGCTAACAAATTGCAACAGAAACAACATGATCTTATTTGACCTTTAGGAAACCTTGGCAGAATAAAAGTTCTGTATTTGATGCTGATAGCTCTAAATACATGTCTGTCTTAGTTAAACTAACACACAAATAAAATTAAACACTGGATACGTTCCACATGCATTCACTTAAAGGACAATCAGTTTGTTCCCCACTGTTACTTTTTTTTACCTAGGACAGCAATGGGGGAATCTGAAGTGGGTGATCCAAGGAGGTGCTCATCGCTCCTTGACATCGCGGGTGGGAGGATGGTATAGAAGCCAGTTATGTACGTCACAGAGAAAGTGATGCAGAAACAAGAGGAGAGACAGGGGAAGGCACAAGAGGCAAAGTGCCAGAAGGCAGAGAAAGAGGATTCCTGATTCTAAACCTTGTCAGCTGGGAAAGAGGGGATGCCATGTTGTTTGTTCGTTTGCTTGTTTGTTTGTTTGATTTCACCCAGGTGGAAATAGGGAGTCTATGTCAGGCTAGAGAAGACAAGGGATTTCCCTGAAACAAAGGGAGTTTGGGCAGCTGCTTAGGAATATTCTTTAAAGTCCACATCCCAAAGTAGACTACCCACAGTTGGCTCCAATTATAGCTGTTAACTTGGCAACTGAATGAGGGAGAGGCCCCCACATCTATTAGGAGGAGGAACAGAGAGAAAGAGTCAGCATCCCCTTTGTCAGGGATGGCCTGTATTTCCTCTAGCAACTGAATTCCATCAGGAGGAGGCCTGTTAGGACATCCACTATATCAGGAAGGAGTTTACTAGACAAACACATTCTTTTGGTCCAGGTCCTGACTTAGAGCTGTGATGGCCTGGAACTAAGGTACCTCCATCCATTGGCCCTGTTTCCTACAGAAGAGATCTAACTGCTAGATCCTCTTAAAGCCACACAGTGGTATGGGATATGTCCTTTCCTAAATTTTGCAATGCAAATTGTTTCCAGTGGGTTAAAAAGGCATCTCAAGGGAGAGTCGTTGGGGACTGTGGAGAAGCTGTACTCTTAGAAAAGCAGAGAAGGTCCATTACCACAAAAATCCACCCTCCCCACCCCCACTTCCAGGTGGCATCACCCATGCAGGGTGTATCACAGGTTCCTGAGGTGTTAAAGTGACCCAAGGCGTACCTCGAGGCAAATCGCAATGATCCCCGACAAGCAGTTAAGGGCCGATGGAAGCTGACCTCCCCACTTTCCCATTGCATCTTAGGCTGCAAATAGGTGCCAGCAGAAGGACCTAATTTGCTTTGCTGAGAAGGCTGAACAAACCACTGGTTTAACCCATGAAAAACACTGGAAAACTTTTACGAGGGGGAATTGCCCAATTTTGTTACTTTATTAGTAGTTAGTAGAGGACATTGAAAACAGTGAAGACAGGGGCGCCTGGGTGGCGCAGTCGGTTAAGCGTCCGACTTCAGCCAGGTCACGATCTTGCGGTCTGTGAGTTCGAGCCCCGCGTCGGGCTCTGGGCTGATGGCTCAGAGCCTGGAGCCTGTTTCTGATTCTGTGTCTCCCTCTCTCTCTGCCCTTCCCCCGTTCATGCTCTGTCTCTCTCTGTCCCAAAAATAAATAAACGTTGAAAAAAAAAAACTTTAAAAAAAAAGAAAACAGTGAAGACAGAAACCCATCATGATCTCAGTGACATTCCAACACATACAGTCTTTACAGACAACGTCCTAGGAAATGGTTCCCAGTTGAGTTTATATTCAATCAGGTACTGGTTTTGTGGACTTGCAGGGGAGGGCCCACAGCCAAAAGGAGCTAGACCAGGGATGTGGATGGGATACTTTAGACCAATGAGGAGGAAACCTCACACAGGAGTCTTAAGATTTGCATCTGTGCTAGTCACTTAGGTGGCTGTCCCATGCCCAACACAGATGATCGTGTATAAGGACAGGAATAAAGAGAGGGCACAAGTTTCTGGATCTTTTTACCATTCTGGCCTGGGGATTCACTTGCAGCCAAAAGACAGGCTCTCTCCTCCCCATGGAGTAGCCACGGGCTACAGGATTACAGCCTGAGCAATGGAGACAGGAAAGTGTTCTAATAAGACCAGACTCCTTGAAAAGCCCCTGAAATAAGAGCAAAGGAAGCAAAGAGAAAGTGCTCACCAAGTTTGCACTGAAGCTCTGAGTCCAGATGAAAAGACCCACACCCCACATTGGAGGCCAAATGGTGAGGTTATTGAGTGGGGTGGGGAGGGTTCCAGAGCTGACAGCCAAGAAAGAATTCTTGAAGATGTCTTGGTGAAAAAAAAAAAAAAAAAGATTTTATTAAAACATGAGGACAGGATCCATGGGCAGAAAAAGCTGCATTGAAGTTGGGAAGAGTGACTGGTTATATACTAGGATGTTGGGGGAAGTAAAGTCAAAAGGGAAGAAGGCCTCCAGAAGGAGTCTGACATGCTAAAGAGGACTCCTAATCTACCCTAGGACTTGCTATTGTCAAGCTTAGGTTGTTTTATCTCTAGTAAGGCATTTATATTAGGAATGGTAGGGGGTCCTGGGGAAATGTTGTATCCTGTATGTGCCTCAATTATTTGTCACTGGACTGCAGGGTATCAGGAAATTTAATCTTACCTGCCATTTCCTTCTTGCCTTTCTTCCTGCATCTCCATGGTGGGGAGGGTGTTAATAGGGGCTCCAGGAATCTGAGTCTATAGGCTTCTGGAGGCTAGACTATTGATAAGATTGTCTTTTGCTTCTAACTTACTAAGATGTTTGTAAACTGATGGAGACTCATGTCCTGCATGACTGGGATCTCTATCAGTTAACCATGTGTTTTCTTTCCTTTCCTTTGTTCTTGGGCAGCCAGAGGAATGTCACACATATCCCACCTGAGAGTGGGGGCTGGGGGGTTCTAGCTTGTACATAATGCTCCCTATTCACCCAGAGTCAACTTATCTCCAGGTCCACGCCCAAAGCCCATGTGAGGGGAGCTGGTTCCCCTCCAGCAGGTGACAGAGCCAATGAGGTTTCTGGGAGTGTCATTTGAAGCCTGTCAGCCCTATGGTCAGCATCACGTCAGGCATTCCATCACCTCTGGTCCTCGAGGTGACATCTAGGAGATACTGCCCTGGGGGCTGGGTCCCTTCACTGCCTCCCATGGACAACCAAGCCCCCATGAGGAAACTGCCCCTCCCCCTCCAGGACAGTGTTAGGATCAGCCATGACAGGAGCTTACTTCTAGGGGTCCAGTCCTAGCTCTGGGCTCCACAGTCAAGACTATGGCCAGAGATGGCAGAAGGTATCAGTGATCTCTCAAGGATGAGGCTGAGTCCTTGCACTCACTGTGACCCAAAGTACCCAGTGTCCAGAGCAGCAGGGTAGAGAGCCCTCCTTGGTTCCTGAGCCCCCCACCCCATTTCACACCGTGCAGATGCATGTTCCCATTGTCCCCCACCAGGAAGGAACAGAGACTGTAGCCTCAGAGCTCTGCTATGGCAAGCTGTCCAATTTGTGGCTGCATGCCTAGCTTGGGGTTTCAGTTCATTGGGCCCACAAGAGAGGCCAAGTCCCTTAGGGCCAGCTGAGGTCTGGGTTCACCCTGCCAATGGGTTGTGGAGGAGGGAAGGGGCTGATTCATGGTGGGAATGATGGGGCTCTGGAATGGTGGGGATTCAAAGCTCACAGCCATGAAAGAATTCTTGAGGAATCTTTGGTTCAGAAAAGGTGATTTTATTAAAGCACGGGGACAGGACTCTTGGGCAGAAAGAGCTACACTGGGGTTGTGAAGAGTGACTGGTTATAATCCATGGGGTTGGGGGACATAAAGTCAAGAGGAAGTTTCTAAAGGGATTTTCATATGCTCAACTAGACTCCTACATTACTGGAGACCTGGATGTTGTCAAGCTAAGGTTGTTTTGCTTTCTAGCAAAGCATTAACATTCAGACATTCCTGGAGAAATGTTGTACTCTGTGTGTGCCTCAAGTGTTTGTCAAAATGGGCTGCAGGTCACAATGAAATTTAATTCCATCTCCCATTTTCTTCTTGCCATTGTTCCCCATATGACTATGGAGGGAGGGCGATATTTGGACTCCAGGAAATGGAGTGTAGTTTTCTGGAGATTAGGCTCTTGGTAAGATTCCCCTTTTCTCCTAATTTACTAGGACATAGGTAAACTGATGGAGGACTGTGTTCTCTATCACTTAGCCATTTGATTTCTTTCCTTTCCTTTGTTCTTGGGTGTCCAGGAGTGCCTGAGGAATGTCACACAGATCCCACTTGGGGGGAGGAGAGCATGCTAGCATGTGTTTTCCCCTCAGCTTGCCTTATGTTCCCTCATCAGGAACATTCCCCAGTAGGCCTTCGGTGGTAGGGGGAGGGGAAGGATTTTTCACCCTGTGCCACGGCCTAGGGTGGGTCCCTGGGAGGGCCAGGATCTGGGCTCCATGAGCAGCACAGGGTACACTCTGTCCTTCCCTACCAGGAATGTCCCTTTGGGTTGCCTCCCTTTCCCTGTCCCTTTGGAGAAGCACAAAGCAGCTTGGGCTCTGTTGGTTTGAGGCATTCTCTGCTTTCATCAGGTGCAGGATGGGGGTCCCACCACACTTACCCCACCCTGCACTTGGGCCCCAGAGAGAGGCTCCTGGAGGTCAGAGATGACAGCTGGTCCAGATCAGAGACCCTTGTCCTCACACAGTGCTAACCAGGGAGAAGAGAGTGTGGAGGGAGTCAGTGTCCTTGCCAGAGATGTGGAGATATGGGGAATGCATCCTCCAGCCTCCTGGACCTTTCTGCCCCTCATCTTGCATAATCCTGACCTGAGGGAAAGGGCAGAGAGCTTGCCATGATCCTCAGCACGAGTTGCTGGCAATTGCCTCACCTTTTCAGGATTTGGCAAAGGATAAGTCGCTCCACCCTGGGGTGAGCCATTGGACACAGAGACCATAAATAGCATCCCCCCAGAAGGCTCCTCACTCATTTCCTCTTTCAGGGAAACTGAAAGTGGTGCCTGCCTCCTTGGCCCTGAAGTCATGGCCTTAGGTATCCTGTGGCTGGGCCTTGCCCTGCTGGGTGCTCTGCAGACCCATGCCCAGGATTCCACCCCAAACCTGATCCCAGCCCCGCCTCTGCTCTTGGTCCCTGTGGAGCCTGACTTCCAGAATGAGCAGGTAAGTGACCTGGAGGTGCAGCTGCAGGGAGGTCCCAAGATGAGTGTCAACAGAGGGGAGGAGAGACAGGATGGGCTCAGGCTTTAGCTCAGTCTGCTGTCTGGTGCCCTGATGGAAGGCACACCCCGTGCCTCCATCGACACCCAACCTTGCTGACAAGAGGGTCAGCTGAGCAGACTCCCCTAGTTCACACTCTCTTCCATAATCCCTGCAGTCCATGCAAGGTGGGAACATCTTCAGGCCCTCTACATGATGAGGAAACTGAGGCTCAGGAATGCCAGCTGGCCACTTGTCAAGTGTTACTCTGTCCTTGACACACTGAGGGCTCCGGCCTGGCCTAATGGGCTCCAGCTCCTGCCAGGCTCCTCAGCCCAGCCTGTGTGGCCAGCTGGGTCCCAGCAGCCCAGTTAGAGGGGCTTCTGGTTGAGGCCCAGGCTGCCTAGAGGTGCCTGCAGGAATGGAGCAGGAGGGCCCCCTGGGGCTGCTCCTGGCTCTGCCTATCATCAGCCCCCATTGTAGTTCCAGGGGAAATGGTACTTCTTAGGATTGGCAGGGAACGGATTCAATAAAGAAAAGCACAGGAGGATGAAGATGTACATTGCCAACTACGAGCTGAACGAAGACAACAGCTACAATGTCACCTCTACTGTGGCCTGGTGAGAGCCACCAGCTAGTAGGGGAGCATGTAGGGCCTAGAGGGCTGCCCTGGGAGTCCAAGAGGCATACTGAAGACATAGCCAAGGGGTGACCAAAGGTGAAAGATGATCATTCATCCTACCGCTGGGTACTGGTTCCCTGTATTTATTCCTTCTTTCATTTACTAAATCAACATTTCTTGGTCATTTCAGCACAGACACAAAACAGTACTGCGGTTGGACAAAAGCGATCATCAGTGACAAGACAAAGAGAGCTCGGGGTGTCCTAGAATGGGAGGAGGGTCGGTGGATCCAGCCTGGAATCCCACCTTGAGCTTTGTCCAGGGCTTCCAGGGAGGTGGTCTGTGGGCTGGACCTTGAGAAACCAAATTGCATCAGGAGACCTGGGACATTTATGGCAGGGCTGCTGGACTGAGTCAGAGAGAGCCACTTCTTCAAGAAATAGCAAGCCATCTCATGGCTGCCCTGAACAGGAGTTGATGAGCAGTCTGGTGGGGGGCCGGTGGGTGGCCACCCTGGTAGGAGCCTCAGGTACTGGTGAAGAGCAGGTGTGGCTGTAGCAGAGAGTGGAATGATGGTGTGCAGCCCAGGAGGCTTATCAGTCATAGGAGAGAAATGACCAGAGCATGGGCAGATTAGGACCTAGAGAGGGGAGCCAAGGATTACCCAGCTCCCCTGGGTTTCTGGCTCTGGCACTTGGGGATGGGGCTAGAGCATCGGTCATGGAAGGAACAGAAGAAAGGCAAGTGTGGGGAGATTGGCTCTGGGGTGCCAGGGGACCAGATGGGATGCAGGTGAAAGGTCAGGTTTAGCCCAACAGCTAAGGGAGTCTTTGGCATCCAGCAGACTAGAGCCTCAGTGGTGATTCCCCCCAGGAGAGGTTACAGTGGGTGCCTGCAAGATAAGTATAGGGAACAGGGGCACCAGGTATCTCAGTTGTTTAAGCATCCAACTTTGTCTCTGGTCATGATCTCAGGGTTTGTGGGTTTGAGCCCTGGGTCGGGTTCTGTGCTGACAGCTCAGAGCCTGGACGCTGCTTTGGATTCTGTGTCTTCCTCCCTCCCTGTCCCTCCCCATCTCTTGCTCTGTCTCTCTCTTTCTCAAAAATTAATGTATATCTAAAAAAAGTTTTAAAAAAGGGGGACCAATTCCTCAGGTGGGGGAAGACAGTAGAGAGGGAAGGCCACCAAGGGGAAATAGCCCAGAAGAAGGAAGGACAGCAAGTGCTGGGGAGAGAGTCTGAGCAGGTCAGGTGACTCAGGGCAGAGTTGGCAGGGAAAGGCAGGGATGGGCTCAGTGGGGAAGAGCCAGGCCAATTCCAGGGGTGGGGTGCATATCTCCTGCTGTGGCAGGGTGGGCTGTCACCCTCTTTCCCACCCATCTCTTGCTTCCACAGGAACCAGACCTGTCATCCCTCGACCAAAATTTTCCTCCCAAATTTGCATCTAGGCCAATTCAACCTGGGCAACATTGAGCGTGAGTCCTGAGTGGGGTGTGCATCTCAGGGGCCCCGGACCTCCCTGCCCCTCCACATAGATGCCAAACAGTGGAGTCCGAGGAGGAATCAATAGCTCCCTCTGCCTGGCCAGGGCATGCTGATCCCTTACCATCCACCATGCAGGTTACACTGGAATCCAGAACTACACTTCAAAAGTGGTGACCACAGACTACAACCAGTTTGCCATACTGTACTTCAAGAAAGTTCACGACAACCAGGAGTACATCAAGGTCATCCTCTTTGGTGGGTCTTACACCTGGTGCGACCCGGTTCTTATTCATGCTGCGGGAGAAGAGGCCCATCGCATCCAGTCCCCAGGTCCCCTTCACTCTGAGCCCCAGGGAGGCGGGAGAGAGGTCTTTCCACAGAACCCCTCATGGAGAAGGGGTCTGAGTCTTTGTTCACGCATTTGACAATCATTATGGAGCTTTCACCAGCCACTAACCAGCCATCTTGGCCACAGGGAGGACCAAGGAGGTGCCTTCTGTACCGAAGGCAATCTTCATCAGCTTCATCAAATCCCTGGGCCTCACCGATGACCACATCATCTTCCCTATCCCCAATGGTAATCACCAGCTGGGCAGAGGAGAAAGGCACATGGGGACTGTCCAGGCCTGATGTTTCCTCACTAGGGAAGGGGGGAGAGGAGGGACCCAGGCCCCTGCTGTAGTCACTGGAGCCCCAGGAGCCACTTCAGGTTCCAGAAGATGCTGCCACACCCAGGGTTCTGGTTCCCAAGTATTCCTCCTTCACAAGAGCTCAGGCCTGCCCACATGAGAATTGCAGGCCTGGGGCCAAGTTAACTCATTCTCCTGACCTGGCCACATCCCCCTCCACCCAGGCCAGTTTTTCCTGGGTCACCTCCCCCTTTGCCCTGGGGCTGGCTCACTACTGACTCGGGAGGCACCCTTGTCTTCAGGCAGCCTGGCCTGCGCAATTGCCTCCCCAAGGCTGAGGGTCTGTCAGGACTCAGCAGGCAAACAGGCAGAAGGCTTGGTGCCCAAACAGGAGTGTGGCTGGGCCTCACCTGCCTCCTTTGGAGAATGGGTGTCACCCAGGTCTGCTTGTCCTCAGGCCTCTCCTCCAGTCCCTGCCCCATCATCCAGCCCTCTGCTGTACCATCTATGAAAGGAGCCCCAGAGCTTCTGTGGCTAGACTAGGCTGAGGCCCAGCGCAGCCCAGAGGCAGTGCAGGGGCCCTGGAGGTCAGGGACCCCACAAACACATCCTTGCCCATGCTGACCACTCTGTCCCCCACAGATGAGTGCATGGATAAGTAAGCAAGTGTGCGGTAAGTATGGCTGCAGAGGAGGCTGATTGGAACCATGGTGCAACTGGAGCGGGGTCCCAGGTCTTCCTTTGTCCAAACTGCCCAGCACTGCTGTCCTCTTTATTCCCCTGACTCCCTCTCAGGTGCCCTTTGGCTTTCTCTCCACCCCATGCCCTCCCACCGGCCTGTATCCAGGGCACCGCCCAGCTGTCCCCACCAGCCTGGACACCATTGAGAGAGCCAGGGGACCCTCTAACTGCACAGCCCACCAGCTGCTCCCCAGGCTTCCCAGCTGACAGAACCCTTTCTTGGTTGCTAAATAAACACATGTCCCCCAGTTCCCATTCTGTGGTCCTTGACTTCTGTGCCTTCTAAGAGAAAAGAGCAAAAGGCAGGCTCCTATTAGCATCACTCCCAGGAACTCTGGTCCCCTGGAAGGGATGAAGGCCACAAAAGCAGAGTCCAGTCTGACTGAACACTCCTAGCTGAACATTCCCAACTCCAGGCCCAGCCCCACACCAGCAGCTGCCCTCACTTGCCTTTGCCTCCTAGCACACTGACGGGCCACATTTCACATCTTACACCATGTCAGCCACCTGCAGCAGGTCCAATGGCGGTGTCCCAGCCAGAAGGCCAAGAAAGAATTCTTGAAGACGTCTTTGATGTAAAAATGTAATTTAAAAAAATTTTTTTTTTCAACGTTTATTTATTTTTGGGACAGAGAGAGACAGAGCATGAACGGGGGAGGGGCAGAGAGAGAGGGAGACACAGAATCGGAAACAGGCTCCAGGCTCTGAGCCATCAGCCCAGATCCTGACGCGGGGCTCGAACTCACGGACCGCGAGATCGTGACCTGGCTGAAGTCGGACGCTTAACCGACTGCGCCACCCAGGCGCCCCTGTAAAAATGTAATTTTATTAAAGCACAAGGACAGGACCCATGGACAGAAAGAGCTGGACTTGAGTTGTGAAGAGTGACTGTTTATACACTATGGCTTTGGAGGAGGCAAATTCAAGGGAAAATTTTAAAGAGATTTTCATATGCTAAAGAAGATTTACAGAGTACTGGAGGTCTAGCTATAGTCAAGCTAAAGTATTTTTCCCTCTAGCAAAGCATTAACATTAACACAGTGGGGAGTTCCTGGTGAAATGTTCTTCTCTGCCAGCCTCAATTAGCTGCAGGGTATCTGATAATTTAATGTTCCCTGCCATTTCCTTCTTGTCTTTCTTCCCCATATTACTATGAGGGGTGATGTGGGGGCTCCAGGAAACTGAGTCTATAGGTTTCTGGAAATTAGGCTATTGATAAGATTGCCTTTTTCTTCTAATTTACTAAGATATTTGTAAACTGATGGAGACTCATGTCCTGCATGACTGGGATCTCTATCAGTTAACCATTTGTTTTCTTTCCTTTGTTCTTGGGCAGCCAGGAGTGTCTGAGGAATGTCACACACAACTCACCTGGGGTGAGGGGAGGGGTAATACTAGCTTGTACTTGGCCCTCAGCTTGCCTTATTCTCCCTCATCATATCACCCCTAAACCATTTTGACCCTTACATCTTTAAGGTTGTTGAAGGTGGAAGTCCCATCTTCTGTAGCTATTTCTTGCTCAGTAGGGGCATAGGATGTCCCTATCCATGAGTCAATATTGATCAGTTGGGGAACATATGGAAGAGCTACAGAGGAAGAGGCAGCTGCATCCAAGGTGGACAATGAGTATTAACCTCCTTTAGTAGAAAGGATCATCCGTTGGATTGAAGTTATTGTAGTGATGGAGTCTTGTCATGACCCAGAGAGACAAGGGAGAAACAGCAAAACGTAATTAGAATAACAAGAAAGAATTGTCCAAATAAAAGTCCTTTGTAATTGATGAAAATCCTCAAGTCCAGGAGTTTAACCAATCATTAAAAGAAAGGGAGGGATTGTTTTAGGCACCAATTTGAGTATTCTGGTCAGTTAGAAATCCAGAAATATGTTGTGATAATCTAGAATGTATATTGATGAAGTTTTGGGGTGGTGGTGGGTTGTCCAGAGCTGACCTCCAAGAAAGAATTCCTGAAGATGTCTTTGGTGCAAAAAGGTGATTTTATTAAAGCACAGGGACAGGACCCAGGGGCAGGAAGAGCTGCACTGGGGCTGTGATGGGTAACTGATTATATACCCTCAGGATGGAGGGTGTCATGGATAGAATAAGTCTCTAAGGTATTTTCGAAGCAAGGTTTCCAAGACCTTAAAGGGCTTCCTGTTGCTAGAGAAACACCACTTATTACCATTGAATAAAACTTCAGTCATGAGACCCTTCAGATGCATATCAGGGACATAAACTTGGAGTATGATTTCTAGCATATACCTTGGGGCAGTTGAGATAAAGGAAATAGACTTACAGGATCCTGGAGGTTGGGATAATGTTGGGCTAAGGTTCTCTTTGCCCCCAGCAAAGTGTTATTAATGAGACAGCTGAGCTCCTAAGGGAGGTCACTGCTGGTTTCAAGGACTTGCCAACAGGCTGTAGGCAGTAAGAGGATTTAATTTTTCATTTGCCTAAATTTCCTACATCACCATGGCAAGCACTTAAATGCCTTTCCTTTGTTCTTGGGTAGCCAGGAGTGTTCGTTCGAGGATTACCACACATATTCCACCTAGGGGAGGGGGGATATGCCAACCTGTTTTGCCCTCAGTTTGCTACATGATCTGTCATCATATCTCCCCCAAAACAATTTTGACCTTTATATCTTAAAGGTTGTTGAAGGAAGAAGGTCTCATCTTCCTTAGTTTCTTCCTGCTGAGTAGAGGCATAGAGTAGTCCCTACCTATGGGTCAATATTGGTCCCTTAGGGAACATACAGGGCAGTAAGGTGAGGCAGCTGAATCCAAGATGGACAACGTGTATGAACCACCTTGAGTAGAAAGCATCATGTGTTGACTTGAAGTAATTGCAGTGATAGAGTCTTGGCACCAGGCAGAGAGACTTGGGGGGAAAAATAGCAAAACATAAGTAGAATAACAAGAAAGATTAGCTCAAATGAAAAAGTCCTTTGGTAGCTAACAAAAATCCTCCAGTCCAAGAGTTTAGCCCATCACTAAAGGAAAGAGAGGAATTGTTTCATGTGTCAGTTTGAGTATTCATGTCAGTTAAAATCCTGAAAATTTTTTGTTATAGTCTGGAATGTATATATACCATTTCGTTCTTATGAGAGTTTAAGTTCCCCTTGTGCAGCACTTAAAACATCTGAGGCCATTCTGTTTTGTATAAGTGTTTTATGCATTTGGGTTATTTTGGTATTTAGAAATATAATGTTACTTTGAGAGTCATTTAAGGCCTTAACTGTGTAACAGGTGGTGTATTAGTTTTGTTTAGTAAGCCAGCAGGTAATTAAAAAGAGGTACTTTCATAGAAAAAAGAAAAATACAGGTTAATGGTGAGAGCAGATAACAAACCCAGTGTCTCCTAGTACTGCCATGAGATTTTTTTAGACGTTAGGCTGGTGAGAACAGGGAGCAGGAATCAAACTGGTCTTTCTGGTTTGTAACTCAAATGTCTGTGTGATCATTTTGAGTGGCTCATTGTTATAAGGAATTGTTAGTAGAAATTGGGAAAAGAAGATGAAAAAAAAAAAAAAGGTACAACCATCCTAAGAGAAGTTGGAGGTCTTCCACAAGTTCACAGGAATAAGAAGGCACATTAGTTTGCTCATTGAATTCCTGGGAAGGGGGTACAGGTTTTATTTTAGATACAGAAGCTCATGAAGTGTTCCCCTCTAACTTTATTGCAGTGGGAGTACATAATATGACCCAGTAGGAGCCCTTCCATTTTGGAGTTAAATTCCCTGCTGTATTAGACTTTCAACCCTTTAATAAACCAGGTGTTTTGGGTTTATATGGGGTGGGTTTCTAGTAACTGTCAGATCAGGTGTAGGAAGGATATATTTTGCATATTTATTTAGAAATTCATGAATTAACTGAGCCTCAAATGAATGATTGAATAAAGCAATATATTTTATCTGTTGATAGGTCTACAGTGAGAAAAGACTTTTCATATACAATTGGGGGAGTCCACCCCACTTTCCAGTTGCTCAAATGCTTGTATGCCCAATGGGTCCTGTTACTATTCCCACAGAATAAGAAGCAAAAAGGTTGTCCATACCTGTGCTATTATGATAATTTTTCTGAAGTTTACCTCACATTGTCCAGTTAGGCAAACAACATTTAAAGACAATCAGAATTTAACATTTGTAACAGTGAGTTACTGAAACAGTTTCTTTCTCTCTAAACACCCTCATTTCCAGAGATAGCCAGATCAAGACTAATTTGCTTGTAAAACAAGTCCAGTTTTCATAAACTTGCCCTAATTGTTTACATAAGCTCAGCTAAAATAGTGATTGATCATATAGATCTTCTTTAATTTGCTTTCCTGTAACTTTTTATAAAGAATCTACATTGAATTTTCAGTAGCCCCTCCAGGCCAGAAGCCAAGCCAAATACTTGGCATCAAACATGCCTGCAATACCTGCAGATTTGGGCAAATTCCCCTCGACAAGGTCCCCAAGATATCCTGAGGTCCCTGCACCTGCCCAGAAGTGACATTCTTTACTCACCTGGTAAGGCTGCTGGGAACTCTGTAAGCAAGGCATCAGGTCAACATTTCCAAGGGGCTTTATTGGCTCCATGTTTCATAAAGTCAACCTTAGTTCCCTAAAGCCATATGGTCATATTGGGGTCTATGCATTTCTCTCAAATAGGACATTCCAGTCAAAGCCGTAGTAAAATAAATAGTATTTTCAATTTTACAAGGAGAATAGATTCTCACTGAACTTACACAGGTAAGTATGATGACTGTGGAAGTATACTCACTGAGACTTTTTGAATTTCAGAGGGTTCATTCAGGTAGAGAGAAAAGTTAGATGTTTCAATTTATTTACAGAGGGATATTTTATCACATTTCTGTACATTATAAATATCTTAAGAGAAAGTTTCCTTAATATGGAAGAGCGAACATTAGAGAGCCAGCAATGTTTCCCACAAGAGTCACCAAAACTATAACCTTTCTCAGTTCATTTAGTCCCATATTACTAACTGTTGTTCAGTTCAAATGCAGCTTTTTATTTCTGGAAATTCTTGCCTGTTTTAGTTTTAGGATTTTAAAGCTGTCAAATGCCTGAATTTGTCCTAAATGCCCTTTTTATAAATCCTCTTGAAGAGGAAACACGTTTTGAAAGAGAATAAATGCAATAATTATAAGTGACAAAACTCACAAACGACATGGTTGACAATCTGATGAGAGTTCGTTATGATACAATTGATAGGGAAATTCAGTTATTTCTGTGATACACAACACTTTGATAATCAGAATGTGAAGTGACAACTTTATTACAAAAACATATTAAACTTTAGGGATTGCACATATCTTTGAACAGTTACAACATTTACCCAAGCAATATAAAGTAAGGTTTACCATTCTTTAACAGGGTTTCCACTTACAATACCTAATAAAAAGCCCTCGTCAGTCACAAAGACTTTCTTTACAATTTAATTCCTGGGAAGTTTGTTAAACCTTAGAAAGTTATAGAGCACATCCGAAATGGGATTCAGATCATTACAAATCTTAACGCTTTAAAATATTTATTTAACCAAGATGGCAATAAGAGATTCCAAAGGCAAATATGTAGGGTTATACAGATGTTAGAAAAACTTAGCTCCTTTAACAGAAGTTTTAACTAAGCGATCAATGACCTGATAAAGACGAAACCTAAAGCTGTGGTTTCCCGGCAGACAAAACAGAAAACAATCTTTGTATATTATTATTATTATTATTATTATTATTTATCAAGATCCGAACCATCAAAAAACTTTGTCTTTTGAACAGAGAGAAATGCAGAATTTCAACCTTATACCAGTGTACTTTTAAAAATCCACTCATTGCAACTTAGTCTGTCCTAACTACACGTAAAATTCCTTTCCAAAGAATTCCTTCACGAACCTTCTACAACTTTCCTTTGCATTCAAATTTTCTCCCAAGCCCTTTTTCTCCAAACCAGTCTCATTTAGGACAGAATTACTTTCTCTTACTAAAACAAAAAATACATTTCCATTCCTTCTATCTTTTTAACACATTCCTACTTTTTTACATATAGAGTGACTTTCCTTATTTCTATCAGTCTTAATTATGTTTAGCAGAATTTTGACTCTTAGAAACCTTACTCTCCAGCTGAGACTAAGGAGGACCCAATTCTAAACTGTTACACCAGAATCCTTTAGATGGCAAATTCATGAATCAATTAAGCACAAAGCACGTTTTCCAAGACCCAAATATTACTACTTTCTCTGCATTAAGAAGTCAAAAGCACAAATCTATGTTCAGTAATCAATGCTTTAGCACTCCATTCTATTTGGAAAAGACCTAGATATCCAACAAATTCAATCCCATTTACTCAAGTCTCAGATTACCAAAGACTTTGCAAGCTCTCTTAACAATTATCCATGAAAACTTTGAGATATGCAAAATTAACCATTATTTTAAGTCATCTTGTTGCTAACAAATTGCAACAGACATGAGCTTATTTGATCTTTAGGAAACCTTGGTAGAATAAAGTTTTATATTTGATGCTGGTAACTCTAAATACATATCTATCTTAGTTAAACCAACAAACTTAAATAAGCTTAAACGTCGAATACGTTCCACCTGCGTTCACTTAAAAGACCATCAATTTGTTCCCCATTGTCACATTTTACCTGGGACAGCAGTGGGGGAATCTAAAGTGGGTGATCCAAAGGGGTGCTCATCGCTCCTTGACATCGCAGGTGGGAGGATGGTATAGAAGCCAGTTATGTAGGTCACACAGAGGGTGATGCAGAAACAGGAGGAGGGAGAAGGGAAGGCAGAAGAGGCGAAATGCCAGAGGCAGAGAGAGAGGATTTCTGGTTCTAAACTTTGTCAGCTGGGAAAGAGGAGACACCATGTTTGTTTGTTTGTTTGTTTTCCATCAAAGTGGAAATAGGGAGTCTATGTCAGGCTAGAGAAGACAAGGGATTTCCCTGAAACAAAGGGCGTTTGGGCAGCTGCTTGGGAATATTCTTTAAAGTACCTGTCTCAAGGTAGACTACCCACAGTTGGCTCCAATTATAGCCAATAACTCAGGAAATGAATGAGGGAGAGACTCCCACATCTATTAGGAGGAGGAACAGAGAGAAAGGGTCAGCATCCCCTTTGTCAGGGAGGGCCTTTGCTTCCACTAGCACCTGAGTTCCATCAGGAGGAGGCCTGTTAGGACATCCACTATGCCCGGAGGGAGTTTACTAGCCAAACATATTTGGGCAAGTGCATTCTGCAAGAGGCCTTTTGGTCCAGGTCCTGACTTAGATCTGTGAAGGCCTGGACCTAGGGTACCTCTGTGCATTGATTCTGTTTCCTGCAGAAGACCCCTAACTTCTAGATCCTACTAAGGCCATACACAGTTACATGACATCAGCCCTTTCCTAAATTTTGCAATCCAATTTGTTTCCCGTGGGTTAAAAAGGCATCCCAAGGGAGAGTCCTTGGGTACTGAGGAGAAGCTCCTGTCCTACTCCTAAAGACAGAAAAGTAGAGATGGTCCATTACCACGAAAATCCAACCCCCCCCCCCCCATCTCCACTCCCAGGTGGCATCACCCATGCAGGATGTATCAGAGGTTTCTGAGGTGTCAAACTGAGCTGAGGCATACCTTGAACCAAATTGCTATGATCACCAACCATTAAGAGCTTCTGTAGGAGGGATGGTGGTGTCCCCCCAACTTTCCCATTGCATCCTAGGCTACAAATAGGTGTCAGCAGATGGACCTTGCTGAGAAGGCTGCAGAAACCACCATTTTTAACCCATGGAAATAACTGGAAAGGTTTTACAAGGGGGAATTGCCCAATTTTGTTACTTTAATAGTAGTTAGTAGAGGACATTGAAAACAGTGAAGACAGAAACCCATCATGATCTCAGTGACATTCCAACACTTCACAGCCAACGTCCTAGGAAATGGTCTTTGCAGCCAACGTCCTAGGAAATGGTTCCCAGTTGAGTTTATATTCAAACAGGTACTGGTTTTGCGGGCTTGCAGGGGAGGGCC
The DNA here is from genome assembly GCF_016509475.1 of Prionailurus bengalensis. Taxonomy (NCBI): domain Eukaryota; kingdom Metazoa; phylum Chordata; class Mammalia; order Carnivora; family Felidae; genus Prionailurus; species Prionailurus bengalensis. The sequence goes on from NC_057359.1 coordinate 86,883,647, forward strand.
CACAGCCAGAAGCAGCTAGGCCAAGGATGTGGATGGGATACTTTAGACCAATGAGGAGGAAACCTCACACAGGGGTCTTAAGATTTGCATCTGTGCTAGTCACTTAGGTGGCTGTCCCATGCCCAACACAGATGACCATGTATAAGGACAGGAATAAAGAGAGGGCACAAGTTTCTGGGCCTTTTTACCATTCTGGCCTGGGGATTCACTTGCAGCCAAAAGACAGGCTCTTACCTCCCCATAGAGTAGCCACGGGCTACAGGATTACAGCCTGAGCAATGGAGACAGGAAAGTGTTCTAATAAGACCAGACTCCTTGAAAAGCCCCTGAAATAAGAGCAAAGGAAGCAAAGAGAAAGTGCTCACCAAGTTTGCACTGAAGCTCTGAGTCCAGTTGAAAAGACCCACACCCCACATTGGAGGCCAAATGGTGAGGTTATTGAGTGGGGTGGGGAGGGTTCCAGAGCTGACAGCCAAGAAAGAATTCTTGAAGATGTCTTGGTGAAAAATGAAAAAAGATTTTATTAAAACATGGGGACAGGACCCATGGGCAGAAAAAAGCTGCATTGAAGTTGGGAAGAGTGACTGGTTATATACTAGGATGTTGGGGAAAGTAAAGTCAAAAAGGAAGAAGGCCTCCAGAAGGAGTCTGACGTGCTAAAGAGGACTCCTAATCTACCCTAGGACTTGCTATTGTCAAGCTTAGGTTGTTTTACCTCTAGTAAGGCATTTATATTAGGAATGGTAGGGGGTCCTGGGGAAGTGTTGTACCCTGTATGTGCCTCAATTATTTGTCACTGGACTGCAGGGTATCAGGAAATTTAATCTTACCTGCCATTTCCTTCTTGCCTTTCTTCCTGCATCTCCATGGTGGGGAGGGTGTTAATAGGGGCTCCAGGAATCTGAGTCTATAGGCTTCTGGAGACTAGACTATTGATAAGATTGTCTTTTGCTTCTAACTTACTAAGATGTTTGTAAACTGATGGAGACTCATGTCCTGCATGACTGGGATCTCTATCAGTTAACCATGTGTTTTCTTTCCTTTCCTTTGTTCTTGGGCAGCCAGAGGAATGTCACACATATCCCACCTGAGAGTGGGGGCTGGGGGGTTCTAGCTTGTACATAATGCTCCCTATTCACCCAGAGTCAACTTATCTCCAGGTCCACGCCCAAAGCCCATGTGAGGGGAGCTGGTTCCCCTCCAGCAGGTGACAGAGCCAATGAGGTTTCTGGGAGTGTCATTTGAAGCCTGTCAGCCCTATGGTCAGCATCACGTCAGGCATTCCATCACCTCTGGTCCTCGAGGTGACATCTAGGAGATACTGCCCTGGGGGCTGGGTCCCTTCACTGCCTCCCATGGACAACCAAGCCCCCATGAGGAAACTGCCCCTCCCCCTCCAGGACAGTGTTAGGATCAGCCATGACAGGAGCTTACTTCTAGGGGTCCAGTCCTAGCTCTGGGCTCCACAGTCAAGACTATGGCCAGAGATGGCAGAAGGTATCAGTGATCTCTCAAGGATGAGGCTGAGTCCTTGCACTCACTGTGACCCAAAGTACCCAGTGTCCAGAGCAGCAGGGTAGAGAGCCCTCCTTGGTTCCTGAGCCCCCCACCCCATTTCACACCGTGCAGATGCATGTTCCCATTGTCCCCCACCAGGAAGGAACAGAGACTGTAGCCTCAGAGCTCTGCTATGGCAAGCTGTCCAATTTGTGGCTGCATGCCTAGCTTGGGGTTTCAGTTCATTGGGCCCACAAGAGAGGCCAAGTCCCTTAGGGCCAGCTGAGGTCTGGGTTCACCCTGCCAATGGGTTGTGGAGGAGGGAAGGGGCTGATTCATGGTGGGAATGATGGGGCTCTGGAATGGTGGGGATTCAAAGCTCACAGCCATGAAAGAATTCTTGAGGAATCTTTGGTTCAGAAAAGGTGATTTTATTAAAGCACGGGGACAGGACTCTTGGGCAGAAAGAGCTACACTGGGGTTGTGAAGAGTGACTGGTTATAATCCATGGGGTTGGGGGACATAAAGTCAAGAGGAAGTTTCTAAAGGGATTTTCATATGCTCAACTAGACTCCTACATTACTGGAGACCTGGATGTTGTCAAGCTAAGGTTGTTTTGCTTTCTAGCAAAGCATTAACATTCAGACATTCCTGGAGAAATGTTGTACTCTGTGTGTGCCTCAAGTGTTTGTCAAAATGGGCTGCAGGTCACAATGAAATTTAATTCCATCTCCCATTTTCTTCTTGCCATTGTTCCCCATATGACTATGGAGGGAGGGCGATATTTGGACTCCAGGAAATGGAGTGTAGTTTTCTGGAGATTAGGCTCTTGGTAAGATTCCCCTTTTCTCCTAATTTACTAGGACATAGGTAAACTGATGGAGGACTGTGTTCTCTATCACTTAGCCATTTGATTTCTTTCCTTTCCTTTGTTCTTGGGTGTCCAGGAGTGCCTGAGGAATGTCACACAGATCCCACCTGGGGGATGCTAGCATGTGTTTTCCCCTCAGCTTGCCTTATGTTCCCTCATCAGGAACATTCCCCAGTAGGCCTTCGGTGGTAGGGGGAGGGGAAGGGTTTTTCACCCTGTGCCACGGCCTAGGGTGGATCCCTGGGAGGGCCAGGATCTGGGCTCCATGAGCAGCACAGGGTACACTCTGTCCTTCCCTACCAGGAATGTCCCTTTGGGTTGCCTCCCTTTCCCTGTCCCTTTGGAGAAGCACAAAGCAGCTTGGGCTCTGTTGGTTTGAGGCATTCTCTGCTTTCATCAGGTGCAGGATGGGGGTCCCACCACACTTACCCCACCCTGCACTTGGGCCCCAGAGAGAGGCTCCTGGAGGTCAGAGATGACAGCTGGTCCAGATCAGAGACCCTTGTCCTCACACAGTGCTAACCAGGGAGAAGAGAGTGTGGAGGGAGTCAGTGTCCTTGCCAGAGATGTGGAGATATGGGGAATGCATCCTCTAGCCTCCTGGACCTTCCTGCCCCTCATCTTGCATAATCCTGACCTGAGGGAAAGGGCAGAGAGCTTGCCATGATCCTCAGCACAAGTTGCTGGCAATTGCCTCACCTTTTCAGGATTTGGCAAAGGATAAGTCGCTCCACCCTGGGTGAGCCATTGGACACAGAGACCATAAATAGCATGCCTCCAGAAGGCTCCTCACTCATCCCCTTTCAGGTAACATCTGGAATGTTGCCTGCTTCTTTGGCCCTGAAGTCATGGCCCTAGGTCTCTTGTGGCTGGGCCTTGCCCTGCTGGGGGCCCTGCAGACCCAAGCTCAGGACTCCACCCCAAACCCTATCCCAGCCCCACCTCTACTCAGGGTCCCTCTGCAATCTGACTTCCAGAATGAGAAGGTAAGTGACCTGGAGGGGCAGCTGCAGGCAGGCCCTGGAAAGAGTGTCAACATAGGAGAGGAAAGGCAGTATGGGCTCAGGCTTTAGCTCAGTCTGCCCTTGGGTTCCCTCATGGTAGGAACACTTCATGCCCCCATCCGTATGCAACCTTGCTGACAAGAGTGTCAGCTGAACCAAACTACACTGGGTCACACTCTCTTCCATAATCCCTGCAGTCCACTCAAGGTGGGAACATTTTCAGGCCTTCTACATGATGAGAAAACTGAGACTCATGGTCTCCAGCTGGCCACTTGCCAAGTGTCACCCTGTCCCTGACACACTCAGGGCTCCAGCCTGTCCTGATGGGCTCCAGCTTCTCCTGGCTTTATCAGAGCAGCCTGTGTGGCCAGTCTGGGTTCCTCCAGCCCAGGTGCGGGACATCTTGTTCATGGTAGGCTGCCTAGAGGTGCCTGCAGGGATGGAGCAGGAGGCCCCCTTGGGGCTTCTTCTTGCTCTATCATCAGTTCCCATTGTAGTTCCAGGGGAAATGGTACGTCTTAGGATTGGCAGGGAACGGATTTAATAAAGAAAAACACAGCCAGTTGAAGATGTATACTGCCACCTACGTGCTGAACGAAGACAACAGCTACAATGTCACCTCTACCGTGGTCTGGTGAGAGCTACCACCTACTAGGGGAACATGTGGGGCCTAGCGGGCTGCCCTGGGAGTCCAAGAGGCATACTGAAGACATAGCTAAGGGGTGACCAAAGCTGAAAGATGATCATTCATCCTATGCTGGATCCCTGTATTTATTTCTTCTTTCATTCAATAGATCAACATTTCTGGTCACTTCAGCACAGACACAGAACAGTAATGGGGATGGACAAAGGTGGTCATCAGTGACAAGACAAAGAGAACTCGGGGTATCCTAAAATGGGGGGAGGGTTGCTGGATCCAGCCTGAGATCCTATCTAGGGCTTTGTCAAGGGCTTCCAGGGAGGTGATCTGTGGATCAGGCCTTGAGAAAACAACCTGCGTCAGAAGGAGGTTTGGGACCTTCATGACAGGGCTGGTGGACTGAGTCAGAGAGAGCCACTTCTTCAAGAAACAGCAAGACATCTCATGGCTGCCCTGAGCAGGAGCTGATGACTGGTCTGGAGAGGGGCGGTGACCACAGTGTCAGGGGGCCTCAGGTACTGGTGAGGAGTGGGTGTGGCTGAAGCAGGAAGAGGAATGATGATGTGCAGCCCAGGAGGCTGATCAAGTCATAGGTGGGAGATGACCAGAGTACCAGAGTGGGGGCAGATTAGGACCTAGAGAAAGGAGCCAAGGATTATCCAGCTCCTCTCATTTTCTGGCCCTCTACTTGGGTGGGGCTCTTGCATCTGTCATGGAAAGAGCAGAAGAAAGAAACACAAGTGTGGGGAGATCAGTCTTCGGGTGCTATGGGACCAGATGGGACACAGGTAAGAGGTCAGTGTTGGCCCAACAAATAAGGGAGTCTTTGGCGTCCAGCAGATTAGAACCTCAGTGGTAATTCCCCCAGGAGAGGTTACAGCAGGAGCCTACAAGATTAGAATAGGGGACAGGTGCACCTGAGTGGTTCAGTTGGTTAAGTGTCCAACTTTGTCTCTGGTCATGATCTCACGGTTTGTCGGTTTGAGCCCCGCATAGGGTTCTGTGCTGACAGCTCAGAGCCTGGAGCCTGCTTTGGATTCTGTGTCTCCCTCTCTTTCTGCCCCTCCTCCGCTCTTGCTCTGTCTCTCTCTTTCTCAAAAATGAACATCGAGAAAAAGTTAAAAAAAAAAAAAAAGAATAAGGGACAAATGCCACATGTGGGGGAAGACAGTATAGAGGGAAGGCGACCAAGGGGAAACAGCCCAGAAGAAGGAAGGACAACAGGTGCTGGAGGGAGAGTCTGAGCAGGTCAGGTGACTCAGGGCAGAGTTGGCAGGGACAGGCAGGGATAGGCTCAGTGGGAAAGAGCCAGGCCCATACCAGGGGAGGGGTGCGGGTCTCCTGCTGTGGCATGGTGGGCTGTCACCTTCTTACCCACCCATCTCTTTTTTGCACAGGGACCAGAGCTGTGACCACTGGACCAAAATTTTCATCCCAAATTTGCATCTAGGCCAATTCAACCTGAGCAATATTGAGCGTGAGTCCTGAGTGGGGTGCATCTCCAGGGCCCCAGACCTCCCTGCCCCTCCATGCAGACACCAAACTGTGGAGGCCAGGGAGGAAGCAATAGCTCCCTTTGCCTGGCCAGGGCATGCTGATCCCTCACCATCCACCATGCAGGTTACACTGGAACGCAGAACTACACTACCCGAGTGGTGACCACAAACTACAACCAGTTTGCCATACTGTACTTCAAGAAAGTTTTCAACAACCAGGAGTACATCAAGGTTACACTCTATGGTGCGTCTTACCCCCTCTGAGACCTGGCTCTTGTTCATGCTGGGGGAAAAGAGGCCCATCACATCCAGCCCTCACATCCCCTTTACTCTGAGTCCCTGGGTGGTGGGACAGGGGTCTTTCCACAGAACCTCTCATGAGAAAGGGGTCTGAGGTTTCATTCACATGTTCAACAATATTTATGGAACTTTTGCCAGCCACTAACCAGCCATCTTGGCCACAGGGAGGAACAAGGACCTGCCTTCTGTGCTGAAGGAAATCTTCATCAGTTTCGCCAAATCCCTGGGACTCACCGAAGACCACATCATCTTCCCTATCCCCATCGGTAGTCACCAGTTGGGAAGAGAGGAAGGGCACTTGGGGACTAGCCAGGTCTGATGTTGCCTCACTAGGGAAGGGGGTAGAGGAGGGACCCAGGTCCCTGCTACAGTTACTGGAGCCTCAGGAGCCACTTCAGGTTCAGGAAGACCCTGCCACATCCAGGGTTCTGGGTCCCAAATATTCCTCCTTCACAATAGCTCAGGCCTGCCCACATGAGAATTACACATCTGGGGCCACGTTTCCTCAGTCTCCTTGCCTGGTCACCTCTCCCTTTGCCCAGGCTCGTTTCTCCTGGGCCACCTCCCTTTTGCCCTGGGGCTGGCTCACTACTGACTTGGGAGGCGCCCTTGTCTTCAGGCAGCCTGGCCTGCGCAATTGCCTCCCCAAGGCTGAGGGTCTGTCAGGACTCAGCAGGCAAACAGGCAGAAGGCTTGGTGCCCAATCAGAACTGTGGCTGGGCCACACCTGCCTCCTTTGGAGAATGGGTGTCACCCAGGTCTTCTTGTCCTCAAGCCTCTCCCTCAGTCCCCTGTACCATCATCCATCATTCTGCTATACCATCCGTGAGGGGATCCCCAGAGCTTCTGTAGCTGGGCCAACCTAGGGCCAAGGCAGCCCAGAGGCAGTGCAGGGGCCCTAGAGGTCAGGGATACCGCAAACACATCTCTGCCCATGCTGACCACTCTGTCCCCCACAGATGAGTGCGTGGATAAATGAGCAAGTGTGCGGTAAGTATGGCTGCAGAGGGGGCTGATGGGAGCCATGGTGCAGCTGGAGGGGGGTCCCAGGTCTGCCTTTGTCCCACCTGCCCAGCACTGCTGCCCTCTCTGTTCCCCTGACTCCCTCTCAGGTGCCCTTTGGCTCTCTCTACCCCATCCCCTCCCACTGCTGTCTGCCCAGCGTACTGCCCAGCTGTTCCCACCAGCCTGGAAACCACTGAGAGAACCAGGGGACCCTTCTCACTGCACAGCCCACCAGCTGCTCCCCAGCTGCCCAGCTGACAGAACCCCTCCTTGGTTGCTAAATAAACGTATGTCCCCCGGTCCCCATTCTGTGTTCCTTGACCTCTGGGCCATCTGAGAGGGAAAAGAGCAAAAGGCAGGCTATTAGCATCACTCCCAGAAACTGTGATCCCTAGAAAGGGATGAAGGCCCGTAGAAGCAGAGTCCAGTCTGACTGAACGCTTCTAGCTCCCAACTCCAGGCCCAACCCCACACCAGCAGCAGCCCTCACTTGCCCCTGCCTCCTAGCACACTGAGGGGCCTCATCTCACATCTCACACCCATATTCAGCCACCAGCTGAATGGTCCAATGGCAGAGGCCCAGCCAGAGCCAGGCAGCTGGAGAGGGTTGGGGGGGCTGAGTTGCTGGCACCCCCACTTCACCAGTGATGAAGTGCTGGGGTGATGGGGGGTTTCTGGAGCCAAGGGCCAAGAAAGAATTCTTGAAGACATCTTTGGTGCAAAAATGTGATTTTATTAAAGCACAGGGACAGGATCCATGGGCCGAAAGAGCTATATTGGGACTGTGAGGAGTGACTGGTTATACACCATGGCTATGGAAGAGGTAAAGTCAAGGGAAGTTTTCTAAGAGATGTTAATATGCTAAAGAAGATTTACAGAATATTGGAGGCCTAGATATTGTCGAGCTAAGATATTTTTCCCTCTAGTAAAACATTAACATTAAGACAGTAGGGATTTCCCCGTGAAATAGTCTTCTCTGCCAGCCTCAATTATTTGTCAATGGGCTGCAAGGTATCTGGAAATTTAATGTTACCTGCCATTTCCTTCTTGCCTTTCTTCCCCATATTACTATGAGGGGTGATGTGGGGGCTCCAGGAAACTGAATCTATAGGTTTCTAGAGATTAGGCTATTGATAAGATTGCCTTTTTCTTCTAATTTACTAAGATACTTGTAAACTGATGCAGACTCACGTCCTGCATGACTGGGATCTCTATCAGTTAACCATTTGTTTTCTTTCCTTTCCTTTGTTCTTGGGCAGCCAGGAGTGCCTGAGGCATGTCACACACATCTCACCTGGGGTGGGGGGAGGGTAATACTAGCTTGTACTTGGCCTTCAGCTTGACTTTTGCTCCCTCAGCATAACACCCCTAAACCATTTTGACCTTTACATCTTTAAGGTTGTTGAAGATGGAAAGTTTCATCTTCTGTAACTTCTTATTCAGTAGAGGTGTAGAAATGTCCCTAACTATGAGTCAATATTGATCAGTTGGGGAATATATAGAAGAGTTACAGAAGGCAGAGGCAGCCGCATCCAAGGTGGACAATGAGTATGAACCTCCTTGAGTAGGAAGGATCATCTGTTGACTTGAAGTTATTGTAGTGATGGAGTCTTGTCACCAAAGACATGGGAGAAACAGCAAAACATAATTAGAATAGAAAAAAGAATTGTCCAAAAAAAGTCCTGTGTAATTGATGAAAATTCTCAAGTCCAGGAGTTTCGCCAATCAAAGGAAAGAGGGGGATTGCTTAAAGCACCAATTTGAGTATTCAGGTCAGTTATAAATCCGGAAATATGTGTGTGATAATCTATAATGTGTATTGAAGCTTTGGGGTATTGGTAGGGTGGTCCAGAGCCAACAGCTAAGAAAGAATTCCTGAAGATGTCTTTGGTGCAAAAGGTGCACCAAAGTTGCAAAAAGGTGCAAAAAGGTGATTTTATTAAAGCACAGGGACAGGACCCAGGGGCAGGAAGAGCTGCACTGGGGTTGTGATGGGTAACTAATTATATAGTATATATCCCTACCCATCAGGGATAGATTAAGTCTCTAAGGTATTTTGGAAGCAAGATTTCCAGGACCTTGAGGGGCTCCCTGTTGCCAGGGAAACACCACTTATTACCATTGAATAAAACCTCAGTCATGAGACCCTTCAGCATATCAGGGTCATAAACTTGGAATATGATTGCCAGCATATAACTCATGGCAGTTTAGATCAAGGAAATAGACTTACAGGTCCTGGAAGCTGGGAAAATGGTAACCTAAGGTTCTCTTTGCCCCTAGCAATGGGTCATTAAGGAGGCAGCTGAGCTCCTAGAGTTAGGTCACTCTGCTGTTTTCAAGGACTTGCCTATAGGCTGTAGGCAGAAAGAGGATTAATTTTTCATTTGTCTTAGTTGCCTACATCACCATGGCAAGCACTTAAACACCTTTCCTTTGTACTTGGGTAGCCGGGAGTGTTTGAGGAATACCACACATATTCCACCTGGGGGAAGGGGGTATGCCAGCCTGTTTTGCCCTCAGATTGCTCTACGCTCCCTCATCATATCTCCCCCTGAACAATTTTGACCTTTATATCTTAAGGCTGTTGAAGGAAGAAGGTCTCATCTTCTATAGCTTCTTTCTGCTGAGTAGGGGCATAGAGTTGTCCCTACCTATGGGCCAATATTGGTCCCTTAGGGAACATACAGGGCAGTTAAGGTGAGCCAGCTGAATCCAAGGTGGACAACGTGTATGAACCACCTTGAGTAGAAAGGATCATGTGTTGGCTTGAAGTTATTGTAGTAATGGAGTCTTGGTACCAAGCAGAGAGACTTGGGAGAAAACAGCAAAACCTAAGTAGAATAACTAGAAAGATTAGCTCTCATTAAAAGTCCTAACAAAGCTAACAAAAATTCTCCAGTCCAAGACTTTAACCCATCACTAAGGAAAGAGAGGGATTGTTTAATGTGCCAAGTTGAGTATTCATGTTAGTAAGAAATCCATAAATATTTTTGTTGTAGTGTGGAATGTATACACAGCATTTTGTTCTTATAAGAGTATAAGTTCCACCTTGTGCAGCACTTAAAACATCCTTTGTCAGGGATGGCCTGTGTCTCCTCTAGCACCTGAGTTCCATTAGGAGGAGGCCAAAAGGGCATCCACTATGTCAGGAGGGAGTTTACTAGCCAAAACACATTAGGGCAAATACATTCTGCAAGAGGCTTTTCGGTCCTGGTCCTGACTTAGGTGAAGACCTGGGCCTAGGGTACCTCTGCCCATTGATCCTGTTTCCTGCAGAAGAGATCTAACTGCTAGACCCTACTAAGGCCATGCACAGTTACAGGACATGAATCCTTTCCTAAATTTTGCAATCCAAATTGTTTCCAGTGGGTTAAAAGGCATTCCAAGTGACAGTCCTTGGCGACTGAGGAGAAGCTCCCGTCCTTTTTCTAGGGAGAGAAAAGTAGAGAAGGTCAATTACCACAAAATATCCCACCCAACTCACAGGTGGGGTCCCCTGTGAAGGATATATCAGAGGTTCCTGAGGTGTCAAAGCAACCCGAGGTGTACCTGGCACCAAATCACTCTGATCACTGACAAGATGCTAAGGGCCTCTGTGGGAGGGATGCTGGCATCCCTCTGCTTTCCCATTGCATCCTAGGCCACAAATAGGTGCCAGCATATGGGCCTAGTTTGCCTTGCTGGGAAGGCTGAAAAAACCACCGTTTTCAACCCCTGGAAAACACTGGGAAAATTTTACAAGGGGGAATTGCCCAATTTTGTAATTTAAATAGTAGTAGTAGAGAACATTGACCAAAATGACCAGATGCAGCTGGACACGACTTCCCCAAGGTTTCAAGAACTTGCCCACTCTTTTTGGGGAGGCACTAACTGCAGACCTCACCAACTTTCCGAGAGAAACCACAGGGTGTGTCCTCCTCCAATATGTAGACTACCTCCTTCTTGCCGGTGATACCCAAGAAGACTATGAAAGGTACCAAGGCTCTCCTGCAGCTCCTATCCTACTTGGGGTACTGGGCGTCGGAAAAAGGCACAGATTTGTCAGCAGCAGGTCTGATACTTAGGCTTCCTCCTCACAAAAGGAAAAAGAGAACTAGGACCGGAAAGGAAGAAAGTTATCACCACACTGCCACAGCCCCAAACAAAACGAGGCTTGAGTGAATTTTTAGGGGCCACAGGGTTCTGTTGCATTTGGGTTCCCAGATTCTCAGCCAGAGCGAGGCCCCTCTATGACCTGTTGGGAGGAACAGACCGGAAGCCCCTCGCATGGACTGAGGAGGCAAGGGCTGCTTTCACAGAAATAAAGTTGGCTCTGGGACAAGCCCCAGCCCTGGGTTTGCCTGACATAGAAAGGCCCTTTAACGGCTTCTTACGTGAAAAGGACAAAATAGCCCTTGGTGTGCTCACTTAGAGCATGGGGCCTTTGCAATGGCCAGTGGCCTACCTGTCAAAAAAACTTGATCCTGTGGCTGCAGGATGGCCACGGTGCCTCAGAGCTCTGGCAGCCACAGTCCTGCTCATCAAGGAGGCAGACAAACTCACACTGGGACAAACACTTAATGTTAAGGTCCCACACGCGGTCATGTCCCTCATGAGCACCCAAGGATATCGTTTCCTCTCCAATTCTCGGCTGACACAATACCAAGGCCTTCTCTATGAAAACCCAAGTGTCACTCTCAAAACAGTAAGAACACTAAACCTGGCCACCTTCCTCCATGGAGGAGGGAGAACCCGACCATGACTGTTCCGAAGTAGTGGATGAAGTCTACACCAGCCGCCTGGACCTCTAAGACCAAGCTATGACAGGCCCAGAGATCACCCTGTTCAGCCATGGGAACAGCATTTACAAGAGAGCAACCGAAGAGCAGGATATGTGGTAACCACAACCACCGAAGTTCTGGAAGCCAAGGCCTTGCTGGAAGGATGGTCAGCACAACGAGCTGAACTGTATGCCTTAACCCGAGCCCTCATCCTTAGCAAAGGTAAACGAGTTAACATCTACACTGATTCCCTTCACTACTGTGCATGTACACGGGGCCATCTATAAAGAAAGAGGCCTCCTTACTGCTGCAAAGAAAACTATCAAAAACAAGGAAGAAATACTAAAGCTTCTTGAGGCCGTATGGCTGCCAGACAAGGTAGCTATCCTACACTGTAAGGGACATCAGAAAGGAGATGAGCCCATAACTCAAGGAAATCACCTGGCTGACAAAACAGCCAGAGTGGCCGCCTGTGGTGACCCAGGTGAAGCTTCTACCTACACTATGACTCTTGCGCCCCACAGGGAAGCCTCCCCGCCCCTGTACACAAACAATGAAAGAAGTTGGGCCTCGACAGAAGGGGGCACACTAAGCAAAGAGGGATGGTGGGTCATGCCAAATGGACACATCTTTGTCCTGTCATCTATGGGAAAACACCTAGTCAAGGAATATCACCAACTCACACACCTAGGGAAAACTGCACTAGAGGCCCTCCTCAAAAAGAACTACTATATCAGCCAGCCTCTGGTATTATGCCAGGCGTCAGTGAATAATGTGTAACGTGTGCCAAAAACAATGCTTGGTCTGCCCCATGGCCCCTGCCTGGCACGCAAAGGATGGGGGTCACCCCTTTCAAAGACTTAGAGGTGGACTTTACTGACATACAACCAAATAAAGGGTTCAGGTACCTCCTTGTAATAATCTGCACATATTCAGGATGGGTCGACGCATTCCTGACCAGAATGGAACGAAGCCGCGAGGTGGCCAAAGCTCTTCTATGGGAGATTGTGCCTTGATTTGGTCTACCCTTAACCATACACAGTGATAACAAGCCTGCATTTGTGGCAGACATTATACAAACCCTAACAAAGTCCCTCAACATTACCTGGAAACTGCACACTGCTTACCGACCCCAGAGCTCAGGGAAAGTAGAGTGGATGAATCGCACCCTCAAGGAAACCCTGGCTAAGTTCCACCAAGAGACTAATCTCCCATGGCCAGATTTACTGCCGCTGGCCCTCCTGTGTGCCTGATGCAACCTGGGGCACTAAGATTCTCCTCTTTTGAGTTATTTTATGAGCGACCCCCTCCCCATGTTTAGGAAAACTCCCAGGATACCTACACCATATTGGAGACAAAGGAATAAGAGAATAGCTCCAGACCTTGGGGGCAGTCCTAAATAAGTTACAGAGATACACCATAGAAAGGGCCCCAATTTCCTTAGGGACCCCCGTTCACCTCTTTCAACCAGGAGACTCTGTGTGCACAGATTGGAAGAGGGAACCTCTTAGACCACGGTGGACTGGGCTCATACTGTCATTCTAACGACTCCTACAGCCCTTAAAGTTCCAGGTATCGCCCCATGGGTCCATCACTCCAGAGTTAAGAAGGCCAACTCAGAAGACCCCACAACCTGGTGAAGTGATCCAGATCCAGTCAACCTACTTAAACTGACCCTCAAAAGGGAAATTGGCCCCTGAGACCTCCAGCCCTGCTCCAGCCACACCCGGAAGATGGCTGGCCTGCGCATGGCAGAAGCTTGAGGAATCAACATGTGAACCTAGCTGGGGGGTTTGGATGCAACTCTGCTAGCCCTTACCCCTTACTGGTGTCATAGCCCTGATCTTACTTCTTACTGTTGGGCTGATAGAGACTGCACTAACAAGTTGGACATGGGACAAAAGATGCATGCCAGGGGCGCCTGGATGGTTCAGTTGGTTAAGTAGCTGACTTCAGCTCAGGTCATGATCTCACAGTTCATGAGTTCGAGCCCCACAACAGGCTCTGTGCTGACAGCTCAGAGCCTGGAGTCTGCTTTGGATTCTGTGTCTCTGTCTCTCTCTGCCCCTCCCCTGCTCATGCTCTCTCTCAAAAATAAATAAACATTAAAAAATTTTTTTAAAAAGATCCATGCCAGGTCTCACATACCTCCTCTGGATGGGAGGATTATTAAGTATTGCTTGTATATTATGATAACCTCTCTCACCCTCACAATTGCCACTTACCCACTTTGCCCCCAGGATTGTTATATAACAATAAGGGGGTCAAGGGTGTTCAGTACCTTCACCTCCCTCCACAAAGACTGCTACAAGGGAAAAACACCCACTCTCTGTCAGTCACCCGGTGCCCCAAGGACTAAGTATTGGACCGTAGAGATAACCCAAAATGTCAGGGACCCATGTCACAACAAGGGCCTCCAGAGAGGGAAGCGAGCTTGCTACACTTATCTTCCTCAATGAGGGATCTCAGACGGGGGAGGGATGCCAGGCAGGGCCCTTCAAAAAGTTACAAAGGATACCCAGGATAGGGTAATATAAGCCATAAAGGTGACCACTCCCCTGACAGCCTACCAAGGTTTGACCTTTCAGCCCTCAATCAGATGCTTACCAATTCCCCACTCCAGCATTGGGCCAACACTACTCTATAACTCCTCCATAAAATAGATAATCACACCCAAACCTGCTGGATGTGCTTGCCGCTCAGCTCAGCCGGAGGGCTTACTTAGCCACTCCTATCCCTTTGACCTCTAATTCAGCCTACCGATGCTTAGAGGCCAACTGGACTCAGATGTTATTTCCTCTTCCTAACCCCAGAGATATCCGTGTACACTGAAGATCAGCTCCTAACAGCCTTTAGCCCCAAGTTCCGGGCTAAACGGGCAATCCTGCTACCCATTCTGATAGGCGCAGGAATTGTGACAGGAATAGGAACCAGAATAGGGGGCACGGGTTCATCTGTAGGACTGTACCATAGACTATCTCAAGAGATAAATGAAGACATGGAACGGGTGGCAGATTCTCTGGTAACCTTACAAAGCCAAATAAACTCTCTGGCGTCAGTGACCCTCCAAAATAGGCAAGCCCTCGACCTCCTCACTTTAGAAAAAGGAGGGACTTGCATCTTTCTGGGGGAAGAATGTTGCTATTTCATAAACCAGTCAGGAATAGTTACAACTAAGGTTCAGGAACTCAAGGAAAGAATTCAACATAGACAACAGAAAAGTATCAATCAATGGAAAGGATGGGATCTCACGGATTGGGCATCCTGGCTTCCTGCCCTGGCGGGGCCCCTCCTCTCCATAATTTTACTTGTATCCATCGGCCCCTGTATACTGAATGCTGTGGTACATTTTATTGAAAACACTGTTGCTCGCCAAACTACTGCACATATCTTAGCCTTCTAAGAGTACCAACCTGTAAAACTGAAAGGTGATGCCTACTAAAAGTTTTTTTTTTAAAGGCATCAAGGGGGGAATATTGGAGAAGTGAATAAAGTATGCCAAAGATGGCCAATGGAGTGAAAACAAACTCTGGTCTCTAGCTTAGTGACCCCTCCTCCCGGTTCTTCTTCTTTTCGTTTACTGTGTGCAAAACACCCCCTCCCCCCGCCACACACACAAATATGGAGGCTGATAACTATAAATTGCCCTCCCCACTGGCATTCAGGGCTCAGATCTTTGGAGAAACAGTCTCCTACGAGACCGCAGTTGTTAAATAAATCTTTGATCCACCAAGATCTCCGAGTGCCACTTGGTTTTTCCACCAGCGTTCCAGCCTGGTTCTGTAACAATATACCATGGGGTTGGGGGAGATAAAGTCAAGAGGAAGTTTCTAGAGGGATTTTCATATGTTCAAGAAGACTCGCACATTACTAGAGGCCTAACTGTTGTCAGGCTAAAGTTGTTTTCACCTCTAGCAAAGCATTAACATTAAGACAGTAGGGAGTTCCTGGAGAAATGGGATACTCCATATTTTCTTAAAGAATTGTCAATAGGTAATAATGAAATTTAATGCCATGTGCCATTTCCTTCTTGCCTTTGTTGCCCATATCACTGGCGGGGGGGGGGGGGGTGACAATAGGGCTCCTGGAAACTAAATATAGGTTTCTGGAGATTAGGCTTTTGATAAGATTCCCTTTTTCTCCTAATTTACTAGGACATAGGTACACTGATGGAGACTCACATCCTGCCAGATTGTGATCTCCATCAGTTAACCATTTGTATTCTTTCCTTTCCTTTGTTCTTGGGCAGCCAGGGGTGCCTGAGGAATATCACACAGATCCCACCTGGGGCTCAGGGAGCATGCTAGCATGTGCTCTGCCCTCAGCCTGCCTTGTGCTCCCTCATCAGGAACACTCTCCAGTCCACCTTTGGAGATGGGGGAGGGGAAGGGTGTCTCACCCTGTGCCAGGGCCTGGTTGGGTCCCTGCGGGGGACAGTGTCTGGGCTCCAAGAGCAGCACAGGGTACACTCTGTCCTTCCGTGCCGGGAACCTCCTCTTTCACCTCCCCTCCTTTCCTTGTCCCTTTGGAGAACCACAAAGCAGCATGGGCTCTGTTGATATGAGGCATTCTCTGCTTTCATCAGATACAGAAAAGGGGTACCACCCCAGTTACCCCACCCTGCACTTGGCCCCAACTGAGAGGCTTCTGGAGGTCAGAGATGACAGCTGGTCCAGATCAGAGACCCTTGTCCTCACACAGTACTAACCAGGGAGAAGAGAGTGTGGAGGGAATCAGTGTCCTTGCCAGAGATGTGGAGATACGGGGAATGCATCCTCCAGCCTCCTGGACCTTCCTGCCCCTCATCTTGCATAATCCTGACCTGGGGGAAGGGCAGAAAGCTCGCCATGATCTTCAGCATGAGTTGCTGACAATTGCCTCACCCTTCCTGGATTTGGCAAAGGATAAGTCATTCCACCCTGGGGTGAGCCATTGGCCACAGAGACCATAAATAGCATCCCCCCAGAAGCCTCCTCATTCACCTCCTCTTTCAGCTGATATCCAGAGTGGTGCCAGCTTCCTTGGCCCTGAAGTCATGGCCTTAGGTCTCCTGTGGCTGGGCCTTGTCCTGCTGGGGGTCTTGCAGACCCAGGCCCAGGATTCCACCCCAAACCTGATCCCAGCCCCGCCTCTGCGCAGGGTCCCTCTGCAACCTAACTTCCAGGATGAGCAGGTAAGGGGCCCAAGGGGCAGCTGCAGGCAGGCCCTGAGAAGAGTGTGAACAGAGGGGAGGAGAGGCAGGATGGGCTCAGGCTTTAGCTCAGTCTACCCTCGGGTTCCCTGATGGAAGGCACACCCCATGACCCCATCCCCACCCAACCTTGCTGACAAGATGGTCAGCTGAGCACAACTATGTTGGTCCACACTCTCTTCCATAATCCCCGCAGCCCATGCAAGATGGGATCATCTTCAGGGCCTCTACATGATGAAGAAACTGAGGCTCAGGGAAGCCAGCTGGCCACTTGCCAAGTGTCACCCTGTCCCTGACACACTCAGGGCTCCCCCCTGACCAGATGGCTCCAGCTCCAGCTAGCTTCTTCAGCCCAGCCTGTGTGGCCAGTCTGGGTCCCAGCAGCCCAGTTAGAGGGGCTTCTGGTTGAGGCCCAGGCTGCCTAGAGGTGCCTGCAGGGATGGAGCAGGAGGGCCCCCTGGGGCTGCTCCTGGCTCTGCCTATCATCAGCCCCCATTGTAGTTCCAGGGAAAATGGTATGTCTTAGGACTGGCAGGGAGTGAATTTAATAAAGAAAAACACAGCCAGTTTAAGATTTACTCCACCACTTACGAACTAAATGAAGACAACAGCTACAATGCCACCTCTACCCTGGCCTGGTGAGTACCACCACCTCCTACAGGAACATGGGGGGCCTATAGGGCTGCTGTGGGGGTCCAAGAGGCAGACTGATGACATAGCCAAGCGGCAACCAAAGCTGAAAGATGATAATTCATCCTACCGCTGGGTACTGGATCCCTGTATTTATATCTTCTCTCATTCACTAGATCAACATTTCGTGGTCACTTCAGCACAGACACATGACAGTTCTGTGGATGGACACAGACTGTCATCAGGAAACAAGACAAAGAAAGAATAGGTGTCCTAGAATGGGAGGAGGGTCACTGGATCCAGCCTAGAATCCTACCGAGGGCTTTGTCAAGAGCTTCCAGGGAGGTGGTCTGTGGGACGGGCCTTGAGGAACCAACCTGCATCAGAAGGAGGCCTGGGACCTTCGTGGCAGGACTGCTGGACTGAGTCAGAGAGAGCCACTTCAAGAAACAGCAAGCCATTGCATGGCTGCCCTGAGCAGGAGCTGATGAGTGGTCGGGAGAGGGGGGTGACCACAGTGGCAGGGGTCTCAGGTACTGCTGAGGAGCGGGTGTGGCTGCAGCAGGAAGAGGAATGATGGTGTGCAGCCCAGGAGGCTGATCAGTCATAGGTGGAAGACGACCAGAGCAGGGGCAGATTAGGACCTAGAGAGGGGAGTCAAGGATTATGCAGCACCCCTGGGTTTCTGGCTCTGGCACTTGGGGATGCGGCTAGAGCATCTGTCATGGAAGAAGCAGAAGAAGGGCAGGTGTGGAGAGATCGGCTCTGAGGTGCCAGGGGAGATGGGATGCAGGTGAGAGGTCAGGTTTGGCCCAACAGCTAAGGGAGTGTTGGCATCCAGCAGACTGGAGTCTCAATGGTGATTCCCCCAAGAGAGTTTAAAGCAGGAGCCCACAAGATAAGAATAGGGGACAGGGGAGCCTAGGTGGCTCAGTTGTTTAAGAGTATGACATTGTCTCAGGTCATGATCATAGTTTGTGGGTCTGAGCCCCACGTTGGACTCTGTGCTGACAGCTCAGAGCCTGGAACCTGCTTTGGATTCTGTTTCCCCCTCTCTCTGCCCTTCCCTGCTCATGCACGTACACTCTCTCTCAAAAACTAATGAAAATCTAAAAAACAAAAAACAAAAAAAAAGAATAGGGGACAAATGCCTTGGTTGGCAGGGACAGTATGGTGGGAAGGCTACCAAGGGGAAACAGCTCCGAAGAAGGAAGGACAGGAGGTGTGGAGGGAGAGTCTGAGTAGGTCAGGTGGGTAAGAGCACAGTAGTCAAGGACAGGCAGGGATGGGTCAGTGGGGAACAGCCAGGCACATCTCTGGGGTGGGGTGCAAGCCTACTGCTGTGGGAGGGTGGGCTATCACCCTCTCACCCACCCATATTTTGCTTCCACAGGAACCAGACCTGTGGCCACTGGCTCAGAACTTTCATCCCAACTTTGTGGCGAGGCCAATTCACCCTGGGCAACATTGAGCGTGAGTCCTGAATGGGGTGGGTCCTCAGGGGCATGAACCTCCCTGTCATCCCACACAGAAGCAATCCTGTGGAGACGGGAGAAGAATCAATAGCTCCCTCTGCCCAGTTAGGGCAGACTGAGATCTCATCATCCACCATACAGGATACACTGGAATCCAGAGGTACATTTTACGAGTGGCAGCCACAGACTACGTCCAGTTTGCCATGGTGTTCTTCAAGAAGATTTACAAACACCAGGAGTACTTCAAGATCACCCTTTATGGTGAGTCTTGCCCCTCCTGGAACCAGGATCTTGGTCATGTTGGAGGAGAAGAGGCCCGTGACACCCAGCTCCCAATGTGCCCTTCACCCCAGATCTGGGAGGCAGGAGAGGGGTCTTTCCACAGAACCCCTCAGGAGGAAGGGGTCTGAGGCATCGTTCATGGGTTCCACAATATTTATGGAGCTTTCACCAGCCACTCACCAGCCATCCTGACCACAGGGAGGACCAAGATGCTGACCCCTGAGCTGAAGGAAAACTTCATCACCTTCGCCAAATCCTTGGGCCTCACAGATCACCACATAATCTTCGCTATCCCCATTGGTAATCACCAGGTGGAGAGAGGAGAGGGCCATATGGGAACTGTCCAGGCCTGATGTTGCCTCACTATGGAAGGGGGGGAGAGGAGGGATGCAGACCTCTGCCATGGTCACTGGAGTCTCAGGATCCACTTTGGTTTCAGGAAGACGCTGACACAATCAGGGTTCTGGGTCCCTAGTGTTCCTCCCTCACCCTAGCTCGGGCCTGCCCACATGAGAATTGCAGGCATGGGGCGAAGCTTCCTCAGTCTCCTTGCCTGGCCACCTCCCCTTTTGCCTTGGGACTGGCTCACCACTGACCTAGGAGGTGCCCTTGTCTTCAGGCAGCCTGGCCTGGGCAGGTAACTCCCAAAGCCTGAGGGTCTGTCAGGACTCAGCAGGTAAACAGGCAGAAGGCTTGGTGCCCAAGCAGGAACTTGGCTAGGCCTCACCTTCCTCCTTTGAAGAACGGGTGTCACCCAGGTCTGCTTGTCCTCAGGCCTCTCCCCCAGTCCCTGCTCCATCATCCAGCCTTCTGCTGTACCATCCATGAAGGGAACCCCCAGAGCTTCTGTGGCTGGACTAGGCTGAGGCCCAGGGTAGCCCAGGGGTAGTGCAGGGGTTCTGGAGATCAGGGATCCCACACACACCCCTGCCCATGCTGACCACTCTGTCCCACACAGATGAGTGCATGGATGAGTGAGCAAGTGTGTGGTAAGTATGGTTGGAGTGGGGGCTGATGGGAGCCAGGGTGCAGCTGGGAGGGGGTCCCAGGTCTGCCTTTGTCCAACCTTCCCAGCACTGCTGTCCTCTTTATTGCCCTGACTCCCTCTCTGGTGCCCTCTGGCTCTCTCCACCACATCTTCTTCACATTGACCTCTGCCCAGGGCAGCGCCCAGCTGTCACCACCAACCTGGACACCACTGAGAGAGCCAGGAGACCCTTCTCAATGCACAGCCCACCAGCTGCTCCCCAGGCTGACCTGCTCATGAACCCCCTCCTTTCTTGCTAAATAAACACATGTCCCCTGGTCCTCAGTCTGTGCTCCTTGACCTCTGGGCTCTCTGAGAGGGAAAAAAATCAAAAGGCAGGCTCCTATTAGCATCACTCCCAGGAAATGTGGTCCCCAGCAAGGGATGGAGGCCACAGAATCAGTGTCCAGCTCTGACTGAATACTTCTAGCTCCCAACTCCAGGACCAGCCCCAGACCAGCAGCTGCCCTCACTTGCCCCTGCCTCCTAGCATACTGAGGGGGCACATCTCACACTCACATTCAGCCATCTGCAGCAAACCCAATGGCAAAGGCCCAGCCAGGGCCAGGCAGCTGGAGAGGGTTGGGGGGTCAATGTGCTGTCACCCCCACTTCACCAGTGATGAAGTTTTAGGGCTATGGTGCAGGGTCTGGAGCCAAGGACAGAGAAAGAATTCTTAAAGATGTTTTGGTGCAAAAAAGTGATTTTATTAAAGTAAGGGGCAGGACCCATGGGAAGAAAGAGCTGCTCTGGGGTTGTGAAGAGTGTCTGGTTATATACTCTGGCTTTGGAGGAGGTAAAGTCAAGGGAAGTTTTTGGAGATTTTCATATGATAAAGAAGATTTACAGAATACTGGAGGCCTAACTATCATCAAGCTGAGGTTTTTTCCCTCTAGCAAACATCAATATTAAGACAGTAGGGAGTTCCTGGTGAAATGTTCTTCTCTGCCAGCCTCAAGTATTTGTCAATAGGCTGCAGGGTATCAGGAAATTTAATGTTACTTGACATTTCCTTCTTGCCTTTCTTCCCCCAAAATACTATGAGGAGTGATGTTGGGACTCCAAGAAACTGAGTCTATAGGTTTCTGGTTGTTAGACTATTGATAAGATTGCCTGTTTCTTATAATTTACTAAGATATTTGTAAACTGATGGGGAGTCATTTCCTACATGACTGTGATCTCTATCAGTTAACCATTTGTTTTCTTTCCTTTCCTTTGTTCTTGGGCAGCCAGGAGTGCCTGAGGAATGTCACACACATCCCACCTGGGGTGGGGAGGGGTAATGCTAGCTTGTACTTTGCCCTCAGTTTGTCTTATGCTCCCTTATCATATCCCCCATAAACAATTCTGACCCTTACATCTTTAAGGTAGTTGGAGGTGGAAGGTTTCATCTTCTGTAGCTTCTTCTTGCTCAGTAAGGGAATAGAGATGTCCCTACCTATGAGTCAATATTGATCAGTTGGGGAACATATAGAAGAGTTACAGAAGGCAGAGACACCTGGGTCTAAGACGGACAATGAATATGAACCTCCTTGAGTAGAAAAGATCATTTGTTGGCTTGAAGTTATTGTAGTGATGGAGTCTTGTCACCAGGCAGAGAGACAGGGGAGAAAACAGCCAAATGTAGTTAGAATAACAAGAACAGCCCAAATAAATGCCCTTTGGTAATTGATGGAAATCCTCAAGTCCAGGAGTTTAACCAATCATGAAAGGAACAGGAGGAATTCTTTAAAGCACCAATTTGAGTATTCTGGTAATTTAGAAATCCAGAAATATTTGTGCAGTAGTCTAGAATGTATACTGATGAAGTTTTGGGGTGTTGGTGGGGTGGTCCTGAGCCAACGGCCAAGAAAGATTTATGGAAGACGTCGCTGGTGGGAAAAAAAATGATTTTGTTAAAGCACAGGGACAGGACCAATGGGCAGGAAGACCTGCATTGGGGTTGTGATGTTTAACTAATTATATACCCTTAGGTTGGAAGGGGGTCAGGAATAGAGTAAGTCTCTAAGGTATTTTGGAAGCAAGGTTTCCAGGAATTTGAGGGGGCTCACTGTTGGTAGCAAATGCCACTTATCACCATTGAATAAAATTTCAATCATGAGACTCTTCAGATGCATATCAGGGGCCATAAGCTTGGAATATGATTGCCAGCATATATCTTGGGGCAGTTGAGAGAAGGAAGTAGACTTACAGGACCCTCAAGGTTGGGATAACGTTGAGCTAAGGTTCTCTTTGCCCCTAGCAAAGGGTCATCATAAAAGCAGCTGAGATCCTAGAGGGAGGTCACTCTGCTGGTTTCAAGGACTTGTAAATGCAGTAAAGGCATTTAATTTTTTATTTGTCTTACTCCCCCATCACCATGGCAAGCACTTAAACACCTTTTCTCTGTTCTTGAGCCCTCAGAAGTCTTTGAATATCACACATATTCTACTTGGGGTGGTGGTAGAGGAGGATGTGCCAGCCTGTTTTGCCCTCAGCTTGCCCCACATTCCTCATCATATCCCCCCTGAGCAATTTTGACCCTTAAATATATAAGGTTGTTGAAGGTAGAAGGTCTCACTTTTTGTAGCTTCTTCCTGCTGAGTGGGGGTATAGAGTCATCCCTACCTATGGGTCAGTATTGGCCTGTCAGAGAACAAAAATGGTAATTAAGGGGGCGCCTGGGTGGCGCAGTCGGTTAAGCGTCCGACTTCAGCCAGGTCACGATCTCGCGGTCCGTGAGTTCGAGCCCCGCGTCGGGCTCTGGGCTGATGGCTCAGAGCCTGGAGCCTGTTTCCGATTCTGTGTCTCCCTCTCTCTCTGCCCCTCCCCCGTTCATGCTCTGTCTCTCTCTGTCCCAAAAATAAATAAACGTTGAAAAAAAATTTAAAAAAAAATGGTAATTAAGGTGAGACAGCTGAACCCAAGGTAGATAATGTGTATTTACCTCCCTGAGTAGAAAGGATCGTCTCTTGGCTTGAAGTTATTGTAGTGATGGAGTCTTGGTACCAGGCAGAGAGACATGGGAGAAAACAGCAAAACATAAGTAGAATAACTAGAAAGCTTAGTTCAAGTGAAAAGTCCTTTGGTAGCTAACAAAAATTCTCCAGCCCAAGAGTTTAACCAATCACTAAAGGAAAAAGAGGGGTTATTTAATGCGACAGTTTGAGTATTCATGTTAGTTAGAAATCCAGAAATATTTTTGAAGTACTCCAGAATTTATACACACCGTTTTGTTCTTATGAGAATATAAGTTCCACCTTGTGCAGCACTTAAAACATCTAACACCATTCTGTGTGTTTTGTAGAAGTGTTTTATCAATTTGGGTTGTCTTAGTGTTTAGTAATATAATGTTATTTTGAGAGTCATTTAAGGCCTTAACTGTGTAACAGGTGGTGTATTAGTTTTGTTTAGTAAGCCAGCAGGTAATTAATAAGAGATACTTTTATAGAAACAAGAAAAATGCAGGTTAATGCTTAGAGCAGATTACAAACCCAGTGTCTCCCAGTGCTGCCAGCATGAATTTTACATGTTAGGTTTGAATGCTTGTGGGAGCAGGCAGTAGAAATCAGATTGATCTTTCTGGTTTGTAACTCAAATGTCTGTGGTGATCCTTGTGAAAGGCCCATTGTAAGAAGGAACTGTTAGTAGAAATTGAGAAAGGAAGATGAAAAAGAAAGGTACAACCATCCTAAGAGAAGTTTGAGATTTTCCATAGGTTCACAGGAATAAAAAGGCACATTAGTTTGCTCATTGATTTCCCCTGTAGAGGGTACAGGTTTTATTTTAGACATAAGAGCACATGAAGTGTGCCCCTCTAAATTTTTTTGCAGTAGAAGTACATGATATGACCCAGTAGGGGCTCTTTCATTTTGGAGTTAAATCCCCTATTGTATTGGACTTTAAATCTTTAAATAAACCAGGTGTTTTGGGTTTATATGGGTTGGGTTTCTAGTAACTGTCAGATCAGGTTTAAGAAGGATATGTTTTGCATATTCATTTAGAGATTTAGGAATTTCACATACATTTGAACAGTTCCAGCATTTACCCAAACAATATCACCTAAGGTTTATGACGATTTAACAGGGTCTTCACTTAACATACCGAATAAAAAGTCCTCCTTGATCAAAAAGACTTTCTTTACAATTGAGATCCTGGGTCATTTGTTAAACCTTAGAAAGTGATAGAGCACATCTGAAATGGGATTCTGATCATTACAAATCTTAACGCTTTAAAGTATTTATTTAACCAAGATGGCAATAAGAGATTCCAAAAGCAAATATGTAGGGTTATATTGTTGTTAGCAAAACCTAGGTCCTTTAACAGTGAGAAATTTTAACTAAGTGGTCAAAGACCTGATAAAGACATAACCTAAAGCTGTCGTTTTCCCAGAAGTCAAAAGAGAAAACAATCCTTTGTACATTATTTTATCAAGAGCCTAACAATCCAAAAAAATTGTCTTTTAACAGAGAGAAAAGCAGAATTTCAACCTTATACAAGTGTACTTTTAAAAATCCATTCTTTGCAACTTAGTCTATCCAACCACATGTAAAATTCCTTTACAAAGATTTCCCTTCATGAACCTTCTACAACTTTCTGTTTTATTCAGATTTTTCCCCAAGCCATTTTTCTCCAAACCAGTCTCATTTAGGACAAAACTATTTTCTTTTACTTGCAATAAAAAATGTATTTCCTTTTTTCCTCTCTTTTTTTACACATTGCTACTTTTTTACATATACAGTTGCTATTCTTATTTCCATCAGTCCTCATTATGTTTAGCAGAATTTTGACTCTTAGAAACGTTAGTCTCGGGGCGCCTGGGTGGCGCAGCCGGTTAAGCGTCCGACTTCAGCCAGGTCACGATCTCGCGGTCCGTGAGTTCGAGCCCCGCGTCGGGCTCTGGGCTGATGGCTCAGAGCCTGGAGCCTGTTTCCGATTCTGTGTCTCCCTCTCTCTCTGCCCCTTCCCCGTTCATGCTCTGTCTCTCTCTGTCCCAAAAATAAATAAACGTTGAAAAAAAAATTTTTTTTAAATAAAAAAAAAAAAGAAACGTTAGTCTCCAGCAGAGACTAAGTATACCCAAGTGTAAACTGTTACACCAGAATCTTTAGAAGGCAAATTTATGAATCAATTAATCACAAACCATGTTTTCCAATAGACCCAAATGTTCTTAGTTTCTCTGCAATAAGAAGTCAAAAGCACAAACCTACATTCAGTAGTCAATGCTTTAGCACTCCATTCTATTTGGAAAAGACCTAGATATCCAATGAATTCAATCCCGTTTATCCAAGTGTCAGATTACCAAACTTTGAAAGCTATCTTAACAATTATCCATGAAAACTTTGAGATACACAAAATTACCCTTTATTTTAAGTCATCTTGTTGCTAACAAATTGCAACAGAGACAACATGAGTTTATTTGACCTTTAGGAAACCTTGGTAGAAAAAAAAGTTTTATATTTAATTCTGATAACTCTAAACACATGTCTGTCTTAGTTAAACCAATAAACTTAAATAAGCTTAACCACAAACAACATTCCACCTGCGTTTGCTTAAAGGACAATTTGTTCCCCATTGTCACATTTTACCTGGGACACCAGTGGGGCAATCTGAAGTGGGCGATCCAAGGGGATGCTCATTGCTCCTTGACATCGAGAGTGGGAGGGTGGTATAGAAGCCAGTTATGTACATCCCATGGAAGGTGATGCAGAAACAGGAAGAAGGGGAGAGGTAAAGTGCCAGAACAGCAGAGAAAGACGATTCCTGGTTCTAAACCTTGTCAGCTCTAAAAGAAGAGACCCCATGTTTGTTTGTTTGTTTTCCACCAAAGTGGAAATAAAGGAATCTATGTCAGGGTAGAGAAGACAGGGGATTTCCCCGAAACAAAGGGACTTTAGGCAGCTGCCTAAAGGGAATATTTGCCTAAAGGGAATATTTTTTAAGTCCCTGCCCAAGGTAGACTAACCACAGTTGGCTCCAAATATAGTCATTAATTCAGGAAATGAGTGAGGGAGAGCCTCCCCATCTATTAGGAGGAGGAACAGAGAGAAAGAGTCAGCGTGCCCTTTGTCAAGGATGGTCTGTGTTTCTTCTAGCACCTGAGTTCCATCAGGAGGCCTGTTAGGACATCCACTATGCCAGGAGGGAGTTTACTAGCCACACACATTTGGGCAAATACATTCTATAAGAGGCCTTTTGGTTCAGGTCCTTAAAGCTGTGAAGGCCTAGACCTCAGGTACCTCCGTCCATTGACCCTGTTTTCTGCAGAAGAAATCTAACTGCTAGATTCTACTAAGGTCATGCAATGTTATGGGACATCAGTCCTTTCCTAAATTTTGCAACCCAAATTGTTTTCAGTGGGTTGAAAAGGCATCCCAAGGGAGAGTTTGGGGACTGATGAGAAGCTCCCATCCTCTTTCTAGAGAGAGAAAAGCAGAGATGGTCCATTACCACGAATATCACCCCCACCTCCCAGATGGTATCCCACGTGCAGGATATATCAGAGGTTCCTGAGGTGTCAAAGTGACCCGAGGCATACCTTGAACAAAATTGCTATGATCACTAACCAGCCCTTAAGGGCCTCTGTAGGAGGGATACTGGCATCCCCCCACTTTCCCATTGCATCCTAGGCTACAAGTAGGTGTCAGCAGATGGACCTTGCTGAGAAGGCTGAAGAAACCACCATTTTTAACTCATGGAAAACACTGGAAAAGTATTACAAAGGGGAATTGCCCAATTTTGTACTTTAGTAGTTAATAAGGAACATTGACTGAAAACAGTGACGGCATAAACCCATCATGATCTAATCTACATGCCAACACATACAGTCTTTCAGCCAACTTCCTAGGAAATGGTCCCCAGTTGTGTTTAAATTCAATCAGTTACTAGTTCTATGGGTTTCCAGGGGAGGGCCTACAGCCAGAAGTGGCTAGATCAGGGATGTAGATGGGATCACTTTAGACCAATGAGGAGGAAACCTCACACAGGAGTCTTAAGATTTGCATCTGTGCTAGTCACTTAGGTGGCTGTCCCCTGTCCAACACAGACAACTATGTATAAGAACAGGAATAAAGAGAGAGCACAAGACTCTGGGTCTTTTTTACCATTCTGGCCTGGGTACTCACTTCCAGCCGAAAGGCAGGCTTTCTCCTCCCCATAGAGTAACCACGAGCTAGAGGATTACAGACTGAGCAATGGACAGGAAAGTGTTGCAATAAGATCATACTCCTTGAAATTCCTAAAATAAGAGTAAAGGAAGAAAAGAGAAAGTACTCACCACGTTTGCACCAAAGCTCAGGGACCAGATTAAAGGACTCAGACCCCCACATTGGCGCCAAAAGATGAGGTTTTAGAGTGGGGTGGGTGGCAGGTTCCAGAGCAACAGACAAGAAAGAATTACTGAAGACAACTTTGGTGCAAAAAAAAAAAAAAAAAGTGATTTTATTAAAGCACGGGGACAGGACCCGTGTGCAGAAAGAGCTGCACTGAGGTTATGAAGAGTGACTGGTTATATACTATGAAATTGGGGGAAGTAATGACGAACTGGAGAGAGGCCTCCAGAAGGACATTGACATGCTAATGAGGACTCCTAAGATACTTGAGGCCTTGCTATTGTCAAACCTAGGTTGTTTTACCTCTAATAAGGCATTAACATTAGGAATGGTAGGGGTTCCTGGAGAAATGTTATGCTCTGTATTTGCCTCAAGTATTTGTCACTGGGCTGCAGAGTACCAGAAACTTAATTTTACCTGCCATTTCCTTCTTGCCTTTCTTCCCTACATCACCATGGAGGTTAGGGTCTTAATAAGGGCTCCAGGAAATTGAGATGGGCTTCTGGAGGTTAGACTATTGATAAATTGCCTTTTTCTTCTAACTTACTAAGATATTTGTAAACTGATGGAGACTCATGTGCTGTATGACTATGATCTCTATCAGTTAACCATTTGTTTTCTTTCCTTTGTTCTTGGGCACCCAGAGGAATGTCACACATATCCCACCATGGCAGAGAGGTTTCTAGCTTATATATAGCCCTCAGCTTGCCTGATGATCCCTCTTCACCCAGAGTTGCTTCACTCAGAGCCCACCACCCAAAGGCCAGGCTAGGGGAGCTGGTTCCCCAGAAGCAGGTGGAAGAGCCCATGAGGTCTCTGCGAGTCTCATCTGAGGCCAGGGAGAACCTAAGGTCAGCCTCAGATCAGGCATTTGACAGCTCTGACTCTCGTGGTGACATCTAGGAGACACTGCCCGGGGGCTGGGACTCATCAGGCCTCCCATGGACAGCTAATCCCCCATGCAGAAACTGCTTCCCTCCAGGACAAAGCTGGGATCAGCCATGGCAGGAACACTTTTGGGGGGCCCAGGCCTAGCCCCTGGGCTCCACAGTTGAAGACTATGTCCAAAGATGTCAGATGGTATCAGTGGTTTCCTAAAAATGAGGCTGAGTCCTAGCACTCACTGTGACCCAAGGTACCTGGTGTCCAGAGTGGCAGGGTAGAGACACCCCCCCCCCTTGGGCCCCAGCCACCATCACTTTTCATACATGCAGATGCATGTCTCCCATTGTCCCCCACCAGGATAGATCAGAGACTATAGCCTCAGATATCTGCTCTGTCAAGCTGTCTCATTTGTGGCTGCCATGCCCAGCTTGGGGTTTCTGTCTACTGGGCCCACAGGAGGGGCCAAGTCCTTAGGGTCAGCTGAGGTCTGGGTCCACCCTACCAATGGGGCATGAATGAGGGGAGGGACTGACTTAAAGTGGGAATGTTGTGTCTTTGGAATGGTGGGGCTTTGGATCTGACAGCCATGAAAGAATTCTTGAGACATCTTTGGTGCACAAAAGGTGGTTTTATTAAAGCATGGGGACAGGACTCTTGGGAGAAAGAGCTGCACTGGGATTGTGAAGAGTGACTGGTTATATACATTGGGGTTGGGGAGATAAAGTTAACAGGAAGTTTGTAAAGAGATTTTCATATTCTCAAGAAGACTCACACATTACTGGAGGCCTAGCTATTGTCAAGCTAAGGTTGTTTTCTCCTCTAGCAAAGCATTACCATAAATACCATAGAGAATTCCTGGAGAAATGTTATACTCCATATTTGCCTCAAGTATTTATCAATGGGTTGCAGTTCATAACGAAATTTAATGCCATCTGCCATTTCCTTCTTGCCTTTGTTCCCCATATCACAAGGGAGGTGGGAGGGTGATGTTGGGTGTCCAGGAAACTGAGTATGGGTTTTTGAGGATTAAGCTATTGATAAGATTCCCTTTTTCTCCTAATTTACTGGGACATAGGTAAACTGATGGAGACTCACATCCTGCAGGACTGTGATGTCTATCACTTAATCATTTGTTTTCTTTCCTTTCCTTTGTTCTCAGGTAGTCAGGAGTACCTGAGGAATGTCACACATATCCCCTGGGGGGAGGGGCATGCTAGCATGTGCTTTGCCCTCCACTTGCCTTATCCTCCCTCATCACAAACATTGCCCAGTAGACCTTCGGTGGTAGGGGGAGGGGAAGGGTTTTTCACCCTTGTCAAGGCCTGGTGCGGGTCCCTGGGAGGGCCAGGATCTGGGATTCATGAACAGCATAGGGTACACTCTGTCCTTCCCTATGAAGAATGTCAACTTTCAGCTGCACCCCTTTCCCTGTCCCTTTGGAAGACCACAAACAGCATGGGCTCTGTTGGCACAAGGCATTCTCTGCTTTCATCAGGTACAACAAGGGGACCCCACCACATATAGCCCACCCTGCACTTGGGCCCCAGCTGAGAGGCTCCTGGAGGTCAGAGATGACAACTAGTCCATATCAGAGATCCATGACCACACACAGTGCTAACCAGGGGGAAGAGAGTGTGGAGGGAATCAGTGTCCTTGCCAGAGATGTGGAGACATGGGGAATGCATCCTCCAGCCTCATGGACCTTCCTGCCCTTCATCTTGCATAATCTTGACCTGAGGGAAAGGGCAGAGAGTTTGCCATGATCCTCAGCACGAGCTGCTGGCAATTGCCTCACCCTTCAGGATTTGGCAAAGGATAAGTCGCTCCACCCTGGGGTGAGCCATTGGCCACAGAGACCATAAATAGCATCCCCCAGAAGCCTCCTCACTCATCTCCTCTTTCAGGGAATATCTGGAGTGGTGCCAGCTTCCTCAGCCCTGAAGTCATGGCCCTAGGTCTCCTGTGGCTGGGCCTTGTCCTGCTGGGGGTCCTGCAGACCCAGGCCCAGGATTCCACTCCAAACCTGATCCCAGCCCCACCTCTGCACAGGATCCCTCTGCAGCCTGACTTCCAGAATGAGAAGGTAAGGAGCCTGGAGTAGCAGCTGCAGGGAGGTCCCAGGAAGAGTGTGAACAGAGGGGAGGAGAGACAGGATGGGCCAGGCTTTAGCTAGGTCTGCCCTCGGGTGCTCTGATGGAAGGCACACCCCATGTTCCCATTCACACCCAACCTTGCTGATAAGAGGGTCAGCTGAGCAGACTCCCCTGCTCCACACTCTCTTCCATAATCCCCCCAGTCCATGCCAGGTGGGAACATCTTCAGGCCCTCTACATGATGAGGAAACTGAGGCTCAGGGAAGTGAGCTGTCCACTTGCCAAGGGTCACCTTGTCCCTGACACACTCAGTGCTCCCACCTGGCCTGATGGCTCCAGCTCCTGCTGGCTTCATCAGCACAGCCTGTATGTTTATGTCCCTGCAGCCCAGTTAGAGGGGCTGCTGGTTGAGGCCCAGGCTGCCTGGAGGTGCCTGCAGGGATGGAGCAGGAGGGCCCCCTAGGGCTGCTCCTGGTTCTGTCTATCATCAGCTCCCATTGTAGTTCCAGGGAAAATGGTACATCATAGGATTGGCAGGGAATGAAATTAATAAAGAAAAACACAGCCAGTTTAAGATGTACACCACCACCTACGAGCTGAAAGAAGACAACAGCTACAATGTCACCTCTACCGTGGTCTGGTGAGAGCTACCAGCAACTAGGAAGCATGGGGGGCCTAGAGGGCTGTGGTGGGGGTCCAGGACTCAGACTGATGATATAGCTGAGGGGTGACCAAAACTGAAAGATGATCATTCATCCTACCACTGGGTACTGGATGTCTGCATTTAACTTTCTCTCATTCACTGGATCAACATTTCGTGGTCACTTCAGCACAGACAGAAAACAATCCTGGGGATGGACACAGACAGACATCAGGACACAAGATAAAGAGAACAGGGGTGACCTAGAATGGGAGGAGGGTCACTAGATCCACCTAGGATGTTCTCAAGGGCTTCCAGGGAGGTGGACTGTGGGCTGGGCTTTGAGGAACCAACCTGTGTCAGAAGGAGGCCTGGGACCTTCGTGGCAGGACTGCTGGACTGAGACAGAGATAGCCACCTCTTAAAGAAACAGCAAGCCATTGTATGGCTGCCCTGAGCAGGAGCTGATGAGCGGTCTGGAGAGGGGTGGTGACCACAGTGGTGGGGGCCTCAGGTACTGGTGAGGAGTGGGTGTGGCTGCAGCAGGAAGAGGAATGATGGCGTGCAGCCCAGGAGGCTGATCAGTCATAGGTGGGAGATGACCAGAGCGGGGGCAGATTAGGACCTAGAGAGGGGAGCCAAGGCTTACCCAGCTCCTCCTGGTTTCTGGATTTGGCACTTGGGTATGGGGCTAGAGCATCTGTCATTGAAGAATCCGAAGAAGGGCAGGTGTTGGGAGATCGGCTCTGGAGTGCCAGGGGACCAGATGTTGGCCCAACAGCTAAAGGAGTCTTTGGCATCCAGCAGACTGTAGCCTCGGTGGTGATCCCCCTGGCAAGGTTACAGCAAGAAGCTGCAAGATAGGAATAGGGGACAGGGGCGCCTGGGTTGCTCAGTTGGTTGGGCATCTGACTTTGCATTAAGTCATGATCTTGCAGTTTTTGAGTTAGAACCCCGGTTGGGCTCTGTGCTGACTGCTCAGAGCCTGGAGACTCCTTTGTATTCTGTGTCTTCCTGTCTGCCCCTCCTCTGGTCATGCTCTGTCTCTCTCTTTCTCTCTCAAAAATTAATGAACATCTTAAAAAAGTAAAAAAAAAAAAAAAAAGAATAGGGGACAAATGCCTCAGGTTGGGGGTTGAGTATGGAGGGAAGGCCACCAAGGGGAAACAGCCCCAAAGAAGGAGGGAGAGTAGGTGCTGGGGGAGAGTCTAGGCAGGTCAGGAATCTCAGGGCAGAATAAGCAGGGACAGAGAGGGTGGGCTCAGTTGGGAAGAGCCAGGGCCATATGTAGGGTGGGTTGTGTGCCTCCTGCTATGGCAGTGTGGGCTGTCACTCTCTTATCCACCCATCTCTTGCTTCCACAGGAAAAAGGCCTGTGACTACTGGATCAGAACTTTTGTCCCATGTTCTCGTCCAGGCCAATTCACCCTGGGAAACATCGAGCGTGAGTCCTGAGTTGGGTGGGTCTCTGGGGCACGGACCTCCCTGCCCCTCCACACAGACGCCATCCTGTGGAGGCCGGGAAGGAAGTAATAGCTCCCTCTGCCTGGCTAGAGCAGGCTGATCACTCCCCATCCACCATACAGGTTACATTGGAACCAAGAACTACACTGTCCGAGTGGTGGCCACAGACTACAACCAGTTTGCCATGGTGTTCTTTGAGAAAGTTTACAAAAACCAGGAGTTCTTCAAGATCACCCTCTATGGTGGGTCTTAACCCTTCTGGGACCTTGCTCTTGGCCATGCTGGGGGAGAAGAGGCCCATCGCACCCAGCTCCCAAGTTGCCCTTCACTGCAAGCCCAGGGAGGTGGGAGAGTGGTCTTTCCACAGAACCCCTCAGGGGGAAGGGGTCTGAGGTGTCTTTCATATATTCTACAATATTTATGGAGCTTTCACCAGACACTCACCAGACATCTTGGCCACAGGGAGGACCAAGGAGCTGCGTCCTGTGCTGAAGGAAATCTTCATCAACTTTGTCAAAACCCTAGGCCTCACTGATGAGCACATCATCTTCCCTATCCCCAACGGTAATCACCAGCTGGGGAAAGGAGAAGAACATATGGGGACTGTCCAGGTCTGATGTTTCCTCACTAGTAAAGTGGGGAGGGGAGTGACCCAGGCCCCTGTTGCAGTCACTGGAGTCCCAGGAGCCACTTTGGGCTCAGGGAGACCCTGCCACATCCCGGGTTCTGGGCCCCAAGTGTTCCTCCCTCACACAAGCTTGCGCCTGCCCACATGAGAATTGCAGCACTGGGGCCATGTCTCCTCAGTCTCCTTGCTTGGTCACCTCCCCCTCCACCCAGGCATATTTGTCCTGGGTCACCTCACCTTTGTCCTGGGGCTGACCTACCACTGACTTGGGAGGCACCCTTGTCTTCAGGCAGCCTGGCCTGGGCAGGTGCCTCCCAAAGCCTGAGGGTCTGTCAGGACTCAGCAGGTAAACAGGCAGAAGGCTTGGTGCCCAATCAGAACTGTGGCTGGGCCTCACCTGCCTCCTTTGGAGAACAGGTGTCACTCAGGTGTGCTTGTCCTCAGGCCTCTCCCCAAGTCCCTGCCCCATCATCTAGCCCTCTGCTGTACCATCCACAAAGGGAACTCCAGAGCTTCTGTGGCTGGTCCAGCCTGGGGCCCAAGGCAGCCAAGGGGCAGTGTAGGGGCCCTGGAGGTCAGGGATAGCACACATATACCCCTGCCCATGTTGACTATTCTGTCCCCCATAGATCAGTGCGTGGATAAGTGAGCAAGCGTGCGGTAAGTATGGCTGGAGTGGGGGCTGGTGGGAGCCAGGGTGCATCTGGGAGGGGGTCCCAAGTCTGCCTTTGTCCCACCTGCCCAGCACTGCTGCCCTCTCTATTCCCTTGACTCCCTCTCAGGTGCCCTCTGGCTCTCTCCAGCCCATCCCCCTCACACCAGCCTCTGCCCACAGCACGGCCTAGATGTCCCCAACAGCCTGGACAGCACTGAGAGAGCCAGGGGACCCTCCTCACTGCACAACCAACCAGCTGCTCCCAAGACTGCCCTACTAATGGAACCCCTCCTTGTTCGCTAAATAAACACATATCCCATGGTGCCAGTCTGTGCTCCTTGACCTCTGGGCCCTCTGAGAGGTTAAAGAACATAGGGCAGGCTCCTATTAGCATCTCTCCCAGGAATTGTGGCCCCCAGCAAGGGATGGGGGCCACAGAAGCAGAGTCTAACTCCGACTGAACACTTCTAGCTCCCAACTCCAGGCCCAGCCTCAAACCAACAGCTGCCCTCACTTGCCCCTGCCTCTAGCACACTGATGGAGCACATCTCACCCCCATGTTCAGCCACCTGCAGCAGGTCAATGGCAGAGGCCCAGCGAGGGCCAGGTGTGAGGTTATATCACCCCACTTCACCAGAAATGAAGTTTTGGGGGTAATGGGGGGCGTCCTGGGCCAAGGGCCAAGAAAGTATTCTTGAAGACATCTTTGGTGCAAAAAATAGGATTTTTTAAAGCACAGGGACAGGATCCATGGGTAGAAAGAGCTGCACTGGGGTTATGAAGAGTGACTGCTTATATACTTTGGCGTTGGAAGAGGTAAAGTCAAGGGAAGTTTTCTAAGAGATTTTCATATGCTAATAAAGAAGATTTACAGAATACTGGGCACCTAGCTACTGCCCAGCTAAGGTACTTTTTCCCCTAGCAAAGCATTAGCATTAAGACAGTAAGGAGTTCCTTGAGAAATGTTCTTCTCTGCCAGCCTCAAGTATCTGTCAATGGGCTGCAGGGTATCAGGAAATTAACATTACCTGCCATTTCCTTCCTGCCTTTCTTCCCCATATTACTATGAGGGGTGATGTGGGGGCTCCAGGAAACCGAGTCTATAGGTTTCTGGAGATTAGGCTATTGATAAGATTGCCTTTTTCTTCTAGTTTACTAAGATATTTGTAAACTGATGGAGACTCATGTCCTGCATGACTAGTATCTCTACCAGTTAACCATTTGTTTTCTTTCCTTTCCTTTGTTCTTGGGCAGCCAGGAGTGCCTGAGGAATGTCACACACATCCCACCTGGGGTGGAGAGGGGTAATGCTAGCTTGTACCTTGCCCTCAGCTTGTCTTATGCTCCCTCATCCTATCCCCCATAAACAGTTTTGATCGTTACATCTTTAAGGTAGTTGGAGGTGCAAGGTTTCATCTTCTGTAGCTTCTTCTTGCTCAGTAAGGGAATAGAGATGTCCCTACCTATGAGTCAATATTGATCAGTTGGGGAACATATAAAAGAGTTACAGAGGCAGAGGCAGCTGCATCCAAGGTGGACAATGAGTACGAACCTCCTTGAGTAGAAAGGATCATCTGTAGGGGCGCCTGGGTGGCTCAGTCAGTTAAGCATCCAACTTCAGTTTAGGTCATGATCTTGTTATGCCCAGAATTCGTGATCCCCAAAGACCACTAGGGAGCCGAGTCTGATGCAAAAGCAAAAGAGCCTTTATTTGAGCTAGCTCGAGCTCAATCCCCTACCTGCACCGACGCAGCGGTGAGATACCAGAGAGAGAGCAAAATTTCAAAAGGACAAAGGTTTTATTGGGGCCTAGGGGCAGTTGGTGAGGTAATGGTTGTGGCCTCAGCCGATTGGCTGGGGAAGGGTCTGAGTCCTGTTAAGCAGGTGGGGGGGGGGGGTTACTCAAGGGGAGGAGGTGTGGTCAAGGGGAAGGACACAGAACAAGATGGAGTCTGCCGGCATAGGCCTGCCCTTTCATTCCCCCCTGTCATGTAGCTTACGGACCCAATCATGGGACCAGCTGCATTTATGGTGGCAAGGGGAACAGAATTTGGAGGTTTACACAAAGTTCTGGGAACCAAGTGTCCCTGGGGTGGCTCTGGGAGGTCTGATTAAGTATTGTCCCTGAGCTGGTGTCTATGATCTGCCAGGTGATGTTTTGGGGGGCGTGGGGACTCCCAGCAGCATGAGCAATGACAAGCAGAGTTAACAGAGTTACCAATATTAGGTGGGTCGAATGCGCTGTAGCTTGAGCTTGAGCGGATTGTGTTGGTCCCGACTGACGGCCCATCGCGTGACGACGTCCTTCCGGATCGAGGAGGAGTCCGCTGGCCGAACATGGGTGTGATGGACCCAGGTCGAGATGCCGTCTACTTTGAGAGTGGCGGGGGTTGTCAGCACCACTATGTAGGGTCCCTTTCAGCGCGGCTCAAGAGTCTCTCAGTGGTGCCTCTTGATGTAGACCCAGTCTCCCAGCCTGTACTGATGAGGTGTCGGGGTCGGGCCAGCCTCGTAGATGGCACAGATGCGTGGCCAAATGTCCTTGTGCACCCTCTGGAGCCCTCTCAAGGAAAGAAAAAGTTCTTGATCTTTAAACTCAGCAAGAAGTTCAGCTCAAAGGTTGGGAATAACAGGGGGTGGCCTGCCAAAGATGATCTCGTAGGGAGTAAAACCCAGAGTGTAAGGAGTGTTTCTAACCCGGTAAAGGGCATACGGTAGGAGAGTCACCCAGTCCCCACCAGTCTCCATGGTTAATTTGGTAAGGGTCTCTTTTAGGGTTCTATTCATTCTTTCTACCTGTCCTGAGCTCTGGGGCCTATAAGCACAATGTAAGTTCCAGTTTGCCCCCACCGCCTTGGCTACTGCCTGTGTTACCTGCGAGATAAAAGCTGGTCCATTGTCTGATCCTACCATGGCAGGAAAACCATAACTGGGTAAGATGTCTTCTAGTAGCTTCTTAGCCACCGTCTGAGCTGTTTCATGCTTGGTTGGGTATGCCTCCACCCAGCCAGAGAAGGTGTCTGTAAATACTAAAAGATATTTATAACCATACTTTCCTGGTTTGACTTCAGTGAAGTTGACTTCCCATCAGGCTCCCGGTCTGGTGCCTCTGAGCCTGGTTCCTTTTTTTATTTGATGTGGCTCTCGCGTTGGTGAGTTGGCAGGTCTTGCAGGCAGATACAACTTGCTCTATTTTGTTGTGTTTTTTTTTTATTTTTTTTAAACGTTTATTTATTTTTGAGACAGAGAGAGACAGAGCATGAACGGGGGAGGGTCAGAGAGAGAGGGAGACACAGAATCTGAAACAGGCTCCAGGTTCTGAGCAGTCAGCACAGAACCCGACGTGGGGCTCGAACTCACATACCGCGAGATCGTGACCTGAGCCGAAGTCGGACGCTCAACCGACTGAGCCACCCAGGCTCCCCTAACTTGCTCTATTTTGGTGTCCTGTTGGTGAATCTTGAATCTGGCACGTCGGATTAAGTCTTTTACTTTTCAGGCCCCCATGTGAGTAGACCGATGCATGTGCTCTAATATTGAGACTCCGAGCCGGTCTGGCAGCACAAGTTCCTTGTTAGGTGTATACCACCATCCCTTTATCTCCTGGGCCATGGGGAGTTTCTTGATCCGCTGTAACTCCTCCTGGGAGTATTTGGGCTGGTCTGGTAAAACTGGGTCTCCCAAGTCCGGTAGTTGTTAAGCCGTTTTCTAGCTCCCAGCATCAGCGCCTTGGTGAGGGCTATGAGCTCTGCTCGCTGGGCTGATGTTCCGGAGGGTAGAGCCTCCGCCCATACGGTGTCCATTTTGGTGATCACCGCTGCACCTGCATACCTGTGTCCATCTCGCACAAAGCTGCTGCCATCAGTGAGCCAAGTGGCATCGGGGAGGGGCCGGTCGGTCAGGTCCATCCGGAATCCATGTACTTGTTCCAGGATTCCTGCACAGTCACGTAGTGGAGCACCTAGCTCAGAGTTGGGCAGCAGGGTTTCAGGATTGAGGGCTGCACTGGGGTGGAACCGCACTCGTGGAGGGTTGAGTAGGAGGCTCTGGTAATGAGTCATATGTTTGTTGCTCATCCATATATCAGGAGGTTGTTTCAAGACCCCTTCAATGGCGTGTGGGGTCGTGATCCAGATCTCCTGTCCTAGGGTCAGTTTGTCTGTGTCCTTGACTAGGAGTGCTGTCGCCGCAATAATCCTTAGGCATGGCAGCCAGCCGGCAGCCACTGAGTCTGGTTTCTTGGACAGGTAAGCCACCACCGGGAGGTTCCAAGGGCCTAAGGCTTGAGTTAGAACCCCTTTTGCTATTCCCTTATGTTCATCTACAAAGAGGTGGAAGGGCGTCGTAATGTCTGGTAGGCCCAGGGCTGGGGCACTTAGGAGGGCCTTTTTTAACTGATTAAAGGCAGTTTCTTCTTTTTCAGCCCACTTAAATGTTTTCCCCTCTTTGGGAGCTTCATATAGGGGCCTGGCGATCTCAGTAAAACCTGGAACCCAGAGGCGGCAGTAGCCAGCTGATCCTAAGAATTCCCTTACTTCTCTTCGGGAGGTGGGAGTAGGGATCTTTAGGACAGTTTCTTTTCTGGCATCTGATCACCGCCGCTGTCCGCCCTCCAGGATATATCCCAGGTAACTTACCCTCTCCCTGCATATCTGAGCCTTCTTCATGGATGCCCGGTACCCTAAGGCCCCCAGGGTAGCCAGCAGGTCCTGGGTCCCTCGCTCACAGTCTTTGGCCATGTCGGCAGCAATCAGGATGTCATCTACATACTGTAGAAGGGGGAGGCCAGGGTGCTCCCTTCTGTACTCACCCAGGTCCTCATGTAATGCCTCGTCGAAGATGGTGGGCGAATTTTTGAATCCCTGAGGTAGCCGTGTCCAGGTGAGTTGCCCACTGTAGCCCTCCTCCGGATCATGCCACTCGAAGGTGAACAAGGGTTGGCTCTGGGGTGCCAGCGGCAGACTGAAGAAGTCGTCCTTTAAATCTACAGTATACCAGACCCTGGAGGGCGCCAAGGAGCTCAAAAGAGTATATGGGTTGGGAACAGTTGGATATATGTCTGTGACCCTCTTATTTACTTCCCGGAGGTCTTGTACCAGTCGGTAGTCATTTGTGTGAGGCTTTTTGACCAGCAGTAGGGGGGTGTTCCAGGGAGACTGGCAAGGAACTAGTACCCCTAGGGTTCGTAGTCTCCGGATGTGTGGCTGGATCCCCTTCCGGGCCTCCTGAGACATGAGGTATTGTTTAATCCTTACCGGACTCTCTCCTGGCTTGAGCTCTACCAGGACCAGGGTCCTGTGAGTGGCTAGTCCTATCTCCCTCCCCCCCCCCATCTCTGCCCAAACCGAGGGGAATTCTTGTAGCCATCTGTCTAT
Organism: Prionailurus bengalensis; assembly: GCF_016509475.1. NCBI lineage: Eukaryota > Metazoa > Chordata > Mammalia > Carnivora > Felidae > Prionailurus > Prionailurus bengalensis. The sequence goes on from NC_057359.1 coordinate 86,922,875, forward strand.
ATTATCCTCTCTCGGGAGCGCCTCCTGGTGGAGGCGGTATTCATCCTCCAGTTTCATGGTCAGGACCTGGATGGGGTGGCCCTTGCCATCAGTGACCTGAGGCCCCCCCTTGTCTGAAAGTTATCTGAGCTCCAATCTTGGTCAGCAAGTCCCGTCCTAACAGCGGGTAGGGGCATTCTGGTATTACCATAAAGGAGTGGGATAACCGGCCTGTCCCCAAATCTACTGTTCTTCAGGTAGTCCATGAATACTGGCTCATACCAGTTGCCCCTTGTACCCAGGACTTCTTGCTGGCTAGTTTTCCTTGTGGGGTGCGGAGGACCAAATGTTGTGCTCCGGTGTCGACAAGGAAGTCAACAGGGGTCCCCTCCACTTTAAGAGTTACCCTGGGTTCGGGGAGAGGGTCGGAACCCCAACTCCCCTAATCACTTAGTTCATCTAGCTCTAGGACTTTTACTCGATCAGTCTTGCTTCCCTTCCCTCCGGCCCTTCCCTATCTCCTTGTAGTATGAGCACTGATCCTTCTGCAGCCTCTGCTTCCCCCCCTTGGCGGTTCCTTTACCTTTTCTTGCGTCATCTGCCAGCTGCTGGAGACGGTGGTCTCGTCCCTCGGGGGAGTCAGCAGTGGTAGCTAGTAGTATTCTGGCCAGGTCTCGAGTCTGCTTCCTGCTGGCAGCCGCCATGGCGCGAGCCTGCTTATCCTCAGGAGGCTCCTGGTTATATACCTTTTCGGCTACCACCAGTAAGTCCTGAAGACTTTTTTCTCCTAGTCTATCTATTTTCTGTAATTTTTTCCTAATGTCTATGGCCGATTGGTTTACAAAGGCCATGATAACATCTGCCTTGCTTTCCAGAGCCTCTGGATCCATGGGGGTATAGGTACAGACTGCCTTCATGATCCATTCTAAAAAGGCAGCCGGAGATTCATCTTTTCCCTGTTGTACATTTCCTACCTTGGCCAAATTGGTTGGCTTTCTAGCAGCCATTCGGAGACCCCCCATTAGAGTCTGGCAGTAGACCCGGAACCTCTCCTTACCTTCTGCCATGTTGAAATCCCACTGGGGCCGAGTTAAGGGAAAGGAGGCATCTATCTGAGCCTGGTTGGTGGCAGGATTCCCGTCTGTGCCCAGAACTAGCTTTCGGGCCTCATTGAGGATTCTTTCTCTTTCTTCAGTCGTGAACAGGACCTGCAAAAGCTGCTGGCAATCATCCCACATGGGCTGATGGGTAAAAAGAACAGAGCCTAATAAATCAATAAGCCCTGCCAGTTTCTCAGAAAACTTAGGATTCTGAGCTTTCCAATTGTAGAGGTTACTAGTGGTGAAAGGCCAATAGTGATGGGGCTGATTCCCCTCCGCATTGGGGGTCCGGTGGCTCGCAGGGGCAAAATAGTGGAGTTGGTGGTGGAGGCAGATTGCTCCCTCTGAGCCCTTTGTCTGGTAAAGGGCGGGCTTCCCACTGGAGCGTTTCCACCTCCCGCTCTTGGAACAGCGTCTGTCTCCCCCAAAGGGGGAGGATGGTGTTCTTCCAGCATCCTAGGGGGGTTATACGGGGGAGGAAAAATTAATTCTTCAGTCCCCCCCATAGGACAGGGTAGAGGGGTGCTGAAGGCTGGGTAAGACTTTTCTTGTTTTCCTTCTTCTTTGTCCCCTGCAAAGAAAGAATGGGTTTTGGCTCCGGAGGGAGTGGGGCTAGGAAGGCCTTAAGCCAAGAGGGTAGGTAGAGGGGTAGTCTGATTCTGTCCCATAGCGTCCGTCCAGTAAGTCCATAGAACAAAACAGAGAAACACAGAAACAAACAGAGGGCCCTTAGAAAGTCTTCCAACTCCATGGAAGCAAAACTGAAAGCTAGCTTAGACCTTTGAGGAGATTCCACGTCCCTCCAAAACCGAAAGCTAGATGACGGCCTCACGCCAACCAGCGGGAGCGACCCGCCTCATCTCAGACCTTTGAGGGGATTCCACGTCCCTCCAAAACCGATGAGGGGATTCCATGTCCCTCCAGAAGGGAGGATCGGAACGTCTTCCGAAACTCCCAGCCCGTGGTCCTCTAGTGCGTCCACTTAGACCACGTCGAGCACTACCAGAATTTCAGAAATGAGCTCACACAGAAAAGATGGAATAAACAGACACTAACCGTGGCCAGTCAGGCTCTCCGGGTCGGGGGTCCCTCAGGGGTCTTGGGGATCCCGGACGAGCCCCCAAATGTTATGCCCAGAATTCGTGATCCCCAAAGACCACTAGGGAGCCGAGTCCGATGCAAAAGCAAAAGAGCCTTTATTCGAGCTAGCTCGAGCTCAATCCCCTACTTGCACCGACGCAGCGGTAAGATACCAGAGAGAGAGCAAGTTTCAAAAGGACAAAGGTTTTATTGGGGCCTAGGGGCAGTTGGTGAGGTAATGGCTGTGGCCTCAGCCAATTGGCTGGGGAAGGGTCCGAGTCCTGTTAGGCAGGTGGGGGGCGGGGGTTACTCAAGGGGAGGAGGTGTGGCCAAGGTGAAGGACACAGAACAAGATGGAGTCAGCCGGTGTAAGCCCGCCCTTTCAATCTCACAGTTTGTGAGTTCCAGCCCCACATCAGGCTCTGTGCTGACAGCTCGGAGCCTGGAGCCTGCTTCGGATTCTGTGTGTGTGTCTCTCTCTCTGGCCCTTCCCCTCTTGAGCTCTGTCTCTCTCTCTAGAAAATAAATAAACATTTAAAAAATTAAAAAAAAGAAGAAAGGATCATCTGTTGGTTTGAAGTTATTGTAGTGATGGAGTCTTGTCACAAGGCAGAAAGACATGGGAGAAAACAGCCAAATGTAATTAGAATAACAAGAAAGAACAGCCCAAATAAAGGTCCTTTGGTAATTGATGAAAATCTTCAAGTTCACAAGTTGAACCAATCATGAAAGGAAAAGAAGGATTGCTTAAAGCACTAATTTGAGTGTTCAGGTCAGTTAGAAATCCAGAAATTTTGTGTGATAATGTAGAATGTATACTGATGAAGTTTTGGAGATTGGTGCGGTGGTCCAAAGCCAATGGCCAAGAAAAATTTCTGGAAGAAGTTTTTGATGCAAAGAGGTGATTTTATTAAAGCACGGGGACAGGACCCAGGGGCAGGAAGAGCTGCACTGGGGTTGTGATGGGTAACTGATTATATACCCTCAGGCTGGGAGGGGGTCAGGGATAAAGTCTCTAAGTTATTTTGGAAGCAAGATTTTCAGGACCTTGAGGGGCTCGCTGTTGCTAAGGAAACACCACTTATTACCATTGAATAAAACCTCAGTGGTGAGACCCTTCAGATGCATATTGGGGGCTATAAGCTTGGAGTATGATTGCCAGCATATATCTTGGGGCAATTGTGAGAAAGGAAGTAGACTTACAGTATCCTCAAGGTTGGGATAATGTTGAGCTAAAGTTCTCTTTGCCCCTAGCAAAATGTCAACATTGAAGCAGCAGAGATTGAAGAGGGAGTTCACTCTGCTGGTTTCAAGAACTTGTCAATGGGGTGATGGCAGTAAAGGGGTTTAATTTTTTTTTTTTTGCCTTAGTTTCCCACATCACCATGACAAGCACTTATATGCCTTTCCTTTGTTCTTGTGTAGCCAGGAATGTTTGAATAATACACATATTCTACCTGGAGGGAGGGGAGGATGTGCCAGCCTGTTTTGCCCTCAGCTTGCCCCACCCTAACTCATCATGTCCCCCCTAAACAACTTTGACCCTTAAGTCTTTAAGGTTGTTGTAGGAAGAAGGTCTCATCTTTTATAACTTCATCCTGCTGAGTAGGGGCATAGAGCTGTCCCTACCTATGGGTCAATATTGGTCCGTCAGGAAACATATAGGGCAGCTAAGGTGAGGCAGCTGAACCCAAGGTGGACAACGTGTATGAACATCCTTGAGTAGAAAAGATCATCTCTTGGCTTGAAGCTATTGTAGTGCTGGAATCTTGGCACCAGGCAGAGAGACCTGGGGAAAAACAGCAAAACATAAGTAGAATAACTAGACAGATTAGCTCAAATGAAAGGTCCTTTGGTAGCTAACAAAAATCCTCCAGACCAAGAGCTTAACCAATTGCTAAGGTAAGAGAGGGATCGTTTAATCCACCAATTTGAGTATTCATGTCAGTTGGAAATCCAGAAATATTTTTAAGTAGTCCGAATGTATACATGCCGTTTTGTTGTTATGAGAGTTTAAGTTCCACCTTGTGCAGCACTTAAAACATCTAATGCTATTCTGTTTTGTAGAACTGATTTCTGTATTTGACTTATTTAATATTTAGTAATATAATGTTATTTTGAGAGTCATTTAAGGCCTCAACTGTGTACAGGTGGTGTATACTCATTATATTGACTCTGTTTTGTTTAGTAAGCCAGCACGTCATTAATAGGAGGTACTTTTATAGAAACAAGAAAAATACAGGTTAATGCTTAGTGCAGATTACAAACCCACTGTCTCCCAGTGCTGCCAGTGAGAATTGTTAGATGTTAGGCTTGAAGTATCCTCAGATGTTTGTGGGAGCAGGCAGCAGGAATCAGATTGGTCTTTCTGGCTTATATCTCAAATGTCTGTGGTGATCCTTTTGAATGGCCCATTGTAAGAAGGAACTGTTAGTAGAAATTGGGAAAAGAGGATGAAAAAGAAAGGTACAACCATCCTAAGAGAAGTTGGAGGTCTTCCACAGGTTCACAGGAATCAGAAGGCAGATTAGTTTGCTCGTTGAATTCCTGTGAAGGGGGTACAGGTTTTATTTTAGATACAGGAGCCCATGAAGTGTGCCCCTCTAACTTTATTGCAGTGGGAGTACATAATAGACCCAGTAGGAACCCTTCCATTTTGGAGTTAAATCCCCTGTTGTATTAGACTTTCCATCCTTTAAATAAACCAGGTCTTTTGGGTTTATATGGGGTGGATTTTTAGTAACTGTCAGATCAGGTGGAGGGAGGATATGGTTGGCATATTTAGAGACTTAGGAATTAACCTGGTCTCCAGTGAATAGTAAAGCACTATAGTCTTTATCTACTCATAGGTCTACAGTGAGAAAAGTCTGTGCATACAATTGTTGGAGGAATCCATCCCATTTTCCAGCTTTTTAACTATGCCCACGGGGATTTATTATTATCTCCACTGAATAACAAGCAGAAGATTTTTCTATACATGAAATATTGGGACAATTTTTCTGAAGTTTACCTCAAGGTGTCTAGTTTAGACAAACAGCAAACATCTAAAGACAATCAGAACTAGAATTTAACGTCCAGAGAGCTGCATTATAGAAACATAGTTTTTCTGTCTAAAAACCCTCATTTCCAGAGATGGCCAAATCAAGACTAATTCGTTTGCAAATTAAGTCCAGTTTTAACAAATTTGGCCTAATGATTTACATAAGCTCAGCTAGAATAGTGATTGATCCTAAGGATCTTTTAAAGTTTGCAAAGCAACCTAAGGAATCTCCAGGTTGAACTGGAGACTGAACTGATTGGCCTCTCCAGACCAGAAGCCAAGCCAAGTACTTGCATCACACAGACCTGCAATACTTATAGATTTGGGCAAATTTCTCCCCACAAGGTCCCCAAGATATCCTGAGTTCCCTGCACCTGCCCAGAAGTGACATTCTTTACTCACGCAGTAAAGCTGCTGGGAATTCTCTGAGCAAGGTATCTGACCAACGTTTTCTTTTCTTTTTTTTTTTTTTTAATTTTTTTAACGTTTATTCATTTTTGAGACAGAGAGAGACAGAGCATGAATGGGGGAAGGTCAGAGAGAGAGGAAGACACAGAATCCGAAACAGGCTCCAGGCTCTGAGCTGTCAGCACAGATCCCGACACGGGGCTCGAACTCACGGACCGCGAGATCATGACCTGAGCCCAAGTTGGACGTCCAACTGACTGAGCCACCCAGGCGCCCCTGGCCAACGTTTTCAAGGGGTTTTATGGTTCCATGTTTCATAAAGTCAACCTTAGTTCCCTAAAGCCATTTGGTCATATCAGGGTCTATGCATTTCTCTCAAATAGGACATTCCAGTCAAAGCCTTGGCAAAACAACCAGTATTTCCAAAGGTGTCCTGTTACAAGAAGAATCTTACTGTACTTGCAAATATCTGTAATTGCCGTGAAAGAAAGAAGACTCACTGAGAGTGGTTGAATTTCAGAGGGTTTAGGGAGAGAGAAAAGTTAAATGTTTCAGTTTACAAATGAAAACTTCATGACATCTCTGTACATTATAAATATCTTAAGAGAAAATTCCCTTGATCCAGAAGAGGAAACATCACAGAACCAGCAATATTTCAAACAAGAGTCACAAAAACTATAATCTTCCTCAGTTTATTTAGTGCCATGTTCCTAATGCTTGTTCAGTTTGAACGAAGCTTTTTAGCTCTGGAATTCTTTCCCGCTTTAGCTTAATCTTAAAGATGTCGAATACCTGTATTTCTCCTAAAAGTCCTTTTTATGAATCTCCTTGTAGATGAAATGTTTTGTGGGAGAACAAGAACAATTAAAAATGACAAGATCTCAGAAATGGACATTGTTAAAGATCTGATGAGAGTTCACGATGATGCGATTGACAAGGAAACAGTTATTTCTGTAACCCATAACACTTCAATAATCAGAATATCAAGGGAGGACTTTATACCAAAACATTAAAACTTTAGGAATTGTATATATATTTGAGCAGTTACAGCATTTAGCCATGCAATACAACTAAGGTTTACCATTATTTGACAGTGCTTTTCCAAGTAACTTAGCATACCAAATAAAAAGGTCTAATTGGTCAAAATCTTGGGAAAGTTTGTTAAAACCTTAGACAGTTATACAGCACATTCTAAATAGGATTACAGATCATTACAAATCTTAAAACTTTATTTATTTAACCAACATGGCGATAAGAGATTCCAAAGGCAAATATGTAGCACTGTATAGTTGTTAGCAAAACCTAACTCCTTTACCATTGAGAAGTTTTAACCTTAAGTAATCAAAGACTTGATCAAGAGGAAACCTAAAGCTTTTGTCTTCCCAGTAGACAAAGAGAAAAAAACATTTGTTTACATTTTCTGATCAACAGCAGATCAACAATGCCAGAAAACTTTGTCTTTTGAAAACAGAGAAAAGCAGCATATCAACCTTAGGCCCATGTACTTTTAAAATCCATTCATCTCTGGGTAGCTGGGTGGCTCAGTTGGTTAAGCGTCCAACTTCAGCTCAGGCCGTGATCTTACAGTTTGTGAGTTTGAGCCCCATATCAGGCTCTGTGCTGATAGCTCAGAGCCTGGAGCCTGTTTTGGATTCCGTGTCTCCCTCTCTCTCTGCCACTCCCCTGCTTGTGCTTTCTCTCTCAAATATAAATAAACATTAAAAAAATTTTTTTAATAAATAAAAAAATAAAATCCATTCATCTCAACCTTAGTCCATCCTGACCACGCATAAAATTCCTCTCCAGGGGCGCCTGGGTGGCTCAGTCCGTTCAGCATCCGACTTCGGCTCAGGTCATGATCTTGCAGTTCGTGAGTCTGAGCCCCGTGTCAGGCTCTGTGCTGACAGCTCAGAGCCTGGAGCCTGCTTCGGATTCTGTGTCTCGCTCTCTCTCTGCCCCTCCCCTGCTCATGCTCTGTCTCTCTCTGTCTCAAAAATAAAATAAAAATTAAAAAAAACATTTTAAAAAATTCCTTTCCAAAGATTCTTTTCATGAACCTTCTACAACTTTCCTTTGCCTTCAAATTTTGGCCCAAACCATTCTTCTTGAAACAACCAGTCTCATTTGAGACAAAATTACTTTCTTGTACCCTCAACAATGAAAAATGTATTTCCATTCTTTATCTTTCTTACATATCTCCCGCTTTCCTACATACAGAGTTGCTTTCCTTATTTCCATCCATTTTAAGTACGCTTAGCAGAATTTTAACTCTTAGAACACTTAGTCTCTAATAAAAACTTAGTAACCAATCATAAACTGTTACACCAGAATTCTTTAGATGGCAAATTCATGAGTCAATGAATCGCAAACCATGTTTTCCAATAGACCCAGATTTTCTTAGTTTCTCTGCAATAAGGAGTCAAAAGCACAAACCTATATTCAGTAATCAATGCTTCAGTAATCAATCTATTTGGAAAAGACCTAGATATGCAATAAATTCAATCCCATTTATCCAAGTTTCAGATTATGAAATACTTTGAAAGCTATCTTAAGAATTATCTGTGAAAACTTTCAGGTACACAAAATTAACCATTTTTTTAAGTCATCTTTTTGCTAACAAATTGCAACAGAGACAACATGAGCTTCTTTGACCTTTAGGAAACCTTGATAGAATAAAAGTTTCATATTTAATGCTGAAAACTCCAAATATATGTCTGTCATAGTTAAACCAACAAACTTAAATAAGCTTAAAAACCAAACACATTCCACCTGCATTCACTTAAAGGATGATCAATTTGTTCCCCATTGTCAACTTTTACCTGGGACACCAATGGGGGAATCTGAAGTGGGCGATTCAAGGGGGTGCTCATCACTCCTTGACATCGAGGGTGGAGGATGGTATAGAAGCCCATTATGTAGGTTGCATGGAAGATGATGCAGAAACAGGAGGAGGGGGAGAAGCAGGCAGAAGAATCCAAGTGCCAGAAGGCAGAGAGGATTCCTGGTTCTAAACCTTGTCACCGGGAAAGAGGAGACCCCATGTTTGTTTGTTTGTTTGTTTGTTTTCCACCAAAGTGGAAATAAGGAGTCTATGTCAGGCTAGAGAAGACAGGGAATTTCCCTGAAGCAAATGGAGTTTGGGGATATTCCTTAAAGTCCATGTGCCAAGGTAGACTACCCACAGTTGGCTCCAATTAAAGCCATTAACACAGGAAATGAATGAGGGAGAGGTCCCCACATCTATTAGGAGGAGGAACAGAGAGAAAGAGTCAGCATCCCCTTTTGTCAGGGATGGCCTATGTTTCCTCTAGCAACTGTGTTCCATCAGGAGGAGGCCTGTTAGGACATCCACTATGTCAGGAGGGAGTTTACTAGCCAAACACATTAGAGCAAATATATTCTGCAACAGGCCTTTTGGCCCAGGTCCTCACTTAGAGCTGTGAAGGCCTGGACCTAGGGTGCCTCCATCCATAGACCCTGTTTCCTGCAGAAGAGATCTAACTGCTAGAACTTACTAAGGCCACACAGTGTTACATGACATCACCTCTTTCCTAAATTTTGCAATCCAAATCGTTTCTAGCAGGTTGAAGAGGCATCCCAAGGGAGAGTCCTTGGGGACTGAGAAGAAGGTCCCATCCTCCTCCTAGAGAGAGAAAAGTAGAAAAAGTCCATTACCATGAAAATCCCCCCCAACTCCCAGGTGGTGTCCCACACGCAGGATATATCAGAGGTCCCTGAGGTGTCAAAGTGACCCGAGGTGAACTTCAAACAAAATTGCTATGATCACCAACCAGCCCCTAAGGGCCTCTGTGGGAGGGATGCCGGCATCCCTCCGATTTCCCATGGCATCCTAGGCTACAAATAGGTGCAGGCAGATGGACCTACTTTGCCTTGCTGAGAAGGCTGAAGAAAACATCGTGTTTAACCCATGGAAAATACTGGGAAAGTTTTACAAGCGGGAATTGCCCAATTTTGTCATTTACGTAGTAGTTAGCGGAAGACATTAACCCAAAATGGTGAAGACAGAAACCCATCATGATCCAAGTGACATTCCAACACATATAGTCTTTACATTGCAACTTCCTAGGAAATGGTTCCCGGCTGGGGAACATTTTAATTCAATCAGGTACTGGTTTCACCAGCAACAGAAGAGGTCCCGCAGCCATAAGTGACTAGACCATGGATGTGGAGGGGATCACGTTAGACCAATGAGGAGGAAACTTCTGCCATATTCCAAAGATTGGAATCCATGCTAGTCATACAGATGTCTGTTCCATGCCCACGACAGACAACAATATATAAGGACAGGAAGAAAGAGAGGGCACAAGTTTCTGGGTATTTTTACCATTCCTGCCTGGGGACTCACTTCCAGCCAAAAGGCAGGCTTTCTCCTCCCCATAGAGTAGCCACGGACTACAGGAGTACAGCCTGAGCAATAGACAGGAAAGTGTTCTAATAAGACCAGACTCCTTGAAAAGCCTCTGAAATATGAGTAAAGGAAGAAAAGAGAAACACTCACCACATTTGCACTGAAGCTCAGAGTCCAGATGAAAAGACTCACAACCCCATATAGGCGCCAAATGATGAGGCTGGGCGGGGGCGCATATTATAGAGCTGACAGCCAAGGAAGAATTCTTGAAGACATCTTTTTTTTTTTTTTTTTTTCAACGTTTATTTATTTTTGGGACAGAGAGAGACAGAGCATGAACAGGGGAGGGGCAGAGAGAGAGGGAGACACAGGATCAGAAACAGGCTCCAGGCTCTGAGCCATCAGCCCTGAGCCTGACGCGGGGCTCGAACTCACGGAACGCGAGATCGTGACCTGGCTGAAGTCGGACGCTCAACCGACTGCGCCACCCAGGCGCCCCTTGAAGACATCTTTGATGCAAAATAAGTGATTTCATTAAATCGCGGGGACAGGACCTGTGGGCAGAAAGAGTTGCATTGGTGTTGTGAAGAGTGACTGGTTATATACTAGGAAGTTTGGGGAAGTAAAGTCAAAAGGAAGGGAGGCCTCCAGAAGGACTTTGATATGCTAAAGAGGACTCCTAATCTACCTGAGGCCTTGCTATTGTCAAGCTAAGGTTGTTTTACCTCTAGTAAGGCATTAATATTAGGAATGGTAGGGGTTCCTGGAGACATTGTTGTACTTGGTATTTGCCTCAAGGATTTGTCACTGGTCTGCAGGGTATCAGAAATTTAATTTTATCTGCCATTTCTTTCTTGCCTTTCTTCCCCACATCAGCATGGAGGTTAGGGTGTTAATAGGGGCTCCAGGAAACTGAGTCTATAGGCTTCTGGAGACTAGACTATTGATAAGATTGCCTTTTTCTTATAATTTACTAAGATATTTGTAAACTGATGGAGACTCATGTCCTGCATGACTGTGATCACTATCATTAACCATTTCTTTTCTTTCCTTTCCTTTGTTCTTGGGCAGCCAGAGGAATATCACACGTATCCCACCTTTTTGTGGGGAGGGGGGAGGTTCTAGCTTGTACATTGCCTTCAGCTTGCCTTATGCTCCCTCTTCACCCAGAGTCTCTCTTTCAGGGCCCACCACCCAAAGCCCAGGCTAGGGGAGCTGGTTTCCCTGTAGCAGGTAGAAAGCCCGTGAGGTCTCCAGGAGTCTCATCTGCAGCCAGTGAGGCCTCAGGACAGCCTCAGGTCAGGCATTCTGTCAGCCCTGGCCCATGTGTCTAGGAGACACTACCAGAGGGCTGGGACCCATCACTGCCTCCCACGGACAGCCAAGCCTCATGAAGAAACTACTTCCCTCCAGGACAAAGCTGGGATCAGCCATGGCAAGAACACTTCTGGGGGCCCAGGCCTAGGCCCCTGGACTCCACACCCCAAGACTGGCCAGAGAGAGCAGATGGTATCCGTGATCTCTCAAGAATGAGGCTGAGTCCTTGCATTCACTGTGACCCAAATTACTCAGTGTACAAAGCAGCAGGGTAGAGAGCCCCCCTTGGGCCCTAGCCCCTGACCCCTTTTCACACAGTGAGGATGCATGTCCCCCATTGTCCCCCACCAGGATGAAGCTGAAACCGTAGCCTCAGAGCTCTGCTATGTCAAGCTGTCTCATTTGTGGCTGGCATGCCCAGCTTCGGGTTTATGACCACTGGGCCCACAGGAGGGGCCAAGTTCCTGAGGGGCCATCTGAGGTCTGGGCCCACCTTGCCAATGGGGCATGGATGAGGGGGAGGGGCTGACTCAAGACGGGAATGATGGGGCTTTGGAATGGTGGGGTTCAGAGCTCACAACCAAGAATGAATTCTAGAGACATCTTTGGTGCAAAAAAGATGATTTTGTTAATTCACAGGGACAGGACTTTTGGGCAGAAAGAGCTGCACTGGGGTTGTGAAGAGTGACTGGTTATATACCATGGGGTTGGGGGAGATAAAGTCAAGAGGAATTTTCTAAAGGGATTTTTTATATGCTCAAGTAGACTCCCACATTACTGGAGGCCTAGCTGTTGTCAAGCTAAGGTTGTTTTCTCCTCTAGCAAAGCATTAACATTCAGACTATAGGGAATTCCTGGAGAAATGTTATACTCAATATGCACTTCAAGTATTTGTCAATGGGCTGCAGGTCATAATGAAATTTAATGCCATCTGACTTTTCCTTCTTGCCTTTGTTCCCCATATCACTAGGGAGGTAGGTGATATTTGGGCTCCAGGAAACTGAGTATAGGATGCTAGAGATTAGGCTATTGATAAGATCCCCTTTTCCTCCTAATTTTCTAGGATATAGGTAAACTGATGGAGGACTGTGATTTCTATCACTTAACTCTTTGTTTTCTTTCCTTTCCTTTGTTCTTGGGCAGCCAGGAGTGCCTGAGGAATGTCACACAGATTCCACCTCTGGCTTGGGGAGCATGTTAGCATGTGCTCTGCCCTCAGCTTGCCTTATGCTCCCTCATCAGGAGCACTCCCCAGAAGGCCTTCTCTGGGGAGGGGAGGGGAAGGGTGCCAGGGCCTGGGGTGGATACCTGGGAGGGCCAGGATCTGGGCTCCATGAGCAGCACAGGGCACACTCTGTCCTTCCCTACCAGGAATGTCCTCTTTCAACTATCTCCCATTCCCTACCCTTCCCTTCCCTTCCCTTCCCTTTGGAGAACCACAAGCAGCATGGGCTCTGTTGATGCGAGGCATTCTCTGTTTTCATCAGGTGCAGGAAGGGGGCCTTACCACACTTAATCCACCAGGCACCTAGGCCCCAGCTGAGAGGCTTCTAGAGGTCAGAGATGACAGCTGGTCCAGATCAGAGGCCCATGACCACACACAGTGATAACCAGGGGGAAGAGACTGTGAAGAGAGTCCCTGCCAGAGATGTGGAGATAGGGGGAATGCACCCTCTCACCTCCCAGACCTTACGGCCCCTCATCTTGCATAATCCTGACCTGGAGGAAAGAGCAGAGAGCTTGCCATGATCTTCAGCATGAGTTGCTGGCAATTGTCTCACCCTTCCAGGATTTGGCAAAGGATAAGTCGCTCCACCCTGGGCTGAGCCATTGGCCACAGAGAGCATAAATAGCATCCCCCAGAAGGCTCTTCATTCATCTCCTCTTTCAGGGAATATCTGGAGTGGTGCCAGCTTCCTCAGCCCTGAAGTCATGGCCCTAGGTCTCCTGTGGCTGGGCCTTGTCCTGCTAGGGGCCCTACAGACCCAGGCCCAGGATTCCACCCCAAACCTGATCCCAACCCCGCCTCTGCACAGGGTCCCTCTGCAACCTGACTTCCAAAATGAGCTGGTAAGGGGCCTGGGAGGGCTAGGTGCAGGGAGGCCCTGGGAAGAGTGTAAACAGAGGGGAGGAGAGGCAGGAAGGGCTCAGGCTTTAGCTCCACCTGCTCTCGGGTGCCCTGATGGAAGGCACACCCCATGCTCCCATCCCCACCCCCAACCTTGCTGACAAGAGGGTCAGCTGAGCAGACTCCCCTGGTCCACACTCTCTTCCATAATCCCTGCAGTCCTTGCAAGGTGGGAACATCTTCAGGCCCTCTACATGATGAGGAAACTGAGGCTCAGGGAAGCCAGCTGGCCACTTGCCAAGTGTCACCCTGTCCCTGACACACTCAGGGCTCCCGCCTGGCCTGATGGTCTCCAGCTCCTGCCAGGCTCATCAGCCCAGCCTGTGTGGCCAGCTGGGTCCCAGCAGCCCAGTTAGAGGGGCTTCTGGTTGAGGCCCAGGCTGCCTAGAGGTGCCTGCAGGGATGGAGCAGGAGGGCCCCCTGGGGCTGCTCCTGGCTCTGCCTATCATCAGCCCCTATTGTAGTTCCAGGGGAAATGGTACGTCTTGGGACTGGCAGGGAAGGAAATTCATAAAGAAAAACACAGCCAATTGAAGATGTACACCATCACCTATGAGCTGAACTAAGCCAACAGCTACAATGTCACCTTTGTCCTGCCCTGGTGAGATCCATCACCTCCTAGGGGAACATGGGGGGGCCCAGAGGGCTGCCGTGGGGGTCTAAGAGGCAGACTGATGTCATAGCCGAGGGCTGACCATAGCTGAAAGATGATAATTCATCCTACCGCTGGGTACTGGATCCCTGTATTTATTCCTTCTTTCATTTACTAAATCAACATTTCTTGGTCACTTCAGCACAGACACAAAACAGTACTGCAGTTGGACAAAAGCGATCATCAGTGACAAGACAAAGAGAGCTTGGAGTGTCCTAGAATGGGAGGAGGGTCGGTGGATCCAGCCTGGAATCCCACCTTGAGCTTTGTCCAGGGCTTCCAGGGAGGTGGTCTGTGGGCTGGACCTTGAGAAACCAACTTGCATCAGGAGACCTGGGACCTTTATGGCAGGGCTGCTGGACTGAGTCAGAGAGAGCCACTTCTTCAAGAAATAGCAAGCCATCTCATGGCCGCCCGGAGCAGGAGCTGATGAGCAGTCTGGAGGGGGGGGGGGGGGTGGCCACCCTGGCAGGAGCCTCAGGTACTGGTGAAGAGCAGGTGGGCTGTAGCAGAGAGTGGAATGATGGTGTGCAGCCCAGGAGGCTGATCAGTCATAGGTGGGAGATGACCAGAGCAGGGGCAGATTACGACCTAGAGAGGAGAGCCAAGGATTCTGCAGCGCCCCTGGGCTTCTGGCTCTGGCACTTGGGGATGGGGCTAGAACATCGGTCATGGAAGGAGCAGAAGAAGGGCAGGTGTGGGGGATCAGCTCTGGGTTCCCAGGGGACCAGATGGGATGCAGCTGAGAGGTCAGGGTTGGCCCAGCAGCTAAGGGAGTCTTTGGCATCCAGCAGACTGGAGCGTCTGTTGATTCCCCCAGGAGAGGTTATAGAAGGAAGCCATAAGATAGGCATAGGGCATAGGGGACCCCTGGATGGCTCAGTCGGGTAAGCCTCTGACTTTGTCTCAGGTTATGATCTCACATTTTTGAGTTTGAGCCCTGTGTAGGGCTCTGTGCTGACAGTTCACAGCCTGGAGCCTGGTTTGCATTCTGTGTCTCCCTCTCTCTCTCCCCCCTCTCCCACTTCGGCTCTCTCTCTCTCTCTCTCTCTCTCTGTCTCAAAAATTAATGAACATTTAAAAAATTAAAAAAAAAATAGGAGACAAATGCTGCGGGTGAAGGGGACAGTATGGAGGGAAGGCCACCAAGGGGAAACAGCCTCGAAGAAGGAAAACAGTAGATGCAGAGGGAGAGTCTGAGCAGCTCATGTGGCTCAGGGCAGAGTAGGCAGGGACAGGCAGGGATGGGCTCAGCGGGGAAGAGACAGGCCCATCTGAGGGGTGGCGTGTGGGCCTCCTGCTGTGGCAGGATGGGGTGTCACCCTCTTACCCACACGCCTCTTGTTCCACAGGAACCAGCGCTGTGACCACTGGATCAGAACTTTCCTCCCAAGTTTCCAGCCAGGCCAATTCAACCTGGGCAACATTGAGCGTGAGTCCTGAGTGGAGTGGGTCTCCGGGGGCAAGGACCTCACTGCCCCTCCACACAGACACCATCCTGTGGTACCAGGGGAGGAACCAACAGCTCCCTCTGCTGGGAGGGCTGATCCCTCACTGTCCACCATGCAGGTTACCCTGGAATCCAGAGTTACACTGTACAAGTGGTGGCCACAGACTACAACCAGGTTGCCATGATTTTCTTCAAGAAAGCTTACAAAAACCAGGAGTTCTTCATGGTCACCCTCTATGGTGGGTCTTACCCCCTGGGACCCGGCTCTTGTTCGTGCTGGGGGAGAAGAGGCCCACGACACCCAGCCCCCAAGGTCCCCTTCACTCTGAGCCCTGGGAGGCGGGAGAGGGGTCTTTCCACAGACCCCTCAGGAGGGAAGGGTCTGAGGCATCATTCACGGGTTCCACAATATTCATGGAGCTTTCACCAGCCACTCACCAGCCATCTTGGCCACAGGGAGGACCAAGGAGCTGACCCAGGAGCTGAAGGAAAACTTCATTAGCCTTGCCAAAGCCCTGGGCCTCACCGATGACCACATCATCTTCCCAATCCCCAATGGTAATCACCAGCTGGGGAGAGGAGAAGGGCCCATGGGGACTGTCCAGGCCTGATGTTGCTTCACTAAGGAACGGGGGAGAGGAGGGAGGCAGAGCCCTGCTGTGGTCACTGGAGGCCCAGAAGCCACTTCAGGTTCAGGAAGACCCTGCCACAATCAGGGTTCTGGGCCCCTAGTGCTCCTCCCTCACCTTAGCTCGGGCCTGCCCACACGAGAATTGCAGGCATGGGGCGAAGCTTCCTCAGTCTCCTTGCCTGGCCACCTCCCCCTTTGCCCTGGGACTGGCTCACCACTGACTTAGGAGGTGCCCTTGTCTTCAGGCAGCCTGGCCTGGGCAGGTGCCTCCCAAATCCTGAGGGTGTGTCAGAACTCAGCAGGTAAACAGGCAGAAGGCTTGGTGCCCAAACAGGAGTGTGGCTGGGCCTCACCTGCCTCCTTTGGAGAACGGGTGTCACCCAGGTCTGCTTGTCCTCAGGCCTCTCCTCCAGTCCCCTGCCCCATCTTCCAACCCTCTTCTGTACCATCTATGAAAGGAGCCCCGGAGCTTCTGTGGCTGGACCAGGCTGAGGCCCAGGGTAGCCCAGGGGCAGTGCAGGGGCCCTGGAGGTCAGGGATCCCACACACACCCCTGCCCATGCTGACCACTCTGTCCCCCACAGATGAGTGCATATATAAGTGAGCAAGTGTGCAGTAAGTATGGCTCCAGAGGGGGCTGATGGGAGCCAGGGTGCAGCTGGGAGGGGGTTCCAGGTCTGCCTTTGTCCCACCTGCCCAGCACTGCTGCCCTCTCTATTCCCTTGACGCCCTCTCAGGTGCCCTCGGGCTCTCTCCACCCCATCCCCCTCTCGCCAATCTCTGCCCAGGGCACCGCCCAGCTGTCCCCACCAGCCTGGACCAGTGAGAGAGCCAGGGGACCCTTCTCACTCTACAGCTCACCAGCTGCTTCCCAGGCTTCCCAGCTGACAGAACCCTTTCTTGGTTGCTAATAAACACATGCCCCCCAGTCCCAAGTCTGTGCTCCTTGACTTCTGGGCCCTTTGAGGGGGATAAGGAGCAAAAGGCAGGCTCCTGTTAGCATCCCTCCCAGTAACTGTGGTCCCCTGGAAGGGATGACGGCCACAGAAGCAGAGTCCAGCTCTGACTAAACACCCCTGGCTCCAACCCCAGGCCCGGCCCCAGACCAGCAGCTGCCCTCACTTGCCCCTGCCTCCCAGGACAGTGAGGGGGCACATCTCACACTCATGTCCAGCCACCTGAAGCAGGTCCAATGGCAGAGGCCCAGGCCCAGGGAGCTGGAGAGGGTTGGAGGGCTGAGGTGCTGTCACCCCTACCTTATCAGGACCCCGTGGATGCTGGAAGATTGCAATAGAGGGGTGCACAGTGGGTGAGGCAGAAGGTTGCCCAGCTGGATACCATGCCAGACACAGAGTGTCACCAGAGGTGGTCCCTTTCCCTCTGCCAGCCCCCCATGGGCCCACTGCTAGGTGGCAGTGTCCATGCCGACCACATTCTGAGTGCTGCCCCTCACCCACATCCCTCCACCATGAGGACCTCTGGAGAACCTGGGGCAAGGCCAGGGGAGGCAAGGATGAAAATGAATATGCTGCCAGGAATCCAGATTCTAGAAGACTCAAGGGTTCCAGCCTTATACCCCTCATTTGGCCGGGCCTGTGTCTGGGGCCTGACCAGCCTCTGTCCACCCCTCTGTGTCTACATCACATGTTTGAACCCCCTCCCTGGTCTCTTCTCCCCTTGCAAGGTCAGAGGCTGGAGGGGGCGAGGCTCTGAAGAAACCCAGGCTTATCCACCCCACAGACTTGCATACTTACCCCTTCACCCTTGGATTGGGGGAGTGGGGAGATAACTGGAGCTCTGAGCAGTGCTGGCCTCAGCCTCCAGGGGGCAGGACAGGGTTGACTGCTACAGCCTCAGGAGTCTGGGTCAGATCCAGGAAGAGACCAGCTTGCTGCAGCCTGGGTTGAGGGATGGATGGAGGCTCTGCCCAAGTCCAGAGACACAGAAGGGCACCCAAGGGACTGCTGGCTAGAACGCCACTAGCTGGCCGAGGGGGCGGCAGGTGCACCCAGCACGCCCGGGGCTTGGGCTCCACTTTGGGCAACAGCCAGTTTCTTTGCCTTGGCCCAAGCATACAGCTTCCTGCCACCATTCGGGGCCTCCTGGGTCTTCCAGGATCAAATTCTTAGGACGCAAATGGGCTTTGTGTTTCTTCCTGGAGTCACTGGATTTTATTGGTTTCCTATTGCTGCTATAAGTTATCACACACTGGCAGCTCAAGACAACACGCATTTGTTCTGTTACAGTTCCAGAGGTCCCAAGTCTGAAATCACTTTCACTAGCTAAAATCAAAGCCTCAGCGGGGCGGCACTTCCTCCAGAGGCTCTGGGGAGAATCTCCTTCTTTAACTTGGGGGTCTTTCTTCCTTAAAGACAGCAGTGTGGCATCTCCAAATCTCTCTCTCTCTCTCTCTCTCTCTGGTGAGGTCATCACATGGCCTTCTCTCTTGTCTGCAGACAAATTTCCCTTGGACTCTCTCTTTATAGGGACACTTATGATTACATTTTGGGCCCACCTGGCTAATCCAGGGTAATCTCCCCCTCTCAAAACACGTCATGTAGGGGCACCTGGGTGGCTCAGTCGGTTAAACGCCCAACTCTTGGTTTCAGTTCAGGTCATGATCTCACAAGTACATGGGTTCGAGCCCCACACTGGGCTCTGCACTGGCAGAGTGGAGCCTCCTTGGGCTTCTCTGTCTCTGTCTCTGTCTCTGTCTCTCTCTCTCTCTGCCCCTCCCTGGCTCATGCTCTCTCTCAAAGTAAATAAACTTAAAAAATTAAATAAATAAATAAAAACGCTTCATGTGATCACATCTGTACAGGCCCTTTTTCCACATAAGGTACTGCTCTCAGGTTCTCAGGATTAAGATCCAGGTATCTTTGAGGGTGGACCACCACAGTGGGCTTAGAGAGGGAATGATGGCAGGGCTTGTGGGCTAGGGAGACAGAGGTGAACAGGGACCCCAGAAGCAGGGCAGCACCCCGGCACACGGTGTTCCCCCATCAGCGCTGGAGGGAGCTGGTGGCTGTTTTGTCCTGTGGTCCGGTTTATGGGCCTTAATCACAGGAGTGAAGTGGGCAAAGGAACAGGCCCTCCCTGGGACCACAGCAGCTTCCAACCAGGGGCCCTCACTTGCCCTTGGAGGTGGGTGGACTTGGGCCTCATGCGACCCCGTGCAGGCTCCACGCATGCGCATTTACATCCACCTGCTGCATCCGCGTAGTAGGTGTACCTGCGCGTGCCTTGGCGCGTTTCTCAGAAACTGCCTGTCTCTCTGGGTTTTTTAGCCCATCCCATGTGCTCTGGATTCAGCATGCTTCTCCCTGGTCTGTGGGCTCACACATAGAGTCAAGGCCTGTGATCCCAGGCGTGGTTTCAAACTGAGAGAAAAACATGTGCCCGTGGTTTTCTTGGATTATGTCAGCATGTCCACGTGTGTGATCTGTGTTTCTGCCATGTCTCTGCAGACCTGCGTGCCACATGAAGATACAGGTGTTTCTATGCCAGGCAGGGCACCTGGGGCTCCGCTCTCTTGGTCGGTGAAATGCTTGATCCTAAGGGGGACCTCTAACCCCTCAGCCAAAGGCGGATGCCCAGCCCTCTTTCTCAGCCCTGCCCACTGGTTGAATGCAGGCCTCACCTCCACCCAAGCCGGTTCAGGGAGAAGGCCAGGCGGCCAAGAGTGCAAGTCCGTGGCGGCTCTGATTGCAGGCGGTGGGCTCAACCTCACCTCTACCTTCCTCAGGTGAAATGACCGGGCAGTTTCTGGGACAGAGAAGATCCCTCCCCGTTGTCATCATTTGGGACATATCCAGGTCCCCGTTGGGGCCCGACATCGCAGGCTCAACAATGGAAAGCAGTGACAGTCCGGTTGCTCCGACAGCCAGCGCCAGGCTGAAGGTGGAGGCGCCAGATGGACAAGCCTAACTCCTATCCCAAGATGTCCTGCCCACAGGAACTACCGGTGTGAGCCCAGGACCGGGCTGCTGCTTCCATAGGGCCTCCTGGCAGAGTCCCAGTCCCCTCTCGCCTGGAACACGGGTCTGGCTCAGCTGGACCCCTGGCCAGGATCACACTGGGTCCAGCTGAGCTGGGTCCAGCTCAGGAGCGACAGTTGCTTGGTGGGTGACTTTCGGCATGCCTCCCTTTCTCAGCTGGTAAAAAAGGGGTGGGGGATGATGGCCAACCTTATCCCGAAGCCGCACGCAGCCCTGTGCCAACCCAGACCCTGACTCTCGCTGAGGCTGTGAACGTTTATCTTCTGAAGCCATAGGGAGCCTTAGAAGTCACGCGTCTCAGAATTTGCCCACGCGGAGGCTCCGGCTCAGGAACTCGCAGGTCCCCACCGGCAGGAAGGGCACAGTGGAGGCTGCCCCCACCCCTCGGCCGGGCTCGCTCGCCCTAGCTGAGGGCCTGCGCCCCCACCACCTAGGCTCCTCAGCCAGCAGCCCGGATAGCCACGCCCGGCGGCCTGGAGAGGGGCGGGGCTCAGAGCTCGACTGTGAGGCAGGGTGTGGGCGGGACGCGAGGGCGGAGTCTGACGGCGGGCAGGGGAGGAGTTCTGGCGGCGGGGCGGGGTGGGGGCGGAGCTCGGGCCGCGCGGTTCCGGCCTTGGGGGCGGGGCCGCGGGTGCCGGGTCCCGTTCCGCCGCGCCGTGCCACTCTTCCGGCCCAGCGTTCCATCCGGCGCCGCCACCTTCCGCCCGGCGCCGGCTCTCGGCGCGACGGTCGCCCCGTTCCGTCGTCGTGCTGCCCTCGCGGCGCCGGAGCCCGCAATGTCGGGCCCCAACGGGGACCTGGGCATGCCGGCGGAAGCGGGCGTGGAAGGCGAGGATGACGGCTTCGGGGAAGCAGGTGACCCAGGGGGGCTGCTGGAGCGACCTTTGCTTTCTCAGGGCTGCCTCCTGGAAAGGAGAATCGGGGTCGGACTGGGGACTTGGAAGGGACCGCAGAGCCCTCCCACCCCTCGCTCCTGGGTGGGTTGCAGCTGCGGGCGCTGGCTGGAGGTTCAGGGCGAGCATCAGTGAGTGGGTCCCTGGAAACCGCAGCACTGGAGAACTGCGGGCAACCGGCCCCGTTTTACAGATGGGGAAACTGAGACCGCTTCAGGGTCACTCGCCCTTTTGGCATCTGCTCCAGCCACTTCCTCCAGCCCCTGTGGCGAGGGAAGTTCCTGAAGGGGCTGGGCGAGTGGGCCGTTTTGGCTTAGCAGGAGGGGCTGTCTGGGTGGGCGAACCCGCCCTGCTGAGTCAGCAGCCCCAGCCACCTTTGCTGTGATCTGGAGTCTTGGCGAATGCGACCTGCTTACCGAGCAGCCTGTTGCCTACACAGCGCTGCGGGGGAGGGGGCGGATGGGTGGTGGAGAGAGAAGCATCAGCTCCCCTCTCATCTTTGGGAGCCTCAGTTTCCCCATCTGTAAGGTGAGAATAATAATGTGTCTCCTGCATTGAGAGGTGTCAGGATTAAATGAAAAAACAAATGGAAAATGGTAGGTTCGAAGCATGCAAGTGAGCAGTTATTATTCTCTTTAGTGTAATAAAGATGGGTTTCTCAAGTCGGAAGACAGGACCTCGTAAATGTGAGATAAGTATGGAGTCTGCTTTTTGGTTTGTTTGGATAACAGCTTTATTGAGCTATAATTCACATACTATATAATGTATCCATTTAAATTTTACATGTCAGTGGGTTTTAGGATATTCAGAGTTGTACATCCATCACAGTAGTTTTAGAACACTTTGATCACCCAGGGTCTGCATTTAATAAAAAGGTAGAGGGCCTCCCACAGGGTGGCAAATGGTGGACTGGCCAGTTTTCCTTAGGCACCGCAGGTCAACAGTGGCCAGATGTGTCAAATGGAGCCCACTGCAGTGGTGGGAGTGATCTGGAAAAGCCACTTAAGTGTCACAATGAGTAGATGTTGGCAGGTTCACAGGACTTGGTGCAGTGGGGAGGAGGCTGTCCCAGGCAGATGGCAAAGCTTAGAACTAGGAAGTGCCCTTGACATGGATAAAGCCTGGCCCCAGTGGTGTGGAAACACTCGCCTCCCCCATCCAGCTTCGGGCCTGTGTCTCATGACACAAAATGTGCAGTGTTGCTAATACTCATCTACTAAGTACTTGTCGCGGCCAGACCCTGTCTGAGTTCTTAATGTGTTTGAATCCTTACAACAACCCAGTCCTTATTCCCTTCCCAAAAGATGCAGTCACTTGCTGGGGCAGAGCAGAGCTGGGATGAAACCCGTGTGCCCCTGCTCTAAATCTTGGCTATGCCACCAACCAGCTGGAGGATCCTGGGTAGGTCCCTTCCTTCTTGGGCCTCGGTTTCCCCATCTGTACCACAAGGGGGTTGGACTCTTAAGATCCAGCAGAGACTTTACAGGACTCTGTCCTCTGGGAGGTGTGCCAGCTCTGGGTGATGGTGGTTCCCCACCCCCCCACCCCCCCGAAGGCAGACACACTTGCACCCATATTCCAGACACACTCCTCCAGCCCTGGCCTTTTCCAAACACTGCCAGCTGCTTCCCCTCTGTCCCAAGCTGGCACCTGAGCGTATCTGAGTCATGGGCTGGCTCAGAACTGGGTCCGCAGTGGGCACAGGCCCAGCCCTTGGATCCTAAGGGACATTGTGTTGCTGAGAGGCAGGTCAGGAGTGGCCATGGAGGAGGGAGTGATGGTTTCTGGTGGACACCAGGGAAGGCTTCTTAGAAGAGGCGTTTTGAGCTGGTCCTTGAATAGCTGTTGTGGTTGAGGCATTCTGAGTGGCAGAGACAGGTGAGCAAAGGCAGAAAGGCTAGAAAGTCAGAGGCTTCATTCATTCATGCATTCATTCATTCATTCAACAAGTGCTTATAGTGTGGCAATGAGGGCGTCAGGGGAACAGCAGTGAACACAAGAGCATTCCCCCTCTCAAGAGCTCTGCAGTCTGGTCGGGGAGACACAGCAGCACACGTAGCAGTCAGGCCAGAGGTGAAGGAGGGCAGTGGAGGCATGTGGAGGGGTCAGACATAGAGGCTTGATCCCGTCTGGGGCATTGGGAGGTCTCTCTGTGGCAACACCCATGCTAAGACTTGAAGGAGGAGAGGGGGAGGGAAGCAAGACAGGAGAAGGACGCCCTGCAGGCAGAGGCAACAGCAGCATGTTTTAGGGGCCCCGAGGTGGGCAAAAGCGGGTGAGGAAAGGGTGAGGAAAGGAAAGGGTATGGGAGACGGGGCTAGAGAGGGGGAGGGGCCTTGGGGCTTGGGAGGTTCTTTTCCCTCAGGGCAGAGGGAGCCTCAGAAGGGCTGGAGAGTAGAGCCTGCCTGGGGACTGGGGCTTTGATTGCCCGACTCTGATTGCCGACTCGGGAAGGTGGGCCCTGGCCTCCAGGCAGCTGATGTAGGAGGTGGAGAGAAAGAAAACTGGCATTGGCAGGACAGTGTCTGGCAGACCTCCCCCCGACCACCCTAACCATAGAAAAAAGGATGGTGCACTAAGGTATTATGTCCCCAAAGCCTTTCACTTTTGGCATCCACCCATTTTCCTGACGGTGACACCGAGGCTCAGGAAGGAACAGGGACTTGCCCAAAAGCCCTTTTGTCCCCCAGGTTGGGACACAGTGTGGGTGGGGACGTTGGTGAGCCCCGAGGAGACACAGAACCTTGGCTCTCTTTTGCCTTCCTCCCAGAATATGCTGCCATCAACTCCATGTTGGACCAGATCAACTCCTGTTTGGACCATTTGGAGGAGAAGAACGACCACCTCCACGCCCGCCTCCAGGAGCTGCTTGAGTCCAACCGGCAGACGCGCCTTGAGTTCCAGCAGCAGCTCGGGGAGGCTCCTAGCGATGCCAGTCCCTAGGCTCTGGGAGCCTCCAACCAGCCCCAACCCTGTCTTCCTGGGCTAGGCTGTGGCCTGGGCACTCACCACCTGGCTTAGATACCTTCTTAAGGGCGGGTCTGCAGGTCCCTCTAGTAGGTCTGCCTGCCTGGGCCACCCTTCTGGTACTTTGGCATGCCTGGGCCAGCCCCCAACACCTGACGTCCCCTCCTGGGGTCAGGTGTGGGCCTGCGACCCACCCACCTTGCCTGCCTGCCCAATTCCAGGACACTCCCCACTCTGCCCAGGCCTTGAGCATCCACATTAAATGGGTCTCCAACATCACTGTGCCTCTCCTCTGTATCCTGGGGTGAGGACCCCACTGGCCACCAGCGGTGAACGGGTCAGTGGAGGCATTCCAGGCACTGATCATACACTGATGGCTCACGGGCCTGCTGGTAGGCCTGGGGTTCTTGGCTTTCTTGTATTTCTGGACACAGAGGGTACAGGTGAGGCAGGGCTTCCTCTCCACCTGGTGCACTGCCTCCTCAGCCCAGCCCGTCAGACACGCTGTGTGACCCAATATGATACACTCAGCTTCTCTGGGTACTAGGGCCTTTCACTCAGCCAGCCAACAGCAATTCATGCTGTGTAACCTTGGCCATCATCCTCTTGCTCCTGGCCTCAGTCTTCTCCACTGGCCAATAACAGGGTTGGTCTGGCTGTCTATCTCTAAGGGTCATTCCAAATGGGGAAATAGCCCATGGAAAGAGCCAGCTCAGCCTCGGCCCCCGTTCACAGATGATTCATCTTAGGGTTGCCTGACAAGGGGGGGGACCAGAGGAGTGGGGAGGGTCCCCACTCCTGCACTTAAGCTCCCACAGGGTTCAGGTGGACAGAAAGGCCAGCACAGAGCCAGAGCTCAGGCCCAGGACCAGTTGTATGACCTTCAGCAAGTCACTTGACCTTGCTAGGCCTCTTCACCTGTTTCTTCACTTGTAATTTGGAGATAACAATAAGACCTGCCCCCTAGGGTCCGACTCTGAAGGCTGAGGCAGATCTAAGTTGAAGGTGCCTTCCCTAGCCCTGACAACCTCATCAAGAGGGAAGCAGACTCTGGGGGAGGTGAAGTGCCTTGTGACCTCAGAGTCCCTGGTTAGAGAGCCCGTCTTTGGCCTTCCAGCTCAGCCACCACACCCTGCCCAAAGAGGGTGGGTTCTGGCTGAGAGCTGGCAGGGTTGCCCCCTCACCCTGTCCACCCAGACAGAAAGGCTGGTGGGCCCTGTACAGCCAAACTACCTTCTTTTATTAGATTTTCAGTAAAAACACCAACCATGTCAAAATTGCCACACAGACTTCTAAAAAGCAAAGCAGACCTAGACCCAGACGGGATGGGCATGAGGAGCTCCCTCTATCAGGTTTTGAGGCGGGTTGAACGCCGGGGAAGTGGGGGAGGAGGGGGTTGGGCTGTCACCTTGCTGGGGGTTTTAGCTGTGTCCTGGGTGCTGGGCTGGGTGGGCGCACGGCCACCAGAAGTGAACAAAGCAGTCAGGGCGTTCCGGGCGTTGATTGCACACCGGCGGCTCACGGGCCTGCTGGTAGGGCTGGGGTTCTTGGCCTTCTTGTATTTCTGGACACAGAGGGTGCAGATGAGGCAGGGCTGCCTCCCCACTAGGTACGCTCCCTGCCAGCGGCTGCCTCCCCAGCCCGGCTGACGCTGCAGCGGACACACTGTGTGATGCTATGAGATGTCCTCAGCCTCCCCGTGCCAGAGCTCTGGAGCTAACAGCCTGGCCCTCGGCATCGCACCCCACCCCCCGCCCCCCGCCAGGACAGCAGAAAGAGCTGGGCACTACCCCTGTTCTGATTCCCTCTGTGGGCGGGGCCTTCTGTTGGGGGGTTGTGCCCCAGGGCTGAGGCCTTACCCATCAGCCAGGGCGGGTGGGGCAGGAAGCCTGGCTCACCTGCAGGTTCTCGAAGTGGGCCAAGGACTTGCAGTGGGAGAGCTGTGCCCCCGAGTTGCTGTGGTAGAACTTGTGGCAGATGCGGCAAATGTACCCCATCACGGGCACCAGGAAGTCCACACCTGTAGGACGGCAGCATCTGTGCACTCGTCCCTCCAGGCCAACCCGTGTCCCGCCCTCCCTAGGGGCCCATGTGCTCACCCAGCCTCTGAGTGGGACGAGGGGAGGCGGGGCCAGGGCTTGGGTCTTACCGTATGCAGTACTGGGGCTATAGGTCTCTGAGCCTTTCCACTCCTCTATGGATATATCTCTGGACCTCACCTGGAAATAGGCAAGTGTGGGCCTCAGTTCTGACTTCCCTGAGCTCTTCGACACCACTCCCTTGATCCCCAGGAGGATGATCCCCAGGAGGTTGTGGGTGGCATTCTCTGAGCCTTTGCACATGCCTGTCCTGCCAGAGTGCCCTTCCCGACCTATACTTTTTTGGGTTCAGCTCCATCAGTCCCCTCCTCCAGGAAGCCCTCCATAATCCATGCCAGGTGTGCCCGACACATCACAAGTGTCGTCTCTGAACTCCGTAACAACCTTCTACACTTCGCTCATTTTACAGAAGAGGAAACAGGTCCAGGCACAGTAGCTCACTGGCCCAGGGTTTACGGAGGAGCAGCGTATTTAACCCTGGTGGGCCCCAGGCCCTCGTGACATTTCTAACCACGAGCCCCCTGCCAGCTTCCCGAATTCCTATCTGATGTTGCAGTGACCTGCTCAGGTGACTAAGGACCCCTCCTCCTACCTACCAGACATGAGCCCCTTAGCAGAGGAAACGGAGGGGGGGGGCGGGGGGGGGTTGCTCAGAGAAGGCGAGGGGCTTGCCTGAGGTCATACCACGGCCAACTGCTGAGTAACAAAGCGATCTCACATCAAACCTGCATAGGGCTGGAGGCCACCCTTGCGACACTCCATCCACAGCCCCTCCACGATGCCCCTTTGCCTGGCTCCCCACCCCCCCACCACCCCCGGACTACAAGGGCAAGCTCTGGGAGGGCAGGGCCAGGCCTTAATCCCCATGTATCCCCACATCAAGCACCAGGGCGTGGCTCAGAGGAGCTGCGGTGTTAGGAGCACAGGCTCTGGCATCTCACTTCCCAACATCCAAGTGGGTGGGTCTCTGCCAGGAAAGTGCTTGGTACATAACTGGCACACGGTAACTGCTCAAAAAGTGTCGTCTGCTATGGGTGTCATCGTCATCATCACCTTATGCTGACTCTTCTGTGTCCCCTGCATAGTTCCCTCCGTGCCCTTATTGGCCTAAGATGCCCTTTCCCTTCCTCAGTGCAGGTCAAAATTTCAGCCAGATTTTGAGGTCCTCACCCATGTAACCGGCCGCCCTGCAGTCATCGTGATGTGTGTTTATACCTAGCCATACGGAATACAGTCCTATTTGTACGAAATTGTGGCACCCGTTAGTGCCTACAAATGTCAGCACTGTGCCCCCTGGCCCCGGGAGGTGGGGCGAGGTCCCGCCTGGGCTGGGAGCCCAGCCTCCAGCCTGCCTCCCACCCCACCTCGCCCCCCAAGTACCTGCTTGCAGAATTCTTCCTCAACCTCGATCTCTTCTTCTTCATCCTCCTCCTCCTCCTCCTCTTCTTCATCGCCCTCAAAGCAGCCCACAGCGTCCACCGTGATGAAGTGGTCCTCATCTTGACCGGCGATCTCCTTCTCAAGCATCTTCAGCTGCCCAGGAGAGTGGGCCAGGGCTCAGGTCAGCTCTGGGCAGCCTAAGCGCCACACCCCACCCACCCCACAACTCTGAGCGTCCCAATCCCTCCAGACCTGGTATGCGTTCAGGCTGGGAAAAACCTCAACTTGCTGTGTGGCCCTGGCCAAGGCTCTGTACCTCTCTGGGCCCATGTCCTGTGAGGGAGCTGGGGTTACCTCCTTGGCTTTGTCCTTATGCCCCTGGGACTTCACATGCTCCACAAACTTGCGGGGGGTCTTGAAATAGCGGTTGCAAACAGTGCAGTAAGGTCGCAGGGATTGCTTGGCAATCTGGGGAAAGAAGGCAGGCCGAGTGGGTGGCAGGCAGTGTCCCCGGGTGCAGCCAGGCTGTGCCCAGTGAGATCTCATCTCCCACCCGCAGACTGCCACATCTGTAACCAGCTGGCTGTGCCCCGCCCCTTTACCAGAACATGGGCAAACATATCCACTCCCTGTGCTGTTGGCTACAAGACGGGATGGCAGATGGCAACAGGACAGAGAGAAGACGAGCCGGGGAGAGAGAGTAGCCGCCAAGAGGACCCCACCAGCCCCGTGGCTGAATGACAGGATGAGATGGTGCTTCACCCACTTGGAAAAATGGAGAAACTGAAGCCCAAAGAGGAAACATCGAGAAGCCACGCTTCTGAGTTATGACCATCCAGAGATAAAGAGTGCAATTGTCTTTCCGTCCCCAACCTCGGCTCCCTCCTTCCCAACCCTGGGCTTGGAGATAGATGTGTGGGTACCTTCGCAGCACACAGGCCCTCATACCTTGTGGTCCTGAGTCCTGCGGTGCTGGATCAGGTCCCCCATGTAGTAGACCTGGCAGGTGTTACACCAACGCCTCGGCGGGGGCTCTCTGAGTGACGGCAACCAAAACAAGTATATACAGTGGGATGCTGTCCTTGTTGGAAAGACAGCCGCTCTCCCAAGATGCTCCCCATAAATGTAATGCAGTTCCAACAGGAGCTTTTTTAGAAACTTATCAACGGTTCTGAGATTCATCTGGAAGAATCCTTAAACAAGAATAATAACCAAGGAGGAAGGAGAGGCAGCCAGTCTGAAGGACTGGCCTCAGGGGGCCAGGTCAGGCTTCAAGGGGTGACGTCATCAGGAGACAGTTCAGTGAATCTCCCGCACCTAAAGCCTGTTAACAGACGGGCCACATCCTTCTGCTTTTCTTGTGTCACGAGATCCCAAGCTCATTCTGCACGTGGCAGTTTTGAACCTGTTCTAACCTGATGTTGCATCCTACCTGCTTCCTCGTTCTCATGAATTCCCTGCCGTTGTCCTGTTTATTAGAAGCACTCCACCAAGTGGACAAGCCTGATCTAACTAATCCCGCAGGTTTCGATACTCTAGAAAGTTTCCAATTAAAATCTGTCACCATTACATTACTCTGCAAGGAACATCTTTGTGAGTCATCTTTCTCCTGTATTTATGATTATTTCACCTAAGTATAATTCCTAGGTCCGCAAGCAGGGGGAGGTTTAAAGGTCAAGAACATACTGCACAACCACGTAGGGAAGTTCTTCTCAAAGAAGCACCTAACAGAGACACCGCTGCCTCTGGAGAGAGGGTTCCGTCACCCAGAGCGTGCGGACAGGGAGCTCCAAGCTGTGACCCTCTGTAAGCGCTCAAGGCTGAGTCCCTAACCACTGCCTCGGGGACTGTCCAGCCTGTGAAGGAGTTTGGTTCGGCCTCCATAGGCTTTGTTTCATCTTGATTCTGAGCTAGCTGCTAACATTTTGAAATTGGGAGATTTCACATACAAAGCTGGGTTTCTAGATTCTCTGGAACAATTAGGAGACCTGGGGCTGTGGGGCAGCTGTTCTGTGACAGAGCCCATGTCCCCCAGCATGGCCTGAGGCAGTGCCTACCTGCTTCCCCCCCCCCCCCCCCGCCCCTCCAGCCCCCCAGCAGGCCTCCATGACTGCCCACAGGGTGTTGAAAGGTCTTGTACCTTCCACCAGGCCTTCTTAGCCCAAGAGCTAGTTTTGGACTCCAGGAGGGCACATATTTTGGGTCAACGAAGCCCCTATGGCAATGAAAAAGGGGTGGCACAGTGTAGCTGTAACCTCAGGCCACAAGGTGACGATCCTCACCAATGTGTGTCCCCACCCCCCCACCCCCCCAGCTGGGGTCAGCACATATGCCGGAGAAGCAGGGCTCTGTGCCACAACCCACTTCCTTCCCATGTGGGTGGTCCCATTGTTCCTGCCTGGATGGAGCCTTAAGAGACCATCTAGTTCATGAATTCTTACATTGCATCCTTCACCAGGCCATTTTACAGATGAGGAAAACTGAGGCCCGAGGCTAAACCATTAACGGTGCGGAGAGGCCTCTGGCAGAGGGCAATGTTTAACCCAAAGGCGGACCTTGAAGATGGCAGACTCAGGGCCCTTCCCAGCCGCGCCTGGCCTGCAAGACTGTCTACCCCCCAGTACAGAGCCTCCAAGATCCCCCACTCACTCGTCCTCTCTCTCCAGGACATCCCGGGGCACGGGCAGCAGGGACAGGAGGCAGGCTTGGCTCATGTGCTGGATCTCCCCCAGACGCTGCTGGTGCTGGGCCCCCGCCATGTGGTCCTGGAACTCCTGTAGCCAGCAGAGCGAAGGATGGGCCTGAAGAACGAGCCCCGGAACAGCGGGCAAGGGTGGAGGAGGAGGCCTCCAACCTCGGCTTCATGGCCACCCCGCCGCTGCCGAAGCCGTCTCTCTTACAACAGCCTCATGGGGGCCACAGGAGGATGGTGAACTGAGACACCAAGTGGGCACAGAGCAGCCGGAGCTTCTGCTCCTTCCGGAGACTGTGTGGGCCCCTCAAAGGCAGGGAGCAGTCCGATTAACCTCCGGATCCCATGGCTCTGCTCCGGATGACAGAGGTAGCAATAGCAAGGGTAATAATAATTATTGTTATTATGACGAGCCGAAGGCTGTTATTAATGTGCTGCTCGCTCCAGGGGGCACTTGGGGCTCGTGATTTCAATGTCAGGTCACTGAATCCTTGGAACCTCCGGGTGAGGTGGGTTCTAAGCATTTCTTCATCTGATGCATGAGGAAATGGGAGTCACAAAGAGGAGAATTCACCTTCTGAGGTCCACACGGCTAGTCAGGGCTGATTTATACCCGGTCTGCCGGACTCTAAATTCCTAACTTCTTGGCTGGTCAGGAACTGTTTTCAGGGCAAACGCACAGCTGCCCTGGATGGTGCTCACGGGGCCCTTGTGGCCACTCAGGCGCCACGGGGAGGCCTGGGCATCCGCCAGAGACACCCTCCACTCTGCCCACCGGCCCTCCCCCCCGTGCCGGGGCCTGGCTGGCAGGTACCTGCTGGCTGCTGCAGCTGGCCTTGCAAAGGTAGCAGAAGAACTGGAGGGTCTGCTTCGAGGCTGTGCTGGCGGAGGCAGGGGTGGCGGAGGCGGAGTCGCCCGCGCGGGGCACGGGCGTGAGGGGGACTGTGCTGAAGGCCCGGCTGTCACTGCTCTGCAGGATGGTGACCTTCAGGGAGCCCCCGGCACCCCACACCTGCACCGGGAACAGGGGCAGAGCTACCGCCAGCTGGGCACCTACGGTGGGCCAGGCCCTGTGCTAAACACCCGCGGGCAGGGTCTTACTGGGCCCTCCTGACAGCCCGCTTCACAGACGGGGACACTGAGGCACTGAGCACCAGGCTCACAGAGCTAGGCAGTACGACAGCCGGGACTCAAACCCAAGCCCACCCAACTGTGAAGTCCACCCCACCCCCCCCCCCACGTGACAGACGGAGACGTGGAGACACCAGGAAGGGAACGGGTTTGGCCACGATCACACCAGGAGGCAGAGCTGGGACCCAGACGGCATGCATAGGCCTGCCCTCTGTGTTCTCTCCACTAGAGCAGTGCTCCCCCGTCAGGGACCAAGGGCTCTATTCCAGGGATGAACACGTTGGAAGGGACTTGTCACCAAAAGTACCTCTAGTTCTTCAGAGCAAAGGCATGTGAAGGCAGCACACCACATAGGAGCTTGACGACCCTCCATCAAACCCACGGCCCCGGCAGAGGGCGGCTGTCACCTTTCACGGGTGGGGAAACACAAGGGGTCCTCCCGCCGCCGGGCCCCGCGGTAAGCACACAGCCACGGTAGCGTATCTACCCACCCCTAGCATCTCTCTTGCCCTTTTTTCACATTCTCCCACATCCAGACCGCTGGTCAACTCCTCCTGGCTCTCCACGCTGACCTGGGAGCCTCCTGGCTCTGGCGAGGCCTCCTTCAGGCCTGAAATGACAGAGGGGTCCATCTCCCACCCAGGCCCAAAGAGATCCGGGCCTGAGAGCCACCGTTTCTACCCACAGCCAGGACCTTGAAGCCTCTGGTGGAGACAATGCCAGGGGAAGGGCAAAGGGTCCAGGCCGAACTGTCCCATCACGGGGCAACTGGGAGCCAGTGCTCACTTACCTGCTCCGGCGTCTCTCGGATCTGGTGGTGTCTCCGCCACCGTGGAACGAACCGGAACCGGTGCTTGCTCCGACGCTGGCATGGACACCTGCGGCCAGGTCTGAGGCTGCCCCTCAGTCCGGTCAGGGGGCTGCACGGGAGGCTGTCCTGGTGGCTGCTCTGGTGGCTGGACCTGAGGATATGTCTGCGTCTGGGCCAGCTGCTGCGGCTGCGCCTGCCCAGGGGGCTGGGGATGTGCCTGGCGCTGCACCTGTTTCTGTGGCTCAGCCTCCTTCTGCACCTGCTGCGGCTGCTCCTGCTGCGGCACCAAGTGGTCTGGAGAGGTCTGCGTCTGTGCCTGTTTCTGCAGTTTGGGCCGTGCCTGGGTGTCCCCTGGAGGCGGGGGTGGCGGCGGCTGCGTCTGCGTCTGAGGCTGCACTTGGGCCTGGATCTGCAGAACCCGCGGCTGGAATCGTGGCAGCACTCGGGCTTCCGGCGGCTCAGGCAGCAGCTCAGGCGTCTGGGTCTGCTTCGGTGCCGTGGTCCGGGCCTGAGGCTGGACTTTCGCCTGCAGCTGCCCAGGGGCCCCCTTCTCTGTGGGCAACTCCGAGCTAGGGAGGATTGAAAGAGATCTTCCGATGTCTCCCAGTTGGCCCCAGGGGCTCCTCAAAAAGGCCAAGACCCACGTTCAGTCCTAGTTTTATAGCACGTGCGAGCCCGAGCCGGGCATTTGGCCGCGCCCCTCCGGCTCTCCAGGCCCCAGTTGTACCTAAATAAATGGGCAGGATCACTCGCCCCCGCCTCCCACCACCTGCTATTATGTATCCAAGGCCCTGCAAAGCCGCCCATCCTCCGCCCACTCTGAGGACCCAGATGCACATGTTCACCTCTCCGAACTGGCCACCAGGTGACTCAGGCCCAGTGAAGATACCGGAGACTCTCTGGCCTGGGGTCTTCCCAAGTAAGATGCAGAATTGGGTTTGACCTTCCTCCAAGCCAAAGGTCAAGGCCCTTTCCTTGTTCCAGCTCTCTATAAAGGGTCCTGGCCGTCAGCTACACCCACCCCCGGGCTTTGCAAGAATGAGAGTACAGGGCCCCTGGGCCCAGGGAAGGTTTTCAGCATGGGTTACCTCTTTGACCTCTTAGCCGGTGGCTCCGATGCCTCACAAGACTCGGGCTCAGGTGCTACAGTATGTTTCTCTTTTGCGATGCCATCTGGGCAGGGTGGGGAATCTTGGTCTGGAACGGGGGGCAGATGAGTGACCGCCAATGCCATGAGCAGCACAAACTAGGAGCTCCCCCCTCGAGGTGGGGCCTGGGCTCGCCCCACACCAAGATCCCTGCCTCCCAGGTCTGCCTCCATCACTGACCCCTGCACCCGCCTGCCCCAACCTGTGTCCCACCCAGAGGGCTAGCAGCCTCCCTCCCTTACCTTCTGGTGTGTCTGTTCGGGACTCGACAACTTCCTCAGACCCCTCTGGGGGGTCTGACTTGTCTTCCACGGGCACCGTCTGGGAAGAAGAATCCTGCTTCCTTTCAGAAACTGTTTTTGACACCGTCCACCCACCCTCGTAAGCAACCCCCTGGCCCAAGAGCAGCTTCAACAGTCCCGCAGGGGATGAAGAGCTGCCCAGAGACGATCCTCAGCACCCCAGGAATCCTGTGTAGGCTACCTGGCTGTTAACCCAGATTTGGGGGATACAGAGCCCCCTCCTGGCGGGCCCATGGTGCTGCCTGACTTCCCAACCACCTTCTCCACAAAGCAGCCAGAAGGGTCCTTCTAACACGCAAACCTGATCATGTCTTTTGTCTCTTTCAGGCTGAAACCCTCCTGTGACTCCTCCGACTCTAGAGTATTCCTTCCTCACCCAAGCTGACCCAATCTGCCCTCTGCCCCTACGCCCCCGCCTCCAGCCAACTCCCCACTGGCCTCCTCGCCCTCTCTACGTCCACCCTGGCCTTCTCTCTGGTTCCCCAAGGTCCTAGGTCTCTCCCTGCCCCAGGGCTTCACTCAGAGCCTCAGAGGTACTTCTTGCGGGAAGCCCTCCTGACCCCAGAGTAGATAGACCCTTAACGCAGGCCCAGAGGACCTTGGGCTTCCTTTATGTGGCATTTGCCACAATGTGAATTAACTGGTGGGAACATTATTTGCATTCACGTCTTACCACTGCTAACACCCTCCTCCCCAGGCTAAGACCTCCAAGGAGGGTCAGGCCAGTCACACCATCTGTACCACTGGGGCTCCTACCAGACTTACAGATGTTTGCTAAATAAATGCACAGCTCCAGCTGGTCCTGGGCACTCCAGTTAGTCCCAGGAGCCTGCCCACAGCCTCTGTCCCTCCTCCTAAGCCCGAGGAACCAGCGCTGAGTGGAAACATGCAGCCCATCAGGACTCCATGCCCTTCAGAACTACCTGCCTCTCACCCTGCATGACACGGGCCCTACTGTTCTGTAAGGCTCTGGGTCTGTCTTGACAGCTGTGCAGCATGGGGCAGCCTCCACCATACTCCCTGAGCCTCAGCTTTCCCATATGCAAAATGGGTGGGGGAGAACACCGGACAAGACCATGTTAGGAGGGGCCCAATGGGCAGGTTGGAGGCCAGGACCGCTCTCTGGAGGGAAATGCCTCACTTCCAGATGTGGGCCGGCCTGAGAGCAGCCCAGAAAGGGCAATGTCATCCCTGCCCCCTGGAATGCTCTCAGAAGGGTGCCATGTGCGAGGGGCTGCCGGGACATTCAGGGACACGACAGTCCCAGAGAAGCTATTCCCTCGACTCTT
Organism: Prionailurus bengalensis; assembly: GCF_016509475.1. Classification (NCBI taxonomy): domain Eukaryota; kingdom Metazoa; phylum Chordata; class Mammalia; order Carnivora; family Felidae; genus Prionailurus; species Prionailurus bengalensis. The sequence continues at coordinate 86,957,739 of NC_057359.1, forward strand.
TCTGCTTCTGTCAAGGACTGACTCTGCTTATGTCAGGGTGAGCCTCCTTCTAATGCCTTGCACCCTCTTCAAGGCCCAAGGAGGTGACGGTGCAGCTCCAGAACCTTCCAATGACAACACTGTAGAGTTTAGGGTCCTGTAATGTTGTTTTACCCTTTCCTCTCTTTCACTTCTGTGTACAGCAATTCTTTTGGACTGCTTTTGAAATTTCAGGTAGTGACATCATGTTTCCTTGCTAAATAAATGTAACTGAGGAGAAGCGAATTCATTTAAAGCTCAGCTACGACAGTTAGTAACCCCTGGCCGCGGGTGCCTGGCTTTTGAGTTTTCCAAAGGTAGCAAGCCAAATGGAGATACATGCCAGAATTTGGAGACTCGGTACAAAATAAAAAGGAATGCAAAACGCCTCATTCGCATCTTAAAATATTGATTGAAGGTTGAAGTTGTCATGTTTTTTACGCATGAAGTTAACTCAAATCTTACCGAAATTCATCTCACTGGTTTCTTTTTACTTTGTTAATGTGATGGCTAAGGAAATTTAAATTCCATTTATGCCTCATGTTTTATTTCTATAGGGTGGCGCTGGTTTACCGAGAACTGTGACAGGACACTTAATACAAATACAGTGTTATGGGTCATTTGTATCTCCGTGTGTTTACAAAGAGAGAAATACCAGGTAAACAACAGGATTGGTGGCGTTTGGACGTGGCAAAAGTCCCATCAGAGAGTCACAAAGATCTGAAATTTGGGAAACACTAGACAAGTCCAACTCACTAACCCCTTCCCCCTTTTTACAGATGGGGAAACCGAGGACAAAAAGGGATGTGACCTGCCCAAAGGCCCAGTGTGTGCCAGAGGGGGTGGAGTTAGGCTGGTACCAGGTATGACCTTCCCACACCCATCCCCACCTGCTGCGCCCCAGCCATCACTCACCTTACGATTGGGGGTGGTGGAGGAGGGGGTGCGGGACTGTTTCTGGGGAGTCCGCCCTGAAAGGTTGATCTGGGAGGGGTTTATGGGGACCCCAACAGGAGGGGCCCCCAGCAAGGACTGCCGAGTGGCCTGGGGAAAGAACTGCTGTAGGTTTGGGGTGGCCAGCTGGGGGACCGTGAGGCTGGGGCCCGTCAGGTTCGGGGTTGGCAGGTTGTAGCCACGGAGGTTACCTGCAGGCAGGAAGAGGGGAGAAGAGGTTAACAACATGGTTGGACGGTAGAGGCCAGGGTCAGGCATCAGCCCCCCAAAGCATCACGGAAACAACACAGACCACTTGAAAGGGAACCCTTCCCATACAAGGGCAGCCAGGGGAGGGAGATGAGAGCCAGAGGCCCACCCCCACCTTGGGCATTAATGGTGAAGGGGCCTTAGGGCTGGTTTCCTGCTCCAGCTGAGGAGGAGAGAGGCACTGCCTTCTCCCTCTCCAGATGCCTCCCTGGTCCCCGGCTGCCTCCCTGGGCATGCTCCCAGTGCATTCCCAGCAACCCCACTCACCCGCAGGCATGCTTTAGGGTACACCTTAAGGCATGCGACAGACCCAGCACAGGACCCATAGGGAGAACCAGCAAGTTGACTGACTGGTCCCTGGAATAATAACACACTCTCCTACCCCCATCCCTCTACCCCTTCATCAAAAGTCTACTGGGAACCAGGCACTTGCTAAGCACTTTGCACGCGCGGCCTCCGTCACTGGGCCCAGCCACCATCAGGGTAGGTATTAAGATCTCTACTAATGACAAAACAGACGCAAAGCAGAGATGTAACTTGCCCAAGATCTCTGCACATTCTGCCTTTGCCCCTCCCCATGCTGCCTAAACCCTTCTGTAGCTCCCTGCTGCTTGGAGAGAAGCCCATTCCTCACCTTGCAGGGTCTGGCCCTGCCCTCCTCCCAGACCTCCTTTCTTGCCCTCCTCCCCACACACGTACCCACTACATTTCAGCCACAGGCTTCTGTGCATTACCTCAACAGGCCTGGTTTCTTCCCGCCTCTGGGCCTTTGCACGTGCCATTCCTTCTGCCTGAGCTGTTCGGCGCCCACTACCTCCTGGTCATCCTTCAGGCCTCCCTTTAGGTGTTTATCCTCTGAGAGACCTTCCCACATTTTCCCTGTGTCCCCAGAGGCAGACTTCCTTCCCTGTTCTAGAACCAGCTGCACAATTTCCTTGTCTGCTTCCCATTGCCCACCACCCAACCACACTGGGAACTCCTTAAGGGCAGGCACCTCATCTGACTCAGAGGCCCCGTGCTCAGGAAGTGTTTGAGCCATAAAAGACACTTCAAATCCTTGCCCCAAAGCCGGGACAGGAAGCACAGGATTGAAAGCGTGGGTCAGATGTGCTGTAAGAGCTAGTTCGAGTCCTACAGCCCAAGCTCTGTGGCCTAGAGCAAATCATTTCCCTCTTCTTAGCCTCAGTTCCCTCATCTGTACAATGGGATAATAATAGTGCCTGATTCACTGTTTTATGAGGATTCAATGACATATGTGAGTGTGCCTAGTATAGAGTCGGCGTTCAGCTAACATTAAAACAAATACATGTACACATATGTGCAGAGAGCCAACCGGCTCTTAAAAACAGTAAGATCAAGAGATCTAAAAGATCTAAAAGAAAAATGGACAAAGGACATGGACAAGTCACAAAAAGAAATATGAATGTTGAAACAGACAAATATAAAACGTTTGGCTACACTAACACTCCAAGAAATGTAAACTGAAAGATTAATGATATAGCTTTTTTGCCAACCAAGTTAGTAAGTTGTATGCGTGTATACATATATATATATATATATATAAAAAGCATATAATACCCAAGGTTGCCGTGGGCATGGTGAGACCGACACTGTCAGACGTGGCTGGTGGCATTGCAAACTGGTCCAGTCCTTGGGGAAAGCAAGTTGGCAATACTTATCAAGAGCCATAAAACATCCATCCCCCGACCCAGTCATCCACTTTTGGGAATCCACTCTACGAAAATAGTCTCAAACGTGATATTCATCCCAGGGTTATTTAAAACAGAAAAAAAAAAAAAGAAGAAGAAGAATACGGGGGAAAAAGGGGGGGAAAAAAGGAAGCAGCTGAGTGTAGGTACGCAAGAGCAAAACAAAACAGCTGTTAAAAAATAATCTTTACGGAGACTGTCAAATCATCTGGTAAATGACCAAGTCATTCTACTCCATGAAAAAGAAACAAGATGTAGCTTTTCACTTACATCAATAACCAACCACAATCATACACAAATTCCCAAGTTTGTGCCTAGAAAAAAATTGGGAGGAAATACACCAAAATCTTCACGGGTGTTTTTTATTGTTGTTGCTATTGTTGTTTTCCTTCAGGAGGTGAGTGAGTCTATCTATGACAATTTGGGTTTTCTTGTCCTCTCAAAAATTTGTTTTCACTTTTCTTTGAGGAGTGTGACTTTTTAAATGGGAAAGAAAAGGGGGGATACATACATCGTGGGTCCCTGTGTGTGGTTTTCTCTCTCCAACTATCCATTGATCCTTTGTCAATCAGCTCCAGGACCATCCCCGCCTACGTGGCAGGGCTGAAGAGTGACAGCCACCACATCTTCTGACCTGGCAGCATACCCAGCTGGATGGCAGGATGGCCTGGTGTCTAAGAACATGGCTCTGGGCTCTAATTCTCCCTCTAATCCACATCTACTCCCTGGGTGACCATGGGCACATGATGCCTCTCTAGGTCTCAGTTTTTTCATCTGTAAAATGGGATCATGGTATCTCCCTCCCAGGGTTGTCAGCAGAGTCAAGGAATTGTGTATGTAAAGGTCTCAGCACAGTGCCCCGCCCAGAAGGACCACCCAGCAAGCCACAGCTTCCATCTGGGAGGGGCTGGGTCTGAACCTGAGCTGGCCGCAGGTCGCTGGGCTCCTAAGATTACTCCCAAAGGGGCTGAAGTATCTGAAGCAGCATCTTAGAAGGAAGAGCTGAGAGACTGCTCTCCACATGGGGAAACTGAGACAAGGGCACCGGCTTAATACACAGGGCTAGAGACGCCCATTCAGAGACCCAGGGGGTCAGGAGCCTCAGGCCTTAATCTAGCTGTGTGATCCAGCACAAATGACTTCCCCCATCTCTGGACCTCCGCTTCCTCATCTATCAAATGGGCCGTGGGGGCAGGGGGCGGGGTGTCAAAATAGACCTTTTCACCCATCATTTCCTCTAATCTGAATGTGAGTGAGGGGTGCTGAAGACAGCCCACAGAGTCAGCACCATGGCCAAGGGCACACCTCGGTGATCAGCATAGACCGGCATCCAGCTGAGCAACTTTGGGACTTCCACCTCCGGGAGCCTCAATGTCCTCATCGGCAAACGAGGACGCTGAGAGTAGCTCTCTCTCAGAGTTGCCGTGTGGATCTGGGGGAGATTTAGCGCAAAAGGGGGATGCTAGGGCACCACCACTAAGATGCAGTGAGAAGGGGCCAGTAGCTATACCTTGCAACTGCTGCAGAAGCAAAGCTCTCTGTAGCACAGAGCCGTTGAGGAGGGAGGCGGGGCTGGCGCCTTGGAGGTTCAGGAGCTGCTGCTGTGGCTGCTGTTGGGGCAGCCCCCTGTGTGTTGGGAGGGGCTGTCAGAGGGCTTCGGGAGAGTCGGAGCCTCCCTCTTCCCTCACCTCCATCCTCTGCCCCCTCTCTACGGCAGACAGAGGAACCTCTTAGGGTGGGAACTGGTGGCTCCCAGGACTGAAACGGGGACGACCCCGGGGCGAAAGGACTGGGATGGGGTCTCCGCCACAGGGATCTGAGCGGCGGGACTGAAGCCGCCCACCCCTCCGGAGGGGAACTCACCTGCTGACGGCCATGGGCAGAGGGGGCTGCGGTGGGGACTGCTGGAGCAGCTGCTGGAGCTGGAGCAGCTGCTGCTGTTGCAGCTGCTGCTGCTGGAGCTGCTGGAGCTGCTGCTGCTGGTTGAACATGGTGGCTGAAGGGAGGGCGCGGAGTAAGGCGGGACCCCTCCTTCCCTCCTCCCCCGCCCACGGCCCTCAAATACCTGCCCGCTGAGCTTCACCGCTACACCCCAGGCCTGCCTACACCCCAGTCCTGCCAAGAGCACGCCGCATTTGCACCCTCACGCTTTCAATAACCCCTGCCTCCCTCCACTTTCCCGTAAATCCGGTCGACAGTCCCTCCCTCAAATGCCCAACCCCGCCTGCCATCTCCCCTACTCCCACGGCTCTGTCCTTCCCGGGGCGTCCTACCCAAATGCACCTCCACCCCGCCTCCAGCCTTTCTCGCGCCACCGCGTCCCGATGCCAGCCCCCCTCCACGACAACCCCACCCTCTTCTTCGCGCCTACTTTGTGTCAATAACGGCACCCCCAACCATTCGCTTCGGCCTCTGAACAAAGTAGGAGGAAGGCTTCCCTCCCCATTCTGTTAACCCCTTCTTCTGCCGATCGAGCCAGCCTTACACATCAAATCCGGTTACCCCACCTGCGCGCGACGCCCTCAGCCTCCATCCAGATGGCCCCTAAACCCTTCCGTGCGTCCCCAAGCGGCGCTCGGGCCGCGCACCTCACTTCCCCGCACCCCCGCCGCAATCGCGCCGCCCCCACCGGCAGAACGGGCGGGGCGGCCCGAGCGCTCCGCTTCGCTGGGGCCTGACCGGGCTACAGCAGCGCCCTCTGGGGGACGGGAGGACTCGGTGCAGCGGCCCGTGGCGCAAGATCCTGCGCTGAGCTCGCGTCCGGCTGCGGGGGCGGCACCCGCTTACCCGGCGCCTCGGCTGCGGCTGGAGCGGCTCGGGGCTGCGAGGGGGCCCGAGGCAGCTCAGGCTCTCCGCCCCGCATCCTCCGCACCGGGAACCCGCGGCTCCGACCCCGAGGCCCGTCTGTCGCCCGGAGGGGTCTGTCGTCTGGTGGGGACATCGCGGGCTACTTCGAGGAGGACCGTCCCCAACCGACCTCCCCGCGGCCGCCACTGTCCCGCGATCCTGGGGCCCCGCGCGGGGCTGAGGTGGGAGGGGCCGTGCAGCCGGCAGCGGCACATTCGGGGACCTAGACCGGGCGAGAGGGTGACCAGCACAGTCGACAGAAGAATTTGCCCTAAAACGGGGTGGCGAGGTCCGTCTGGAGGTGTTTATTCGATTTGACTCGGGAGGGGGTGAGGAGGGCCGAGTTCAATTATTAAAAACGGCGTTCATCCTGATCCTGAAATTGTCCTGCCCCAAGGACCCTGTAATTACGGCTCAGTCCCGCATCCCGACGCCCCTCTCCCTCCTCCCCACGTGGAGTCACTGAGCCAAACAACCGGCGGTTACTAAGTAGCGATCCTTTTTCGCTTTTCTATTACTTAAAGTCGTCAAGGCAGGTAACCGCCGGGGGCAATCCTCTTCTTCTGCATTAAGCGCCAATTGTGCGCGGACACCGCACACGGTGGCGCTAGAGGCGCGCAGACTGGAGGCCGGCCCGGCGCGCCTAGGCGCGGAGACCTGAGTGTCAGCCAATCCCTGCAGTCGTGTGACAAGCTCTGTCCTAGAGCTCTGGACCGGCTCCACTGCAGCCCCAGGCAGCAGCACAGGTGCCTAATTCGGCCTGGATTTAGAGACGCGAAAGTGGCTCGAGTTAGCAGGACGTTGCGCCCTTGGGTGGAAGGGCAGCCTGGAGCATGGGAGCTTTGAAGGCCTGGCCTTGGGCTTTATCCCCGCAGGGCAGAGAGCGCTAGGGTATGACGGCATCGCATCCGCCTGGATTAGAAAACTCACTCTGGTGAGAACCGAGACAGAGGCAATGGGGAGGGAGAGAAGGAGCCGAGTCAAGATCGCTTAGGCTTCCACCCAGGTCCAAGCACGCTGACACCTGGTCTGAGTGCCAGCAGAAGTTGGAGAAATGGAATCGGGGCTTCACTACCTTCTGGTTAGGTGACCCGGGTTGACAGGGGAGTCCTCTCTGAGCCGGTTTCTCCTTCCCTTCCATGGTGGGTGTGAGGATAATATTATGTAATGCTTAATACTGGCACTTGACACAGTGTGAGTTTAGTAAATTGCCAGAGTAAAAACAAACAAAACACTAAAAATAATGTTCATGCTGGTGATCCTGTGTTGATTCTTCTTTCTGAAAATCTGTAAGTTCTCCATCAAGACTATTGAACGTGTTCTGCCCTTTGACCTGGTAACCCCTCTTGCAGGAAAGTTGCCCAAGAAACTAATCAGAAACAAGACTTTTTAAAGCCAGTAGGTCATTCATGGAAACATTACTGATAATAGCTGTCTGGAAAGTAATCAACTTTAGGGGAACAGCTAGGTAAAAAGAGGCATGGGGTCTGCCTCTTAAGGAGTGGCAGGCATACAGCCATGAGAAATTATGCTTTCAGGGACGGCTGGGTGGCTCAGTCGGTTGAGTGTGGGACTTTGGCTCCGGTCATGATCTCACTGTTCATGGGTTCCGCCCACATTGGTTCTGTGCTGACAGCTCAGAGCCTGGAGCCTGCTTCTGATTCTGTATTCCTCTCTCTCTCTCTCTCTCTCTCTCTCTCTCTCTCTCAGCCCCTCCCCTGCTTGCTCTCTGCCTCTCAAAAATGAATAAACATTAAAATTTGAAAAAAAAGAAATTATGCTTTCAGAGCCCAAATGTCCATCAACTGATGAATGGATAAAGAAGATGTGGTATATATATTCAATAGAATATTATTTGACGATCAAAAAGAATGAAATCTTGCCATTTGCAACAACGTGGATGGAACTAGAGTGTACTATGCTAGGCAAAATAAGTCAGTCAAGAAAGACAAATATCATATGATTTCACTCAGATGTGGAATTGAAGATAAAAACAGATGAACATATGGGGCACCTGGGTGGCTCAGTCGTTTGAGCGTCCGGCTTCAGCTCAGGTCATGATCTCACTATTCGTGAGTTCGAGCCCCACGTCGGGCTCTGTGCTGGCAGGTTGGAGCCTGGATCCTGCTTCAGATTCTGTGTCGCCCTCTCTCTCCGCCCCACCCCTGCTTGTGTTCTGTCTCTCTCTGTCTTTCAAAAATGAATAAACGTTAAAAAAATTTTTAAAACACAGATGAAACTAAGGGAAGGGAAGCAAAAATAATATAAAAACAGAGAGGGAGACAGACCATAAGACTCTTAAATACAGAGAACAAACTGAGGGTTGCTAGCGGGGTGTTAGGTGGGAGGACGAGGTAAAGGGATGAGGGGCATTAAGGAGGACACTGGTTGAGATGAGCACTGGGTGTTATGTGTAAGTGACGAATCACTAAATTCTATTCCTGAAAATAAATAAATATATATACTTGATTTGAAAAATTATGTTTCAGGGGCGCCTGGGTGGCGCAGTCGGTTAAGCATCCGACTTCAGCCAGGTCACGATCTCACGGTCCGTGAGTTCGAGCCCCGCGTCAGGCTCTGGGCTGATGGCTCAGAGCCTGGAGCCTGTTTCCGATTCTGTGTCTCCCTCTCTCTCTGCCCCTCCCCCGTTCATGCTCTGTCTCTCTCTGTCCCAAAAATAAACGTTGAAAAAAAATTAAAAAAAAAAGAAAAATTATGTTTCAAAGGGTATGCAAACACTCAACAATATGATGTGAAGTGAACTCAGCAGGTTGCACAACCGTGTACACAATTATGATCCTGGTTTTGGAAAAAATAAATATATGTGTGTAGTGGGGAGCTTTCACTTTTGCTGTGATGGGTTTGGATGACTTTATCACGGGAAGGGAGTGAATTTTTAAAAATGTATCTGACTCTGTGCTGACTCCTTGAAGACTAGACAGGATAATAGCTGGTAACTCGTTGGGGACCCTGTTCAGCACTAGACTCGTGTTAATTGCTTTTAACCAATACCTTGCTGACAAAGCCCCCCAGTGGACTAGATTCTGAGGCAAAAGAGAAACCCCATCTCCTTGCATCTGAAATGAAGTCTGAGGCTGTACCATCACCTGGAGGCCTCTTTCTTGCCTCTAATTCGAGCTGCACCTTTATTATGTAATGAACTCTTAGACTCAAAAAGATCTATGTCCAGACCTATTCTGCTCCAGGAATCTACCCATCTCTCCCCATGATGCTACCATATAATGTAATTATTACAGTTTGGGAATATATTTTAATGCCTCCATAGCACAAGCCCCCAACACTGTCATGCTTTACAAAAAAAAAAAATGTCTTGCCAAATTCCCAATCATATAACATCTTTTTTCCAGGTAAATCATAGAATGATTTTGTTAAAACCCTCCCCCAACTCCCCACCCGATCCCAAGGTGCATATAATAATATACATCAGAGTTTCTCCAACTTCAATAGGAGTTGAAGGAATAGGGTATCTGGGGAAGGAATGGGAAACTTTTGGGGCTCTTGGTTCTTGTTAATCGCAGGTTATGACCCAACAGATCATGAGTAGAGCCTGAGATTCCACATTTCTGACAAACCCCAGGTGATGCCCAAGCAGCTGGTCTTGCTGCATCAGTGATACAGCAGTACCGGAACTATAGTATGATCCCATTTCTGTAAAAACAAAATCAAATAAAATGAATATATATGGAAAAACCCACAGAATAAACACTATAAAAATTATAAGGGCTCCCCAGGTGGCTCAGTCAGTTAAGCATCCAACTCTTGATTTCAGCTCAGGTCATGATTTCAGCGTTGTGGGATCAAGCCCCAAACTGGGCTCTGCACTGAGTGGGGAACCTGCTTGAGATTCCCTCTGTCTCTCTCTGTCTCTCACTCTCTCTCTCTCTCTCTCTCTGCCTCTGCCCCTCTCTCCCCCCTGTAAAATAATAATAATTAAAACTATAAATAACAGTTATCTGTGGGTGGGAGGATGACCAGACGCTTTCAAATATTTGGTAAAGTCTTTTACAGTAAGTTTCACTACTGTAATTAGCGAAAACAACCCAGCCATGACGGTGCCCCTCCGGGCAGACATCTGTAAACTGCACCCCCTCCCCAAACTAATGGCTCCACTCCAGGCTTCCTCTCCGCCCTCTCCGGTTCTCAGAACATCATAAAGTGGCTGGCTCTAAGCAGCTGTTCAAGATGAGCATCATGGGTAGCTGAAGCTCCAGCCGCCAGGAGGGCTCAAAGCACTGGTTTAATAACGTTCTCCTGAGCACCAGGCCAGGGCCAGGCTCTCACAGGGATTCTATTCTCTCATTATCCCCATTACCCAGATTAGATAACTGAGGCCCAGAGGCATGTGAGCACCTGAATCACACAGCTTGACTAAAGCCCAGGCCAGGCTCCTGGGGCAAGGTCTGTTCAGTTTCCTCTGCTTGCCTGGAACCCCCAGCCCCACCCCACCCCCCACACCTAGATGTCCACGCGGGTCGCTTCCTTACTTCCTTCAGGTCTCTGCTTACATTTGTACCAGAATCTTATGCTCATCACCCTAAAAAACACTCCCCTGCCCCTGACTTTCCCATCACGATCTGACAGAGTCATATTCATTGGCTTGTGTATACTTTGTCTCTCTTTTTCCACATATGGGTAAGGACTTTGTTCATTTTGCCTACTGCTTTATCTCTGGGGTCTAGCATAGCGCCTGGCTCAGTTAATAGGCATTAAATGGGTGAATGAATGACAGTCTCTGATTCCCAGGCCGCTGCCCTCCCAGCAGTGGCCCCCGCCCCCACCCCTCACATTCACATACAGGGTGACCTGCTGATGCCCAGCAGCACAGGGTATGCTGACCTCTCTTCCCTAGACTCTTTGTGGGCTGTCCAAATGAGGTTTCTTAAATGCAGAGGTGAATGGCTAGGCCTGCGGCCCTTGGTCTCTCCGTGTGAAAGGGATAGATAGGGTAGATAGATAGGAGTCCTGGATTCAAATCCAAATTTCACCAGCACCCTGATGGGTTGGGGCGAAGTCTGACACTCTCTGGGACAAGAAGTCCCCACTCTCAGAAAGAAGGCCTTGCAAGGGTCAGGGCCCTTATACTTGCTGTTCATTCAGTTTGGCCTGCTCTCCCCTCCTGATCTGCCTGTGGCTGGCTCCTTCTCATCATCTAGGTCTCTTCTCAAATGTCACCTTTTCAGAGAATCACCCAACTCCTCCCAGGCTAAGTAGACCTGCGCACCCAACACAGGTACCTCTCTTCACATCCTGTTTATTTCTTCCATCACTATTGGTATAAACTATTTTCACTATTACTATTTCATTCACCTGGTTATTCATTTGCTGTCTGTCTCCAGCACCCAACGTAAGATCTGTAAGGGTGGAGACATTGTTGGTCTTGTTTATTGCTGTATCTCTACTGCCTACAACAGGGACTGGGTTTTGGTAGGTGCTCAATAAATATTTGTTGAATTAATGTTCTTTCTCCTTCTAGAAACAGGGAAACTGAAACCCAAAGGCGGGCAGGGGCATGCCGCCATGAACTAGTATCAGAACCTAGAGTAGAAGGAAGCAATAAGGCCAAGTGGAACTCCAGGTCAGGATACTGTGACCTTGAAGGAGACCCATCTCTTTCCAAGCCTCAGTTTCCTCATCTGTAAGACTGAGTGAGACAGCCATGACCACTACCCAAGAGGCCAGGCACTAGGGGTACACCTCGCCCATTTCCAGGAATGATACCCTTTGCAGCATCAGAGCCCCCCCGCCAGACGCGGCTCCAGCGCCCCAAACCCGCAGATGAAGAAAACTACAATCCCCATGGTGCCGCAGGCTGCACCTGCGCACGACTGCCATCCCGCAGCGCCGTGGGCGCCCTCTGGCGGCATCCTGACGCAGAGCTCCGATCCACTCCCGGAGGGGCGGGGGGTCCGCGGCACAGGCAGTCGGAGCGCGCGGCTGCAGCGGCGGAGCCGGAGCCGGAGCCGGGAGCCGGAGCCGGGAGCCGGAGCGGCGGCCGGATCGTAGCCCGCGGGGCCCGCCGCAGCCATGGGGAACCGCGGCATGGAGGATCTCATCCCGCTGGTCAACCGGCTGCAGGACGCCTTCTCCGCTATCGGCCAGAACGCGGACCTCGACCTGCCGCAGATCGCCGTGGTGGGCGGCCAGAGCGCCGGCAAGAGCTCGGTGCTCGAGAATTTCGTCGGCAGGTAGGAGCGGCGCGCCTCGGAGCGGGGACTCCCCCCGCCCGGGCCCCCGGGCCTCCGCCCCCCCCCCCCCCAGCCCCGACGGCACCGCGACCTCGCAGCCCTTGGCGCTGTACCCGCGGACGGCGCGCCCCCCACCTCCAGCCAGAAGGAGGCGGCCCCCCCTCCCCGAGAGCCCCTCAGGGGCAGCAGCGCCCCCCGCTTGCCCGCAAACGTCGTCAAGCCACCGACCACGGTATCACGCCCCCCTCCTCTGCCACATCCTTTAGGGAAGACGGCGCTCTGCTAAGAGACCCTGGCAAAGGGTCCCCCCTCCCCCAGTACAGGCACCAAGGGGGCCTGCATTACTCAGCGCCTCCCTTCGGCTCCCGCGTTCCCCGGAGCGGGCAGCACCCCAGGGGCAGTGCTCCCCGGCCCTGGGCTCCACGGAAGACAGCTCCCTCCCCCATGAGGATCCCTGGGCCAAGGCTGGGAACCCTCTCCCCAGCTGTGTCCCTGGGAGAGGACACAGCCCCCGGGCATCGAGGACCAGGCACAGCCTCCCCCCTCACACACACACACACACACACACACACACACACACACACCTCTGCAGCTCCCGCCGCCATCCGTGCGCAGCGCGGCGGCCGGGGGGGGGGGGGGGGTCGGGGGAGCTGCAGGACCAGGATGGGGGTGGCGGTGAGACCGCTTCTGATCCTCTTGCGAGCCGCCGGCCGCTGGCTCCGCCGCCGCCCCTGGGTGGGGGGCGCCTGCCGCCGTCGCTCTCCCCGGGGCCTGGCAGAGGGCTTGTAATGGAGGGAGAAGGCGGCGGAGGGCAGAGATGACTAAGACAGGGAAGCAGGATGGCGGGGAGGGGGGAGCCATTTGCAGAACCTAATCCCCCTCCTGCCTCTGATCCCACAGGGCGCTGGGAGGGCCAGGTGGCAGGGAGTGGGGGGCAACCGCAAAGACAAAAGGTCCTGGGTTTAGGGGGGCAGGTGGGGTCGTGACCCCCTTGCCCAGGCTCCCCAAATAAAATGGACGCGGGGATGGCTTTTCCGTGCTGAGAAGAGGATGACGCTCTCCCGGGAGGGGGATGGGGGCTGGGCAGACAGGGAGAAGGCAGTGACACTGGCCTCCGCACTCTGGCATGTCCCTCCCTCACCTTCTCCAGAAACCCTAGCTTTCTCCCAGTGACCTTCCAGGCTGAGGAAGCCACTGGCGAGGGAGGCAGAGGCCCCTCCCTCAGAGGGCAGCGGTTCTAAGGAGACATCCTGGATCCAAGCCAGGTTCTGCTGTGACGCCTCAGACCAATCACTTGCCCTCTCTGAGCCTGTTTCCCCACCTCTAATGAGGACAGCTGGACTGGATGGTTGCTCCTGCCCCTCATATGACTGAGAAGACCAGGGGCAGCCCTGGGGCTCAAGGGTTCTGACTGGAGCAGTGTATCCGGGAGACATGGGAAAGCCACCATTGGGGGCGGCTGGGCCCATCTGGTCAGCAGAGGGGGAGGCCGTCTGTCTCTTGGGGACCAGCTCCCACAGAGCCCCCCTCCTGCTCACGTGACCCCCCCAGAGCTGCAGAGACAAACCGGCAAGAGATACACAGATGGGCCCCTTCCCTGTGGCCCAGCAGTCAGGGTGAGGGAGTGGGGGGACTCTGGAGACAGTAAAGCCCAGAGGCCTTAGTGCTTTAATGGCACCCATGGAAATGCAGCACTTTACGTGTACAGACCATAGTCCTACCTTCATCCATTGAACATTTGCTGAACGCCTGCTTATTGCAGGCTGTGTGCCCTGGGCTGAGGCGGGGGGCGGGGGAGGGGGGGCAGGGAAGGTGACCTCAGGCCCCATCTGCTGAGCCCTTCTCGCGTGCCCCACACCATTCTTCTCGGGACGGCTCACAACAGCCCCATGAGGCAGGTACCATGGTGCCCATCCTGCAGATGAGGAAACAGACCCAGAGTCACACAGCCAGGAAGGACCGCATCTATTATATTCCAAAGCCCAGGTTCCTAATCTCAATCTTAAGAGCCCCCGAGAACCAGGCCCTGAACCGGACACGGGGACATGCAGGAGCATGGGCCTCCATTTTCCCCATCTGTGGGATGGGAACACTGGCAGTGGCTGCCCTGCCTTCCTGAGAGGGTGGCGCAGGGCTCCGGTGAGTCCCTGGGTGTAAAAGCCCGTGTTGGGAGGGAGCTGCTGATGGTCAGTTAGGTTTGGGGACCCATGCGTGCTAGGGCAGACCTGGCCCCTGTCTTCCTGGAGTTCGCTGTCCAGCAGACCAGCCAGGCCCCAGCTGACTGTAGCCGCTGTTAGCTTGTTGACTGGAGTAAGATGTGGACTCTGTTCCAGGAGCCCTGGGCCCTCTTATGCCTCCTGCACCTGACAGTGGCCCTGCAGGAGGATAGGCGGGGTGTCACGGGCTCCTGGCCTCTCCTCCGAGGGCTGGGTCCCCAGACTGGTGAGCATGGTAACAGCCGCTCAGCCTCCTGGGGCTTCCCAGGAGCCAACACCCCATGGAGAGGAAGTGGAAAACGCACCAGGGGAAGCAGAGGCTGCTCCGGGCCAGCCCGGGCTCCTGGGCACCCCGGGGTGGGGGGGGGGAGCCCTGCTGGCAGCTGTGCGACGGAAGTGGCCCCGCAGCTGCCCAGGACGCTGCTAGGACTTCTCTGGGCCTATGCTCTTTCTTCATCCCGCTTTGAAAGAAGGGGAAACTGAGGCTAATTCATTTAGTCACTCGGACATTCGTAGAGTGTCCACAGTGTCACAGCACTGGAGATTCCAGGGTGGAAAAGACAAAAGCTTTGCATTCCAGAGGGGGAAACCTCTGAAATAGTAAACACGGGGACAAGTATATGAAGAAGGCAACCGGAGAATGTGGTCAGTCCCGTGGAAGGAGGAAGGGCCGCTTTCCACAGGGAGGTCAGAGAAGGTTTCTAGGAGGGGGTAGCATCTGAGATGAGAAGCCATGGGACGGGGAAGCATTCTAGGCGGAGAGAGCAAAGGCAAAGGCCCTGGGGCACTAATACATTTGGTGTGTTCAGAGAACAGAAAGGAGCCACGGTAGCTGGTTGTTTGGTGGGCAAGGGCAAGATGGCATCAGAGAGAGATGGGCAGGGGGTGGGTCTGCAAGGCCCTGAGGCTACGATGAGGAGTTGGGTGCATTTTCATTATTGCCAGAAGCTTTTAAGTAGTAGAGTGCCTTGAGCTGACTCCAGCAAGTGTGTAAGTTGGGGAGGGGGTGAGGGACAGGGGAGGAGGAGGCTGCTGCGGTGAGCCAGAGCTGTCGGGGAGTCTGGCCCAGGGCTCTCACAGTGGGGACGAGGAGAATGGTGGGCTTCAGGGGACATTTTGGAGGCAAGTCCCCACAAGACTTGCCGGGATGGGGATGGGGAGGGTGAAGAAAGGGGACTCAAGGCTGACATCAGTGTCTTTGACTCTGGGTGGGTGTCGGTGCCATTATCGGAGGACGGGAGGAGCAGGCACGGGGGCAAGATCGGGAGCTTGCTTTTGGACATGTTCAGTCTGAAGTGTAAGGTGGGCCGTGTGGTGATGCAAGCCTGAAGCTCAGGGGAAGGCGGGCTGGAAATGTAAATTTGGAAGTCCCAGTAGAGGTGAGATTTAAACCCATGGGAGTAGATGAGATCATCTCGGGGTGAGTGCAGACAGAGGGGTGCGGGGGGCCCAAGACACCCCAGCATTTTGTGAGCAGATGCCTGCTGCCCCGGGCCACCCTCTGTCTGCCCCTGGCTACGTGCCCGCTCCCTGCGACACCTGTCCAGTCCCAAGAGTGGGGTGTCCCGGGGCAAGCTTTCAGGCTCTGCTCCCCTCGTTCTGGCGCCCGGCCGACTGGACAAGCGGATAGTGGCCCCCCCTTCCTCCCCTCTTGGTCCCTGGGGAGGCCAAGGCCGGTGCGAATGTGGCCGAGGGGCTGAGAGCTCGGGCTCTGGAATCGACCCTGGGTTTGTAGCTCGGCCCTGCTACTTACAAGCTGAGTGACCTTGGACACGTTTCTTAAACCCTGCTCAGCTGCTCTTTCCTCATCGGCAAAATGGGGATAATAATAGCACCTCCCCCGTGGGACTGTGCCGAGTGTTGAGATAATGCCCACAAAACACTCCGGGTAAGGCCTAGCACAGAGGACGTGCCCGTTCTGTTCCATCCGAACCAGCTGGGAGGCGGGCCGGGGTGCAGGGAGGGCAGGGGGTCTGGTGGGTGGGCTTCTGCCAGGAGGCGGCTCTGAGAGGCAAGGGGTTGGGCTTCCCTAGTGCCTCTTGCCTCTACCCCTGCTCGGGCTCCCTGCCTCCTACCAACCTCCTTGCCCCTTCCTCTACGTTCTCAGCCCAGCACAGGCTTGGTGCTGGTCTCTGGCCTCTGAGAGCCCCTCTTGAATGGTTCCATTTCCCGGATTTGGAGACTGAGGCCAAAGAGGATTAGGGGATATCTGAGACATCGTAGGTAGAAAGTCACTGACTGGAGGGGACGGAGGGGACTGACGTTTGCTGGGCACTTACAGTGTGCCAGGCCCTAGGGATACAGCTGTGAGCAAGCAGGACCCATCCATCCCTGCTCTGGGGGGTGGGGGGGGGGGGAGTTCACAACTGAGCAGGACAGACAGACACTAGGTGACACAAAGAGCTCTTTTGTTGTGTGGACCCCCAAGGAAGTGGCCATTGAGGCTGGACATGAACAAGAAAGGGACCCGGTCAGGCAAAGGGGTGAGCACACTCCAGGTGCAGGGTCCCACCCGAGCAAAGGCCCAAGGAGGGAAAGAGCCCCCCGTGGGTTCGAGAAGCCAGACAAACAGCAGTGTCACCGAGTGAGGAGTGGAGGCCCCAGTGAGACCAGGCCAGAGAACACCTTTTCCAAACCCCCACCCTACCCAGTGGCCCCAAGGAGTCAGGCATGAAAGATGACTCTGGCAGACAGCATCTGATCCCGGCTCCAATAGAATCGAGTTTCCCAGACCTTGGCCGGGGTCAGAGGGTCGGAACCTCGGGGGAGGGGATGCAGGGGGGCCTTTGCGGAGGAGGCCGGTCTAGGGCACCGTGTTATCAGGCGTGGAACAAGAGCGGGAAGGGAGGCCCGCGTGCCATATGTCTAAATATTCCAGTTACGAATCAAGCGAAGGGATTGCTGAATACGATACACTCTGTCCCCCCACCTTGGCAAACACACCTTCAGAACGACCTGGCCGACCGGGTTTGAATTAGAATTTCAGACTCCTCAGAGCTCCGCGATGGGAGGTAGAGTGTGGGGACAGGTGGCCCCTCTCCCCGACCTGCCCCTGTCTCTTACTCCAGCCTGCACCACAAGGGGCCTCCTGGGCTCCCATGTGGACACCCAGCCCTCACATCTGAGCTCTCTCCGTGGTGGCAGAAAGGATCCCCCCGTGGGCCTGGGACTGCCCCTAACAGTTAGGTCAGACCCTGAGGGAGGGCTTGAGACCGACGGGAAATTCCAGAACACTCCAGTGTGGCCTAGGAAGGGTACATGGGCTCCAGCTGGGACCCTCGGCCCCTGGGGGCTCCTTGCTCTAGAGATCCAAAAAGCGACCCCCCTAAAGAATTGGGCAGGGGCCCTGATTCCCCACGTCCAAGGGCAGTGCTCATTATTTACTTGGAACCAACAGCCCGTTAGTGGGAGAGGCAGACTATCATCCCGGGTTTTCAAATGGCGAGATGGCTCAGAGAGGGTAGGGACCTGCCTGAAGCCCCACAGCACTGGAATTAGAGGCAGGACAGGAAACTGCCCCGGTCTCCTGCCTCTGGGTCAGCGTCCACCGTCTTCACCCCCACCCGTGTGTGTACGTGTCACACCCCTCAGCTTCCCCTCTGCTCTCCCTGGTTGTCTCTCTGGACCCTTACCCCTCCCCGGACCGGAACCCAAGAAAGGAGCAAGAGCTGTACGGGGAAGGCAGCTCTGGCAACTTGGAATTAATTACTACAGTGGCATCTTCCCACTGCCCTGGCCAAAGGCTCCTGGACCAGCCTCCCCTCCTGTGTCATCCTCCCCACGCGAGTCGGGCCCAAACCCTGTAGATCCGGCCCCCGGCCCACCCACCTCTGTGTATCTCAGCTGCCCCCTCCTTTGTCTTAGCTCCTGGGGCAGCCTTCTCTCGTGCCCCCAACCCATTCTCCACCCGGCAGCATAGAACTCTCTGTGGCCTCCCAATCTGATCCCCTCCGCTTAACGCCCTCCTTGGCCCCTGGCCTCCAGACAGAGCCCTCGCTCCTGCTCCCGATTTGGGCCCCTGAGGCCTGCCTGCTTTAACCCAGCCTCGCTTCCCGTCCAGCCTCTCCCTGCAGGTGCGCCCTCGTAGCTTACGGTTCATGGGGAAAAATGGGTCCTCACCTTCACCGTGTCTTCGTCTTCCTCCTTCACCGGCTCATCCTCAAAGTCTCACATCGGCCAATACCTCCTCCAGGATGTCTTCCCTGACCACCCTCTCCCCTGTGACCTGACCCGCGGTGTGTGGGGTAGGGCTCAGTTTTCTCCCACGATGAGGGGCTGCGGAGGAAGAGCGAGGCCACTGCCTTGGGCTGAGGGCTCCCGGCCGACTGCAGTTCCAACCGCAGTTACCAGGGACATCTTACCTGTTTATTAGTGCCTCAACCCTTTCGTGACTCTGGCTCAGGCGTGTCTGGTCTGAGCGCAGGGGACTGAGGCCACCAGCCAGGATGGGGAGAAAAATCTCAGCAGGTGAATGCGCACTCACCTCTGACCCGAGTCCCAAATTGGAAGGAGTGAAATGCTCCCTAGCACACACACGAGGCACCTCGCCTACGAGCGCCAGATGGACACCCTCCATTAGACCCTCCCACAGCCGGGATCTCAGCAGCCCTAGGAGGGAGCTGCTGGGTTGTGCCCATTTCACTGATGGGGAAACTGAGGTCCGGAGCAGGGAAATAATTTAGTGGTAGTGCTACGATACTTTCACATCAAGCTGCTGGTGATAAGAAATGAGCATCCAGATGTAGCTCCATATTGAATGACTTGATGAATGTCCTTGATGAGCTGTTAGGCAAACAGAGCCGCTACTTAAGTGTGCACCGGAGGCCGGTGCATGTATAGGCACGTGAGGGGTACCTGACCTCGTCTCCCGTCCCACCAGCCTCACCCAGCCTTGCAAGGAGCAATCAAGAGGACGCAGGGGACACCGAAGCAGGCTCAGTCAGTAAAGAATGCGACTCTTGATCTGAGGGTCGTGAGTTCGAGCCCCACGTTGGGTGGAGAGATTCCTTAAAAATAAAATCTTAAAAATAAAAGCAGGTGGAGATTTCTTAAACAGCTTTATTGAGGTACAGCTTGCATGCCATAAAATCCACCTGTTTGTGATGCGCAGCTCGATGAGTTTTAGTGCATTTACACAGTTGTGCAGCCATCATCACAATCTAATTTTAAAACACTTCCATCACCCCAAAAAGAAGCCTCGTGATGATGCAGATTTTCAAGTGCCTGGCGGAGCCCCTGACCAGCAGTGCCCGATCCATCAGTGTTTGCCATGATTATTATTGTAAATGATAAAATGTTTACAATGGAGAGCCCCAGGTGTTGGGGTGATGGTTGCTCTTTATTTTTAAACATTTTGTGTATTTTCTGAATATGTTTTCAAAGGGAGAACATACGACTTTTACAAGTAGGAGGCAAAAGAGAAATCTATTTCCATCTTGAAAATATAAAGTCATCAACACTGGAAAGGAGGGAAAGAAGGGATGAAGGAGGGAAGGATAAGGAGAAAGGAAAGATCATGGATTTTTTTTTTTTTTTAGTAGGGAAAGTGGTTGCTAAGGGGAGACTGTGTACTCAGAGTCCAGACCCCCACGTGCCAGTCCTACCCAGTCACCAACTTGCACTGTGGTCTGGGACAACACTCTTTCCCGCCTTGTGCCTCAGTTTCCACACCTATACAAGGAGGGTGATGGTGGGAAAACTGGAGGAGCTCATCTTCAAATCATTCTTTTGGCCAGCTGGGCTACCTCGAGTGCCAGCTACCTGCCCTGCTCCATGCTGGGGGCTGGGGACACTGGTAAACAGGACCAGCCCAGTCCCTGCTCTCAGGACATCAGAGCATCGGGAGAAGCCGGGCCAGGACTGCCCTGAAATGTTCAAACCGCAGCTGGAAATTCACAGGCTGTGTGATGTGGGCATGCCTAGGGCCTCCTGGGATAATGGGAACAGAGAGGGACTTCTTGCCTGGAGGCGGCCTCACCTCCTCCCAACTGTATTTCTTGGCCCACCCGCTTCCTCGCCTCCACCCCAGCTCCGTGCTTCAGAGGGCACCTCAGAGCCTGCCCGCCTCCCTTACCTTCCGCTTTCAGGGGCAAGATTTGGCTGGAAATATCCTGGCCCACCCGCCCACTCTTCCGGCCAGCCCCCGGGAGACCCACCTTCCAACTTCCTCCCTGCTGCATCATTTGGTGGGAGCCCAGCCCGTGTTCTCAGCTTGCTCGACAAGTTATATTATTTATAACCATAATAGCTACCATTGATTCAGGCCTCAAGTTATATAAGCCTCACAGCCACCCATTTTACTGATGTGGACACTGAGGTTCAGAGAGGTATAGCCATTTGTCTACAACCACACAGCTCCTGAGTGGCAGCTCTGACATTCAACGCCGGGCCAAGCCCAGGAAACAGGAGGCTTAGAAGCAAGACTGGGTACAGACCAAACGTGCCGCTTTCTGGTGGTTTTTGCATTCCACAGGACGGGGGAAGCAGGGTCCCTGAGCTCCGGCCACAGATCTCAGGTACGAGAGTAGAGTAGGGGAGGGTCACTTTGGACGTTTGGTGTACTTTCTCCGGACCCCTCTGGGCGTGACAGCACCAAATCAGGCAGGGAGCGTGCGGCGCTTGGAGGTCCTGAGGGGTGTGCATTTCATCCTCCCTGTGCTTCAGGTTTGAAGGTGCCTCTGCAGATGGCAAGGCAAGGCCTCCTCGGGAAGCCACCATCTGTCCAGAATGAGTAGGGAGAGCTGGCATGCCACCACGCACCCCTCCCACGTGGCCCCCGAGGCTGGTGGGCCCAGCACGCTCTTCTCTGGGCACCTGTTCTGTCCTCCCTCAGCCTAAGCAGGAGCTGGGTGGGAGGTGCAGGGTGGCGCTGGCTGGAGGCCAGATCAGGCCCGAACCCCCACTTTATCAGAGCGCTGTGGGACAGTGTGTCCAGGTGGGAAGCAGGAGCCATGGAGCTATTTAGCCATGCTTGATCCTTTGAGCATCGCCTGAGCACCTACTATGTGCCAGGCCTCTGGTGAGCGCAGGAGTCCAGCGGGGAGAAAGGAGCTCACGGTCTGGACGTGCGAACCCGCTGGCGCTCTTTGTACCCGCCCAGGCCTGGGGCCCTGACCCCCGATAGGCCACTTCCTCCCTCATTGCACCTCCCTGCCCCTCTCTGGGCCTCTGTCCCCACCTCTGGACAATAATGGGGGACTGACACGGTCTCTGAAAACTTCTCCTCAGTGTTCATCATTTCCATCTAACATTTCGTGGTCAGAGTCCAGAGATCCGAGTCGTGCCTGGAGGAGGCCGTCAGAGGGTTCTGTGGGATCTGTGTTCCTTGGTGACATTTGGGAACCCTCCTAGAGAGGGGGCTGCTGAGCGCCTACTGTGTACCAGACCCAAGCCACGCTTTTTCCATGCCCCCCCCCCCCCCCCCCCCCGAGGCTGCTGGGCCTTCTTGCAGCCCACGTGTGCTAGAGGATAATGCCCGGTTTCTATAAGGCCAGTTTGCAGCCGAGGGCTTTGAGGCCCAGAGAGTGAAACACCTTGCCCAAGGGCACCGGGCGGCAGAATGGCCAAGGTGGGATTCGCGCCCAGGGATTCGAGTGCAGGCCATGTGAGGGCCTCACTCTGAGAACCTGGGCCGTGATAGAGACGGGGCCTCTCCCCCCACCCAGGCACCTCCATCCCCACCCTGGCCGCACGAGATCCTGGTCTGAGGAGGGGCTCTACTCCCACACATAGCCCTGCCCCTCTAATCTCTGCTTCCCTTAAGCTGCTTGTCCCTTAAGTAGCCCTGGGGAGGTAGTGACTTGGGGCAGGCTGGCCCAGACCCCTGACCACCCTTCCAACTGGGCCCTGGGCGCCGCTCCGGTACCCTCTAGGTGGCACCTCGTTGACCTCTGACCTGCAGGTCGGCAGGGACCAAGTGGGCCCATCTGTGCAGGGGAGGCCTCTCAGGGAAGAGCTCCGGGGAAGGTCCATGTCTCTGCGTGGGGGGCTTTCTGTGGGGAGTCCCATCCTTTCCAGCCCCTCCTGCAGTTTCCATGGCAACTACTGTTGCCATGGTATCGCTGGGTGAGGAGCGGGTGGGGGAAAGGGTGGACCCCAGGCCCCCAAGCCCAACCCAGCCTCTGAGAACAGATGTCCTATCTCCACAGCCCTGGGGGATCCCAAATACTAGAGGGTCACCCCCCCAAAGGAATGAGTAAAGGATGGCAGAGATAGAGACAGGAACCCCCCCCACCCCCGTTAATCCCCTCCTTCTCTCTGCTGACTGGTGCACCTCCGTTCCAGCACATGTCACACTGTATTGCATTATCTGTTTACTTGTCTGTCTCTCCCACCACGCTGGGAGCTCCTCCTCCGGGTAGGGAGCGGTCTGACTCATCATCTCGCTTCCCCAGGGCCCAGCACAGGGCCTGGCACAGAGCAGCTGCTCCCAAATATGTCCTAGACTGAATTTAATTGAATTACATAAAAAGCCACGTCTGGCTTCTTGGATTGAAGGAGCAGCACACTTTGACAGGGAAGTTCCCAGGCTCTGGGCCCCAACAGACCCTTGGGTTTGAATCCTAGCTCTGCCATTCCCATCTGGATGACCTTGACAAGTCCCTTCACCTCTCTGACCCTCAGATGCCTCATCTGTAAAGCAATTTCCACATCAGAGCACTGTTTTGAGGACCTGGGGATTCAGTCAACATTTATTAAGTACCTCTTGGGTGCTAAGCCTTGGGCTGGACAGTGGAATACAGTGGTGGGCAGGAAGACGCCAGTCCTGCCCTTCAGAGTCTGTCTTGCAAAAATGAAAAGTGCTTGCCTAGCGCCTGGAAACAATGAATAAATGCAGGATTCATCTTCCTTCTCCTTCCTCATTGAAGTGGCTGACTCCTCCCGATTAGCCTCTAACCTCCCCAAAGGAGGGGCAGGGTGAGAACAGGATGAGAGAGTCCTCCCCAGGGCCCAAGAAGAGACCTTGAACCCAGGAGCCTGGGCCTACTCTGTTGTGCCCGGGACCCTCCAGGCTAGGGAGTGGGGGCCGGGGGGTGGTGCAAAAAGCTGTGTGGTCCCGGTCAGGCTCTGAGCTGGGGGTAGGAGGCCTGGGTTCTTCTCGGGCTCTGTCCAAGTCCTATAGGAACTTGAATGTGTCTTTTCCCCTTCTTGGGCCTCCATATGCCTCTCCATGAATGAGGTGGCCAGCTGGAGCCCTATGGTCCCTCAGGCTGCTCCCCCTTTCCTGGGTCCTAGGGATCCCGTGACTGCAGTTCTGACAGCCTCGTCCCTGAAGAGGTGCCCACCCTCATGCTTGTGCTGGCCTGGGTGGGGCCAAGGGCGGGCGGGGATATGAGAAGAGCTGACAGGACAGAGAATCCACCCACAAGGGTTAGCCAAAAGGACTGCTGAGGTTCACACTGGCACAAGCAGAAATCTGAGGTATAGACATCAGGCCTAGGGCAAGGGGCGACTTTGGGAAGCTCAGGTCCAGTCCTTCAAAGACCGGGTCTTCAGGGGACCGAAGGGCAAGGAGCTCTCACTGCAGAGTCAAACAGATCTGCATCCAGGGTCTGGTCTGCTAGCTACTGACTGTGCAACCTAAACACCTCTGAGCCTCAGTTTCCTTATCTGCAAAATGGGGATAATAATAATGGCACCTACCGGGGCGGGGCGCCTGAGTGGTTCAGTGGGTTGAGCATCCGACTTCAGCTCAGGTCATGATCTCACAGTTCGTGAGTTCAAGCCCCACATCGGGCTCACTGCTGTCAGCCTGTCAGCGCAGATCCCACTTTGGATCCTCTCTCCCCTTCTCTCTGCCCCTCCCCGGCTTGCGCTCTTCCATAAATAAATAAATAAATAAATAAATAAATAAATAAATATTTAAAATAAAAATAATAATAATGGCACCTACCTCACAAGGCAATATCACGAGAGATTGCCCACAAAGAGCCTGGCATGCAGTAGGCACTTAAGAAGCATGAATTCTTGTCCTTGCTTCCTCCTTTCCCCCATGCCCCCCTCATCCTCAACCCCAGCCAGATGGGGCCCTGGGAAGGGGAAGTGAGATGCTGCCTTTCCCCACAGCGGAAGGGAGGGAAGAAGGTGCAGCTCCATTTCCTTGAGACGCACTCTGTGGCCACTGGACACCTGGGCATGTGGGGTACCCCGCGCCTCAATTGAATGGCAGTGCCTGGGTTGAGGCAGGGACTTGTTGGCCGAGAAGCAACACAGAGCATACCTGAGAGAAATCTGGGAGTTATTAGTCTTGTCTCCTGGCAGCTCACACGCATAAATCTGTGACCCAGGGTACATGGGGGAGGTTCTTTCCACCTTTCTTGCCTGTCATCTCCCCTTAGTGACCTGAAACCCTGAGGCTAAGGTGTAGTGGGCACTTTAGGAGAGCTTTGGAGCTCCCGGTGGCAGGACAGGTGCCCCTGGGACAGGCCTTGACCCTCCTCTCACTCCCAACTCATTGCAGAGACTTCCTGCCCCGAGGGTCAGGCATCGTCACCCGACGCCCCCTGGTCCTGCAGCTGGTCAATGCCACCACAGGTACGCGCTTTCGTCCACGAGCATCCCGACCGGGCCTCTTCAGTCCCCCACCCTATCCCCCAGGAAGGAGTCCAACCTAGCCGCTGAACTTGCTTGCTGTGTGACTTTGGCCCTAGATTCCCCACCAGGACAGTGGGGAACAAAAATGCATAACGTTAGACCTGGCGTTGTTGTGGAGAGGGAGGGGAGAGAAGGCAGTATTTGGGGGTGTGTGGGGGTCTATTCCCAGTGGAAGATGGGTCCCGGGTGGGTTCCGGGCTAAGATGCTTACCCATCCACCCTTCTTCCCTCCACCCCACCCACACTTTGGGGGCAGAATATGCCGAATTCTTGCACTGCAAGGGGAAGAAATTCACCGACTTTGAGGAGGTGCGTCTGGAGATCGAGGCTGAGACCGACCGAGTCACTGGCACTAACAAGGGCATCTCGCCGGTGCCGATCAACCTCCGCGTCTACTCGCCGCACGGTGAGGAGACGTGGCCCCGCCCCCGGCCTCCTGGCTCCCTCGCTTAGCTCCGCCCCCGGGACTGAGTCTTGGCCACGCCCCTTTGCTCATTCCTCCTAAGGCGGGCTCCGCGCCTCCTGCAGACTCCGCCCCCACAGCGACCCCTCCTCTGCCCATCCTACCCCAAGCTCCACCCTGCCATGACTCCGCCCACCCCTGGCCACGCCTGTAACGGGCCGCCGCTTTGGCCCCGCGTTTCCCTAATCCCGTCCACCTGCCGCCAAACTCCCAAATGGATCCTCTCTAAACCCGGCCCTGTTCCTTAATCCGCCCGCCCACGGCCACGCCCCTCGCCTTGAGCCCGCCCTCTCGCCGCCCTGTCCAGTGCTGAACCTGACACTGGTGGACCTGCCCGGAATGACCAAGGTCCCGGTGGGGGACCAACCTCCTGACATCGAGTTCCAGATCCGGGACATGCTTATGCAGTTCGTCACCAAAGAGAACTGCCTCATCCTGGCTGTATCCCCGGCCAACTCCGACCTGGCCAACTCCGATGCTCTGAAGGTTGCCAAGGAGGTGGACCCCCAGGGTAGGTTCCTAAGGGCAGCAGAAGTGCAAGGCCCTGGGGGTCTACCTTCAGTGCCAGGCGGAGGGAGCTGCTCTGTAAAGAATGAATGAGGCGGGAGAGCAGAGGCAGGCAGTGGGGGAGGGAGGGCGTGGGGAGGGAGATGTGGGGAGCGGGATGGCAGTCGGGGTGCATGTGGGTCCCATGGGAGGGCAAGTGCAGGTGTAGACGGCCCTCTCCTGCTGCCCTCCCCCTCAGGCCAGCGCACCATCGGGGTCATCACCAAGCTGGACCTAATGGACGAGGGCACAGATGCCCGTGATGTGCTGGAGAACAAACTGCTCCCCCTGCGCAGAGGTAGGCAGGCTCCTCCCCTGACCCGCTCCACTGCCCTTCCCTGTCACCCCACCCTGTGCAAGGCTGGTTGCCCCTGACCTGGACCCCCTTCCACAGGCTACATTGGGGTGGTGAACCGGAGCCAGAAGGACATTGATGGCAAGAAGGACATCACGGCGGCCTTGGCCGCTGAACGCAAGTTCTTCCTCTCCCATCCGTCCTACCGCCACTTGGCTGACCGCATGGGCACGCCCTACCTGCAGAAGGTCCTCAACCAGGTAGAAGCTCAGGCCTGGGGAAACCAGCATGAGGACAGAATCATTTACATGTGTTTTGGGAGGGTGGCCAACAGAGGTTAGCGTCCACATCGTGCGTACGAACTGAGCCCCAGAAAACAAAGCAACTTGCCCACAGGCCCCACCCACCGTGAGGTAGCACCAGAGCTTTGCTGGCTTTTCCCTGACAGGGGCCTGGAAAGGGAGCCCTGTAGGCCCTGCGGGTGGAGAGAAGTCCCAGACCTTGTGTGGAGGGTGGCACTGACAAGGGCTTGGGTTTGGGGGCCATCGCTAGAGTGTACTTGGCCGAAGACCTTGCTTCCTTCTGAAACGGAGAGACTCGTCTGGAGACAGGGATGGGCGATCCCAGGGGCTTCCCTAGGATGTTTCTCCATCTGGAATGGGGCTTCCAGAACTGAGGCATGTGTGTATGTGATGATGGAAGGGAGGCAGTGGGGAAGGCAGGGTGGTGTAGGGGCAGAATTGGGGACTCTGGAGGCCACAGACCTGACACTTGAGCTCTCTGAACCTCCATTTCTGTAAAATCCTGATGGTGGGAATAAGGCCCCATTTCATAAGATCCCTGTGTAGCTTCAGGGAGATACTGTGTGTGGGGACTGAGCCAGAGCGAGCCCCAGTACTTGAGAATTACCTTACAGGAGGCCTAAACCCAGAGGGTACAAGGGGACAGCCCCCCCACCCATCCCTGTCCCAGAGAGATTTTATTTGGCCTTCATCGTGTCTAAAAATATTGTTAGTCAAAAATCAGGTGATTTCAAATAAAAATCTAGACTTCTGGCTTCTGTTGAAACTTGTATTATTCGCTTATGAATTTAGTTAATACCCCCCTGTATGCCAGGCCCTGCCCTGGGCAGCTTTCCTTCTCCTAGGCAGGGCAGTAGTGGGCAGGGTCATGGCTGCCTTCTGCAGCTCTCAACCTGACCACACCCACAGTCCCCCCGCCCCCCTCCACCGCCCCCGGGCATCCTGGTCCCTGCTTGACCCCGTGGGCATCTGTGTTGGTGCCCATGGCCTTAACCCTTGTCTCATCCCCGCCCCAGCAACTGACCAACCACATCCGGGACACCCTGCCGGGGCTTCGGAACAAGCTGCAGAGCCAGCTCCTGTCCATCGAGAAGGAGGTGGAGGAGTACAAGAACTTCCGGCCAGATGACCCAGCTCGCAAGACCAAGGCTCTGCTGCAGTGAGGCCCTCCCCAACTCCTGACTCCCCGGCACTGAGCTGCCCTCCAGCGCGGGGTTCGCCCAGGGCTCCCTCCACTAGGCTCCTGACGTCGCACCACTCTCCCCCCAGGATGGTCCAGCAGTTTGCCGTGGACTTTGAGAAGCGCATTGAGGGCTCAGGGGACCAGATCGACACCTATGAACTGTCAGGGGGAGCCCGCATCAACCGGATCTTCCATGAGCGCTTCCCCTTTGAGCTAGTCAAGGTAGGATGGTCTCCCCGGGGGCGGGGGGAGAGGGGAGGCTTAGAACTACCACCCTCCCCCCAGGACTTTCACACATATCTTTGCTGACCTGGCACCCAGCCCCGGGTGTGGGGCGTCTGTCTGTCTTGGCCTTCCAGGGGGGGAGGAAGGCCCTGACCGGCTGTCTCTGGCTCTCCTACACAGATGGAGTTTGATGAGAAGGAGCTCCGAAGAGAGATCAGCTACGCCATCAAGAATATCCATGGCATTAGGCACGTATTGGGACTGGGGAAGGGGGCTGAGCCCTGGAAGGCAGGGGTTCTGGTGCCACGGCACAGGGAGTGGTGAAGTGAGCCGCCCTCAGGAAGGACCAAGAGCTCTGGTCCCCAGTCCCCTCAACCCCTTCTGGCTTCCAGCTCAAAGGGGCTCGAGCTGGGGGGGGTGGACGGGAGGCCTGGGCCGCTCCCTCCCCGCACCTGCCGTCCTCCTTTGCTGCCCCTGGGAGCAGGGCCTGGAGGCTGGACCAGGTGGGCAGAGCCCAGGACGTAGGTGGCTGGGGAAGCTTCTCTGGGCTTGGGCCCCTGCCTGTCCTCAGGATGAGACAGCTTCCCCCAGTCCTATCCAGGTAGCTGCACACAGCTGGCCAAACCACCGGGGAGGGCCTGGGATGGAGCATCGAGGTATTGGTCTGTGTCCTTTTATGATAGGACAGGGCCTCTCAACCCTCCAGATCCTCCCATAGTCCCATTAGCCCGAATTGGCCCCATTCTACACCACTTCCCTCCTTCTAGCTAACCCCACTGCCTTTGGAACAGGAAGGGGGGACTGGAAAAAAAAAGATTGTTCCTTAAAAGCTTAGCCCCCTTCAAGGACCCAGATCTACACTGTTCATTCAACAAGAAAATTTAAAGCATCTGCTATGTGCCAGGCAGTGAACAAGACAAAATGTCCCTGCTTTCATACAGGTTGAATTCCAAGGTTTGGTATGGAATTTACAGACTGATAACTGCATTGGCCGAGGCACAGAAAAAAATATATATATATATCGCTCCTCAGCTTAAAATAAAATGTTTTATTCCCAGAAAGGCTCCTAAAGAGAACCCAGTTTGGCATTTTTCATACCATTTCTGGCCATAGAACCTTCTGTATGAATAGAACCTTAAGAGCAAGCCGGACATACATGACAATTATAAGCCGACCTTGTCTTGCCCCCGAAGAGCATCCATGGAATGCCCTTCATTCAAATCCCTCCTGCCCATTTTATAGAGAAGGACACTGAAGCCCAGAGAGGGGTAGTGGGAGGACCCCAAGGGCAGAGTTCAGGCGGTCGGGGTGGGGCCCTGACCTGGCACTCCTGGCAGGAGCTGGCCTGTGACACTGTGCCCTTCTCCCGTTCCGGGCGTTCAGAACGGGGCTCTTTACCCCAGACATGGCCTTTGAGACCATTGTGAAAAAGCAGGTGAAGAAGATCCGAGAACCGTGTCTCAAGTGTGTGGACATGGTTATCTCGGAGCTAATCAGCACGGTTAGACAGTGCACCAAGAAGGTAACCCGGTGGCCCGGGCCAGCCCCCCCCCCAACCCCCGCCTCTGCCCCCATCCTGCATTGCTGCCAGGCTCTCCTTTCCCACACCCCCCACTGCCTCCTCGGTAGCATGTACAGACCTCAGCGGGGTGGGGGAGGCAGGCCACCACAGACCAAGATGGGGGGCCTCTCTGAGGGGGCCTTACCCACCTCCTGGCCCCCAGGCACAGGGAACAGACATTGATAAGACAGGTGTGATGGTGGCTCTTGTCCTGAGAGCCCACCAAGAGCTCCCCCAGCTCAGGGAGAATAGGCCTTGAAGGGCCCCGAGCCCTCTTCCTGCCCTCAGAGCTGAGGTCATCTCTAGGGGCTCCAGGGAGGGGTCTTGGGGACACCTTGGCCCTGCAGACAGGAGAGCTACGGGCCTACTTGGCTGCTGCTCTGGGGATCTGGATGGCCAGAGGGGTGCAGAGGACCCAGGTCTGGCAGGTACCTGACTCCCCACTGTCCTTCATCCCCCCCCCCCCATTCCCACCCTAGCCTCACTCAGGACCCTGCCCTTCCCTTCCATCCACATCCAACCTTCCAGGGACAGAATCCTCTTCCATCTGCTATGTCATCTGAGCCTCACAGAACCGCGCAAGGAGGGAAGGGCAGGGCAGGGAGGATGGCGCCCATGTCACAGCAGGAAGACTGAGGCTTAGGAGATCAAGTGACTTGTCCAAGGTCATATGAGCCGGCAGGTGGCAGAGCTGTTACTCGAAGCCACGGCTTTGGACTCCAAATCCAGTCCTTGTTTAATTCCACCCCCCAGCCTCCCTTCCTTTCCTCTCTTCACTACTGCCCTGGCCCCTCTCCACCACCTCCACTCTTTCTGTCTTTCCTCTTCTCTCTCTGTCTTTCCCAGCTGAGTTCTCCAGACCCTTTTGGAAGAGAGGCAAAGGATGCCCCTTGAGGAGAAAGGGAAGGGCAGGAGTAGAGTAGGGAGCTGGAGAGTGGAGGTCAGGCAGCTACCCTGCAACTCCAGGAGGCATCATCTGCACCACAGTCTATGCAAATGGAGTCCCCTGGAGTTTGGCAGTGCACAGCCTGGGCAGCTGGATGCAGTAATCCTGGTGAATGTACGGAATTGTGCTGGGCTTCGGAGTCAGGATGAAGTGAATGCAGGAGGTGCTGGCAAACCTAGAACTGAACAGAATGGGTGGGTGGGGTCCTGGCCTGGGCCAGCCCCTTAGGAGGACTCAAGGCTGGGACAAAGATAGCATCAGGAAAGACAGAGAGGGCCGGCTCAGGGTAAGCTGGGGGTGGAGGACGCCAAGCCCTGGGGAGAGGATCTGAACTCAGTAAGGGGCCTTGTACAGAACAGGGGGTTGGTCCCTCAGAAGCCCCCCCACCCCGCCCCATACCCACAGGACCCTTCAAGATACCTGGCCGCTCCTAGGAGGTGCCGGCCCTGGGGGGCGGTAGGGAGGGCCGGTCCCACACTCACATTGTCTTCTGTTCTCTCTTTCTCTGTGTCGGTGTCTCTCTCTTTTCCCCCATGCCTGTGCCATCCTCCACTCCTGAATCCTGGCTCTGCTTGGCTTTCACTCCCCTTCCTTCTCCCGGCCCTGCCCATGGCTGCTTCTCCTCCTGTCCCCTCCTCCTCCCCGGGTGCAGGACGGGCCTCTTCACACCTGACCTCGCTTTTGAAGCCACAGTGAAAAAGCAGGTGCAGAAGCTCAAAGAGCCCAGTATCAAGTGTGTGGATATGGTAGTCAGTGAGCTCACGGCCACCATCAGAAAGTGTAGCGAAAAGGTATGACGGCCACCAGGGCGGGGCTGGGCCTGGCCGTCCCTTCCTCATGGCCAGGGACTCCCGTGGGCAGAACCATCTGCTGAACAGACCCGGCAGCCTCTCGGCCACCCACGTGGACCCAAACACCTGTGCTGGCCAGGTGACTCCGGGCCCTTAAGTTTCGTGCCAGCTTATCACCCTGGGTCTGTTTAAATTTATGATCCTTTTAGGCCCCCATCTCTGCCAGAGACCACCCCAACCCGCGCATCCTCAGTGGCCCCTTTTCACCAATAAGAAGGACAATGGCGACAATGCTAAGGGGACAGCTGCTATTTATTGAGCACCTATTATGTGCCAAGCACCGAGCTAAGTGCTTATCCTTTTCATCTCACGTTAGCCTCTCAACAACCCTAAGAAGTGGGTAGTATTATCCCCATTTTACAGATGAACAAACTGAGTCTCGGACACGAAGAGCAGGGTGGGGTTCTGATTTAGGAAAGCTGAGGGAGTAGACCTGGGATCAGGGCCTCCTGGAGTCGGGGAACTATCCCAGTTCCTTAAAACAAATTTGCCTAAAAGCATATTGGATTACTCACTTTCTAGTAATCCATATGCATTCGACAGGGCCAGCCTCTTTTGGGTCTGTGACCTTTTAGATGCCTTCTTCCTATTTGTCCACTCTGGGGCATTTTGAGGATTTTTAGCCAGATATTCCCAACACAGTTCTTCCCTCGGGGGAGTGCATGAGAATCAGCTGCCTGGGGGAACTCTTCCAGAATTCAAATGTCCCTGCCCAGCTGGCTGAATCAGAATCTCAGGGAGAGCCCAGCCTCACCTGTACTTGAAAAAGCTCCCTATGCTGGGAGGTGGGGGCCCTTCTGCCCCAGCTTCATGTTTCAAATACATGGGTTTTCATGGCTCGTACATAATTAGTCGTGTGCACCCCCCCCCCCCGTTATCCTCTATCACTTTGCCCACTTTTCATGCCTAATGCAGACAGTAAGCAAATTAACATCCACTCCATCCCTGTTTCAGGTGGAATAAAATCTGGGCTGGACGCCCCACTGCATAGTATTTACCACGATGTCTGAGTCATGGTCCCACTGCACCTTGACTACTAAGCCACCCAATCTCACTTTTGTTAAGTTTTTAAAAATACCGAGTTTAGTTTAAGCTGCCTCAACTCTCTTTACAAACGAAGACAAGGTATGACTACATTTTTTGTTTTTAACTTTGGCTTTTAATTGTCAAACTAGTACATTCTCCGTTTTAAAAGTTTGGTAAACGCCAAGGCTTAGAGAGAAGGCCGCCCCCCTCCCTTTCCAGGGAGGCACCATGGAGATTTTTGTACATTTCTTGCCACGTACACTCCTTTAAAAAAAAAAAAGAAAGAAAGAAAAAAAGAAAAAGAAACGATCCTTCTTGATTTTGTTCTGATCATGCAGGGCTGCTATAAAAATATTCAAGCAGCACAGAGAAAGCAAATCCCCACAATTGAACAACTCTAAAGATAAGAAAAAATACGTGGACCACGCTTCCTAACTAATGACGTATATATGCCAGTTTAACCTAAATGGACCATACTCCACACACTGATTCGGGAACTCTTTTTTACCAAGCAGTGTGTCATGGGAATGTAACTACAGGAAGATGTGCCCTTGAACTGCTGAATCGTAGCCCACGGTAGAAACGTGCTGTGATCTACATATTCAATACCTCTTGACATTTAGATTGTTTCAAACTTCTTTGTCTCTTACAAACAGTGCTGCAGCGAACATCCTTATAGATGTATTTACAACATATATCCTGTTGCTTCTTCTTTGGTTTAATGTTTATTTAGAGAGAGAGAGAGAGAGAGAGAGGGAGGGAGGGAGAGAGAAGCCCAAGCAGGCTTCGTGCTGTCAGCGCAGAGCCCAACGCGGGGCTCGATCTCACCAACCGTGAGGTCATGACCTGAGCTGAATCCAGAGCCGGACGCTTACCCGACTGAGCCATCCAGATGCCTCTCCTGTTGTTTCTTTAGAGCAAATTTTTACCCAGAGAATCGCCTAGTCGAGAGAGATGAGCATTTCACGATTTTGGTAACTTCCACAAGAGTGCTCCCCAGAAAGTGTTACCTTATTCCTCCAGATATTTTTTTCTATATGTAGGTTTATTTACTCTGTTAGGTAGTCACACTGCAAACGTACTAGCATTCTGCTTTTTCTTTTAGTAGCACACATTTTGGGGGGTATTATCACATAGAGTCAACATAAACATTTTTTAGTGGTTGCATAATAGGTTTATCATGGTTTACATAACAGTTTTCCTATTGGTGAACATTTAAATTGTCTCCAGTTATTCAATATTATAAATAATCTGACAATGAACATCTTTTTTTTTTTTTTTTTTTTTTTTTTTTTAGTGTGTATTTATTTCTGAGAGAGACAGAGAGAGACAGAGTGTGAGCAGGGGAGGGGCAGAGAGGGAGACAAGAATCTGAAGCAGGCTCCGGGCTCTGAGCTGTCGGCACAGAGCCCAATACCAGGCTTGAACTCGTGAACTGCGAGATCATGACCTGAGCCGAGGTCAGATGCCCAACTGACTGAGCCACCAAGGCACCTCCCCCCCTCCTTTTTTAAGTAAGCTCTACACCCACAATCCTGAGATCAAGTGTCGCAGGCTCCACTAACTGAGCCAGCCAGGCGCCCCTGAACATCTTCAAATCTGTTCAAATGTTTATTTTTCTGTCTCTAGGATTTTTTCCTTAGGATAGATTCCTAGAAGACGGATTACTAGATACAAACACTTTTTAAAAACTGTGAAACGGGGCGCCTGGGTGGCTCAGCCGGTTAAGCGGCTGACTTCAGCTCAGGTCATGATATCGTAGTCTGTGAGTTTGAGCCCCGCATCAGGCTCTGTGCTGGCAGCTCAGAGCCTGGAGCCTGCCTCCGATCCTGTGTCTCCCTCTCTCTCTGCCCCTCCCCTGCTTGCTCTCTGTCTCTGTCTCTCTCTCTCAAAAATAATAAGCATTAAAAAAAATTTTTTTAAATAAAAACTGTGAAACACTCTGCTGAACTGCATTCCAAAAGAAAGCAGTAATTATCGTATATGGTAAAATTTTGGAAACAACCCAGATGTCCACCAAGAGGCAATCGATTATGTAAAGTATCACCCAGTCAACGGCAGACTATATGTTAGAAGGGCAGGCATATTTATTTCCATTCACATGTCCCTCTACAGTATACTGTGGGGGGGAAAAGCAGGTTTCAGAAGACAATGTATAATATTTGGGGGGAGGAAATAATATAGATAAATAACAAAATCCCAAAGGCACAGTCACCAAATTGCTAACTGTTACTTTAAGAGCAGGCAAGGAAAAATGGGAACTTTCCCATTTCCACTCTGAAAAATTTAGTCTTACAGTGAGTCTGTAGATTTTTGTCAGGAGGAATATGGATCGACAAAAACTTTAAAGGGGAAACCTTATAAATTATTTATTTCTAAAGTTTATTTATTTTGAGAGAGAAAGAGCGAGGGGGGGAGGGGCAGAGAGAGAGAGAGGGAGAGAGAGAGAATCCCAAGCAGGCTCCACACTGTCAGCACAGAGCCCTACACCGGGCTGGATCCCACGAACCGTGAGATCATGACCTGAGCTGAAACCAAGAGTTGGACGCTCAATCGACTGAGCCACCCAGGCGCCCCATAAATTATTTCTAAAAAATAATTTTGCCTTTTGATTTATTGAATGAGTAGTCATGATCTCTTTACACGGCAAAATACACCCATCTTCGTCTATTTTTTTCCTCCCCAAGTCTTCTAGAAGTTTAGCAAGGCCCCCCCCCCCCCCCCCGACAGAGGCTTCTAAATAGTCAGCTCTTAACTATTCCCAGACCTGCTGGGACTGCAACTTTCCTCTCTGGATAAAATCTGAAGTTTAAGGTCACACGTGGGACGTACTGCTCAATCCTCTCAACAACGCCAAAAGGGAAGGTGCTGTTACTACCCCATTTTACGTGTGGAGAAGCCAAGGCTCAGAGAGGTCGCAGTCACTTTTTTAAGGACAGTCGGCAGGGCAGGGGCTGGCTTTGAAACAAGAGTCATGTGGCTCCAGGGCCTGTGTCCTTGGCCACGAACTCGTGGGCTCCAAACTGACCGCCCCGCTCCCTCAGCCAAGGACTGAGAGAGAAAGGTTCCATTTTAAAAACTGGCTAAAAGTCCTGGAAATGCTCAGAGGCAGCCAGAATGGAAAAAGATGCTCAAAGGGAACAGAACTTCTCAAAGAGGCTGAGGCTGCCCTGTCCTGTGTGACACGTGGAAAAGTTGACAAATGTAACGTCCGGGCGGTTGGTGGGAGAACTGGTCATGGTCTTTGGCAAATTGCTCCCTCGGCCCTCCCCCCTCCCCCCCACACCCCTGTCACAGCCCCACCCTGGGAGGGAGCACTTGGGACCACCTCAGAGGAAGCCTTCTGCTGGTGGTGACTCAGTCCTGAATCTCTGCCCCAAGTTGGAGACTTCGAGGAGGAGTAGGAGCCCCTCCTTGGGCCTCGTGGGGCAGCGGACCCACCAGGCCCGTCCAGCCAGCGTTTGTTTTGAAGCTCCAGGTCTCAGGCCACCTCTCCCCCGGGTCCCCTGTGCTTGGCCACGTCAGCCGCACCTTGGCATAGGCATGGGATGGCCGAGGGTGGAGGGGGGAATGTCCCATCTCTCATGTCTACCTCTCCTGGGCATCCAGGGTGCCACTTTCTTCCCCATCCTCTTGCCTCTCCCCGTGCCCCCCCCCCCCGCCCCATCTTCTCAGCCTCCATCTTGCCCTCAGAATCACTACCTGCGACCCAGGCACGCTAACCTCCAGGTCTCTTCCCACATAGGAGGATCCACCTGAGGGGCCTGACCCAGGCATGGGAAGAGGGACAGGACTGGTTTGAGGTTGGCCCTACCTGGGTCCCACGTGACCACCAAGTGGGGAGGGCAGGCCAGTGGGACTCGAGGTTCCTGTGGGTGGGTTCCCCATCATCAGCTCAGCGAGGCCCCCTCCCGGAGGAGGAGCTTGACCACGAGCCAGAGGAACTGGCGTCCACTCACCCTGGCAAGGAGGGCAAAGACATCCATCCTTCATTCATTCTGTCTGTCCTTCAACATGCCCTCTTTGAGCCCCAGCCTCGTGCCTGGCCCTGCCCCTGCCCTCAGGGCAGCCACAATCCTGTTGATGGGGTGGGGGGGCCACAGAGAGGCCCCTAACCCAGCTCTTGGGGTGGTCAGGGCAGGCTTTCTGGAGGAGGTGGCAGCCAACAGTCTTGAAGGAGAATGAAGCAGCCTGGGCTTTGTCCAGAGCCGGGCTGAGCTGAGGGCAGAGTTCACAGGCAGAGAGAGAAAGGTTTGGAGCAACTGCCCCTTCGTCCTCAGTTGATAAAAACCGGAGGGAAATGGGTGCTGCTGAGCTCCTACCCCAAAGCAGTGGGGTAGAGACCGGTCGCCTGGCCAGCTCAGAGCTGGTCGGACACCGCTGGGGATGATGGGGCCAGGCCGGGGCATGCAAAGGGAGGCAAAACTGGGTGGATCCTACCAAGAGGGCCCGGGGCCCAGTCAGGCCCCCGCGGGGTACTGCTCATGCTGCTGGCACCCCACTCCGCATGCCGCCCACCCTGTGCCCTCGCATGTCCTGCCTGGGGCTC
This sequence comes from Prionailurus bengalensis, assembly GCF_016509475.1. Taxonomy (NCBI): domain Eukaryota; kingdom Metazoa; phylum Chordata; class Mammalia; order Carnivora; family Felidae; genus Prionailurus; species Prionailurus bengalensis. The sequence goes on from NC_057359.1 coordinate 86,994,478, forward strand.
CTGCATGTCCAGTGTGTGCCTGCTTGTTTCCCCTGGCCCCTCCCTCAGCTCTGGCAGGGCCACTGCCTGTCCCCAGCCTGACTCAGGAGGCCAGCTGGCACCTTGGGCCCTGCCCTCCCCAGACTCTTCCTGGATAGGAATCTCGAGGCTGTTCTCTGCCTGATTCCACCCGACTCCTGATTCCACCTGATTCCTCCAAGCTTCTGGGAGGACAAGGAGTGGCCCCAAGGGTCAGCGAAAGCTTTGGGAGCTAACGGCCCCCCAAACAAAGGCCTCCATCGAACAGTCTGTTTCCAAGATGGCTGCCACCAAGGCGGCCGAGGAGGCTGAGCCCCGTGGCATTTCCGCCCTTGGGAACTGCCCTCCCCCAGAAGTTGCCCAAGTAGGCCAGTGAAGAGGGCCTGGAACCAGAAAGACCTTTGAATTGCCATTTGGATCCGACACTTGGGGGAAAGGGTGGCCGTGGCTTGGTGCCTTCAGCTTCCTGGGACCCCAGGCCTCTCTTCCCCTCATCTCGGGCATTCTGTGTGTGCCTCCCACCCCACGCCCCTGGATCCCTGGATTCTGGTGGGGTGGGGGTGCCCCCCCGCCGGTGCCCCCTGTGTACGTGGCTCTCTCCCCTCCCGCCCTTCCCCAGCTCCAGCAGTACCCCCGCCTGCGGGAGGAGATGGAGCGCATCGTGACCACCCACATCCGGGAGCGCGAGGGTCGCACCAAGGAGCAGGTGAGTCCCTCCTGCCCCCCACCTCTCCCCCCCGCCCCCCCCCCCCGCCTCTCCCCGCACCCCGGGCTCTCCTCCTCCTTCCCATTTTGTCTCTTCTGTCTCCATCTCCCTTACACTTTCTCGCCTCTACTCTCTGCTTCTCTCTCTTTAAAAAAAAAAAAAATTTAATGTTTACTTAATCTTGAGAGAGACAGAGACAAAGAGACAGAGCGTGAGACGGGGAGGGGCAGAACGAGAGAGGGACACGTTATCGGAAGCAGGCTCCAGGCTCTGAGCTGTCAGCACAGAGCCCGACTTGAGGCTCGAACTCACACACTCACGAGCCATGAGATCATGCCGTGAGCCGAAGTCGGATGCTTAACCCACTGAGCCACCAGGCTCCCCTCTGCTTCTCTTTTTTATTGTGGTAAAATATATATAACATGAAATTTACTATTTTAACCATTTTTAAGCATGCAGTTCAGTGGCCTTAAGCACATTCACAGTGTCACGCAGCCATTAGCACCATCTGTCTCCAGAACTTTTTCATCTGCCCAAACTGAACCTCATTAAACAGGGACTCGCCGTCCCCTGCTCCCCACCAGCCCCTGGCAACCATCTTTCTAGTTTGTGTGTCTATGAATTTGACCGCTCTAGGTGGAAGCTTACAACTGTCCTGTTTGTTGTTTTTTTTTTTAATTCTGTTTCTTTTTTTTTTTTAAGTTTATTTATTTTTGAGAACAAGACGGAGATAAGAGAGAGGGCGTGTGAACAGGGAAGGGCAGAAAGAGAGGGAGAGAGAGAGAACTCCAAGCAGGCTCTGAGCTGCCAGCGCAGAGTCTGATGTGGGGCTCGATCTCACAAACCGTGAGATTATGACCTGAGCCGAAACCAAGAGTCAGACGCTTAACTGACCCAGCCGCCCCGGCACCCCAACAATTGTCCTTTTGTGTCGGGCTTATTTTACTTAGCACAATTTCTTCAGGGTTCATCCCTGTTGTAGCGGGTGTCAGAATTTCCGTCCTTTGAAAGCCTTTTAAGGTATATGCCGCATAGTGTTTATCCATTTGGGCTGTTTCCACCTTTGGGCTCTTATGAATAATGCTTCTATAAACATTAGTGTGCGAATGTCTCTTTGAGACCCCGCTTCCAGCTCTCTGGGGTATACACCGGGAAGTGGGATTGCCGAATCATTTGGTAATTCTGTATTTAACTTTTTGAGGAGCCGCCATACTGTTTTCCATACTATTTATTTCCATAGTATTTCCATACTATTTCCATACTATTTACTGGAGCTGTGCCATCTTGCATTTCCACTATCTCCTTCTCAACCTTCTGACAGTCGGTCCTCTCGTCGTCTCTCTTGGGGCCTCTGTCTCTATTTTCTACTTCTCCGGGTCACCATATACCTGTCATAGCCACCCCCTCTTCCATTTACGTAGTCATTTATCAAGTATTCATTCATTCATTCATTCATGCACTGATTCATTCAGTCACAAACATGGTCCCTGTTCATTCATTCATTCATCGATTCATTCAATCACAAACACGGTCCCTGTTCATTCATTCATTCACTGATTCATTCAGTCACAAACATGGTCCCTGTTCATTCATTCATTCACTGATTCATTCAGTCACAAACATGGTCCCTGTTCATTCATTCATTCATCGATTCATTCAATCACAAACATGGTCCCTGTTCATTCATTCATTCACTGATTCATTCAGTCACAAACATGGTCCCTGTTCATTCATTCATTCACTGATTCATTCAGTCACAAACATGGTCCCTGTTCATTCATTCATTCATCGATTCATTCAATCACAAACATGGTCCCTGTTCATTCATTCATTCATCGATTCGTTCAATCACAAACATGGTCCCTGTTCATTCATTCATTCACTGATTCATTCAGTCACAAACATGGTCCCTGTTCATTCATTCATTCATTCATTCAATCACAAACATGGTCCCTGAATGTTGCCTCTGAGCCGGAGGAGCAGAGATGAGCAGGCTCCCTCACGGCCCTCACGAAGCTCACAGGCGAGTCCTCCTTGCTTGTCCGTCTCTCAGTCATCCTTCTGTCTACACCTACCTCTGGCTCCCAATTCCCAGCCCTTCTCCATGATGGTGCTGTCCACGTCTTTGTCTGGATGTGGTGTCTTTGAATCCTTACAGATCTCTTTCATTTCAAAAGTGATAAATACTTAATAAAATATTCAGTCAGTGTAAAAGCAATTAAATTACAAGTAAGTGTTCCTTCATTGACTCTTCCCTGCCCCCAGCTCCTCCCACAAAATAACCATCACGCACAGTTCGATGTGTTCCCTTCCAGGCCCAGGCATTTTTTTTTTTTTCTAGGCGCATCCAGATTCCAGATTCCATCTTAATCTTCCGTAACCACAGCCCTGCTGTGTGTCTTGCCTTTTTTTCTCTAACGATAATTGTGGTAGCTAACATCTGTGGAGCCCCCGTTACATGTCAGACATGTGATCTGCCTCATTTCATGTGTCTTCACCACTCCTGTGAGGCAGAAACACTTCATCTGTGGAACTTGAGGCTCAGTGAGCACAGGCTTATTACAGGGAGCAGTGGGGCTTGGGTCAAAACCCGGCAGTGTGCGTCAGGAATGTCACTCTGGGGCGCCTGGGTGGCTCAGGCGGTTGAGCGGCCGACTCCGGCTCAGGTCATGGTCTCACGGTTTGTGGGTTCGAGCCCCGCGTCAGGCTCTGTGCTGACAGCGAAGGGCCCACTTCGGATCCTCTGTCTCCCTCCCTCTGTGCCTCTCCCCCGCTCTTGCTTTCTCTCCCTCTCTCAAAAATAAACATTTAAACAAATTTTATTTTTTCCACTTTCCACTTAAAAAAAAAAAGTCACTCTGGTCGTGACTCAGTTCTGAATCCCATTAGTCATCATTATTTGCAAAGGGGATCTTCCCATGCCAGAACTTAGAAATTGTCCTCATTCTTTTTTTTTTTTAAGTTTTTAGAAGTTTATTTATTTATTATGAGAGAGAGAGAGTGCACAAGCAGGGGAGGGGCAGAGAGAAGGAGAGACAGAATCCCAAGTAGGCTTTGCACCATCAGCGCAGAGCCCGAAGTGGGACTCGAACTCACGAACTGCGAGATCGTGACCAGAGCCGAGATCAAGAGTCGGATGCTTAACCGATTGCACCACCCAGGCACTCCTGTCCTCGTTCTTTTGAACAGCTGTAGAGTGCTTTATTGCTTAGAAGCGACCATAATTTATTTCACTTTCTTATGGCCGTTGGCTTGTTTCCAATTTTTCACTATTACCAACCACACCCCACTGAACACCCTGGGATACATAGCTTTGCTCACTTGATGAGCTTATCTAGCAGATAGATACCGGCTAGATAGATAGATAAGTAGATTTCTAGAAATGAATATGTGCATGTTAATATTGTTTTTTTTTTAATTTTTTTTTCCACGTTTTTATTTATTTTTGGGACAGAGAGAGACAGAGCATGAACGGGGGAGGGGCAGAGAGAGAGGGAGACACAGAATCGGAAGCAGGCTCCAGGCTCTGAGCCATCGGCCCAGAGCCCGACGCGGGGCTCGAACTCACGGACCGCGAGATCGTGACCTGGCTGAAGTGGGACGCTTAACCGACTGCGCCACCCAGGCGCCCCATTATTGTTAAATATTTCCAAATTACCCTCCAAGAAGGTGATGCTAATTTACGTTCCCACCAACAGTGTATGAGAATCTGTCTCCCCACAGTGTGCCCACACTGGTCACTATCAATATTTATTATTCATTTGATAGATTATGAAAGGGTCTCATTGTTTTCATTTACATTTCTTTATTCATGAGGGTGAGCTTTTTTTTTTTACACATCCTTATTGATTATATGCGTTTCTTCTGTGAATTATGCAATCATGTTCTCTATTTTTGATTTGTGTTTCTTGTCTGCCTTTCACTTATTGACTTGTAGGAACTCTTTTATTTATTATGGATACTATTACTGATGTGTTGATTGATTTATTATGGGTTCTATAGGTGCCATAAGTATATTTCTTCCAGCTTTTCATGCATTTTAAAACTTTGCCGTACTTTTTCCCCTTGCCTGCTGACGTGTGTATCCTCAAAGGTCATGCTTCTCATCGATATTGAGTTGGCTTACATGAATACCAATCATGAGGACTTCATAGGCTTTGCCAAGTGAGTGCTCCCTAGGCAGAGAAGGTGACAGCTCCCGTGAGTGTGTGTGTGTGTGCGTGTGTGTGTGTGTGCGCGCGCACGCATGCATGCATGTATAGGACACAGGCCTGCTGGGCTGACCCTCTGAGCGTGGTCCCCACTGGGTAGTGAGTGGCATTGAAGCAAGGCCTCTTGAGAGAAGTTCTGAGACTCTTCCTTCGCTCCCTATTAGTGCTCAGCAGAGGAGCAACCAGATGAACAAGAAGAAGGCTTCAGGGAACCAGGTGAGTGAACCCCAGTGCCCCAGCCGGAAGGATGGAGGGTGCCGGACGGACGCCAAGCTCTGAGAGTCCCCTCCCCCCGAGGGGAAGGGTCTCACAGGGGCCAGGGAGCCTGTCAGCTGCCAGCCACAAGCCTCCCACTCTGCCTCAGTAACCCTCTCTCCTCTCTCCCGATGCTTCTCGTGGTTGCTATGGTTACCTCTTTGCAGGATGAGATTCTGGTGAGTACCAGGACTGGGGCTCTTGGCTTATGTAGTGAGGGGGAGGAGGGGGCCCATTTGTAGTGGGGACACACGGGGGGGAAAGGGCACCCTGGCCTGAGCTGCTTGCACACACCAGCACATGGGTGTCCACACACGATCTCAGTCCAGAGGCAAGGCTTAGCCATACACAGAGCCCATCAGCCTACCCATCAGCGTGCATGAGCTAAGTATCTACTTCAGTCAGAGGTAGATCATGTGGGCTGGGTGAGTGAAAATGGCTGGTGGGGGCCTGGCAATCATTAGGTGCTCCTTAAATATCTGTTGGATGGATGGATGGATGGATGAAAGAGAAATCTATTTTTAAGGTAGCCATCTCTACCAGAGAGTTGAGTAAAGAGATGAGTGAAATATCAAGAAACATGTCCCTCTTTGCCTTCTTCTGCCCTTCAGATCTCTGCTGAAACACCACTTCTCATCCTCACCTGTACACACAAGCCATAATCTGGAATTTTCCAGAGGCCATAGTTTCTTTACAATAATCTAGGTGTTTGTGTGATTATTGGCTTCATATCTGGTTCCTTCTCAAACCCCACGAGGGAAAGGGCCGGGTCTCTCTTGTCCATCAGCACACTCTCAGCCCTCAGCCCAGGGCCTGGCACACAGTAGGTGCTCACTAGAATGAAGGCACTGATGAATGTAATATCCCAGGGCAATTCGGTTCAGCAAATGCTCGGTGGCGTCTACGCTGTGCTGGTCCCTGGACAGGAGTCAGACCTTGGTCCTGTCCCTTGGAGACCTGAGCCTGCAGTCAGGACCCAGGCAGGGTGGGAGCTGGAAGAGCAGGAGGTCTCTGGTGCAGGGGCTCTGGAAGGAGGTTTGGCAGAGCTCGGGGTGGCCGAGGGAGGACAAAGGCTGCAAGTCAGCAGGAAGTAGCATGACAAGGTCTGCTGGTCAGATCCTGGGGTATGGAGTGCCGGGGCGTGGCATTTGGACTCAATTCTGAAGACAGTGGCGAGACACTGAGGGGATCCTCACCGAACCGGGACAGGGTGGAAGAAGGATCATGGGGCACCTGGCTCTCTTGTTTCTGTTAAAGGCTAAGACAGCTACGCCGCTACTGATCCACTGCGTGACTTGGGTTCTCTGCAAGGTTCTTGGAGAAGCCAGAGAGGGTCAAGGAAGGCTCCAGGAGGGTTTGGGGGGCCTCGGAAGTGGGCCTGACCCCAGAGGGCTTTTCTGCGAGCCCCAGGCTCCTCTTGTCTTCTCTGGGTGCTCAGAAAAGCCAGGGAGGTCAGGGCCAGGGGATGGAGCAGAAGAAGCTCCCTCACGCTCAGGATGGCCCACCGCTAGGGTCTACTTAGTGGCCTTGACCTTGGAGTAGAATCCGCAGGCCCTGGTCTGTGGTGATGGCTCAGGATGGTCTTGGGGACAGCAGCTCCCTACAATGAAAAGAGACCTTTGCCTGTTACTCTGGGCTCCCCAGGGACAAAGGGGCCTGTTCAGTTCGTGCTCAGCCCTTCCCCTTGCTCCCACTCCCCAACACCCCACTCCTATCCAGAGCCTGGGGCCAGAGACCCCGAGAACCCTACTTCTGTTGCATTCATGTGTTCATGTCACAGATGTTTATTGATCACTTTCTGCCTGCCAAGCACACTGCAAGGTGCTGGAATATACCAGTGAGCTTTTAGAGAGCTCACAATTTAGCAAGACAGGCATCAAGAGATGATGTCTCTCTCTCTCTCTCTCTCTCTCTCTCTCTCTCTCTCTCAAACACACATACACACACACACACACACACACACTTTTGAATATCAGCCATTGTCACAGAAAAGAGTGATAAAAGACAATAAGACTATAGTGGGGGTCCTGACTCCTACTGGGGGCCAGGGAGGGCCCACCTGAGAATGTGACTCCTGAGCTGATGCCTGGGGCGGGGGCGCATAGGAATTTGACAGACAAACAGGAGGGGAAGTGCGTTCTAGGCAGAGGCGGCAGCAGCATGTGCGAAGTCCCTGAGGTCAGAAACAAGTCTTACAATAAGGTGCATCTCAAGCTGAAAAGACCTTCAGAATCGTGTGGCCCAGTTGGCCACCTCAACTCGACTCCACACTTTGAGCAGCGGGGACTCATCCCCTACGAAGGCTACCAGTCCCCTACTCAGGTGGCTCCAACTATCCAAAGGCTCTTTATCCCGACCCGACCTCTGCCTTCCTGCCTCTTCCAGTCTGTTCACTTGTGGTTCAAACCAGAGCAGGTCTGGCCTGCTCTGACCGGCCAGGCCTCCAAGAGCTAGAAGAGGGGCGGGCTTTTGAGCACCTCTCTTTGCCTACCCCATCCTCCGCAGGGAATCCGGGCCTCTGCCCACTGACCTCCTGCCCTCTCACCCTCCAGGTCATCCGGAAGGGCTGGCTGACCATCAACAACATTGGCATCATGAAGGGGGGCTCCAAGGAGTACTGGTTTGTGCTGACGGCCGAGAATCTGTCCTGGTATAAGGATGACGAGGTAAGGAAAGAGCCACTGGTCAGGGGGTGAGGCTCAGACACCCTGGGCTGGGAGTAGACCGAGCCACCCAACAAACGGGTTTTTTTTAATCCCGTCAAAGACCCTTGGATGGAGTTGGGCTGCAAAGATCCAGGCAATCCCGGGAGCTCATCCAGGCTGGACAGAGAAGATGGCTTATCAGGATCGGGGAGCCTGGGGCTCAGCGCCCTGGAGAGGGTGGGCCGGGGTGCTGGGCACCCCCCTGACCCCACCAGCCCTGTGGCCTTCCTGTTTTCCTGCTCCGAGGGCGCGCCGCCTCCCCCGTGGCCCCCACAGGCCTATGACACACACACGTCCAGCTGCCAGACGCCCTGTTAACCCCTGCACCCCAGTCCCCCAGACCCTGTCGGTGCAAAGGAGGTGCCCCAGATGCCTCGAGGCTGAAGGACCAGGAGTGATGGGGCCCTGTAGAGGAGCCACGGAAAACCCCTCCTTGCCCACAGGGGCAGACAGAGCCCCTGCCGTCTCCCTCCCCTGCTGCTGGTCTCCTTTAAGAATGAGTCTATTTGGCTTCCACATCTGGATTCCAGAGGTGACCAGAGAGAATAGGGAGGGCTGGGGGCGGGGGGGGCTTGTAGTAATGAACTCCAGCTGGCCACAGAGTGGGGGAGGGGACCCTCTTCCTGAGGAAGCTTTTAGAGGAGAGGGCGCTCTCGGTGGGGGAGTGGGGCTGGGGTGGGGGCTGTGATTTTGGTCTCCGAGCCCCCTCCTTGATCCCCACCTCCTCCAAGTCATCCCGGGCAAGCCCCCCCCCCCATCTTGGGCCGGGCCCTCTGTCGTCACTGGCTGGGGCGCCAAGCCATCTGGACCTCATTACCCCAACGCTGGCCTCTCCCGGAGCATGGGGCCCCTGGAAGGGAGGGAGTGTGAGGTGGCGTGACGAGGTGGGGGGGGTGGTCGCTTCCTGCTCTGTCGCTCAGGCAGGCTACCTAGATCCCTCGTGGGCCGGGGGTGCTGACCGCTGGCCCCAGAACTCCTGGTGCCCTTATGTTGGGCTCCTCATACGGGGCCAGGGGACCGTGTGACCTGGGGCTGAGGGCTACACTGCAGGGAAATGTATCCAAGAGGGGCCCTGTCCTCCCGTGACGGGGTCTCATTGAGCTTTGTGTGCACATTCGAGTGGGGTCGCCTGTGGGAGCCGTGCTGAGTTGGTGTGGGCGGGGTGGGGGTGGGCGAATGCCGGGAGGCGGAGTGTGCGAGGCTGGTGGATGTTGGGGGGGTTGTGGGAGAGCGTTTGGGGTGTAAGCATCTAGGTGTGGTTGGGGGCAGACGGTGTGTGCCTGAGGTCTGACTCTGGGGCGTGTGCGCCTGTGCTCGGTGTATAAGTGAAGGTGCGTGTATGTGGCAGATGGACTTGAGGAGGGAGGGTGTGCACGGAGAACAATATGCATGTACTTGGGACGTAAGGATGGGAGAGGGCCGGTGTTCCATGGTGAGGGTGCGCGTGTGCGCGCACGTGTGTGTGCGTGAGATGTGCAGGAGTCACAGATGTGTGATTTTAGTTTGGGTGTGGGAATGTATGTGCCTGAGTTGTGGGGGGTGTGCGTGTCGAGTCGTTGAGTTCGTGTGTGTGTGTGTGTGTGTGGGATGTGAGCGGAGTTTTGCACTAGAACACCTGGGGGACATGGAGGTGGTCTGGGCTGTGAGGAGTGTGATCTGTCCCCCTCTCTACCCCAGCCGCCAGCCCTCTGGCCTTTGGGACTTGGGTGGCCCTCTGGGCAGACAGGCGGCTGCCCAAACCCCCAGCCCTCGCTGACCCCCCAGCTTCTCATTTCTTCCTCTGCCACCCGTCAGCACCCACATCCCGTCTCACAGCAGGGTACCCCCCCTTCCCTCTGCACCTCCTCCCAGCATCCCTCCCAACCCGCCCCCCCCCCCAGTCCCCTGCCCGGTCTCCAGACTCCGGTTCTGGGATGGCGTGTGGGGGTCGGTCCAGCTCTCCAGCGGCGGTGCCGAGGGTCTAACCCAGCCCAGCCTAACCAATGTGCAGACTACTGTACAATTTGGGAGTCCTGAACAGATAGTCTAAACACTGGGTAGACGGAGTGGAGGTGTCCTCTGATCCATCCAGGCAGCAGTGTCTGTCGGTCGGGTGGGAGCTTCGGCCCCGTCTCCTGGAGATCCAAGGCCCCCCAGCCCCAGCCCAGCCAGCCCGTGGTCCCCTCTCTGCTCCCGACTCCCCTTCTGCCTCCTTTGACGTGGCAGGGGTGAGCGGGAGCTGTGGCTGGGAAGGAGGGGCCTGGGGAGGGGGCCGGCCAGCAGGAAGGGAGGGGTGGGGGGAGGAGGCCGCTCCTACCTAGAGTCCAACCCCAGAGCGCAGGCAGGGCGGCAGGGCGGGTGGTGGCGGGGCCTCCCTCGAACGCTTCCAGATGTTCCCTGGCCGCGTGTGCAACTTCCTCCTCTCCTCCCCCAGCCGCCCTCTGGGGCTCCTGGCCACCCGCCTGGCATAAAGAAGGCTTTATGTGGCTGGATGGGCCAGGCGGGTGGAGGGGGGTGGGGGGAGAAGGAGGTGGGCAGGACTGGGAGCAGGGTCCTCCTAAACCCTGCCCCTGACCCGTGGTCCTGGTCGAGGCTCGTGCCCAAGCCCTGAGTCCCTGAGACCCACATAGACATCCCCGCCCGCCCCCCACACCCCACCCCCGGTCACAGCATGGGTCCCGTGGTGTGGGCAAGTGGGGTGCCGGCAGCAGAAACCCTTGTCCTCCTCCCAGAGCCCCATCCTGGACTATCTCGTCCGCAGATCCCCGGGCCTTCCCTTGAACGTAGCAACCTACAGACAGATCTCAGCCCATGGCAGGCACACACGCGCGTGCACGTCGGCCTGGCGCCCACATGCGCATCCACAGATACACATCTCTCCTCCCAGAGGGCTCCGGCCAAACCAATCCTATTAAACAGGCCACAGGCACGCAAATGTGTGTGCCCACAGTGTGGCCCGCGGGCACGCTCCGTGCGACACAGGTATTTACAGTTGCCACCCGCATCTACAAAAGCGTGCACACATCCGCCTTGACACACGGTGGTGACAGCGTCCGTGCTCGGGCCGGCGTGCGTTCGCACAGGCACACGGCCACACACACGTTGCACACACAGGCGTACCACCTCCGGGTCTGTGCCGTGTGCCTGATTGCTAACACATGGGTGGGTTGGGGGGCGTGGGCTGAGCCGGCCCTTTGAAGCCGCCGGGGCTGCCGGCGGGGGCCCCCCCTTCTCTGTCTCTCTGTCTCCACAGTCAGGAAATGAAGTCAGCAGCTTATCCGAAGCAGGTCTCCTTTGGCCGGGCCGGCGGGGAGAGAGGCTTTGAGGGCGGGGTCCCTGGCTGGGGCCGGCCTGGACTGCATCCAGGGCTCGCTTGGGGTGGGACTGGGACCCACCCTCAGCCTTGCCACCCTGAGCTCTTGGGAACGGCTTGAAGGTCCTTGGGCACCAGAGGTGCTCAGCAGGCCCAGGGCTCCAGCTCTCTTCAGACAGCACCTGTTCAGTGCAGGGGGGCCCTGGCGCCCAGAAGCCCGGGGCCACTCTGGGGGTCCGCAGCCCCAGCCCCCCGCCCCCAGCACAGAGTGCTCTTCGGACGTGAGGCGCGGCCCCCCTCACCGTTGCTCCCATCTCTATCCGCAGGAGAAAGAGAAGAAATACATGCTTTCCGTGGACAACCTGAAGCTGCGGGATGTGGAGAAAGGTTTCATGTCGAGCAAGCACATCTTTGCCCTCTTTAACACTGAGCAGAGGTGGGTCCCCAGACCCTGCAAGCCCCAAACCAGCCTCACTGGGCAGAGAGGGGAGGGACCCTGCCCTGAGCCCCACAGCGCGTCATTCATTTGACAGATATTTACCCAGTCCCTACTCGGTGCTGGACTTCATATCAAAATCTCCTTCCCCCTTCCGCCGCCCCCCTCCCCCCCACCTTCCAGTCATTCGGTTAGTGGGTTAGTGCCTGTTCTGCATAGACGCTGCCGGGCACTGGGGACGAAGAAAAGCCCATCAGGCCTGGTCCCCTTCTTGTTGCTCAGTGTCCAGTGGGGTCCGTGACAATACCGGGTCTCTCCCCTCCCAAGCCAGGGCTGACTCCTGTGGGCTTCACCTCCCTCGAGATGAAGGTTCAGTACAGTTGCCATCAGGGAGGTTCCCAGAGGGCCAGGGAGGGAGCCACTGGGGGCTGCCTGGTCAGGGATGCCCCTCTAATGAGGGGCTCAGTCCCCCTTTTTCTTAGAGCATTGTACTGCTGGTTTCATTGAATCCTGACAGTGACCCAGGGCGGTAGGAGTCATTATTAACCCATCTTCTAGACAAGGAAACTGAAGCTTGGAGAGAGGAGGATTGCCCAGGGTCACACAGCTGGGAAGTGAGAGAGCCAGGACTGGACCCCAGGCATGATGACCGCCCCCCCCCCATCCACGCATGCCCTTAACCACCTGGGTGAGTGGGTTTCATGCCTTTTCCCCTCCCTGCCTGCCCTTGCAGGAATGTCTACAAGGATTATCGGCAGCTGGAACTGGCCTGTGAGACACAGGAGGAGGTGGACAGCTGGAAGGCCTCCTTCCTGAGGGCTGGCGTGTATCCGGAGCGCGTTGGGGTGAGTGGTAGTGCCGGGAGGGGGCCAAGCCACCTGGGTCACCAGCCTCAGCCCTTACAGGCTCAGAAACAGCACAGATCCTCCCCCTACCTGTCCTGGGGCGGGATCAGAGTTAAGCCTTCCTCCCGTCCTCCAGTGCTGGTTTTATGTGACCCTCCTCTGCCCCGTTGGCACTTCGCGCATCCCCTGCATATAATGGTGGTTTCTTGTGGCTACTTCACTTTCCTCCTCTCTTTCCCTGATGTCTAGAGTTGCTTTAGAGTGGGGGTAGGGTGCCCTGAGTTCACTCCCCTTCTCCTCTCTGTGTGTGTCTGCTCCGGCTCTGCTTGCTGGTGGCGGCGGCGGTGGCAATGCTGGTGGCGTGACCTCTGTGGCTTTGGCGTGGGCCTCCCAGGACAAGGAGAAAGTGAGTGTGCCCCTCCCTCGCCTTCAGCCAGGTGTCTCCAGCCTGGCCGCAGCTCCGGCCAGGTCTTTAGAATCAGGAAGGGACCTTGGAAAGCCTTTCCTAATCGATGGACTGGGAAACTGAGGCAAATTCTAGGCACTAGACTGAGAGCCGAGATAAGACTGAACAGGGTCTGGGGTCTTAAGAGGCACTGGGCAGAGCCCAGATGCAGAGCGTTTGGGGGAGTTGGCATCTGTGTGTGCAGGCCATTTGTTCTGTGCGCCTCGGTGTTCCAGGCCACCCTTGGAGGGAGGGGCCAAGCCCCTGGGGGTGCCTAGAACCTGGCTGCGAGAGCCCAGCCACCCTAATGCCCTCTATTCTCAATGGCAGGCCAGCGAGACTGAGGAGAATGGTTCGGACAACTTCATGCACTCCATGGACCCACAGCTAGAGCGGCAGGTGGAGACCATCCGGAACCTGGTAGACTCGTACATGGCCATCGTTAACAAGACCGTGAGGGACCTCATGCCGAAGACCATCATGCATCTCATGATCAACAATGTGGGTGCAACGCTTCGTGGGCGGTGGGTGCTCTTTTGGGACCAGGGAAGCAGCAGCCAGGTTGGCCCCGGGGAGGCACAGGCCAGTCCCATGGGACCAGGTCTAGAGAGGTAGGTATAGGGCCACGCCAGAGCTGTCCAAAAGAAATAAAATGTGAGTTCCTTGTATTATTTTGTAGATTCACATATCCAAGTCACTACAAATGTTCTTAAATGTTTTCCAAAAGGGACTAGGAATCACATCTTTTGAGAAGTCCCAGACTGTGTTTTAAAATACATACCCCAGAGGGGGCACCTGGGTGGCGCAGTCTGTTAAGCGTCCGACTTCAGCCAGGTCACGATCTCGCGGTCCGGGAGTTCGAGCCCCGCATCAGGCTCTGGGCTGACGGCTCAGAGCCTGGAGCCTGCTTCCGATTCTGTGTCTCCCTCTCTCTCTGCCCCTCCCCCGTTCATGCTCTGTCTCTCTCTGTCCCCAAAATAAATACACGTGGAAAAAAAAAATACATACCCCAGAGAACCACTACCATCCATGGCTTAGCGAAAAAAAGCATGGCTACCAGAGAATTAGTACTGTGTTTGAATCCTGGCTTTGCCACAAATTCTGTTTGACTTTCAGTAAACTACCCTCTCTGAGCCTCTGCTCTCTTGTATGTAAAATATGGATAATAACAGAGTTGAGAATTAAAGGGATAAAAAGAACGGAGTAACGCAGTGCCTGGCACATAGTAGGTGCTCAGCACATCACTGAATAACGAACGAGTAAGTAAGACACAGGCCTGTGGCATAAAAAACCTCAGTGCCTCTCCATGAACATCCCAGAGCCTGGGCCAGGTAGCACCTGCGGAGTTTAAGGAGAACATTAACCACCCCCCCAACCCCCTACACACACAGACACATTTCATCCAATCCAAACACACATTTACACCTGTCACTCAAGGGCTCAGAAAATTTAAACTGCCATCCACCTTATTTTGGCCCAGTGGAGCATGCAAGTCCTTGGACAGGGTGCAAATGCCCCATTTTACAGATGGGGAAACTGAGACCGAAAAAAACCTGAACAACTAGGTGTCCTGGTTGCATGATAGGCCCTGGGAGCCCTCCCCAATCTATGACTTGGAACAGGTCACTTTTCCTCTCTGGACTATCTGAGGAAAGAGCAAGGACGGAGACGGGGAAGTGGCGGGGGGGGGGGGGGGGGGGGGGAGATCTCCGAGTTCAGGTGGCGGCAAAGCCAGGACACTTCCCTCTCCCCCGGCCCCGAGTTCTCAGTCCAGCGCACACACCACGGCGCAGTCAGCGTGGTACAGGCGTCAGAGCCCAGCCTGTCCTCTCTTCGCTTCCTCGCCCGCAGACGAAGGAATTCATCTTCTCGGAGCTGCTGGCCAACCTGTACTCGTGCGGGGACCAGAACACACTGATGGAGGAGTCGGCGGAGCAGGCACAGCGGCGCGACGAGATGCTGCGCATGTACCACGCACTGAAGGAGGCGCTCAGCATCATCGGCGACATCAACACGACCACTGTCAGCACGCCCATGCCCCCGCCTGTGGACGACTCCTGGCTGCAGGTGCAGAGCGTACCGGCCGGACGCAGGTACCAGGGCCGGCCCCCACGGCCCCAAAGCCCCCCAGCCCGGGGCCCGCGGGAGGAGGGCCGGGACCGGGCAGTGGCGCGCCCGCGTCGCCGGAGCGGCTCCCACCTGGAGCCGGGGGCGGGGCTTAGAAATGGGCGGGGCTTGTTGCGGGGCGGGGCTTGCCGTGAAGCGCTGGCTGCGGGGCTGGGTGGAGCTGGAACTTTAGAGCCACCGGAGGCGGGCCTTAAACTCCGGGAACGAGTAGGGCGGGGCGGGGCGGGGCGGGGCTTGCGCGCATGGGCGTGACCGGCACGGGGCTGGGGGCGGGGCTCAGGGTGGGGCGGAGCTGCTCATCTCTCCCTTCCTTGTCTTCCGCACCCTGTCGCCCGCAGGTCACCCACGTCCAGCCCCACTCCGCAGCGCCGAGCCCCCGCCGTGCCCCCAGCCCGGCCCGGGTCGCGGGGCCCTGCTCCTGGGCCTCCGCCTGCTGGGTCCGCCCTGGGGGGGGCGCCCCCCGTGCCCTCCAGGCCGGGGGCTTCCCCTGACCCCTTCGGTCCTCCCCCCCAGGTGCCCTCGCGCCCCAACCGCGCCCCGCCCGGGGTCCCCAGGTGAGTAGGGGCTGAAAGCGTCGGAAGAGACCACCGGGCGGGCGTGGCCGGGAGGGAGGTGGGGCCAGAGCCGACCCCCTCCATCCGGGGCGCTTCGGACGTGGGTGCCGGAGCTACGGGAGGTGTGGCCGAGGGCTGGCGGAGCCTGCCCCCCCCCCAGGGAGCGCTGAGTCCCGGAGGTGGTCGTTTCTGCGGAGGGGGC
Source organism: Prionailurus bengalensis (assembly GCF_016509475.1). Taxonomy (NCBI): domain Eukaryota; kingdom Metazoa; phylum Chordata; class Mammalia; order Carnivora; family Felidae; genus Prionailurus; species Prionailurus bengalensis. The sequence continues at coordinate 87,010,274 of NC_057359.1, forward strand.
CGTGGGACTCATCCCACCTGCCCCCTTCTTTCCAGCACTTGCATGGCGCTTCCCTCCCTTTTCACTTCTCTCTCCCACTGTTGCCTACCTCCTCCTTTCTCCTCGCTCTCCGCCGTTCTCCATTCCGTCCTCCACTTCTCTCTCCCAGCCCCTAGTGACCCACCTCACGTCTGGGGATTTGAACTCAGATCTTCTCCAGATGTGGAGTTTGTTCACTTACCCTCAGGGCTACTCTGATGCCCCCCTTCTGAGTCCTGACTCTGAATCGTCCCAAGGGGCGTGTCTGGCCTCTGGCCCACAGCAACAGAGGCCAGGCTGTGACTGTGACCAGCCAGGTGTGTGTGATGTGTGTGTGGGCGTGCACACGGGTGTGAGTGTAAGAATGGCACTCAGGCACGGGGCTAGGACGCCGAGCAGCTGGGAAAGGGGACTGGGAGGGACGGGGCAATCTAATGGCTTTCTTCTTTCCCCCTGCCCCTACCTGGCCTGGACCCACATGGTGGGTGGGGGGCAGCAGTGGGTGAAAGGCTGCCCCGTTGCCAGAGATTTCCAGGGAAAATCATTCTACTTCATCCCTTGGCTTTGCCTTCTTGATTCATGGCCCTTTTTCAAGGAAGCTCGTTCTGGTATCTCAGTCCGTGTTTCCACTGGCCACATTCTCTGAGGAAGAGCACACCAGACCAATAGCATCCACCTGTGTTTCCAGATGGCTGGAGGGTAGGACCTAGCCTTCATGGGTCTAGTTTCCATGAACCCCAAATGAAGCAGAGATGGGACTTGCTTCCACGGTGCTCCGATGACCAAAGCAGATGGGTAAAGCAGGCAGCATGGTATTGGTCAAGAGCGCTGGGCTGGAGCCCAGAGGTTCTGGTTAACCCTGTGCTTGTAAGCAAGTCACTTTCCCTCCCGGGGCCTCAGTGTCCCTTCTACCACATGATATTTAACATTCTGCCTTTCTCCCAGGGTTGGCGTGAAGATGGAGGGAGAGAGACAGTGACTGTAGAGAAGCCGCATGAAGTGCAAATGTGGCTGTAGGAACACTTTGCTAACTTCCCTGGGTGTTCAGATTCTTAAGGGAATTTGGCACGCCCAGGTGCGCGCTGAGGTGTGACATAGGGGAAGAGGAAGATCTGGCACCTGCTCTAACTCCAGTCTTGCCAACACACAGGAAACACTTGGCAAGTCACGGCCCTGCCTCGGGGAAGAGAACAGTCTGGGAAGCTTCAAGACAGCTTGACGTGGGGGAGGTCCGGGGGCTGACTGGGATAAGACTCAGGTGGTGAGAAGTCAGGGGCATCTGGGTATGGAGCGGTGGTGTGGGCGAAGGTTTAGTGGGGATGCATTGAGGAGAGCCGCTGGCCAGAGGAGAGTGCAGACGGAATGAGGAAGAATAAGAAAAGGTTGCCCTGAGTACAGTGGGGCAGGCTGCAAAACCTTAAAAGTTCACAGAAGTTTGTCTTCTTGAGGCTCAATGCTGTGGGGAGTAGGGAGCCCTGGGAGGTTCTTGGGCAGAGAAATGACAGCTGGACCCTGAGAAAGCAAGACCTGTCCCTTACGGAGCACCGCAGGTGGCCCTCTGAGCACGCCAGGCACGAGTGTGCAGGGAGCTGGTGCAAACGCCTCCTGTGTCCGGGCGAGCTTCTGTGTTGTGACTCAGCCCGCGCGTGTGCTTCAGTGTGCCGAGTGGCTGCATGCCCCGGATCCGTGCTGCACGTGCCGGCCAGTGAGGGTGCTGGGCAGCGGGAGGCGGGGGAGGTGTGTACGTGTGCGTGTTGTTTGTGGGCATGTGTCAGCGTGCGCATGCGGGGCCAGGGGGCCTCACAGCATGTGTGTGCACGCCCGGGCGTGTGCGTGTGCGTGACCCCACCCCCCGGGCCTGCCCCGTCCGTGCGTGTGAACTGCCATGTTGATTTCGTGCTGTCTTTCAGAATCACTATCAGTGACCCCTGAGGAGCGTCAGCCACGGTAGGTACATACATGCCTCTCTGCCTGCTGCATGAACGGTGTGTCTGCCCCCCGCTGCACCAGCTCCACATCGGGGGGCGCACCCGGGACCTCAGAGCCAGGCTCCCCTCCCTCTCCCTTCTGCAGCTCCAGACTTATTCTTTCCTCTTTCTGTCCTTGCTGCCAGCTGGCTCTCTCACCTCCCTTCTCAGCGAGCCTCGGGACTCAGTGCCACTGCTCAAGACCTCCATGGCTGAGCCTGGGGAGCTCTTGGGACAGGCTCCGCACCCAGGCTGGCAGACATGGGTGCTCTCTGGAGCCGTCAGGGAGGGCAGAGAGCTCACGGTTTATGGTGTAGAGGCAGGGAACTCGGAGGGGGTGGGCGTCGTTGTGCGTGGGGCCAGACTCAGACAGCCAGAGGCCTTGGAACTTCATCCTGGGGAGGCCACGCTCATTTCCCCATCTGAGCTGTGCTGTTGGGGCAGGGAGCTCTGGGAACCGAATCCACGATAGGGCAGAAGAGGTCGGAGCCCCATCTCCTCTATCAGATAGCCAGCGATTGAGCAGCAATCTGGGGCCAAGGCTCTGGTTATGTGCTGGTTTCTGAAAGCTGGAGGGCCCTGTCCACACCTCACAGGTGAGGCAGGGTCACACGGCCCCTTCCCCTACCTCCTTGGTGTTGTCACGCCTGTGAAGGCACACTACAAACCACAGCGTCCTCGGCCCTAGACGAAGCACCATAGCCCATCCACGGGCTCGTGGGCTTGGGCCTGTTGCTCCTAGGGGTGACCTACACTTTTCAGTCAAGGGGACAACAGTGTCCACTGACCTGAGCCTAGTCAACTTCTCCGAGTCCCACCCTGTCTGGGCCGCACATTCACCCAGCGACCCACCTGTCACTCTGCCCCTGCCGCTGACTCTTGCTCTTCTGCTTTTCCCCAGCAGGAAGGGCCCAGCCTCACCTACGCGACCTGTGGTCCCCCGACCAGCTGAGGCTCCCCTCTTAGACTTATAAGCCTGTGGCCAACTGGCATCCGGCTGCCTGACCTCCCTGCCTCCCCAGGGTCCCTTCCGAGGACTCCGGGCTTTCTGCCCGCCCAGAGGGGTGTCCAGTGCCCCCTCCAGCCATCCTTTTAGCTTCGCCCTCCTGGCTCAAACAGTGTTCTTTCTCCTGTCGCTCTCCATGAGGACTGGTAGCTGTGGCCACGGGGCACGCGGCCCCACACTCCAAGGCTAGGGGTGGCCCTGGGCCAGTACGTTGGAAGACAAGGGGGCCACAAAAAGAGGGAAGGCAGAGGGACCGAGCATGTGTCTGGAGCTGTGGGTGCACTGCCTGGTGGTGTATGAGAGACCAGCGTGCGTGGCGGGGGGGGGGGGGGGGGCTGCCTTGACCTCCACCCCAGACCCTGGGGAAGCTGTGGCCCCCATTCATCTCCAGTTCTCCCACCTTCCCTTTCTCATCTCTCTCCTCCATTCCAGAACCCTTGCCCACACCCGCAGCTTCCTTTTCTCCCCCTGCCCTCCCCTCCTGCCCCACCGGGCTTGGCATTGCTTGCCTTACCAGTTCTCTCCCTCCTTCTCTCCGTTCTCTCTTTGCTTTCTCTCCAACTGCCAGCCGATCGGGTCAGGCAAGTCCATCCCGTCCTGAGAGCCCCAGGCCCCCCTTCGACCTCTAACCAGATCCCTCTGTTCCTCGGAGACCTCCCTTTCCAAGCCTGCCTGGACGGCTGTTCTGTGACTTGACAGTGGCTCCCCAGCCCCAAAGCCTCCCCCTTCATCTGTGACTTAGTCTGTTGTAGTGGTGAGCTGACACATCCAGGCGTGATGTTGGTGAAAACTTGTGCCCCCTCTGTGGTATTGCTCCTACCCCATTCTATAAATATCTATAAATATTCATATATATATACATACACACACACACACACACACACACACGGCCGCCACAGCCTCGCCGCTAGTGTTGGGAATCAATCACCATACTGTCCCTGAGGAGTCTTGTGGCCCAACTACAAGGGAACACTGTCACCCTGACATCCCCCTCTCCAGCGTGTGCCACCTCTGATGAGCCTCCCCATCATGCCCAGCCCGTGGACAGCCACCTTTCCGTCCCTCCCCCAGTCGAGCACGGGGGTGCCATACTGGCAGCTGTGTGGTTCCCTGACTACCACCAGTCTTGCTGTCTCTTGGCTGAGAATAAAACCCATTTCTGGACAATGGGAAATTGTCCTCTGTCGGCTTGTGTTCTTTGTGGAGTTCAGGAGAAGGTGAAGGCTTAAACCCTGGGATGCAGGGGTGGGGAAGGGCCCAGCCACTGCTAGTGTGCTGGGAGGAGTGGCAAAGAAAGGCGTCACCCTTTCCCAGGCCTACTGGGAAAGCACCGGGGGGCTCACAGGTCCTTATTCTAGGAAGCCTGCTCTGCCCACTAGGGGGGCAGGGCCACCAACTCAGCCTGGAGGGAGGACTAGGGGCACTGGCACGCACTATGGAGGAACGGGACAACAGGCCACCAGAGGGGCAGGGTGACGCCACAGAAACTGCCTGACCTGGAAGTCGGCACTCTTGAGTGCTGGGACCTTGCTTGCCCCTCCCCAGGATTGGATCAGGCTTCTGAGCCTCTTGGCCATTAGGGCAGGAGCCCCCCCCCCCCGCCCCGCCCTTCGAGTCCCCCTGAGATCCCCCAGGCTTCCCCAAGCAGCAGGAGGGCGACAGGGCTGGACCGTCTCTAACAGCTCCTTTGGGCAGGTTCAGACACAGCGGGGCTTTGCACAATCCAGAAGCCTGCCCTCTGCTGACAGGACCTGCTCCCTGTTCAGCACCCACAGCACAGACCCCAGGACCTAGTGACCGATGACTGGAAAAGAAGCACACACGAGGCCAAGCAGTATGGCTAAATCCATTTATTCTGAGATAAAAAGCAAAACAGGAGTCAAATTACCCCTGCAGGACCCCGTCCCCACCCCCTTCCTCTCTGTCCTATGCTATCAATAAATAAGTTTCCCTATATTCAAATATTTAATAGAAGTTTCTCCCCATTTGCCAGTTCAAACCTCTGCTATGGTACAGGGGCTGCCCTATCCCCAGAATATACAAAATGTTACACAGATAAGTATGTACACTGGGGAGGGAGCTGGGGAGGAGCCCACCCCGCCACCAGCTTACGCCTTTGCTTGGCCTCAGCCCTGACATCCCAAGGCCTGGGAGAGTGCTGCCCAGTCATCTAACTGGACAGCGTGGGGGCCACTTGTGCCCCAAAGTGCCTCTGAAGAGAGGATGCATGAGCCCCTCTGAATGAAGGACTACCTGATGGGGGCGAGGAGGCCACCAGGGAGCCCCTGCTCCCCAAAAGAGGCAACCTCCTAAATAAACTATATTTATTGAGCCTCTGGCTCTTTGTTTTTCCGGAACTGTGAACAGCCCAGAGATAAAGATACAGCCGTTGCCAAGGTGGCAAGGGGTCTGCACATATTTGTCTCCCTCGTTAGGGGGTTCATCATACCCCTCTCGAGGGTCTTATCTTGGTAGTCTAAGGATAAAAGGGTGGTCGGGAAGGAATGATAGGGTGGTAGGGACAGGCTGGGGGCAGAGCCCCCAGCCCCACTCGTCTAGGCTTTGTGTGCTAGTGTTAACTCCTAGACCACCGTGATCTTCACCTCATCATTTTCATCGGCCCGGTAGAAGAAGGGGACACAGGGGTTGTTGCCCAAGCCTGGGCGTTCTCGGGGGTTCTGGATCTCACACAGCAGCTGCATGATCTGCTGAGCGGTGGGGTTCTCAGCTCCAGTGTGGCGTGACAGGGCCTCTCCCTGGGGAGGCTCCGCACTGTCACTGTCGGCCAGGCTCACTTCTCGAAGATCATCTTCAGGGAGAGAGAGGGGCGGGGCCCTGAGCGCTGTGCAAGCCCTCCCCCACCGCCCGCCCGCCCGCCCGCCCGCCCGCGGGCTCTACTCACCACCCCGGCCACTGGCAGCGCCAAGCTCTTGGGCTGGGGGTGCCATAGTGGGTTCCCCAGCGGGGTTCTGGGCAGTGGCCAGGAACTTGCCCTGCCATTCATTTCGCTCGTCCACCAGACGGAGCACCAGCTCCTGCAGCTCCAGTAGCTTCACCTGGAGGGAGAGGTGCTGAGCCCCAGCTCTACCCCGGCCCCGCCCCGCCCCCTCTCTGCTCCCGGGGACGCTGAGGGCCCACCTTCATTTCTTCTTTGTCCTGAGCCAGTCGGCTAATGTACTCCTCTTTCTCCCGGTGCCGCTCCTTTAGCACGGCCCTCTGATTCTGGTAGAGGGTAATGTACTCTCCTGCGGGGCAGACCGGCTGACGCTCAGGCTCTGCGAGCCCTCACGGAGCTCCCCCGACCCCGGGGGCTGGCCAGCCCGCTCACCTATGGTGTCCGTCTCTCCAGAAAGCTGGATGCAGCGATGCTCCAGGTCCTCCACCCGCTCCTTCAGATCCACTTTCTCCTGCATGAGCTCCAGGAAGCGGCTCTGCGGCCACAGCAGCGGGATCAGGGCTCGGCAGCCCTCCCTAGCCATCTCCGCCCCCCGCCGGGGCCGTGCCGGAGCCGATCCACTCACCTGCAGCTTGTCCATGGCCACCTGGAGGGCCTGGTGGGTCTCCCCAGGCACGCTGTCCTCGGTGGTCCCAGGGGCCACCAGGCGAGCCAGGCGCTTGCAGCGCAGCCTCTGCTCCTTCAGCTGCCCGCGCAGCCGCGCCTGCTCCTCCTCGGCACTGGCTAGGGCCGAGTTACAAAACGCCACCTGCGGGCAAGACGTGTACGCGTGCGCCTTTGTGGGGGAAGCTCGGGACGAGCCGGGGCCGGGGAGGCAGAGAGGAGCTCCTCTCACTGCCTCAGTGGGCACACCTGGTGTTTCGAGGATGGCGCAAGGTCGGACCACCGGCTCCCGGGGGAGGTTGGGGGTCAAGAGAAGCCGAGGGGGGCAAACCAAGAGAGGAGAAGGGCGGCGGGGGACCCCAGGGGGAAGCGGGAAGGTGGGACGGGGAAGGGCCGCTCACCATGGCCTCGCGGCTATCTAGGTCCTCCGGCATGCTCAGCTTTGGCGGGGCTGCCTCCCCGTCCTTCTCCTCACCGTCCAGTCCGTCTCCTGTCGAGGCAGCCGGAGGGGCCTCAGACAACCCAACGGGGGAGGTGGAGCGGGCAGGGGAGGAAAGCCGGGCTCTGCCCCACCTCCCAGAGCGACCTTGGGCCAGCGCGTCCCCGGGGGAGGAGGAGGATTCGCCGCCCTGAAGTCCCCCCTCCTCCTCCTCGGGCTCCGTCCTCTTCCCTGGGCAGGTCCCGCTTACCTTCCTCAGACATAGCCATGAGGTTCAGCTGCGCCTGGAGCTGCTGGTTCTGCTGGGTGGCAGCTTCCAGGCGTCCCTGAGGGGCCAGGAAGGCGTGAGAAGGGATACAGGCCGCAGGCCCTCCCCGGGGGCCCGGCGCTCCAAGCCCCTCACCTGGGTCTCCTGTAACTCTTGGCGGGCTATCTCGGCCTCCGCCTTGCCCTGAACTTCCTCGTGCTGCAGCCGGTCCATAAGCTGCGTCTGCAGCAGCACCTGCTTTTGCAGCATCTCCTTGTCGGAGGCCAGCTGCTGAAAGGCGGCCACGTGCTGCTGATAGGCCGCCACGTACTGCTGCAGGTGGCTCACGTACTGGTCTCGCTGCTGCTGCAGGCTCTCGGCCTCCTGGCTCTTCAGCTCCACCTGCGGGAAGACCCTGGGAGTGAGGCAGGCGGCGGCCTGCAGATTCGGAGCCGGGACCGGGGAGGTAGGGGCAACAGCTCTTTCTGCCGCCCTGCTGTGGGCGGTTGGGGGGGGGGGGGGGGCCTGGCTCCATCACTCCGGGACCTAAGTGACTGCCCCCTGGTGCAGAGCCCCACGCCTCCCTCACCCAGCCTCACACCTCCTGACAACCTTCTTTGCATTTTAACTTTAGTGGAAAATCAAAGCGCGCCCCCCCCCCCTTAAGGGCATAGTTGTCATTTAACCCTCGACACCTCTGTGAGCAAAAGGGTCATCTCCCTTCTAGATTAAGGAAACTGAGGCTGAGAGATGAGAAGCGAAGAGTGACCACTGGGGTCAGAAGCCACAGCTGAGTCCAAGAAGCTTTCCCCCCTCACTGGGGGCTTGAAGGCTCTAGCTGGAATGATGACCTTCGGCCCAGGGCTACCCACTTCTCAAAGTCAGGAGCAAGGAGCCATGAGGAGCTGTGCTCAGAAGGACTCTGGAGTCACATCCCCCGCCACCAATCCCAGGCTGGAACCGCGGGTCCTGGCCACGCCCCCCGCACCCCCCCCCCCCCCCCGGGGCCTCCGCAGCTGACGCAGGGGTTACCGTCTCCTTCAGCTCCGCCAGCTTCTCCTGCAGCTGGCCCAGCTTCTTGGCCAGCTCCTTCTTGACATGCTGCTCCGACTGCAGCGCGCTGGTAATCTCCATATTCTCGTTGCTCTGGACGAAGAGAAGGAATCGGCGGCTACCCAGTGTGGTTGGAGACCCCAGAGCTTGGTGTCTGCCTCCCACAGCTCAGGGAAAGGTGGAGGCAGGTGGGAAAATCCCCCCACCCCACTCATCTGCGCTCACAGGTGCCGTGATTGGCACCATGTCACGTAAGGTCCGTACCCCGCCCCCCACCGGCCCCATTTTACAGGCGGGGAGACAAAGGCCCGGAGAGGTCAAGAGTCTTGCCCAGCACCAAAGGACTCAGCCAGGGAGGAGGGGCTGCGCACCAGCCTGACGAAGCCATTCTGCAGCTCAGCCAGCTGCTCCTTGAGCTCACGGTTCTGGGACAGCGCACGGCTGATGGTGGTACGGTCATTCTGCATGGTTTCCAGAATCTGCTTGCGCTCCTCGGCCTGCTCCCCCCAGCACTCGGCGGCCCGCTCCAGCTCCAGCAGCCGCTGCTCCTGCTCCCAGTTCAGGCGGCTCAGACCTTCGTTGTCCTGCACCTGGGCCCGCAGCTGCCCTGCCAGGTTCTCCAGCTCCTTCTGCAGTTGTTCAGCCTCCGCCTGCAGTCGCTCTTCCACCTCCGAGGGCCCTGCTGGAGGTTCCTGGGCCGGGGGGGCCTCTGCGGGGGCACATGGTAGAGGCTTCTTATCCCTGTGCCTTCAAAAAACCCCTCTTTCCGGTCCGCAGCTCCTAGTTTGTTTGTTTTTTTTTCTTTTTTAAAGGAGGCTCCGCGGGGCGCCTGAGTGTCTCGGTCGGTCGAGCGTCCGACTTCAGCTCAGGTCATGATCTCGCGGTTCGTGAGTTCAAGCCCCGCGTTGGGCTCTGTACTGACAGCTCAGAGCCTGGAGCCTGCTTCGGGTGCTGTGTCCCCCTCTCTCTTCGCCCCACCCCTGCCTGTGCTCTGTCTCTCTCTTTCAAAAATGAATAAACATAAAAATAAATAAATAAATAAATAAAGGAGGCTCCATGCCCAACAAGGGGCTGGAACTCACGACCCCAAAATCGAGAGTCGCACGCTCTACCGACTGAGCCAGCCAGGCGCCCCTTGGTCCACTGCTCCCAACTGGGCTTCCCCACCCCAAACCTTGGCTTCCTGACCAATAATCCCTCACACTCATAGGACGTGCAATCTTTCCAGACACTTATGAATAGAGTTCTTCACGTTTTTATGCTCAAGACAACTCTGGGTAGTTGACAGTGGGCACTCAACCCAGATATGCCAACTCCTGGTCCAGACCTCCTTCCCTTGGCCACAGTGCCCCTCCATCTGTCCGCCTTCCTAGAGCATTCGAAGGCATCCTCACTGGCCCTCTGACACCAATCCTGTTCCCCTACCACTCCGGCCCCAGCTTACCTATCTGTTTCTTCAGTTCAGCCAAGCTGGCCTCCAGCTCCTGCACCTGACTCACGCTGTGCTCCTTCTCTTCCTTCAACTGCTGCATCTGCCCAGAGCACAGAAGGGATGGGCATGTGGGGGGTGGGGAGGGAGGGATGGGCATGTGGGGGCTGCGGAGGCAGGGACGGTCAGGCAACCGTCGCCCTCTCCACCCACCCCACCCCCCCCGCCCCCGCAAAAACCACCCAGCCACCTCTGGCTGCACACAGCAAGTGACAGGCTTCCCATTTTACTGACGCCCCGAAAGATCAAATGACCTAAGGTGGGGGGGCCGAAGGTCACACCTTACCTTTTCAGACATCTGTTTCATCCTTTCCTGCCAAAAGGCATTATCCTCTTTCAGATTCTCTACGTACTTGTCTCTCTCCAGCTGCATATGCTTGAGGGTGTCTTTCAGCTGCAGGAACGGGCACAGTGGTTAGCAGGGGCAGCCACGGGGCCTCACCAGCTCCTGCTTGCCTGCGATCATCCTGCTTCCACACCCCTCGCCCTCCAAGGCCTCACCTGCCCCACACGTGTCTCCAGCCGTGCCCGTTCTTCCAGGGCCTGCTGTAACTGTTGGTTGCTGTCGGGGGGGTTAGACCCACTAGAAAACTGGAGAGTAGAAAACGAGAAGGTTAGCGTTGGGAAACCGGGCTGCTCTATGCAGGTTCCCGCAAACGGGTGTGCGCTAGGATAACGTGCATCCACATCGATGAAGAGGTCCACCCTCACGTCATTAGTACTACGTCCGCAAGCCTCACGTTTACTGAATATTCATTGTAAGTGGCCCTCTGCCTCCCAGGCCCATCAACCTGGTGTTCATCCCTCCAGATCCTTTCTGGCTATAATGATTAAGGCTACAGAGTGGTGCCTGTCCCAGAGACGGGGTGTTCAGGTCACAGAGGACAGGCATCCATCTATCTCCAGCAGGCCATTTGTTAGACTGCCCATCACAGGAGTGGGCGCAAAGGAGGCATTCCAGTCGTACTGGGTGGATGGATGGGTGGATGGATGGATACAGAGCTCTGTATGCTGCCCAGGCCAGGCCGAATCTGCAGACTCGTGTTTTGCTCTGGAAGACTGACTATTAAGAGGAGCCCTGACAATTCAGATCCCATCCAGAAGAAAGCAATCAGGAGGGTGACAGACCGTGGGAGAAACAGTTGGGGCTGTTTCGGTAGGAAAAGATCTTAGGGAGGACAAGGAACCTACGCACACTCCTTCTCAGAGTATCTCAGGGTCTGTCTTGGGCAAGAGGCAAGATTTTTCCTGTGCTGATCTGGAAGGAAGAGCCTTGCCGAAGGAAGTGACATGAAGGCTGAGTGTTGCTCAGTGTGAAGAAGCACTGACAAGGGGAAGCTCTCTGACCCAGGCACCCTGACGACCTGGTGGCCCGGCCTCCGAGAGGAAGCAGACAGACGCATGGGCTAGAACTGCCTTGTTATGTGTCATGACTCGGAACTATCATCTATACGACAATGGTTTTCAACCGGGGCGCTTTAAAAAAAAGCAAAAATACAAAAGCCCCATCCCTGAGATTCTAATTCCACAGGTCTGGGCGGGGCCCGATTTGTAGATGCTTTATCAATGTCTGCAGCAGGATTCTATGGCAGGAGCAGAACGAGAATGCAAATCTTCCAGCTCCTGGCTGGAGACGGCGGCCCCAGATGGATGGGGCCCCAACTCCCTGGGACTCTGGCCTCACCTGCTGCAGCAGCAGCTCCGACATCTCCAGCTTCTTCTCCAGCTCCTGCACCCCAAGCTGCAGGGCCTCCTTCTCTTTCATACAGACACGCAGCCTCTCTTCCAGCTCCGAGTTATGCTCCTTTAGGTCCTCGTTGTCTTTGCTGTAGCCATGGGCAGCAAAGAAAGGTACGAGTAAAGAACAGAAAAGAGCGCTCTGGTGATCCACCCACCACCCTCACCACAGAGCCACAGAACAGTGGCGTCGGAAGGGACCCGGGGATCAGGAGTCACAAGTGGCAGGCCAGAGAGAAGACAGGAGCGGCCTGAGGCCACGGCCTGTGTTGACTGCACAGCTGGGCCCAGAGCCTGGCTCTGCATCTGTCCTAACCCATATGCCCCGCCCCCCCGCCCATGTTCCTGTCCCCCTCCCACTTCCCAGCCCCCAGCCATCCTACTTGTTCTTGTATAATTCCAGTTTGAGGGCATCTCGCTCTTTGGTCAAGTCCTTGTTGTGCTGCAAACACAGAAAGGCGAGGTCAGGATCGGGCAGGCAGAAGGTGCGTCTCCAGGACTAATGGCAGCACAGGGACTCCTCTAGAGCTGTGCTTCTTCAGCCTGCACCCGCCCTCGACATTTTGTTCAAAGCATTCCCAAGCCCATGTTCTCACGTGCCTCAGCTAAGAACTCGGTAAGGGTGGGAGAGCCACAGGCTGGCTAGCAGAGGCCCACACAGGGCAGGTAGGATTGCAATCATTATTACTAGCGACACCAGCACTTCTGGACCTTTACTGGGCACTTTACTGGGCGCCGAGCTAACAATCGCACTGAATCCCCCCGATCACCGCCTGGGGGAGGCATGGGTGCATGTCTGTTTTACAGGTGAACAACAGAGTAGCACAAGTTAAGTTGTCACCGAGACAGAGCTGGGATTAAACATCTGATTCTTCACCCATTTTCCCCCTGGGGTGGGGGAGCAGACACAAGGAGGGGAAGTGAGTTTGCATCGTGATCTCTGTTCCTTTTTTTTTTAATGGATGGTCTGCTCACACAGCCCACCACCCAGAAGGACAGAGGTGACATGCCTCCCAGCTACTCTGTTTCTCTCCCTGGGTATTTATACATCCTTTCACACACTTCGTATCTAGCACACACACCTTTCTCCCCTTCCTGTACAAATGGTAGCATACTAAAAGTACCGTTCTAGGGGCACCTGGGTGGCTGCATCAGCTAAGCATCCAACTCTTGGTTTCGGCTCAGGTCATGATCTCATGGTTCATGAGATCGAGCCCCAAGGCAGGCTCGATGACCACCTGGGACCTGCTTGGTCCCCCACTGGCACACGTCTCTCTCAAGAACAAACATTAAAAAAAAAAAAGTACTGTTCTGTACTGGCCAAGGTCCACAGCCCATGGAGGGCAGGGCTGGCTCTCAGCCTCTGGGCTCTGCATTCAGTGCTCCCTCCAGAAAGCAGCTTCCACCCCTGCCAACTCCCTCAAGTCAGCCAGCTCAGCCCCAGGTTTCTTTTAATAACCACACAACTTTAAAGCAGCGAGAAATGGCCCGTGCTGCCTTCTGGGCAGCACGACACCCCGTCGTACAGAAGGGACCTTCAGGCCATTCCCCTGTCGGGGTAGCTGCGCCTCCAGTGGATGGGTCAGCTGCTGGGCTCACCTTGTCCACCTGTTTCTGCTGTGTAGAGACAGCAGACAGCGTGCGCTCCAGCTCTCCTACGCGCTGGCGGGAAGACTGCAGGCGACTAGCAAGGTCTTCAGACTCTCCTGGAATGACAGAGTTCGAAGTGGGACCCAGGAAGGAATCCCACCAAAGCCCTGCCAATGTGCCAGGCTGAGACAGGGGTGTCTAGACTCCTACCTGCTTTCTGCCTGACTGCCTGCTGTGTATGGACCAAGGCTGTATGCAAATCGGTCTTCTCAGACACCAGAATCCCTATGGTCTGGATGTGAACCTTTGGGAGGGAAGGGGAAGCAGTAGTGAAGAGGAGGAAAGGAAGCGTTTCCTGGGGGTGGGAGGGAGACCTTGACACCACACACCTGTAGCTGTTCCCTTAGAGAACCCTGTTCCTTCATAAGCTTCTGCTCAAACTCCTTCTTCTCCTGCAAGAAGGACACAACATCCCTGACTGGGAGGAGGCAGAGTCGAAACAGCAAAAGACACGCTCCTGGAATGCCACCGATGGCCCAGGACAGGCCGAACAATGAGGCCAGATTTGGGGCCCGGGCGGGGGGGGGGGGGGGGGGTGGGCAGCAGAGGTGTAGGGCAGGGGTGCGGGAAGAGGGGGCCCTTTATTTCTCCAGGCTGGGAGCAGACCCAGACGAGAATGGGCCTCTACAACTGAATCCTCCCCAAACCTATCCGCCACGTAATCAGCAGACAAATCACGTTACGTTACTTTTTCCAGTTGATCCAAAGTTTCCTGGTGCTGCTGTTTCTGTGGAAAGAGTCAAAGGAGGGTAACTGAGGCTGTCCCCCTTTTACTACCCTCCCCAGACCAAAACGGAGGGATGGGCAGGGGCCAGAAATGGGTTTCAAAGGGAAAGTTCATGGGGACATGAACTGACAGACTCTCCTCAAGCTCCCAAGGAGAGAGACCTTGGGTCTTGGGTGGTTTGCCTCACATCTACACAAGTGAGAGTCGGAATCCAGATACCCATGAAAGGCCAAGGACATAAACCTCTAGAAACGGGAGCTGAGAAACGAGACTACCCTTCTGCCAGCTCGTGGCTTGGAAGGGTGCACTCATTCAGCAGATATTTACTGAGCGTGTACCATAGGCCCCGTTCGGTTCTTAACAGCAGGGATATGGGAACGAAGGGCCCTGATCTTCTGAGCTCAATCGGACAGACTCGGACACCTCGAATTCTACCTCCTCAGGAAACTGAAGCCCACAGAGGAAAGGTGACTTGTCCGAGTTCAGAGACAGAGCAAATTAGGGACTGAGTCAGGGCCAGACCACACCAGTCAAGCCAGTGCTTCCTCCAGAGGCAACAGCCCCGGGGCAAGTGGGGAGAGGACTCGAGCAGGGGTGTCTGGAGAACAGAGAGGAGGCAAAGAGGACAGCCACAGAGAGCCATGCTGCATGCTCCGTGCTCCGGGGTCCCTCCAGCTGAGACCTAGGCCCCCCAGCACCCCACTCTCCCTTGGCAGCAGGGGCCCCCAGCCCCTCTCTTCAGAGCCCCAGGGGAAAACTAGAGCCCCAGATTGGCAGCGTGAAACCAGGGGACCCCACTGGACTCTTACCAATTCCTCTATCTTGCTACTGAGTTGTTTGTTTGTTAGATTGCTGGAGTCCAGGGCTAGTGATAGCTCTTGGTACCGGCTCTGAGGCGCATGCAGAGGAGGAGGAGGAGGAGGAGTTGGACGAGGGCGGGGGGAGAGGTAGAGAGAGCAGTCATTAGGGTTGGGGGCTGTCTGGGCTGTCTCAGCTGGCAGAGGGGCACCCAGCCCCCGCTGTGGGAGGAGGTGGGGGCTGGCCTGCAGGATCACTGGGCCGTGGTCCAGGCCAACTTACCTCCAGATCCTTTATGTTAGCAGAAGTAGCCAGGCCCTCCCCATTGATGTAGGATGAAGACTAGGAGACACGAAAGGGCTCACATGGAGACGCGCGCTGTCCCCCTCGGTGCCTAAGCTCTCCAACTTCCTGTCTTGCCCAACAATTGCAAACTTTTCTAACTTGGCAGTAACCCCTCTGTACCAACTCCTCCTGGTTCTTATCTCCCCCTCCTCCATCCCCCTCCCAGGCAGCTCTCACTCTGTGCTTTCTGCAGCAGGATCAAACGAGGTAACCAGCCTCGAGGTCCAACCCCTTCATTCGGGGAGCTTCAAAGAGGACACTCAGAGGAGCTGTGACGAGCTACACATCAGCCAGCAGGCCAGCTGGTCCCAGGCTCTTCCCTCTCTCCACCTCTGTTGCTTTCTATCATATTTTCCCTCCCCATCTACTCCCCTTTGGGCTCCAAGTTCTGGGGTACCTCAGACACAAGACCATTGAGCTGCTGAGAAAGCTGTCGCAGGCTCTCGGTAGATGACAGACATCTGCGGATGAACACAGGAGTCAGGGGTGTAGGAGGCTCGAAGAGAAAGAGGGGGTCACGGGCAGTGGCCCGCCCCAACTCCCTCAGCCTAGGGACCGCTGCCCCCATAGGAGTTACTCACTTGCTTTCTTCCATGAGAAAAGGTTCATTTTTTGCATCATGGTTCTGTTAGGGAAGAAATGCATGAGGTAGTCACTCAATTTCTGGTAAGACCACCCAGGGGTGGGGGCGGGGGGGAGCCAAGCTCATTCTGACAACCTTCCATCTTCCCAAACTTCAAGGAAAGACCTGGTCTTGGCCTCCCTCACTTCAGTCCTCGGTAAGGGTGCTTGGCTCTAGAAACCAAACTACCTGAAGAAAGGGGACGAGGGCCCAAAGCAGGTACGGTCCTCTGAGGAGGAGCACAGGGCGAACGTACAGTGGGGTGGCAGGCAAGGGGGGAGGGGGCACAAACCTGAGTTGATGCCATGCTAGTGACACGGGGGGGACTGGCACAGGGGGAAGGGACACCGCCAGGTGACACGGTGTCATCAACAGTTGGTGCAGCAGGAGCGGCGCGGTCTTTGGGCGCCTGTCACGGAACAGAGCAGGGGGTTAGGGGCCATGCAGGTAAGAAGGTGCCTTGCTGCCATGGATGCAGGGGTACAGAGCGGGCAGGACAGGGGTTGCTGTGGTCAGAGTGACAATCGCACATGCTGGGAGCCACTCTGGAGCGTGGAGGGCCACTCTGCAACCTTCTGGATGGCCAAAGCTCAAAGCAGGGTATGCATGACCTCCTTCATGAATACATGATGGCTTTGCTCTCCCTGGAGCTCAGCAAGAGACAGTACCGGGCTCTGACCTTGGCAGCCACAGCAGGTGGAAGATAGGTGTGCCCAGTCAGGGAGGAGACAGGCACGGCTCTTCCGGAACGCCAGAGTGACCCTCACCCTGGGCCCCTGCTGGGCAAGAGGGTGGTGGTGATGGAGATGTGGTCAACGCCACCCTCTGCCTCCTTCCTCTCTTGCTCTCTTTTCCTCTCCCCGCTGCTCCCCCCAATCACTGGCCATGTTTGCCTTATTCAGGCCTTTTCTGGGAAAGCAGCTGCCCAACTAGAAGCCTCACCCTATGCCTGCAAGTAAAAAGAAAAACATGGCCACTACCCCCACCCCAATCTCCTGGCTCTAAAACCAAGAACCAACCCGAAAAGCCAGAGGGAAGATGTCTACCCTCTGATTCTTGACATCCTGGAGAACAATCCTGGGAGTGGGGACAAGGAGCCATGGAGAAACCACTTCCTCTTCCCTACCTGGACCTACTTGCTTGACCAGAGCCCCACCCAGACTCTTTCCAGGCTCAGGCCTGACACTTAGTCCAAGTGTCTGGCCCCTAGAGATCTCATGTCCTACAGGCCAGATGAGCAAAGAGATGGGGAAGATGGCTGACAAATTCAAGTTTGATGAGGGGAGAGGACTAGGGAGCAAAGGCCCAGCCAGTGAAGCCAGCAGGAGGAGGCCATACCTCTTCAGGGCCCAGGGCTAGCTGCTCTCTGGACCCATCAGCCCTGGCCTCTGACAATCCACCCCTACCTCCCTCCTTAGAGCAAATGCTGCAGAGCCTGGGGAGCTGAAGATGAATCATTTGCATGTTTACTGTCCGTGCTGTGACCTTTGACCCCGGAACCTGGTGTTGCCATGCCAACCTGTTCAGGGAACCTGCGTTCCCATGGATCCCTAGCACTGAACACAAGAAAGTTCAGAAAAGGACAAAAGTAATTTTCTGAGGACTTAAGTATATATAACACGACAATCCTGTGAACAACCAGGTTATTTCACACCGTTAGGCCTTGTAGCTAAAGTCTGGAGTGTTTAAAAAACACTGTCCACCCCCTCCAAATGTCCCATTGAAACTAATCTCTCCATGATTGCCCATTTCTGGAAATGCTGTCAGCTCTGTCCCGGACCCTGCAACCACAAGCCTGCATTGCGGGAGCAGAAAATCAAAGTGGGAAACAGTTACTGAGACAGAGAGGGTTTAAAAAACGACAAGCAGGGGCACCTGGGTGGCTCAGTCAGTTAAGCTTCGGCTCAGGTCATGATCTCACAGCTCATGAGTTCGAACCCCACGTCGGCCTCTGTGCTGACAGCTCAGAGCCTGGAGCCTGCTTCGGATTCTGTGTCTCCCTCTCTCTCCGCCCCTCCTCCACTCACGCTGTCTCTCTCTTTCTCTCAAAAATAAGTAAACATTAAAAATAATAAGACAAGAAGGATCTGGGTCTTCATTTCCAGGACCACAGCAGGATACAGACACGGAATCGTAGAACTCAGTGCAAATACAAGCTTCCAGACTCCTCTAGGCCTGTACTCCCTTCTCCATGCCCCTTAGCGGCTCCTCTGAACCCATAAGGTATGTCTCACCTTCTCCAAGATGATAAAAGATGTGGGGGAAGGAAAACAAACCCAATCAACCAAGCAGGTGAAAAAGCAGACATGAACAGGCTGAGGGTTAATGACAGCAACATAAAATAAGCCAGAGGCAAAGTATCCCCCAAACCAGAGAAGCCTTGGAGCATGCACAGCTGGGAAAGAGCAAGCCAGAGAGGGGGCTCGGCACTGCCTCACCTTCCACTTGTCCAATGGGGGGAGCGCTACCCCATTGGAGCGGTTAAGGTCGGACACCAGCACCTTCAGAATGTCCTGAATCTACAGGAGGCGAAAAGGGAGAAACAAGGGCAGGGGGAGAGAGAGAGAAAAGTGGCTTAGAGAGAGGTGAGAGAGTCAGGGAAGGAAGAAGAGATGGGGTCACGAGAATGGAATGCTGGAAAAGAGAGACGGGAACGAATCCATGGCCTGTGCCGCCTTCCCAAACGGCCACCTGGCGCCTTGCAGAAATCAACGTGCACAGAGAGAAAAGTCCCCTGAAAGATGCAGTGACACAGAATGCAGTCACCTGCCCGATGCAGCTGTTTTCTGAATACATCCGTGAGACCCTCTCCTCAGGCCCAGGATGCCGGGGATGAATCTGACAGGAGTCTCATCTCTGTTTTAAAAACCAGACTGCCGAGGGAAGGGTTCACTTGAACAAAGGGGGCTCCAGCTAGAAGTCTGGAAGACACTGACCTGCTGCAGCAATATCATCTTACAGATGAGGCCACTGAGGCCCGGGGGAGGAAGTGATTTTCCCGAGGTCTCCCAGCCAACAGGTGGCAAAGATGGACTCAAAACCCACTGTCTCCTGACCCAAGTGCTTGGGGCTCCCCTCACCACACCCTGGGCCTCTCTTGGTGCTTCCGAAGGGAAGGCTGTGGTGGCAAATGGCTGTTCGCACTGCCTGGCTTCCCCTTGAAGCTGGGGATGAGGAAAGTCACCCCATCAGTCACACAGCACCACCCTTGACTGAATGTTTACCCCGCACAAGGCCCTATACTAAGGGATTATTCTAAAAACAACATCAAGGGGCGCCTGGGTGGCACAGTCGGTTAAGCGTCCGACTTCAGCCAGGTCACGATCTCGCGGTCCGGGAGTTCGAGCCCCGCATCGGGCTCTGGGCTGACGGCTCGGAGCCTGGAGCCTGTTTCCGATTCTGTGTCTCCCTCTCTCTCTGCCCCTCCCCCGTTCATGCTCTGTCTCTCTCTGTCCCCAAAAAAAATAAACGTTGAAAAAAAAAATTTTTTAAAACAACATCAATCATCTCATTTCAGTGTCACAAGTGTAAGTCAGACCACAATGACCCCAATTTTTACTGACGTGGAAGTATATCCCCAGCAGGGACAGGTCTCCAGCAGAGGGACAGCTGGATTCAAACCTGTACCTGACACTTTCTCCACAACCTTCATCACTGCCCTTTACTACCCCTCACGTACCCCTGTGCCCCCGGAAGCCCGGCCAGCCAATACTCACATCCTCAGGAGTGTGACAACCATCAGCAGTGGCTGTCTCAGGGTTACTGCCATTTTTAATCTTCCTTTTCTTCTTCGCTCCTGCAGGAACACCAGGGCTGTTCCTCTGCTGATACTCTCTCAACTGCAGCAAGGAAAAGCAGGACAACTCGTGAGAGCTGTAAACCCCCATATTCACATCCAACTTTGTTGTTTACAATATACTCCTCTATCCGCCACCTGATTTAATGCCACCAGCAACCCGACAAGATGTTGTAATCCTTAATGACTGCAGAAATGGATAGGTAACGGGGCTTTAAAATAAAGGGGGGGGGGGTGGGCAATAATGGAATTTAAACCCGGTCTTCTGCCTCTGAGTTCTGGGGTTATGCTACAAAATCAGCAGGTGCCAAGAGGCAATCCCAGAGGCACAGAGGTGGAAAAGTAAACATCTGAATAATCAGACATCAGAGTCCATTCCTGCACATCTGTCAAGGCTGCAGACTGGTATTTCTCAAACTTTTACACCAACAGACCCTGACGGCAGAAAGCAGTGAAGGCACACACCTGGTGAATTTGGAAACACAACAGAACAAGGGCAACCCAAGCACCATTTCAGAGAGAAATCTATTATAATCTTACAAATCTATGCAAATGTCATCCCTAGGTGTATTAACATAAAAGGATTTTTCTCAAGAGAACTAAGCAAAAACTGAGTCTTTGGTCCCATATTTATCCTGTGGCACTCAGGACACTCCATGTTCAGATGATGACTGGGGGAAGATTCCCAGCTGTGAAGTTCAGTTTCCAGAGATCTGTCCCACAGAGGGTAAGCAGATCTCACTCCAAAGAGCAGTGATTAAGAGGCACTGGTTCCAGAATCATAGGAAATTAAAATGTGAGGTAGAGGATTTAGATTTAAAATGTCAGAAGTCTTTCTGAACAGTAGAAACCTAGGAAGATACCAAACTAAAGGAAACACATTCTCCCCATTGTCACCAAGGTGTTATCAACGTGTCTCGATCACTAGTGAAGTCAATGTCTAAGGATGGGGTACAGTCTAGTAAGGGCGCTTGAAACCCCTCCCACCTAGGTCCTACAGTCCCCAGTTCCCTTCAAACTGGAAATTTGTGCCATGACCAGACACCGGAGAGGGGATGAAAACACAGGGGGACTGAGTAGTTAAGATCAAACACCAGGCTCCTGGCGCTAATGACAGTTCCGAGGGGGATTGTGACGTAACTACATTCCACTCCTCCCTACCGACGCCCGCGGCTCCGCTCCGCGGTGGGGGAGGGGAAGGCAGGGCTAGGACCCAGGTCCTTGGAGACCGGGATCGGCCCGGGGAGCCCAGGTCGTCTGGTTCTGGGTGGCAGAAGGCGAGAGCCGAGCCCGGAGTGGGGAGCCCAGGGAGTCACTGCCCAAAGTCACCCAGGGGCGACGGGAGAGGGCGGGGGCTGGGCTGCCAGGGGGCGGGACGGGCTGAGAAGACTTTGGTGGGGGGGCGGGGGGCCGCCAAGGGGCGCCGAGGGGCTCTCCCTGTGTGCCTTAGGGGCAGCACAGACTCTGACCACCGCCCGGCCGTCGAAGGGGCCTTTGGCTGGGTCAGGGAGCCGCGACTCGGCACGCTTTACCTTTTTCCTGGCCGCAGCCAATTTGCTCTGTCGGGTTTCTTCCGACATCACGGGAAGGGGAGGGGGACGGGGGGGCCACATCATCGCGATCCCAGCAACCACTGCGGAACTGCTCCCGGTAGTCACCGCGCAGACGTGATGGTCAGAAAAGGAGGGACGGGGCGTTTCTAGCTCCAGCTGGGTGGGGCGTGGCCTCAATCCTCCAATCCTATTGGCCGACAAGAGAGATGAAAGGGAAAGGGGGCGTGGTTAGAGCCCCGCGACCTCAAACGGACAGGTGGAGTCACAATGAAAGCTGCGCGCGCAGCCGCTGTCCCCGCCCACCTCGGGGGGCGGGGCGGGGCCTGGGCTCGCAGGATGCGCGCGCAGCTCGCTACCTGTCCGTTGCCGGTCTCCATCCTAAGCTTCCGGTTACCTGGCGGGCCTGAGAGGCCGCTCTCCCGCCTCCGCCCTGGACGCCCCTGCACTGCAGACTCCCCCGAGACGGGGGCCCCGGACCCCAGGGCTCAGAAGGTGGGCGAAGAGCGGACAGCAGAGCGAAAGCGCGTCCCTTCACGGCCCCTTTCCTGATGCCTCATAGCCCTGCCCAACTCTCATCTCAGAGATCGCTTCCAGAGCCCCCATCTAGCCCTCCACACTCCCCTTCTCAGAATCCTCCTTCCTTGAGGATCCCTGCCCTGATCCCGGACCCTATCTGCCCCCTTCCCAACTCCTTACCTCCTACACCCCCACATACCCGTTTCCTCCCAGCGCGGATTCTAGGTTCAATCAGTCTTTTTTTCCCTCGGATTCCTCTCCAGGACTCAACCAGGACTTTCCAAAAGTTGCCGCGGGGCCTTCCGATCCCCTGTGAGTACCCTTGTGCCCGCCCCCCTTCTCACCCTCCGCGGCGTAAGTGGGTGCTGCCCCCAGCCCTCCTCCCCGTCCCCAACGGTAGCTGACCCACCCCAGCCCTCGTCAGGCCTTCACCCAGCAGACCTTGTTCTGCTGAGAAACTCCAGGCCATTTCTCAAGCCTTCCCCTTCTTTTCCTCCTGCCCACCAAGCTTCAAAGAAGAAACGGTGTCCTGGCCTTTGCCAGCGGTACCCCACGTTCTCCAAGCCGCCTCTGTCTCTCCTCCCTCCTGACAGCACCACAAGTGGTTGGTTTTGTTCTTTTTCACACCACGATCCACCCCACGCAGAAACCATTCTCATTCCCTCAGACGCATGTGTTCTTTCCTGCCTTGGCCAGATATCTAGATACACGCTCCCCTTCTGGAATACTTTCCTTCCAGCTTTTTGCCAAGCTGATGCTTGCTCATCCTTTAGAGTTGAGGTCCCTAGGAGAAGCCTCACCCCAACTTCTGGCTCAGTCCGGTTGCCCCGTTAGGCGCTCCCTTAGCACACGGTACTTCAAGTTCAAAGCACTTTTCAGGCTTGTTGTTAGTTGGTTAATTATTTGTCATTCACTCATTCATTTGGCACATTTTATTGAATGTCCACCACGTGCCAGGCACTGTTGGGGACACAGTGAACAAAACAAAGTCCCTGCCCTCATGCATTTTACACTCCAGTGGTGTAAGGCCAACAAGGAGCATAAGGTTATTAATGAAGCGTCTATGTCGGGTGGTGATGGATGTTATAAAGTATCAGGACAAAGGAATAGTGGGCCGTTGAGAAGTGACCGTTTTAGGCGGGGTGGCCAGGCAAGGCCTTTCTGGTGAAGTGTGAGCAGAGCTTTCAGTGGAGCTCTCTGGAGGGAAAACACAGTTATTGGCTGTTGTATATACGTTCTGTGAAGGCAGGGGCCAGGCTTGCGGTCTTATCCGTTGCTGAATCCCTTCCTCGGTCTCTTCTGTCCTGTGCAGACAGTTGATCCGACACACATTTCCTGAAGATTAGCAGCGTCCCAGGCACTGGACTTCGCAGCTTTTAGAGGCAGTAAGGGCAAAGGTGAATGGCAGCTCCCGGGAAGGGTTTTGTTATCCAATGAGATGATAAGCCCAGCGACATCATAGACTTGAGAATCCAAGAAGTAGACTTGAAGCAGATTATCTGAGGTCAGATTAGGGGCCAGGGTGAGCCCACTGGTTAGGATTACGTCCGGCTGGGAGTGAAAGAAAACCCCAAATAATGGTGGCCTAACCCTAACCCTCAGGGACCCAGGTCTATATCTTGTTTTACCACATCTTCAACGTGGGTTCCACCTCATCGCCCAAGATTCTGATCAACTCTATCATTAGATTCACATTCCAGCCAGTGGGAAAGAGGAAGGCCAGAGAAAGGGAGGCCCTCTTCCTGGAAGGACAGTTCCCAGACGTTGTACACACCATTTCTGATTAACTTCTACTCGCCAGAACTTACAGGGACCACATCTAATTCCAAGGGAAGCGGGGAAATGTAATCTTATTAAAAGGTGGGGGGAGTCTGTCAGCAGGCAGAAGCAGGGGTAGGCTGTTGAGGACAACTTGTAGGTTCTAAATTGTGGATAATGGGTCAGTGTGGCTAATGACTTTTTTTTTTTTATTGCTTTATTTTTGAGGGGGGGGGGCAGAGAGAAAGGAGGACAGAGGATCCGAAGCAGGCTACACGCTGACAGCAGCGAGCCTGATGCGGGGCTTGAACTCACAAACCCATGAGATCATGACCTGAGCCAAAGTTGGATGCTCAGCCAACTGAGCCATCCAAGCGCCCTTGGCTAATGACTTTCTGTGCCGCTCAGCGGCCATCTCCCAAGTCTGGCCAGGCTGATGGAGCCAGCGAGGATTCTCTGCACCTTGACATTCAGAAACTGAAGGAGAAGAGGGACCTGCTGGACACGGAGATCTCCCAACTAATATCTGAGTAAGTCTTGCTGGACCCCTCAGCATGTTTAAGATAACTTTTAACCAGTGCCCAGTAACTGAAACCCAGCCGCACTAGCTTAGTGTAAAACTAAGGACCGTACCCCACGCCCTGCTGTTGGATTCAGGGTGTCTCAGCTGAATCTTTCAGGTAGGGTGTGGTCAGACCCAGGAGGACCTGGAACTAGGAAGAGGAAAGCTGTCCAGAACAGAGGTTATCCCTCTCGCGGTCTCTCTCTGGGCCCTGGTTCTCTGCCTCTGCTCCCATCTGCACACGGACTCCATTCTTTCTCTCTCTGCAGGTGGGATTCTCAGTGCCTGGGGGGAAGCTGGCTCTTTTGCAACTCCTAGATTTTCCCATGCCCCATGCTCTGGCCACGTGGCATAGACTGAGCAGCCTTTGAATATGCCTTTCACACATGAGGGGATCTGAGTAGCCACTCCTGTGCTTATCTGTGAATCCCTCGGCTACGGCCAGGGTCACATAGTACCAGCGTGTGGCTGGGAACCACCCCCTAAGGGCACAGAGACGTTTGCCAGGAGCGAGGGGCTGGACAGATCCCCGCCCTACTGTAAGTTTCCTCAGGGCCCTCCCTGTGTCCCTAGTAGGCCCCTAGTGAACATTTGTTAAATAGATGCCTTGTTACTCTCTGAACCTTGGGTCCTTCCCAGCTTTCTTAAACATTTTCTCTCTCTCTCTCTTCCATCCCTCATCCCAGAGGCTACAGTGTGGATGAACTGGAGGACCACATCTCCCAGCTCCACGAGTATAACGACATCAAGGATGTAGGCCAGATGCTGCTAGGCAAGCTAGGTGAGCATCAGGACCCCAGAGGAGTAGCCAGGGCTCAGAGGGAAGGAGTCCCCATTCCCTAGAGTGTTTGGATTTTGTTCCTGGGCCCTCTAATTTTCCAGCCCTCCCATCCTCAGCTGCCCTGCTCCCCAAATGCCCCAAAGCAGCTGGACAGCTCTTACAGGAGTCCCTGAGGTTTTTTCCTTCAAGTGTAGGGCCTGCATCAGAGCCAGAGACAGGTTTGAGCATGAACTCACCAACCTGCCAGGTTGAGGGCTATGGTTCCCAGTCTTCTGGGGCCTATTCAGTAAGCAAAGGAGCATAAAGAAAGGAATTATAAAATGTGTTAACTGCTATGAAGGAAACAAAGGCCAGAGCTGGGGAATACTGAGACATGAACAGGGTGGCGGGTGGGGATGAGCTAAGGTGGTTAGAGAACGCCTCTGAGGAGACCCCTTTTCCCTGAGAGGAAAAAGAGTCCTTGAGGGAGCAGGAAGCATGGCATCACCAAATGGCCAGGACATGGCCCATAGGGCAGCCTAAGGAGTGAGAGTTTTCAGCAGGCCCCAGGCGCAATGTGAATATAAATTTACATTTTCAGCATATGCTCAGTGCAGTCTCAGCTTTGTTTGGCTCCTCTGCGAAGTGGGGTGAGGGTTCAATGAGTCTAGTTTGGGGTGGCCAAGCAGGGCCCACAGTGGAGGGGTCTAGAAGGAGTAGCAGGAGGGTATCTCGGCCAACTAGAGGAGAAGGAATAAGGTGTAGGAGTGGGTCCTGGGTAGCTCAGTCCTTGGGCCATTCTCCTTCCTATGCCTCCCACCGGACACATTCTTCCTTCCTTCTTTCCTTTCAGCCGTGATCCGAGGTGTCACCACCAAAGAGTTGTATGCAGAATTTGGCTTGGACATGAATGACTGAGCAAAGGCTAACAGCCCCTTGCCCATGGCCCACTGGGACAGGCAGATTTGGACATGAGAGGCAGCGAGAGCCCAGCCAGAACAGAACACCCACAGGCTTCCCAGCAAGAAAGGGTCAGGAGCCCTTTTCTAGAGAGCTCAAGCTGAGTGAGGAGGGAGCCCAGAGAAGAGGCAGACAGAGAAGAAGGGCTGTTCCCTGCTCCAAGTTTCCTGAAATGTCCAGTGATATCTGTGTGTGTGTGTGTGTGTGTGTGTCCTATTTGTAAATAAACATACAAGCAATCTTGGTATAAATCTGTACATGGAGTCCCTCTCCTCTGATCTTCCCTGGGAAGCCCCCTGGTCATCCCTGGGAGAAAAACAGTCTGCCTTGGATTATAACAAGCTTACACAGGATGCCTGGGTGGCTCAGTCAAGCATCTGATTGACTTGATTTCAGCTTAGGTCATGATCTCACAGTCGTGAGATCGAGCCTCATGTCAGGCTCCACGCTGAGCACAGAGCCTGCTTGGGATTCTCTTTCTCCCTAAAATAAAACAAAAAAATTGGGGCGCCTGGGTGGCTCAGTTGGTTAAGCGCCAGACTTTGGCTCAGGTCATGATCTCACACTTTGTAAGTTCGAGCCCCGTATCGGGCTCTGTGCTGACAGCTCAGAGTCTGGAGCCTGCTTCAGACTCTGTGTCTCCCTCTCTCTCTGTCCCTTCCCCGCTCTCACTCTGCCTCTTTCTTTTTAATTAAAAAATCTTTTTTAATTAAAAAAAATTGTGGGGCTCCTGGATGACTCAGTCTGTTAAGCGTCCGACTTCAGCTCAAGTCATGATTTCATGGTTCGTGAGTCTGAGCCCTGCATTGGGCTCTCTGCTGTCAGCACAGAGCCTGCTTGGGATCCTCTGTCCCTCTCTCCACGCCTCTCCTGCTCTCTCTCAAAAATAAATAAGCATTAAAAAAAATTGCAAACAAGCTTACACGTACCAAGCACTATGCTGAGTACCCTTCCTCCATCATCTCTAATGCCGGAGTCCATCCTATGAGGACTTAGTATTGCTAAGGATGAGGAAATTGAGGCTCAGAGAAGCAAAGTGACTTACCTAAGGTCGCACAGCCAGTAAGTGGCAGAGCAGGGATTCAAGCACAAGTCTAGTTCTGAAGCTTACAGTTTGCGGAATTGCCTTTCTGGGCTGGGGCCCAAGCGGGTTAAGGGCTGAGGGTGAAGCCATGACACTGGAGGAATTCTTCCCTTGTGAGTCCTGCACAATGAGCGTTCCAGTCCCCAGCTATAGTCCGCCAAGCCAGGGCGAGCCGTGTCTTCCTTGTGTGTTGCTTATCCTGAACCACCAGCACCAGCAGAAGTCAAACTGGTGTTTCAAGTGCTCAGTGCCATCCAGAATGACAGGATTTCACACTGAACTTGCCAAGTGTTCTGACTGTTCGAGCTGCTCATCCGGCTGTCCCTGCAGGACATCTTCTTAAGATCTTAGATGTGATAGCAGTGCTTGAAGACAGGCTGTCATGAGGTGAGGGACGGACGGTTTCGAAAAACCGGCCCTGTAAGTCGGGCCTGACTGTGGGTTCCGGCTGCATCCGCTTATGAGCTGTGTGGCCACAGGCCATGACCTGGCCTCAAGAAGCAGAAATAATAGTAGTATTGTATGCATTGTGGCGGCGTGCACTAGCTACCTCAACAAACAACCCCCAGATCTCCGTGGCTGAGCACCGGAAGGGTTGATTTCATAAAGTCTGATGAGAGTCTGGCAGACCCTCCCCCCGCCCCCTACCTCTTCGGGCTTCACCGCCGGAATCCACAGCAGGGAGAAGAGAAGAGGGGAAGACACATCAACTCGGAATGGAGCCCTCCCCAGGTCAGCAGCCATCACTCCTGCTCGCAGACAATTGTCCGGAGCTAGTCACGTGGCCCAAGCCCGCTGGGGACTGGGAAACAGGAGTGAGCAGCACATGGCTATTTGGTGGAGACTGGCTGCCGTCCGAGCCACCAGTGCCTGGCTCCACAGCATTCTTCCAGGACTCGGTGAGCAGCTGCACCTGCGCTTCTGTGGCTGGCCTGAACCATGCTGGCGCTCCAGCCCTTTCTGGACCCCAAACGCTTGTTTGCGTCTCTACGTCCCTATTAATGACCATGAAAGCCCAAGTACATTCTCATTTTGGGGTTTCTTCTTTCCATCCTTGCCATTTCCTGTACTTTCACATCATAATGTCAATAGGTTTTCACAACCCCCTGATGGGATAGGTTCTATTAGAGTCCCCATTTGGCAGGTGAGGAAACTGAGGCTCAGAGAGCGGAGGCAACTTGTCAAAGTCAGAGAGTGGGCGAACCTGGACAAGAGCCCAGGTCTGTCTGGCTCTGGACCCCAGGCTTTTTCTAACCTGGACCTCACACCATGAGGCCTTGTGGGACTGGGCGCCCTCTGAGGACAAGACTGTCAGATTCATCTTGGGGCACCTGGGTGGCTCAGTTGGTTAAGTGGCCAACTTCAGCTCAGGTCATGATCTAACAGTTTGTGGGTTCGAGCTCCCCATTGGGCTCTGCGCTGACAGCTCAGAGCCTGGAGCCTGCTTCGAATTCTGTGTCTCCTTCTCTGTCTGCCCTTCCTCTGCTTGCACTCTCTCTCTCTCTCTCAAAATAATAAACATTTTTAAAAAATCAGACTGTCGGGGCGCCTGGGTGGCGCAGTCGGTTAAGTGTCCGACTTCAGCCAGGTCACGATCTCGCGGTCCGGGAGTTCGAGCCCCACGTCGGGCTCTGGGCTGATGGCTCGGAGCCTGGAGCCTGTTTCCGGTTCTGTGTCTCCCTCTCTCTCTGCCCCTCCCCCGTTCATGCTCTGTCTCTCTCTGTCCCAAAAATAAATAAACGTTGAAAAAAATAAAATAAAATAAAATAATAAAAAATCAGACTGTCACCTTTCCCGCCTGCACCTCACACATACTTGTTATTTGCCAAACTGAATGTGGCCCTGATCCCATCCCCTTAGGTCCTGAGGGAGAGCTGATGATCTCACTGGAAATGGATCCCGGACTGGGACAGGCTTCTGAGCCTCTAACATGTCTCAGATCCTACCCAGCTGTCACCTCACTTGACTTTTCCCTTTCAGCTTCCTGGGCCACATCATCTTCCAGTGGAGGAAGAAGAGGAGGAGAGGTAAGCAGCCAGGCTCAGGGTGGTGGGAACCCCAGGGGGAGTGGCCCCCTCCTGGAGGTTCCCCCCCACCTCACACCATTTTCTTCACCTGGACAGCTGGCTCGTCCTGTCTCTGTCCACACGGAGCCTCTCAGTGCCAGGAGCTGGGGAGCCGTGGCCTCTGGGTCTCTGCCACACAGTGTCCCCCGGCAGCAGGAAGTCAGGGGTCTAGGAAATGATGACAATACAGTTTGGTACGTGGTTGTAGTGGGTTACAGGAGCACACGTGAGCAGCACCTAATCAGTTTGGGACACTGGAGAAATGTCCTTGGAAGGAGACACCAATGCCTGTACTGAGGGTCAGCCAGACAAGAATATGGGTGAGGATTCCAGGAGGGGAAAAGGTGTGGGCAGAGGCCCCCAAGGCTAAGATCTTAGCGGGCCCAGGACGGGCACTGGGGGACTCCGTCTGCTTGGACAACGATTAGAGACAATTTGCTGACTGTTCACTTGGACTCTTGATGCAGATGGGAGCCCACCCCAGACACAGTCATAACCCAACTCTGAGTTTGGGGCTGATCTTTTTCTGGCGGGGAGATGGATACAGTTTTTATTTTTATTTATGATTTAACTCTTACGATTAAAAAAAAATCCAGGGGCGCCCGCGTGGCTCAATCGGTTAAGCATCTGACTCTTGATTGATCTCGGCTCAGGTCGTGATCTCACAGTTTGTGGGATCGAGCCCCGTGTCAGGCTCTGCGCTGACAGCACGGGGCCTGCTTGGGATTCTCTCTCTCCCTCTGCCCCTCCTCCACTCACATGCACACGCTCTCTCTCACTCTCAAAATAAATTTTAAAAAAAACTTTCATTCATTCATTCATTCATTCACTCATTTAAATCCAATAAAGACTTTAACTCCAATGAAGAAGATGGGAGGATCCTTGGTGGTTTTCCTTTTCTCACCTTTTTCTCTACAGCAGCAATGCAATTGCATTAGGTGGTGCAGCTGCCGGGACCTGCTCATCCCCACACCTCCACCTGCTGACTCTCTCAGTTCACAGTCCAGCCAGTTCAACCTGACCTTCTTGTAACTGATCCTTTCTTTGCTTTATTCCTTCCCTTTTCCCTTAACTCTGGGTTATTTTGCTTTAATGTTAAGCTTCTCTTCAACCTTAATTCCAAATACTACTAAAAATCACTTTTCCCTGGACACTTGCCTCTTCAAAGATACAGATAGCCTGGGGCGCCTGGGTGGCTCCGTTGATTAAGTCATGCTCAGGTCATGATCTCCTGGTTTGTGGGTTCGAGCCCCGCATCAGGCTCTGTGCTGACAGCCCAGAGCCTGGAGCCTGCTTCGGATTCTATGTGTCCCTCTCTCTCTGCCCCTCCCCTCCTTGTTCTCTGTCTCTGTCTCTCTCTCTCTCTCAAAATTAAATAAGCATTAAAAACAAAAAAATACAGATAGCCTGGAGTCCCAAGACCACCTGTGGCTCTGTATTTGTGTTCTGGCAGTTGCCCTGAGTTGCCTTTCTTCTGGAAGGCAATAGAGGGCACTAGGGTCGATTCCGGGTTTTCAGGCTGAGAGTGCATACACTGCCCAGAACTCCAAAGACGTTTGTATTTTGGACCAATCATAAGGCACCCAAGGAGGACGCTGGGAAGGAAAGCATCATCTGGATCCATTTCCTCTTATATGGGGTCAGCTCTACCGGGTGTCATGGCAGGCAGAGACCTCGAGGGGGCAGTGTCTATCCAGAGATGCTCCCAACCGCGTGGGAGGCAATCCCTGGGAGAACCTTGCTGGGGAAAGTCCAGGCCAGCAGAGCTGCTGGCTGCAGACCAGATCTTCAAAGCACCCACATGGAAGTGGGGTTCTCTCTGGCAGCACCTTACCCAGGAATCTGAGGCGATCCCCACCCCCACCACAGGTGGTAAGGAGCCAGCTGGTTGTGAGATGTGGATAGTGACAGGTGCCATTGCTGGGGGTGTGCCCCCTTGGCAGCCAAGGGTAACTCTGACACAGACCTGATTTGATCACATCTAATGTAAACCTTAGTCAAAAATATTATTCATGGCGACACAGCCTGCATTCTCATCCTCCTTGGGGACCGAAAGAGGCTATTTCTGGACAGTACATCCCCATGGAGGCAGTGTCACCAAATAGCACCCCACTTGAGCTTTGCTCAGAAGAGGATACTTCAGGGGGAGGGGAGACGTGGGAAGAAGGCCAGAGGCCCGGAGCCCCACTGTGATGGGAGAAGGGTGCCCTTGGGGCCCCCCACCCTGATGTCCTAAAGGCATTGTGATGAAAGTTCTACGTTAGGTGGAGGGGGACTGAGAAACGAGGTGAAAGGTGACAACCACACACTCAAACCAGTCACAAGCCGGAAGTTTCCCCAGAGAAGGGTTTGATGGTGGTAACAACCAACCTTTACGAAACACGCTTGTTGGTCGAGCAGGGAGACACGCATGTCACAGGCGCTGTCCCATCGGCACCTCCCAGCCGTGGAGCATGTGAGGTGGAGTCTCCTCATTTCCAAACTGCAGCTCAAGGGGTGGAGTGATTTGCTCAAGGTCACAGGTCCAGTAAGGACTGAACTGTTCGTTGGACTCCAGGCCCTGGCCCACAGGGTGCAATCCTGCCTCCCCAGCAGAGGCCCAGCCTCCCACGAGTCTCTTACCCAATGTCATGCACTGATTAAAGGAGTTAGAACTTGAACCTAGAACTCTCTGAGTGAGCCCTTAAGCCCAAGGTCTTAACCACAAATCTCTGCTGTGCTTCTTATAAGTTGTATCTGCCCAAGCCCTGCCCTAGAGGCCAGGCCAGTGGCCAGAAATGAACAGCCTCAGCCTTGGCCCCTCTCTCCTATTTCCTCTGAACCAGAGGCTTTGCTCCCTTCCCAGTGACCCTCTCATCCCTAACATCAGGACAGGAGCAGAGCCCCTCCTGACCTTCAGCTTCCTCAGCCCTTGTATTCATCCCAGAATCCCAAAGGATCCCAGCTGGAATACCCATCACAGCAGCTAACACCGGGATAACGTGCTCTGTGCCAGCCCCCAGGCCTTGTGCTCAGCATAACTATTACATGTGTTTGCACGTATTCCTGATGGTGGCCCTAAGAGGTACGTAATTATCTCCATTTTCCAGATGAGGCAAATGAAACTCAGAGAGGTTAAGTCACTTTCCCAAGGTAACACAGCTAAGAAGCAGGCTCAGAGGTTGAAGTTTCCAAAGACATACTCTTTAAAAACCAGGTAATAATTTCCAAACCCCTGATTATCACAATTATCTGAAAGGGCTTTTAAAAATAAAGATTTGGGGGCGCCTGGGTGGCTCAGTTGGATAGGGATCTGACTTTGGCTCAGGTCATGATCTCACGGTTTGTGGGTTTGAGCCCCACATCCGCCTCTGTGCTGACAGCTCAGAGCCTGGGTCCTGCTTCCGATTCCTTGTATCCCTCTCTCTCACTCACTCTCTCTCTCTCTCTCTCTCTCTCTCTCTCTGCCCCTCTCCCACTCGTACTCTGTCTTTCTCAAAAATAAATAAACATTAAAAAAAATTGGGGCGCCTGGGTGGCGCAGTCGGTTAAGCATCCGACTTCAGCCAGGTCACGATCTCGCGGTCCGTGAGTTCGAGCCCCGCGTCAGGCTCTGGGCTGATGGCTCAGAGCCTGGAGCCTGTTTCCGATTCTGTGTCTCCTTCTCTCTCTGCCCCTCCCCCGTTCATGCTCTGTCTCTCTCTGTCCCAAAAATAAATAAACGTTGAAAAAAAAAATTAAAAAATAAATTAAAAAATAAATAAAGGTTTGGGTCCCTAACTCCACCCTAGGGATTCTGATTTTGTAGGCCTGGGGCAGGCCTCTATTTTTTGAACAGGCTCCCCAGCTGTTCTTGATATGTGACCTCTCGGGTGAGTGTTCCTTGGTGGTTGGTGAAATTGCTTCTAACCACAGTAATAACGTCTGACCAAATCCTGCCTCCAAACCAGCCATTTTCAAACCCACCTACAGAGTCCCTGGACCCGAAGAGCCAGCTCCGGATCAAACTCAGGTGGGATTTTATCTGGCTTCTCTTCAGCGCCTGCTCACAGGTCCTGGTGTTTATTAGCTCTGTGACTTGCCTGGAGCCGACCTGCAGCCGCACCCTCCACCCTGGCACCAGTGGACCTGCCCAGCTGGTTTGCCAGGGAGCAGCTCGGCCGATCTGGCCATCTTGGGGCTCTTTTTGCTTCTGACTGATCAGAGGCTCAGGAAGTACCTGTGGGGCTTGGGAGCAGGGACCACGTGGAAAAGAGTGCAGGGTAGGGAGTCACTTTGACCATGAGCACCCCCACCCCCGCCCCCAGACAGCCTCACCACCCCACCAGTCACCCCCTGGCCACCCACCTGATGCCTGTCTCTCTCAGTCAACCTCTACCGCCCCCTGACAGGAACTTCTTTGGTGTGACTCATGTAGGTCCCTCCTGCTATCCAGCCCATCTCCGGAGTCCCACGCTTCCTGCTAAGTGCTTGAAGGAATGGGTTAGTTAGGGACTACAGGATATTGCAGAAGAGATCAAGATGTGGATGATATGGCGGTGGAAATAGTTTTTTGTCAGTTTTCTAATCTGTGGCCAGAGAAAGCTCAGCGGGCCGTGCCACGTATAGACAGATGCAGGAGGGTGGGTGGGTTGGCACAGATTTCACCAGGGCTTAGTTTCCTCATCTACAGTGTAGACCTGCTGTGGCCACTTTGCAGATGATCATAGATAGGTATAAAGGCGGAGTTAATGATTCTAAAGATATAGGTCATTTTGTCAGCTTATTATTATGACGATGCGTTCGTGTGTTCTAAGCATACTCCTGGCCCCCAAGGAGTGCAAGGGCCTTATAACTTCAAGTGGGACCTTTACTAAGCCTGCCTCCAAACCAGCCCTTCCAGGAAAGTCTGGGGGGGGTGGGGGGTGGCTGGGAAGGAAGGAGTAAGAGAGGGGCCACCTAGGAGAGAAGGTAGAAGGGGAGGGGGCTGGGGAGCCCATAAAAGTAAAATTCTTACCTTGAAAGCTGTGGTTATCTGGGCATTCATTCGTTCCTTCGTTCATTCAATAAGTATTATTTCAAGCACTGCTCTAAACTCTGGGGGTGCCACAGTGAGGTAAAAATAAATACCCGGCCCTTGTGGAGCTTACATTCAAAGGTGGAGGAGAAGACAATAAAGCGAATAAAAATAAATCAATCAATCGGTCTTCAGATGGCGATAAGTGCCAGGGAGAAAAATAAATCAGGGAAAAAGAGATCGTAGCTGAAGCTTATAATATTTGGGCCTCCTTCCCCTCCTCCCCCAAATACATATTGAATGAATTGAAAATACAGGTCCTGGGCCCAGGAAGGGGCCTGTTCTGGGGCAGTTTTAAGCAGGGTGGGAAGGGATTAGGGGAGTTGAGACCCACAGGAGGCGAGGGAGGGGCCCCTGTGGACACCTGCAGGGAATAGCAAGTAGAAAAGGCCCTGAGGCAAAAGTGTTTGAGGAACAGTGTAGAAGCAAGCTTGGATCCCAGCGGGGCAAACAATGGAAATGAGTTGGGGGGTGGGGGAGCAGAGAGTGAGGACCTTCCAAGCTGCTGTAAGGACTTTGGCTTCTATCCTAGGTGAGAAGGAAAGAGCTTGCAACAGAAAAGTAGCAAGACTAACTTGCATTTTACCAGAATCCCTCTGCCCACTAGGTGGAGGGGGTCACAAGGGTGAACGGTGGTGATCAGTAGTCAGATTCTGGAAACAACGATATTTTGGGGGCAGAGCCAGCAGCATTTGCTAATGGATGAAGTATGGGGTGTGTGGGAAAGGGGGCCTGCTGGGATCTGGGCGGAAGTCACTGGAAGGGTGGAGTCGCGTTCCCTGGAATGAGGAAGTCTGGGAAGATAAGGAGCTAGGTTGGGGTTCTTCGAGGTTTGAGACTCACCAACTCATCATCCAAGTGGGAATACTAGGCGGCAGGTATTTGGGAACGGAGCTCACAGGGAGGGTCAGGTGAACTGTAGAGATGGGGGCGCTGACCGTCTGACATTCCCTGGTTTAGACAGCCATGCGATCGCCCACTGACATCACCTAGGAGAAGGAACCAGGAAGGGAGGAGACCACGGGAACCACGGGAAGAGAATTGGGGACAGTCACCAGAGACAGCCTTTCCAAGAGTTGTGCTCTTAAAGGTGGTAGAGAAATGAAATTACTGGAGAGAGCCATGAAGTCAGGAAGGAGTTAATGTTTCTTTTCCCGTTTGGGCTTTTTTGGGGGGAGGGGGGAAATATACACAAAATGGACTGTTTTAACCCTTTTTAAGTGTGGTTCAGTGGCCTATGTACACTCACAACGCTGTGCAACCACTACCACCGTCCATGTCGATAGCTCTTCTCCTCTCGCAAAACTGAAACTCTGTCCCCGTTAAACACAGATTCCCCAACACGCCCACCATTCCACTCTCTGTGTCTATGAACTCAATGACTCTAGGGACCTCGAATAACCGGAATCATGCAGTATCTGTCTTCTCGAAATGGGTTTATTTCACCCACCATGAGGCCCTCGAGTTTCATTCACGTTATAGCAGGTGCCAGAATCTCCTTCCTTTCTAACACTTGAATAATATTCTATTGTACGGACAGACCACGTTTTATTTATGCATTTATCCTTCCGTGGACACATGCATTGTGTCCCTTTTGTCTACTGTGAATGCCACTGTGCACGTGGGTGTGCAAGTCTCTTTTTGAGTCTTTGTCTTCCGTTCTTTTGGCTGTATGTCCAGAAGTGGAACTGTGGGATCCTACTGTCGGTCTATGTTTATTTTTTTATTATTTAAAAAAAAATTTTTTTTAAGTTTATTTATTTTGGAGAGAGAGAGAGACAGAGTGTGAGCTGGCGAGGGGCAGAGAGAGAGGGAGAAACAGAATTCAAAGCAGACTCCAGGCTCTGAGCGGTCAGCACAGAACCTGACGCGGGGCTCAGACTCACAGACTGCGAGATCATGACCTGAACCGAAGTCGGACACTTAACTGACTGAGCCACCCAGGTGCCCCAAGTCTGTTTTATCATTTGAGGAACTGCCACGCTGTTTTCTGCTTGTTTGCTTTTTAAGTTTTTTTTTTTTAATTTACTTAAGTAATCTCTACACCTATCATGGGGTTTGAACTCACCACCCCAAGATCAAGAGTTGCACATTCTTCTCACTAAGCCAGCCAGGTATCCCACTGCTTGTTTGTTTTTAAGACAGGAAATACCGCAGCATGTTTGTATGCTGATGAAAGGGATCAAGTAGGGGGACCCGGGTGGCTCAGTAGGTTGAGTGTCCGACTCTTGGTTTCAGCTCACGTCATGATCTCACAGGCATGAGATCGAGCCTCACATTGGGTGCTGTGCTGGGCGTGGAGCCTGCTTAAGATTCTCTCTCTTCCTCACCCTCTGCCCCTCATCTCTCCCTCTCTTTCTCTCTCTTAGAAAGGAAAGGGAAGGAAGGGAAGGGAAGGGAAGGGAAGGGAAGGGAAGGGAAGGGAAGGGAAGGGAAGGGTACAAAGGAGGAAATGATCAAGCAAAAGAAAGGGAGAATTGCCAGGGTGATGAGCTTGGGTCAGGAGAAAAGGTGGAAATTTGTGCACAAGACAGGCACACCTCATTTTATTGTACTTTGCTTTATTGTGCTTTGCACATATTGTGTTTTTTTTACAAACTGAAGGTCTGTAGCCACCATGCATTGATTCTACTGGCACCATTTTCCCAACAGCATTTCCTCACTTTGCATCTCTGTGTCACATTTTGGTAACTCTCCCAATATTTCAAACTTTTTCATGATGATTCTATTTGTTATGGTGATCTGTGATCAGTGATTTTGTGATTGTTACCGTTGGAATTGTTTTGGGGCACCATAAACCTTGCACATGTAAGACAGCAAACTTAGTCGATAAATGTTATGTGTGTTCTGGCTGCTCCAGTGGCTGGCTGTTCCCCTCTTTGTCTCTCTCTCTCTCTCTCCCCTTGGGCCTCCCTATTCTCTGAGACACAACAATATATTGAAATTAGGCCAGTTAATAACCCTACAGTGGCCTCCAAGTATCAATGGTCTGGATAGAAGATCAAACAGGCCACCACCCATTCCCTTACGCCAACACCTAATCAGGAGCAAGGCCTTAATTCTCTTCAATTCTATGCAGGCTGAACGAGGCGAGGGGGCTGCATAAGAAGTCTACTTTACAAGCTAAAGTAGAGGTTGGTTTATGAGGTTTAAGGAAAGAGCCATCTCCATAATATCCAAGTGCAAGGTAAAGCAGCAAGTGGCTAACATAGAAGCTGCAGCAAGTTTTCCAGAAGAATTAGCGAACATTAATGAAGGTGGCTACACTAAACACAGATTCTTTTTCTTTTGTTAAGTTTTTTTGTAAGTTTTTTTTTTTTTTTTTTGAGAGAGAGAGAGCATGCATGCATGCAAGTGGGGGAAGGGCAGAGAGAAGGAGAGACAGAATCTCAAGCAGGCACTGTGCCATCAGAGCAGAGCCCGATTCGGGGCTTGAACTCACGAACCGTGAGACCATGACCTGGGCCGAGATCAAGAGTCAGACACTTAACCGACTGAGCCACCCAGGTGCCCCTAACAGCCGATTCTTTCTTTATTTAAAAAAAATTTTTTTTTTAAGTTTATGTATTTATTTTGAAAGAGAGAAAGAGAGCACAAGCAGGGGAGAGAGAGAGAGAGGGAGGGAGAGAGAGAATCCCAAGCAGGCTCCGCATTGGCAGCACAGAGCCCAAAGTGGGGCTCAAACTCACGAACTGTGACATCATGACCTGAGCTGAAACCAAGAGTTGGATGCTTAACCAACTGAGCCAACCAGGGTGCCCCACAACAGATTCTTAATGTAGACAAAACAAAACATCCTTATATTGGAAGCAGATACCATCTAGGACTTCCATAGCTAGAGAGGAGAAATCAATGGCTGGCTTCAAAGGACAGGCTGGCTCTCTTGTTAGGGGCTAATGCAGCCAGTGGCTTTCAGTTGAAGCCAATGCTCATTGACCATTCCAAAAATCCTAGGGCCCTTAAGAATAGCTTAATCTACTCTGCCTGTGCTCCATCAGTGGAACAACAAAGCCTGGATGACAGCACATCTGTTTACAACATGGTTTACTGAATATTTTAAGCCTACTGTTGAGACCTTACTGCTCAGAAAAGAAAGATTTCTTAAAAAAATTTTTTTTTACATGTTTATTTATTTTTGACAGAAAGAGAGAGACAGAGCATGAGTGGGGGAGGGGCAGAGAGAGAGAGAGGGAGACACAGAATCGGAAGCAGGCTCCAGGCTCCGAGCTGTCAGCACAGAGCCCGACGCGGGGCTCGAACTCACAGACCGTGAGATCATGACCTGAGCCGAAGTCAGACGCTCAACCGACTGAGCTACCCAGGTGCCCCAGAAAAGAAAGATTTCTTTCAAAATATTGCTGCTCATTGACAATGCACCTGGTCACCCAAGAGCTCTGACGGAGAAGGACAATGACATTATATTTTCATGCCTGCTAACATGACATCCATTCTGTGGCCTGTGAGTCAAGTAGTAATTTCTACTTCCAAGTGTTATTATTTAAGAAATATATTTTGTGGGACGCCTGGGTGGCGCAGTCGGTTAAGCGTCCGACTTCAGCCAGGTCACGATCTCGCGGTCCGTGAGTTCGAGCCCCGCGTCGGGCTCTGGGCGGACGGCTCGGAGCCTGGAGCCTGTTTCCGATTCTGTGTCTCCCTCTCTCTCTGCCCCTCCCCCATTCACGCTCTGTCTCTCTCTGTCCCCAAAATAAATAAACGTTGAAAAAAAAATTTTTTTTTAATTTAAAAAAAAAAAAAAAGAAATATATTTTGTGGGACGCCTGGGTGGCTCAGTGGGTTAAGCGTCCGACTTCCGCTCAGGTCATAATCACTGAAGACTGCTCAGAGGCCCTTTAACTAGTCAAAGAATAACACGTGGTGGTATTTCTATGCCGTGGAGCTGCACAGCAATAAAAAGGAAAAGAAACCACTGACCTGTCCACTGGGGATAAATCTCAAATACACGAAGCCAGTCTCCAAAGTTTATATGCTGTCTGATTGAATCCAGACAACGTTCTGGAAAAGACATAACGATAGGAACAGAAAACAGATCTAGGGTTGCCAGGGGAGGGGCTGACTGCAAAGGGGCAGCGTGAGGGACTTTTGGGGGCCATGGGCCGGTGGGTAGCCTGACTGTGGTGGGAGTGGGTGGGCAACTGCATGCACTTGTCACGAACTGCACGCCAAAAATAGTGAACTTGCAAACACTATTTACAAAAACACAAAGTAGAGATTGAGCCTGAAAAAAAAAAAAAAAAAAAGTACTCTCCGCTATTTCTTAGACACCTGCCTCCACACACACAGCAGAGGAGGGTTTACCATGAAGCTAATGACACTCGAGCTTCATTCTTTTTCTTAGAGGACCCATAAATTGCACAAGCTTCAAGCCCCTCGAAACTTGGGTCCACCCCAGGACTGGGCCCCACAGGGGCGTCTGGCCCTGCCCCCTTCTCCATCCTCAACCTTCTCCCATTTGCCCAGTCTGGGCCGGCCACACCACCGCAGGGCCCGGTGTCTCTGCTCCTGTCTAGGAAGCTCTGCCCCCACCTCTGCCCCCAGATGTCTGCACGGGGGGCTCCTCTGACATCCAGGTCCCGGCTTCTATGTCACCACCTCAGAGAGATCCTCCTGCGAGCTCTGCTGCACCACTCTGCCTGATTTCCTTCCAGGCACTCATTTCCGCCGTTATAGTCTCACCTGCTCTTCTCGCGATGTACCCTCTGGGAAACCAAGGGTGTGCTCTGTCCTTCGACACCAGCACGAGAGCCAGAGCAGTGGCTGGTCCACGGAAGTACTTGGGGGAAGGCTGAACTAGGGAATGACCAGGCGGGTGTTGTTTTAACCCCCATTGGTCAAAATACCCAGTGTAAGGTGGGGTTCACATGCTGGCCCTTCCGCTGCCAAAGGTTTACC
This sequence comes from Prionailurus bengalensis, assembly GCF_016509475.1. NCBI lineage: Eukaryota > Metazoa > Chordata > Mammalia > Carnivora > Felidae > Prionailurus > Prionailurus bengalensis. Next base: position 87,049,931 of record NC_057359.1, read on the forward strand.
GCGACACGCAGGAGCAGGACAGGCAACGGCAAACCGTTTGCCCGTGGGTTTGCTGATGAAGTCGCTGTTTTGTTTTATTTTTATGTTTATTTTTAAGAGAGAGAGAAAGAGAGCACAAGGTTGGGGGGGGGAGGGCAGAGAGGGAGGGAGACACGGAATCCGAAGCAGGCTCCAGGCTCCGAGCTGTCAGCACGGAGCCCGACGTGGGGCTCCAACTCAAGAACCATGAGATCATGACCTGAGCCAAAGTCGGACGCTCAACCATTTGAGCCACCCAGGCACCCCTAAGTTGCTGGTATTTTTAAGAACATGTTTTGTGCACAGTCAGTGCATGAAGTTGCACTTTCTTTGGCTTTAAAAACACAGTCTATTTCTTTCTTGTTTTCTTTCTTTTTCCTTCCTTCCTTTTCTTTCTTTCTTTCTTTCTTTCTTTCTTTCTCTTGAGAGGGAGAGAAAGGGTGCAAGTGAGCAAGGGGCAGAGAGAGAGAGAGGAATCCCATGAGGGGCAGAGAAAGAGAGAGAAGTAGAACTCACCCAAAGTGGGGCTTGTGTTCACCCAATGTGGGGCACAAGCTCAGGCGATATGGGACTCGAACTCACCAACCGCGAGATCATGACCTGAGTGGAAGTCAGATGCTTAATGACAGCCTCCCAGGCGCCCACTATTTCTTGAAATAATGAACTCAATAGTATAACTTAATGGCACAAAAACAGACACTCAGATCAATGGAACAGAATAGAGAACCCAGAAATGGACCCACAAACGTATGGCCAACTAATCTTTGACAAAGCAGGAAAGAATACCCAAAGGAATAAAGACAGTCTCTTCAGCAAGTGGCGCTGGGAAAACTGGACAGCGACATGCAGAAGAGTGAACCTGGACCACTTTCTTACACCATACACAAAAATAAGCTCAAAATGGATGAAAGATCTAAATGTAAGACAGGAACCATCAAAATCCTCAAGGAGAAAGCAGGCAAAAACCTCTTTGATCTTGACCACAGCAACTTCTTATTCAACACGTCTCTGGAGGCAAGGGAAACAAAAGCAAAAATGAACTACTAGGACCTCATCAAAATAAAAAGCTTCTGCACAGCAAAGGAAACAATCAGCAAAAGCAAAAGGCAACCGATGGAATGCGAGAAGATATTTGCAAATGACATAGCAGATAAAGGGTTAGTATCCAAAATCTACAAAGAACTTATCAAACTCAACACCCAAAAAACAAATAATCCAGTGAAGAAATGGGCAAAAGACATGGATAGACACTTCTCCGAAGAAGACATCCAGGTGGCCAACTGACACATGAAAAAATGCTCCACATCGCTCATCATCAGGGAAATACAAATCAAAACCACAATGAGATACCACCTCACCCCTGTCAGAATGGCAAACATTAACAACTCAGGCAACAACAGATGTTGGCGAGGATGCAGAGAAAGAGGATCTCTTCCGCACTGCTGGTGGGAATGCAAACTGGTGCAGCCACTCTGGAAAACAGTATGGAGGTTCCTCAAAAAACTAAAAATGGAACTACCCTACGACCCAGCAATGGCACTACTAGGCATTTCTCCACGGGATACAGGTGTGCTGTTTCGAAGGGACATATGCACCCCCATGTTTATAGCAGCACTCTGGACAATAGCCAAAGGATGGAAAGAGCCCGAATGTCCATCGATGGATGAATGGATAAAGAAGATGTGGTACATATAGACAATGGGGTATTACTCGGCAATCAAAAAGAATGAAATCTTGCCATTTGCAACTACGTGGATGGAACTGGAGGGTATTGTGCTAAGTGAAGTTAGTCAGAGAAAGACAAATATCATATGACTTCACTCATACGAGGACTTTAAGATACAAAACAGATGAACATAAGGGAAGGGAAGCAAAATTAATATAAAAACAGGGAGGGGAACAAAACATAAGAGACTCTTAAATATGGAGAACAAACAGAGGGTTACTGGAGGGGTTGTGAGAGGGGGGGTGGGCTAAATGGGTAAGGGGCACTAAGGAATCTACTCCTGAAATCATTGTTGCACTATATGATAACTTGAATGGAAATTTAAAAAAATATATTAAACAAAAAAAAATAGTACAACTTAAAACTGAAGTTACAAATCTCATGTTGCTAATGTATTTGGCACCGTTTAACAATCACTGTTAAGTTCTAGCCTTTTTTTTTAACATTTATTTATTTTTGAGAGACAGAGAGAGGCAGAGTATGAGCAGGGGAGGGGCAGAGAGAGAGGGAGACACAGAATTCGAAGCAGGCTGCAGGCTCCAAGCTGTCAGCACAGAGACCGACGCAGGGCCCGAACTTACAAACCGCGAGATCATGACCTGAGCTGAAGTCAGATGCTCAACCGACTGAGCCACTCAGGCGCCCCAGTTCTGGCCTTTCCAAGGTTAAAGACACCTACTGAAGAAAACATTTTACTAATCCCTAAGGGATTTGGGGTGGTTTTCCCAGCCCACGGAGGCTGCATATTGACCGGATAGTTTGGGCATGCCTCAGGGTTTTCCAGTCCCCTGCAATCCCAAGGCCCTGACAGGCCACACTGAGTCCTCTTTCATAATCTCTGTGCCAGTAAGGACTCCAAATGGGGTGGTGGGACAGCTCATGTATCTGGATCCCAGTTATCTAATTTTCCCCCCTGAGATTTGCATACACCCTCTGCTGCCCCCCAGATTTCCTCACCGTTGGATTGGATCCAGCTAATCTAAGCCTTACTTGATTTTATTCTGAATTTTCAACATGCAGAAATGTGTATTTTCACATGTTTCCTATCTATCAGGACCACAACTCTTAGATAAGATTAGATTATGTGTGTCTCCTCTGGCTCCAAAGTCTTGGTAGGAAAATCCAACTGGGGACCTACCCAGGGTACAGTTGGGTTGGGCCTAGGTTGGGCCAAGGTCAAAACAGGGAGGCCATGGTTAAAGAAGGAATAAGGGCATAGGTTCTGGAGTCAGGCTACCCAGTTCAAATCTTTTTTTTTTTTTTTAAGTTTATTTATTTTCGAGAGAGAGAGAGGGTGCATGTGCAAGCAGGGAAGGGGCAGAAAGAGGGACAGTTCCAAGCAGGCTCCGCACTGCCAGGACAGAGCCCACTGTGGGGCTTGAACTCCTGAAAGGTGAGATCATGACCTGAGCCGAAGTCAAGAGTTGGACGTTCAACGGACTGAGCCACCCAGGTGCCCCTACCCAGTTCAAATCTTGAGTCTACCCTTGACTGGCTATCTACCCTCTACCCACTCGGTGCCTCAGTTTCCCCATCTGCAAAGTGGGGATTCAGTTGCCTGGGAATTTTGGTGTGAGGGTGGGGCCATCTAAGAGGGGTTGGTAGGTGGAAGCTTGGAGTTGCTAAACAGCAAGAAAGGTGACTGCCTGGGGCAGTGAATGTGGCTTGAGTAAGGAGGGGTGGAGCAGACATCTATTCAAGGCTCAGCCTGCGACAGGTGCGGGTGACTGCGGTCAGAGAGGCAGGACACATGCGGGTTAAACTGAGGTGGGGAACATCTACCTGCCGCAGAAGTCATGGAGATAGCAGGGTCCTATTGGGACGTAAACGCTCCCTGCCAGCTTCCTCACCCATAAAACAGGAATAATCATAGTATCTTTCATACTGGGGTGAGCGTGCGAGCAATGGAGATGGTGAATGTGAAAGTCTCAGTGCAGAGCCCGGCTTATCAGAACCCCACAGTAAATGATAGCTGCTGTGGATGAGGGAGTTTGGGGCAAGTTGAGGGCAAAGTACAGGCTAACAGTACCCCCCACACACACCAGGTGGAATATGTGTGATATTCCTTGGACACTCCTGGCTACCCAAGAACAAAGGGAAAGCGTTTAAGTGCTTGCCACGGTGATGGGGGAAACTAAGGCAAACGAAAAATTAAATTCTCTTACTGCCTACAGCCCATTGACAAGTCCTTGAAACCAGCAGAGTGACCTCCCTCTAGGAGCTCAGCTGCCTCGATGATGACACTTTGCTAGGGGCAGAAGAAAATCTTGGCTTAACATTATCCTGACCCTCCAGGAACCCGTAAGTCTACTTTAACATATAAAAATTCCTTTGGAAACTCCCGTTAGCTCAAATCCCCCAAGATATATGCAGGCAATCGCGCTCTAAGTGTAACATGCCCCGCCGATATACATCAGAAGGGTCCCATGACTATGGTTGTACTAAACAGTAATGAATGTCGTTTCCCTAGCAACAGCTCAAGGTCCTGCACACCTTGCTTCCAAAATACCTCAGAGACTTATTCCATCCCTAACCCCCTCGCAACCTGAGGGTATATAATCAGTAATCTGTCATGACCCCAGTGCAGACTTTCTGCCCACGGGTCCTTTAATAAAATCACCTTTTTGCACCAAAGATGTCTTCAAGAAGTCTTTCTCGGCTGTTGGCTCCGGACCCCCCTCCACCCTCCACCATCACCCCAAAACTTCATCAGCTGTTATTAATGTCACTGTTCTCTTGCCTTCACACCAGCAGACCTATTGATCACCAAACATGCCCAGGCCCCAGGCTGGGCACTGGGCACTGGGCCCTGGGAATAATTTACAGTGATGGCACCAGTTTAGCCTTTCTGGAAGGCACTGCGCGCAGCCAGTTTCTTCCTTCTATTGAAGTTATTGGCTGAAGTGTCAAAAGAAAGGCCCAGAGGGGCTGGGGCCTGTCTGAAGAAACAAATCCTGGTCATCCTGGCTCTTAGCCCTGTGAGGTTCAAGAAAATGCGTAGATGACGAAATCGAGGTGGATCTTCCTTCCAGCAGATTATCGGTCAGATTATGAGGCGAAAGGTCCAAGGTCCCGCTTTCTGACCACACAGGACACCCACCTCCGGTGCAAAGGTCCTCAAGGTGATTCTCATTCACAGGCAATAAAGCCAATCTGGGTGCTGCATCACCACACAGGGCCTATTGTCCCCTGATAAGTCAGATACTCTTTGACCTGCACTGGCTGTTCCCTTGGCCTCAAAGGCTTCTTCCTCCAGACAGTTTCCTGGCTCCCTGCCTCACCTCCTTCAGCTCTTTATTCAAATGACCCCTTCTCAGGCTGCCCCTTTAACATCTCCACTTGGTGTTTGGGCCGTCTTGTTAACCGAGGTATTCCCGGTGCTTACCACAGGATCAGGAAACTGGTGGGCACTAAATAAATATTTGTTGAGTGAATTCCAGATAAAGTGGCTGGAACCCAGACCTTGGGGAAAGCTGACCCATCCTAACGGCAACAGTGTGCTATGGACAGGAACAGCCCAAGGCAGGGAGAAGGTCGGAGGCTTCCTGTACCTCTTCCTGTCCCTCTGGGTCTGGAGGAATTAGCACCCACACTTGATGGACAGACAGGGAGAAATGGTCACTCTCTATTACACATGAAAGAAGCAAGTTGTGCCACACTGCCTATTATAATTCCACCTTGTTAAAAAAAACTAACCATTTGGGTTATTCATTTATTCAACACACCGATACTGAATGCATATACAGGTAAGAGAAAAGCGCCTCCTTTCTCTGAACACGCAATAGTTCTGACACCAAATGAGTGGGACTTTACGGACCAAGCAATTCTTGGTGGGCAAGGACTGGTGTCCTACAGTTTAACTCAATTCTGATACTCACTGCCTGGAGTTAACACCAAACCCACGGGTTCAGGGCTCAGTCCCACAAGACCGGCCCCCACTTCGGGCGCTAACCACGAGTGCCAGGTTGTCACCGGGACTGCAGACCAACTGGCTATACATCGGGAGTTCCCATGACCCCTTCATCAAGTTTGATCGTTTGCTTGAACAGCTCATAGAACTCAGAGAAACAGTTACCTATGTTGACCAGTTTATTGTCAAGGATACAACACTGGAACAGCCAAATGGAAGAGCCGCGCAGGGCCAGGTACGTGGGAAGGGGGCGGAACTTCCATGCCCTCTCTGGGTGCGCCACCCTCCTGGCACCTAGACGTGCTCCCCAACATGGAAGCTCTCAGAGCCACAACATTTAGGGGTTTTCTGGAGCTCCCATTCAGTAGGCAAGTGTGGTTGAAATGGGGCCTCTTACAAATGACAAAAGATGTTCCTTTCACTTTTATTACTTAGGAAATTACAAGTTTTAGGTGCTCTGGCCAGGAGCCGGGGAGGAAGACCCAAATATGTATTCCTTAGGATATCTCAATATCACAAGAGGTATTCAATTCCTTAAGCACAGAGTTACAAAGCACCTATTGTGTGCCAGGCCTGGGACTAGTTGGTAAGCCGCCACCACAAAAGCAGCAATACCACCAGCAGAGAGGCAGGGTGGTGTCATGGTTAGGAATGTGTCTTCTGGACAACACATCTGATCCCGGGCTCTGACTCCCTTGCTGGGTGTCCTTGGACATGTCATTTGCCCTCTTCATGCTGCAGTTTCCTCATCTATAAAAGAGGGGTAGCCATAGCGCCTAAACCTCAGGCCTGTTTGAGGATTAAATGAGATCAGGTATGCTCCCGTTCTTAGCCCAGGGCCTGGCACAAAGCATTTGCTCACCTGGCTCATCTTGGCTCATCTCATCCCTGTATGAGATAGGCACCATTGTCACCCCTTCTGCATGACAGGAGAGGAAACCAGGACTCACCCACGTGAAGCTACTGGCCCCTTTCACATACTGAAGAAAGGGCAGGGCTGGTATCCAAACCCAGGTGGTCAATCCTACAGCACCCCTTGGACCATTTCAGCTTGCAGAGGGAGCATGTTTTGTGTCCCTAAATGAAAAAGAGATACATCCTGTTGTGATGAAGTTTGTGATGAAGATGTTGCTGTGAAGGCATCCGAAAAATGAAATTAGCATTTAAGTCAGTAGATTTACCAGATTACCCTCTGCAGTGTGGGCGGGCTTTACCTAATCAGTTGAAGGACTTCAAAGGAAAAACAAAAAGAAAGTGAGGTCCCCACAGAAGAGGGAATTCTGTTTCCAGACTGTCTGGGGACTTAAGCCGGCAACATCAAGTCTCCCCTGGGCCTTCGGCCTGTTCTTCTACCCTGAAGATTTTGGACTTAACAGGCTCCACAATCACCCGAGCAAATTTCTTAAGACAAATCTCTCTCTATATATACACACTTATTGGTTCTCTTTCCCTGAAGAACCTTGACAAACACATATCCCGTCCCAGGAGCCTATGGTGTGTGGCTCTGGCGAATGAAAGAGACAAAGTCCTCATCTCACAGGACTCCCGAGAGATACTTTTCTCTTTTATAATCGAAGACCAATGACTCAAACTTTGTAAATCCTAGAATGAGACCCAGATATACTTCTTCTTTTTTTAATTTTTATTATATTTTAATGCTTATTTATTTTTGAGAGAGAGACACAGAACCACAAGCGGGGGAGGGGCAGAGAGAGAGGGAGACACAGAATCCGCAGCAGGCTCCAGGCTCCGAGCTGCCAGCACAGAGCCCGACGCGGGGCTCGAACCCACAAACCATGAGATCATGACCTGAGCCGACGTCGGGCGCTTAACCGACTGAGCCACCCAGGGCATCCCCAGATAGACTTCTTATATACAGTGCAATCAAATAAAAAGTTTAAATTCTTACTTGGCTAAGGGAAGGGGAGATGCTTGCTGAAAGCCCTGGAGAGAGGCCCTGATAGGGACAGCTAGATTCCCTGACCCTGGCTTGCCACCTTCTAGATCCACTGGGGCCCTGAGCCCTCCCCACCACCCCCGGCTGGTACGGAAGGCTGTGAGCGGCTCTAGTCCCTAGCACTCCTACCAAAGAGCTCCTAAGGGAGTGTTGACTAACCACAGCATACCTGCCCCAGTCAATCTGCAGCAGATATGGAGGGAAGCACAGGGAGTTTTCTGGTCACGTGACAATAGTGCTCTGAGGAGCACTGAGCCAGCCCAGGTGAATGTCTTACCATGTGTTGTGGGTCGAATTGTGTCCCTGCAAATCCTCATGTTAAAGTCCGAATCCCCTGGTACCTCAGAACGTGAACGTTTCTGGAAATAGGGTCATTGCAGATGTCATTAGTTAAGAGGAAGTCATATTGAGCACAGCGGGGACCTAATCTGACCAGTGTCCTTAGGAAAGGGGGAAATTTGGACACAAGGTGCATCCGCAGGGAGAAGGCCATGTGAACTTGAAAGCAGGTATCTGAGTGATACCTTCTACCGGCCAGGGAACCCAAGATTGCCAGCAAACCAGCAGAAGCCCGGAGAGAAGCTTGGCAGATTCTCCCTCACATCCCTTAGAAGGAACCAGTCCTGCTGGTTGATCTTGGACCCCTAGTCTTCTACATTCAGCCTATTGCAAGACAGTAACTTTCTACCGTTTAAGCCACTTGGTTTGTGGTACCTTATTAGGGCAGCCCTGGTGAGGTAGGCAAACTCTACCACTTGTGGCTGGTCGCTACTCTCTTCTTCAAGTTTACTTATTTTAGGAGGGGGGTGGGCGGGGAGGGACAGAGAGAGGATCCCAAGCAGGCTCCCCAGTGCCAGCATGGAGCCCGATGTGGGGCTCAAACTCATGAACCGTGAGATCACGACCTGAGCTGAAATCAAGAGCTGAACACGTAACCGACTGAGCCCCACGTTGGCTACTCTCTTCTTAAATGGCCCTCAAGTAGCCATCACTTTGGCTCCTGATGACTCAAAGAGAATGGCGATGCCCAGCTGGCTCCTGGGGGGCCCTGTTTGTACAGCTCTGGTATCAGATTCTTTAGGCACTTGCTGAAATGCAGATTTCCGGGCCCTGCTCCAGACCCACTGAGTTAGAATCCAAGGGCTAGGGCTAGAATCTGGATTCTCAAAGATCTCTCCGGCTGATCTTTTTGCCAATGGACTTTTTTTTTTTTTTTAAACAGTTGTTTGCAGAAAAATTGAGATGACATACAGAGAATTCCCACATACTCAACACGGACTCTGCCGTATTATTGTACTATTTAACACTTTACGTTAGTATATTTGTTACAATTAACGAACCAATACTGAGACATTACTATATAGTAGCTAGTGTCCAGAAATTACTTAGATTTCCTTTATTTTTACCTGAAGTCCTCTTTTTCTGTTCCAGGATCTCTATGGGAGACAGACATCTGGTTGTCACGTCTCCTTAGGTTCTTCTTGGCTATGGTGGTTTCTCAGACTTCACTACTTTTGATGACCTTGGTAAGTTTTTTTTTTTTAATGTTTACTTATTTTTGAGAGAGCATATGTGGGGGAAGGGCAGAGAGAGTGGCGGGGGACAGAGGATCCGAAGCAGGCTCTGTGCCGTCAGCATGGAGCCCCGTGCGGGGCTTGAACTCACGAGCCATGAGATCATGACCTGAGCCGAAGGTGGTGGCCCAACCGAGCCACCCAGGTGCCCTGATGACCTTGATGATTTTGAGGAGTCCTGGTCAGGTATTTCATAGGATGCCTCACTGCCAGAATCTGTCCCATGTCCTCAGAAGACTGGAGCCATGGGTTATTGGGAGGAAGACCACAGAGGTGAAGGGGCATTTTCATCACCTCACATCAAGAGGACATACAGGCAACGGCAACAATTTTATCACTGTCGCTGTTGACCTTGATCACCTGGCCAAGGTGTTTGTCCAGCTCCCAGCTGATTATCGCCCCAGATAAACAAGAGGTGATGGAGAGAAGGCCCCTGACTCTGTGACAGCTCTCTTAAGTCACCGTTCCGAAGAAAGCAGCCACGGCAGGCGGATGGCTGGATGGCTCGCACACACAGCGCTGGTCTTACCCACAGCGAGCACCTCACCATGACTTCATGTGTAACAACCCCACAAGACAGGCAGAACCATTATTCTCATGTTACAGGTCAAGGAGCTTCTCTTTGAGGCCCCACAGCCAGCAGCCCACAGAGCCTCACCTGCCTGGCACCATGCCGAGGCTTGCGCTGCCCCCATGGGAAGGTGAGGACGCCAAGGTGGCTGGGCTCTCCTCTCCCAGGGTGACAGCAGGGACAGGAGACATGCAGTGTTTCCCTTTGAGGCCCAGACTGGAACCTTAGCCAGAGGCCAACTTGCTCCTTCTATCCCAAATGTGAGTAGGAAATATCTATATGGATAGAGGTTAAAAGAGAGCCAGACCAAAAAACAAAACAAAACAAAAACAAAAATGAAACAAAAACCCTGTTCACAAGGGATCAAGGTGTCCAAAGCCTAGAGAAAAACCAAATTGGCAGGAAAAAAAGGCTACAAAAATCAGTTTTTGGTAATTTTCCTGACAGTATTAGAATAGAGCCTTTTTTAGATTTAACTTTTTTTAAGTTTATTTATCGGGGTGCCTGGGGTGGCTCAGTGGGTTAGGTATC